>NC_048577.1:40102466-40744966 GCF_013265735.2 Oncorhynchus mykiss | reverse complement strand
CATATTAGACTCCCTCTGAGAACAATTATCTGGGCTTTAAATCATGTGTTACTTGTTCACAAGTTAGGAAAAATTATATAAATGGAAAAAACACCATGAAATGATTGTAATATTTGTAAATTATATTGCTGTAATGTGTAAAATGTGTCCCAAGTTATTTTTTATTATATTATTTTTATGAAAGGTTTTCTTCTGAGAGAACTGAGGTGTTATTTTGTGAATAAAATGCATTTAATAAGCAAACAGCTATATAATACAATTATATATCAGTATATTTTTATTTTATTTCACTGTTCGGTACTGTAAAGTGTGTTAAAATTACAAATAAAGGAAGATTTTTTTAATAATATAAGCAAAGAGAAATACTGTGGCTACTGTGTGTGCTTAATAATAATATCAGAGATTATAAAAAAGGAGTAGACTAAAAGGTCAAGGTCTTCAATAGTCTGGTTTATTGTGGTTTATAAAGTGAATGTGAATACTACGCTTCCACACCATATTTTTATTTTGAGAGAATCCGTGTATGAGTAGGCCTACATGTTTATCAAAGACTATCTAAACGATTAGTAAGAATGGGCTACAGAGACTTCCATTGCACACCATGAAGATTCTCAATACATATGATAAACCCCATCGCAGGAATTGATGGACTCATTTCAGCCTGACAGTTTCAGGCTACGCTGTCTAATTGTTTGGTTTGCCTTGATCATAGCTACCTCTCTTATAATTATGAAGTATTTTCAGTGGTGGGAAAAGTACCGTATTATCATACTTGAGTAAAAGTAAAGATACCTTAATAGAAAATGACTCAAGTAAAAGTGAAAGTCACCCAGTAAAAAAGTACTATAGTAGTATTTGGTTTTAAATATACTTAAGTATCAAAAGTTAAAGTATACATAATTTCAAATTCCTTATATTAAGCAAACCAGACGGTACTATTTTCTTGTTTTTTATATTTACGGACAGCCAGGTGCTATCTTCAATACTCAGACATAATTTATAAATTAATATGTATATGTATGTTTAGTGAGTCCACCAGATCAGAGGGATCTTTTCTTGATAAATGCATATATTGGACCATTTTCCTGTTCTACTAAGCATTCAAAATGTAACGAGTACTTTTGGGTGTCAGGGAAAATGTATGGAGTAAAAAGTACATTATTCTTTTTAAGAATGTAGTGAAATAAAAGTTGTCAAAAATATAAATAGTAAAGTACAGAATCCGACAAAAACGACTTAACCTCTACGGGATCGGTGTCCGTCTAACCCCCCCCCATGCGGGATGGTTGATCTAACATAGGCTAATGCGATTAGCATGAGATCGTGAGAAAATGAAAAAATCCCAGGACATAGACATATATGATATGGGCAGAAAGCTTAAATTCTTGTTAGTCTAACTGCACTGTCCAGTTTACAGTATCCATTAAAGAAGACCATGTTATTGTTTGAGGAGAGTGCACAATTATGAACTTGAAAATGTATTAATAAACCAGTTAGGCACATTTTGGCAGTCTTGATACAATATTTTGAACAGATATGCAATGGTTCATTGAATCAGTCTAAAGCTTTGCACATACACTGCTGCCATCTAGTGGCCAACATCTAAATGGCACCTGGGCTGGAATAATACATAATGACCTTTCTCTTGCATTTCAAAGAAGATTGTACAATAAATGGTATTATCTTTTACCAGATCTAATGTGTTATAATCTCCTACATTCATTTCACATTTCCACAAACTTCAAGTGTTTCCTTTCAAATGGTATCAAGAACATGCATATCCTTGCTTCAGGTCTTGAGCTACAGGCAGTTAGATTTGGGTATGTCATTTTAGGCTCAAACTGAAAAAAAGGTGTACTTTATACCACTAAGTATTTTGACAGAGACACCTCAAATCCACATAACATGGCCAAAAGAGGTTCTCCACCCTCTCTGACATGGCTGCTTCCAACTCATTACCCATCATGCACCACGCCACAAGTATTCTCCAATCACAGGTCGGATTCGAGAGCTAGTCCAATCAGAGGAAAACATTATAGTGCATGAGCGCTCGAGACGTTTCCTCAAGCATTGCGGAAGAGAGGTAATGGATGATTAGTCATATTTTTACTTCGAAAATAACGATTGTATAAGTGTTTTTAGAATTTTATTGTGAACATGATACTTTATTGCGTATACAGCATTCATAAATATTGTTCAAAAGGACGTTTTTACCGCGTTAAATCAAGACCGGTGATAGCTTGCTGCTACTACTATAACGTTAGTTCATCAGCTAACTTAATAGCGTTACTTAGCGAAGTTAACGTTACTTATCTTTACATGTATTGAAATATGACTTAATGATTCTGAAAATGTCGTTCTAACGCATTGTATCAGAGGTTTCATATGGGGCCGACTGTTTCAATGTTGTGAATGATGGTGTGTCTGATGACTAGCTGTATTGGGTTCAAGTACATTGTCTAATGCCTTGAGTTGTGTTTGCAGTAGCGCCGCGAATTCTTGAAAGTGTAGCTGGGCCCCGTTGATACTGCATCATGTCTTGTGCGCTTCTACTGTTGTTGATGAGCTTGGCTTTGGCGATGGGCACTGGCGCAGCGGTGGAGATCCAGCGTCCACGCGGAGTACCACTATCAAGTGAGTTGGCATCTGATTCTAACCCGAATTCAGACAAATAACGTTATGGTTCTCATCACAGCCAGTGAGGTAGGCCTAGTCTATTGCAGTCTGTTATTTTAGCTTTCAGAATCCCATTGTGAGCATGGATTTTAACCTGGCAGGTGTGCATTGGCTCTCAGATTTGCTCTTATGTACCCAACCCTTACCTGTCCCCACGATCCCGACAGAGAGACAGTTCTATGAGGAGAACAAGCCCTTTACCTGTTTGGATGGCTCCAGCACCATCCCCTTTGACCGGGTCAACGATGACTACTGCGACTGCAGGGATGGCTCGGATGAACCAGGTGCAGTATCGCTCACTTCTCATCAATAAAGCCAGACTGAACCCACTATCAAGACACTACACACTTCTATGCACAGTTATCACTAAGGTCTTGATTATAATGAATGTCTTTGCATTTTTTTCTACAGGTACTGCTGCCTGCCCCAACGGCAGCTTCCACTGTACCAACGCTGGCTTCAGACCCACCTTCATCCCTTCCTCTCGGATCAACGACGGCATCTGTGGTAAGAATATCGTCACAGTATCTTTCCATGGATCAGTGGTCCCGTTCTCTCAATTTTTTGTTTTGTTGTGCTGATGAAGTGTGTTCTCTCCTCAGACTGCTGTGACACGACAGACGAGTACAACAGTGGTGCCACTTGTCAAAACACCTGCAGGTGAGCAGTTGTAAAACGTACAGCATTCTGCAAACATTTAATATTGACTACAACACTAACATTGGCCTTTGTGTTGCCGAATGATTCCTCCAGTGTGTGCCCAGTATGTGTGTGTGAAGACTGATTGTTGGCTGTGTGACCCCTAGGGAGATGGGACGCAAGGAGAGGGAGAGTCTGCAGATAATGGCTGAGATCACCAAGGAAGGCTTTCTGCTCAAACAACAACTGATACATGAAGCTAAAAGGGGACAGGAGGACAAACAGGTGAGAGACTAATCAACCAAAGGGTGTGAAAAGGGTAGTAGATGTATTTGGGGTTGATTAGGCAGCAGAAATGGCTAGGGCCTATACAGAGACCATTTCTTATGTAGAGGGATTGGTATAAATTCTTGCCTTTTGAATGAGTTCATGAAATGACAAGACTTTGTATGTTTCAAATGTTTTTTTTGTAAATACTTCTATCCACGTGTTTGTGCAGGGCAAGTTGACTGAGCTGCAGGGTAGTAAGAAGGGTCTGGAGGAGAAGGTGGAGGCTCTGAGGACTGTGAAAGAAACAGCGGAGGATCCAGAGAAAGAGGCTAAAGAGCGCCACCTGAAGGCTTGGGAGGGTAAGTACACTGGTATTACACTAGAAACCATTATCTCTCTGCTTTTAACCTATGCACAATTCTCTCAATGTATTTGTTTTCTTCACAAAAAAAATGTGTTTTTGTGCTTTTTGGTAAAACCAAGATATTTAAGTATATTCATATAGTTAAACATTGTTAAATGTTGTGAAATGCCCAGTGCAAATCGACTTTCCAGTCAGATATATTTTTCAATATCTTTGATGTAGTTAACTTAATGATTTGGAAGTCAATTACCAAAGCCCTGTTGAAGATTTCTCTTTCTAAGTTGTATGTGATTTGATTTGATTTTGTCTGTTTCAGAACAAAAAGAACTAATCCGTATGGAGAAGGACAAAACTAGAATGGCTGAGGCTTTTCTGGAGCTGGATGATGACGCAGACGGCTAGTGAGTGTAGTGTGTAACTGTCAGCGTTGGAGATATTCAGAGATATTTCAGTGTGATTCAGTGAGTGACTAATACGGGTGTTTTTGTTATTCTCAGTGTTTCTGTGGCTGAACTGCAGTCCCATCTAGAGCTGGATCCAGACTCCGATGGCTCTCTGTCAGAAACAGAGACTCAGGTAAGATGTCTCATCTTCCTCCCCAAGTAACGAGAATCATTTCTATCACACTGGTAAATTACAGGGATGCAAACTAGTCTCCTTTTGGCGAAATCTGCCGTTTTGAACCCCAAAAAAGGAGATCTACGTGATTCGTGTAGATCCAATGAGAAAAGTTTGGACGGGGCCGGGTGGCTTTGGATGACTACTGGCTGTATGCGAACGAGTGATTTGCGTTTGGAGAAATACTGTCTGTATCCAAGGTTCAGCCAATCGTTCACAAAATGCAGCACTCTACTGAAGAGAGAAAAGACAACTTGCTAGTTGCAGCATTAGCGCTCGCTCTGGAAAGCTTACAGCAGCACGTCCCCTGAACGATATCGAAGAGGTAGGAGAGAAGCCTGACCACGGAGATGGGGGTGAGAAGATGAAGCGTACTTCATGAGCTGTAACTGAAAAACAACTGTCATTTGGAAAGTTTGAGGTGAGTGAGAAGTGTTTGCGTTGTTAAGGATCTTGCTAGCTGGATCAAATGATCCGTTCGCTAGCCAGAGAAATGTTGAGCTACATTAGCCAACTTAACTGATCAAATAATTGAGTTTATGGTGTGAAAATTAGCTGGCTAATAAAGTCCAACAGCTAATGTTCGCTAGCTACGGTTAGTAACCTAACCAATTCGCTATAGTATTAACTGGTAACGTTATACTACTCCTTGCCGTTCCTCAAGTTACAACGCGTTAGTTGCTTACTGGACCATGGCAATCTGTGTGAAATGGTTCATTTTCAGAATGAGAGAATTAGGTGAAAATGAGGCGTTGCTTGTTAAACAGTTAAGTGGAGCTGGGCCTGGCTTAAGCTGGATGTCACTACAGAGGTGAAAGGAACACTGCACACTTTCCCTCTTTCTCACTTTTTCAATACAGTGGATGAAAGGAGTATGCCAGGTATACTCTCTGCCTGAAAGAGACCCTTTGTTGGCATAATTGATATCATGCTGTGTTGGCACATTGTAGAACAGATGTCCACAAGCATAAAGTGTACAATGTAATAATGTGCAGTGTAGCCCAAAGATATTGCTTTTGTGTTGAACTTGACAGTAACACGTGTGAGTGGGGGGGGGATTTACTCAGTGAACATTTATTTGCACACATGTAGCCTTGTGCACTTGATCAATGTCTACTATAGTGGCCACTATAATAGAGCAAAAATACTGTAGAAGGCCTGTTTGTTTCATTCTATTTCTACTTTAAGATTGTTTCCCAAGTGCAATATTTACAGTTGAAGTCAGAGGTTTACGTGCACCTTAGCCAAATACATTTAAACTCAGTTTTTCACAAATCCTGACATTTAATCCTAGTAAAAATTCCCTGTCTTAGGTCAGTTCAGATCACCACTTTATTTTAAGAATGTGAAATGTCAGAATAATAGTAGAGAGAATGATAATTTCAGCTTTTATTTCTTTCATCACATTCCCAGTGGGTCAGAAGTTTACATGCACTCAATTAGTATTTGGTAGCATTGCTTTTAAATTGTTTAACTTGGGTCAAACGTTTCGGGTAGCTTCCCACAATAAGTTGGGTGAATTTTGGCCCATTCCTCCTGACAGCTGGTGTAACTGAGTCAGGTTTGTAGGCCTCCTTGCTCGCACACACTGTTTCATTTCTGCCCACAAATTTTCTATAGGATTGAGGTCAGGGCTTTGTGATGACCACTCCAATACCATGACTTTGTTGTCCTTAAGCCATTTTGCCATAACTTTGGAATTATGCTTAGTCATTGTCCGTTTGGAAGACCCAAGCTTTAACTGATGTCTTGAGATGAGTTGCTTCAATACATCCACATAATTTTCCTACCTCATGATGCCATCTATTTTGTGAAGTGCACCAGTCCCTCCTGCAGCAAAGCACCCCCACAACATGATGCTGCCACCCCCGTGCTTCACGGTTGGGATGGTGTTCTTCAGCTTGCAAGCCCCCCCCCCCCCCTTTTTTTTCCTTATAAACATAATGATGGTCATTATGGCCAAACAGTTCTATTTTTGTTTCATCAGACCTGAGGACATTGTCCCCATGTGCAGTTGCAAACCGTCGTCTGGCTTTTTTATGGCGGTTTTGGAGCAGTGGCTTCTTCCTTGCTGAGCAGCCTTTCAGGTTATGTCGATATAGGACTCGTTTTACTGTGGATACAGATACTTTTGTACGTGTTTCCTCCATCTTCACAAGGTCCTTTGCTGTTGTTCTGGGATTGATTTGTACTCTTTGCACCAAAATACATTCATCTCTAGGAGACTGAACACATCTCCTTCCTGCGTGGTCCCATGGTGTTTGTACAGATAAACGTGTTACCTTCAGGCGTTTGGAAATTGCTCCCAAGGATGAACCAAACTTGTGGAGGTCTACAATTTTTTTTCTGAGGTCCTGATTTTGATTTTCACATGTCAAGCAAAGAGGTACTGAGTTTGAAGGTAGGCCTTGAAATACATCCACAGGTACACCTCCAATTGACTCAAATGATGTCAATTAGCCTATTGGAAGCTTCTAAAGCCATGACATCAATTTCTGGAATTTTCCGAGCTGCACAGTCAACTTAGTGTATGTAAACTTCTGACCGACTGGAATTGTGATACAGTGAAATAATCTGTCTGTAAACAATTGTTAGGAAAAATTACTTGTCATGCACAAAGTAGATGTCTTAACCGACTTGCCAAAACTATAGTTTAACAAGAAATTTGTGGAGCGTTTTAAAAACGAGTTTTAATGACTCCAACCTAAGTGTATGTCAAATTCTAACTTCAACTGTAGATGTGTGTGGTCACAAGCATATTTTAAAGGCTGTTATGGCTAACTGCAATATTAATGTATTGTTTTTTTCTCAGGATTCGAGTGTCATTTGCAGTAAAGTCTAGGCAAATTACATTTGATTGCTTTCTTTACATTTTTTTTGCTGTGAGTTAGGTTCACATTAACCACTTTTTATTTTAGAGGTTGACATATTAATGAAGTCAAAATGATCTTGCTTACCCAAAGCATTTGCATTTACTTGTTTTAAGTTGCCCAGAAAATACATCAAGGTCATTTGTCTTGTATCAAGATATTCTGACTTGTATCCAGCCTTTGTAGGTTAAAATGAGCACATGATCTGCCAGTGCAGTAAGATGTCTTATTAAGATAAAAAAATATATATATATTATTTCAAGATAGACGTCTTACCATTTTTCTGGTTTCCTAATCCATTCCTGCAGGGATTGCTGGGAGGAGCAGACAAAGTGGACACGTCTACATTTGAAACTGTGTGGAGCGGTATCAAAGACAAGTACCTGTCAGAGGTCAGCACCACATGAACACTAATGTTCCGTATCCTAGTAGAATGGTCTGTGTCCTGGAGCCTCAGATTGGGTGTCTAGGCTGGGTTACTGTCGAGCACTTTGTGAGAAATGTGCTTTAAAGGGCTATATAAGTGTGTGATTTGGTTGATGTGACCGTGTAGGTGTCTCAGGGCCAGTCGGAACCCCCTGCCCCAGTGGAGACCCCCCAGGAGGAGGAGTCCAGGGACTTTGTCTCTGACCATGACTCTGACCACTACCCCGAGGATTACGCTGGAGAGGAGGATGTGGAGGACGATGAGGAAGATGATCACGAGGAGGAGGAGGAGGAGGAAGAGAAGGTAGTTGGAAATCCTCACATTGGAGTGGAATGGCCTGAGCTAGGCTAGTATTGGAGGGCTTGGGTGGTCAGTTGTCCCAGTAATGTAACGCATGTTTGCTTATCAGGTCCCTCCCACCGTGCAGACCCCAGAGAAAAGAGAGGACGATGAGGTGTCCATGCCACCGTACGACACAGAGACCCAGAGCCTTATTGATGGTGCATACAGTCATCTGTTTTACAATCTGGGCTTAGTCCTGCACTATCTTAAACAGGGACACAATTTGTGTTTGTCTGAATATACAAAGTAGGGGGTTCAGATGATATTAAGCGTAAATGTCTGAATTGTGATTTTCCGTGCTGTGGAATTGTATGTCTCATTGGTCTGTCCTTTTGAGGTTGCGCTTCGTTGTCTTTGTTCCTCAGCTGCCCAGAAAGCCAGGGATGATTTTGATGAAGCTGAGAGGGCTCTCCGGGAAGTGGACGATCAAATGAAGTGAGATTGCAACCACAATGCTTAATCTCTGCTGGCTTTGGCAACAACTGTATGTTAGTTCTTGCAACACAAAAACTACTCATGATGATACTCAACATGCAAACACTACACAAGCATACAAGTACAGGTTGTATTATTATGTTTGAAAACACAAATTAATGTACCCTGTGACTGCAAGTCAATCATTAATCTGTGATCCTGAATGTATTTCAATCTGCAGGAACCTTGAGAAGGAGATTGGTTTTGACTTTGGGCCAAGTGCAGAATTTGCTTACCTCTACAGCCAGTGCTATGAATTATCCACAAGCGAGTACGTATACTTCATCTATCTTTGTAAATACTCATAGTCTGTCTATGAGAGAAATGTGAAACCGTTTGAGTCTACCAAAGATTAAATCTTAGACTCTGCCCCTCTTCTTTTTCATCAGGTACATCTACAGGCTGTGTCCATTCAATAGGGTCTCCCAGAAACCTAAGTTTGGGGGATCAGAGACCAACCTTGGGTAAGAGAACCTCTTCACTTCATTCTACCGGAGCCTTTAACTGTTCAAGTGACTGTGGTCCTTCTAAAACCGTTAAGATTGTTAGTGGTCATTGTCTCTGTCTCTGTCCTCGTTGTAGCTTGTGGGGACAATGGGCTGGTCCTGAAGACAATTTATACTCTGTGATGAAGTATGACCATGGGCAGGGGTGCTGGCAGGGCCCCAACAGGTCCACCACAGTAAGTATATCTCCTCCAGTCCACTTCCCTCCCAGCCTAATGCTGCACCTTTATGACAGTCTAATATGCTGAGAGCATATGAAGAGTATTAAGTCAAATCATGTTTCATGTGGTGCTGGGGTGCTGTGTGGGGAATTGGCATGATAATTCACACTAAGTGCACAGGTCCCTACTCCTGAGGTACTGCTGACCCACAACATATCCTGTGAATATAGTGAAGGGTTAATGTTGTCCCTCTGTGTGGGTCAGGTGAAGCTGACGTGTGGGAAGGAGACGGTGGTGACGTCTACGTCAGAACCCAGTCGCTGTGAGTACCTCATGGAGTTCACCACCCCCGCCGTGTGCCAGGAGCCAGCCAGCCTGGACGAAGTACTGCACGGACACACAGAGCTGTAGTGCTCCCCACCAACAGGTAAGCTAGCTACAAGCCAGGCCCATTGGACTTATAGAGCAGTGGAGCACTTTATAATTACATGTGGATATCAACTTTTTATAAATACTGTTCATAGGCCTGGCACGGTAATTGTTTAATCATGTACACTACAATTATGGACAGCAACCACTGGGGGGGGGGAAATGACATTCATAATCGTTTTAATACATACATTTTTTAAAACTTCAAGTTGTCTTTCAATCATCACTACTCTGCATGTCTCTTGAGCTTGGCTCTCACTAGCTAACTTAGAAACATTGTATCAACTGTTGGCTCCAGCCCACATAGTTGTATTTGTGCAGTGGAGAAGTGTTTAGGTGTTTAGTCAACATTTTGCTGCATTTATCTTCAAATAGATCTGACATAAATGGCATTCAAGTCCACCTAGTTGGATGAGCCAATCTAGATAATGCTTACTTCCCTCATCTGGTTACGTAGCTTAACTCTGGTCGAGTAGCTTAATTTAAAACAGTGCAAATAAGTGTAGGCCGTCATTGTTAATAAGACTTTGTTCTTAACTGACTGCCCTAGTTAAAGGTTGCATTTAAAAAATGTAAAATAAATGAAGTGCTAGCTACTGTACACAAAGCAAGGAGGCACGAGCAAGCAGGAAAATGAGAAGACACCAAAACTGAAGATGTTAACGGGACAAAGGAAGGCATGCATTGTGCAAGGAGCCAGTCTTGACTTGGTAGGACATCCTTGCACATGTATTTGATCATTTTTACATAAAAATGATTAAGTTGGTAATTTCACGATGGCAAAAGCAAACATTTTATGAGAAGTAAGGCACTGTGCGACATTTCCAAGCGGTCAAAACCATTTTGTTTCTGAGATGATTTCTTGCCACGACTGTTATTTTCAAGCAGACATTTCTCTCTCAGGTTTCTCTTTATGGACTACATGCTAGCCTCACCCTGTTCTGCTCTGCAACAACCAGCTGCTGCACTCAGGCTTCACAAACTGGAAGATGAAGATTCAAAATGGTTGCATGTTCTTTACTCCTACTTGTCTGTTGCTTTAACTTGTTTGTCTAGGTTTAATGTTTCAATTAGATAAAAATAGTCATTCCATTAACCAAAAAAAGGAAGTAGAATTTGAATATGCTGAATCATTTTCTCCTGTGTTCTACTTTGCCAATCAACAAAAGTTGTACTATCTAAGCAGGATAGTCAGTATAATTTTAACTATGCTATGTTGGCTCTAATACTACAGTAGATGATTATGCCAATGATGTGCATTATGACGATGGTGGGCAGTTTGTCTTATGCGCATCAATGGTTTTGCATTGTTACCCTCTGGAAATGACAACGCTCAATGTCATCTTGTAAAAACAACATGGGTCACTCAGATTTGTAACCTTTTATTTTTTTTTCTGGCATGTAAAGTACAAATAATTAAACAATTCCATGAAAAAGTCTTCAAGCGTCTTCAGCTGAAATCCCAGTAATAAATATCCTAAACTGAAAGGTTTATTATTTTCTTTGTTACATTTTGTCATTGTTCATTTGGTCATGTTTGGAAGTATGAGATTTTGATATCTTCCTACTGACATTGATACATTGATGCCAGTAGATCTGTTTTGATCATTTTCTCCTTTGATTTGTTCTACCATTCCAGGAAAATGTTGTAAGAATGTCACTAAGTTACTCTTGTGTCCCCTCTTCTAAATAAATAGACACAAAATACAGTTGGTCGAGAAACAGAAGAACCACTGACCCCTTTCCTATAGGAGTAACCCCCCAACGATGCTTTCCTCCTGGCTGCTGTTGGAACTACTGTACATAGAACTGATGTCATGTTGGAGTTCGGTACTATGGTCCTTCTAATAACTACAGTAGTTCCGTTCACCAGCAGTAGGAGGGAAAGCATGCTGAGTGCACATGGAGCCTCAGGCACTGCCTAAGGTCCAGGCTCCGCCCTGGAGCCTACAATAGGCCACACCCCAGGCCCAGCCCATGTCCTGACTGACACTCCCCAGGGTTCTCAGTGGCTGGAAAAACAAGACTGTGATTAGATTAAATAATCAAAAGGTTTTCATTTAACAAGACAAACAGAACACAGGCAGTAAAGGCATAACATCTAGCACACAGCATGTATGTTTATACACTTCAATTAGTTAAATATAGCAGTGCATTCTTTGACTATGGAGAACATTTCCAAATCGTACTTCTAAAGCTGTTTTTTTTTTTATCTATTTGTTCCCTTTTTAAGAAAGAAAATGTAACCACAATTTTGGCAAACTTAAAATCTTTTAAACTTGCAAATATAATGAAATAAACCATAAATATACACAAAACATACTTTATACGAGGCAATAATAAATAGTTTTTAAGTTAACAATAAGTTAAAACTACAAGCTTAAAGTCGCCCAAATAATACAAGTTTGTTGGCGCTATCTTGAATTTTTTCTGTTTAAATTATTTATGTTGCAACAAAAGCTACCACAGACTTTTACAAACACAATTGAACACGTTTTGATTGAAATAAATGTCTAACTAAGTCTAAAATCTGCATACACTAAGAACTGCAACTAATTAAATAATGGAATGAAGAAAGAAAAAATACCCAATCAAAGCAACCAAATAAAATCTTGGACCCATGTGTGTCCCATATGGTAACGTCAACAACACAAATACGCTAAGTTAACATGTGAGTCTTGATATGTAAAAGAAAACAAATTACAGGAAAAATGATATTCTAAAATCGACGTGGGCTAAAACTGATGATATATTAGACAGTATCCCTTTCAAGGTCTTTTCAATTAAATTGCTCTTTTCATTCACCCAATAATAATATGCGGTTAGTTTTAGCTTGCATGTTCAGAGCACTAATCCAGGGCTGGGATTGTGGACATTTTCAGAGCTCTCCATCGGTGCTTGTTTGATTCTCTTTAATGAATCAGTGCATTAACACTTAGATTTCTTTACATTTGATCCTTCCGCCTTTTCCCCACAAACCATTTCAGTGTGATGTTTAATTTCTTTTTCTTTTAAAAAATATATATATCTTTTTGTTCTCAGTCAATATAAAAACAAAGCACATTGCACTTACTGTTCCATAGGAAAGTTTTTTTGTCTTTTTAGATGATTATTTATTGTTGCTCAAACGGTGCAGTACATTTGTCTCCTGCCATTGTCCTTGGCTCTCTACCATATGTAGGTGTGGGAAGAGAAGAGGGTCTCTGTATTGGCTGTGTAAGATGGGACAGTTTGTTGTTGCTCTAGTCTAGGGAGTGGCCTAGGGCCTGTTGTTGGTCTAGGGTGTGGCCTAGGGCCTGTTGTTGGTCTAGGGTGTGGGGAAGCTGGGCTGGAACTCTACCCCATATCACCAGTGGGACGGACTACTTCAACTGCAGCTCAACAACGTGGCCTATTTGCTGTTCTGTTCCCAAAATTCACATCTGGTCTCTTAAAGTGATGCTGTATCAGTCCTACTGTGCTACCTTCTCTTGAGTATGGACACAACTAATTGAATGGGGAAGGGAGGTGTGGAGTTAGATTATGACAGGGTGTTAATGTATGACATTTCATGTTTGTTTTGGTTGTCACACCACCAATATACTACTGGGGCACAGTAAGAAATGGAATGGTCAGAGTTAGACAGAGGCTGAGGGTTCAACTGAAACAGTGCTGTCATACTCTGATTAATTGGATTCCTGTTGTGAGCGGATGGTGTGAGTATTACAGTATTGAGGTTCAAGAGACACTTGTGTGGAACTGTCGTGGTTTTTGCTGAAAGGTGAATTCTTTGTTTACATTGTTGTAGGTTTGTGGTAAGCACCTGTGCAAATGGGCTAAATTATATCTACTCAACAGATATGTTAACCAAAAGATATTAGTCCATTCTGATATAATTTGATATGAACAACAGATATTTCTGCAAGCGCTATGGGGATTTAAAATGATAAGGGATCTTCATGCAATAAATGATAATGGTTTATAGAAGAATTATCAGGGGAGCCGTTAGTAATAGTATAGACTGAATTATTTCTTATTGACACTCATATTCCAAATTCTTTGGCGAAATCTTCATTCAAATAAACCTAATCATCTTTGCATTGAAAGGACGCTTTATTGAGAATCTACTTCAAGCCTTTCTGTTTCGAACCAGCCCAAGGTGTCTGTGAGGACTGACTGTCTTTACTGCAGCCTGATTTAAGTGTCTCCTGTGAAAGCGATAACACTTCACTGTACAATCATTGAAGCAACACTGAATGTACGCAACTTCAGAGAAAGTGATATGTGTTTGTCTAGTTTACACTCAAAGATTGCAGTATTAGTAATGCAGATTTGTCTCTGTAACGTTTGATGCCTAATCATTGAATTGGTTTGTGTTGATGTGTATTTGTTCTATTCCGATGTCTTTGTGTTTGCTATTTCAATAGTTTGTTTATAGGTTGTGGTTGAAAAAGTAAGGTTGTGTGAGAACTTTTCTTCATCGCCCCCTTCCCTCGACCCCCACCTATACACCGCATGCACGCGCTCATCCCTCTCAAAGATCAAAGGGCTTAAAATACAGCCATGCGGTGTCCCAGTTTTTCAGAGTTTTAAGAATCTGTAAAAATTCAGCACAAGGTCTTGTTCATTTTGTATGTATAAAAATAGATTTATCTCTAAAGTAATCCTTTCAAAGAGATGGTTGTCCTCTTTGGCTAACACAGCGTTATTTAGAAAAGCAAAAATGTCTTGAACACACTTTACCTTATTTAATCTATTATATGCAGATGTCTTTATATTGTAATCCTATCACTCCCCATGAAACGTCTCGTCAGATGTTTCTAACAGACAGTCGCCAAGACTATTTTGTTGTTATATTTTCATCAAGGGGTGTCATAAATTATTTCCATGGGTTTGTTGATATTTTTTAAATTCCAGCTAGGTGATAGTGCCGATCAGATGTTGCAAATCAACAAAAAATTATTTTTGAGTTTCCAATGTGAGATGAACAAACTTGTCACTGTTGGTTTCTGCAGGCTTGGTTTCTTCTATTTTGACAGGGCAGGCAGGGTTACAATGAGAGTGAATAGAAACTGATTCTCATGAGCTTCTATAAAGTGTCATATACGGGGTCTGAAGGAAACTGAGGAGTGTTTAGTAAACTGAGGAATAGGCAAGAAGCTGTCTCACCCTCTACGACTCAGTGAGGAGATATCACTGCTCAGAGTCATAACGGAATCTCAACCTAAGTCAAAACTACCGTCCTCTCGATCTGATCTGTGCGTAATGGTGATGTTGAGCCTACTTAGCCAGGCCAATCATTTCCACTGAATTGTAAAAACCTTCTCATTCCCTTGGAGGGGTGTTATATCTGGTTGGGTGTTTTGGTAAAGTGGCTCTGTGATTTTGGTGAAATGACTGCTCTAAACTCACGGTCCCTAGTCTCTCAGAGAATTGTACATGAACACTGTCTCCATGGGAACACTAGCTGGGACAATGTTCTACGTTGTTCACACAGACAGCTCTGCTTGTGGTGGAATCCATCCATTCTACTCTGAATAGAAGAACCAGAGTGAAAAAAAATAGATGTCAGTGATGTGTTGTTTCCCCCCTAACAGGGCTGATGTGTGACTGTGTTGTGTTGTGTAGTGAGGGTGTAATTCTGGTGGCCTTCAGGCTGCTTGTCTTTGTGACCAGTATCTGTTCAGTCTGATAACCTAAATCGTATGGGATCTGTCCTTATTAGGGTAGAGAAACTGCCCTAAAGCGAGTCACAACCTACCTAATGTTCAGCCAGGAAACAGTAGTCAAAGTTTCTAGAAAATGCTTACATACTCGGCTATTATAACCACCTTAAATATTGAATATATAGTTATATTTTAATATATGTATATAAGAGAACACTGTTTTTAATTAATTTTCTTTGATCTAAAAAAAATCACTGATTCAAAATGCCCAAGTGTAAAAAAAAAAGTGACTACACTCTCTCCAGCAAGATAATGGGATAGTTCGTGGGGTAAGAGTTTGGGGTTTAAATTGCACATGTTTGTAGTTCATTTTAGATTTTTGATCATTTTGTTTCAGCAGTTTTTGTCATTATTTGCCTGAATTCAATCAAAGCACTCAGCACACATTCTCTGTCACATTCGTTAGACTGTCTCCCTCATCGAGGCCTCTTACCCCCACCCCCAGAGACCAACTACACAACGCACCCCCACTAATTCAATCCAGGCAAACGTAGGGAAGGACTAGCATGTTGTGTAAAGAGAAAAGAAAAACTCTACTAGTGTATTTGTTTGAAACTCTGACTTTGTGTATGTTTGTATGTGTAAATATGTCTAATAGTGTGTGCATGTCTGATAGTGTGTGTATGTATGTGTATAGGGCTGTGTATGGGTGAGTGTGCATCAGAGAGAGAGACTCAGTCCAGGCCCATGTAGAGTGATAGTAACAGGGAGCTCAGTGGCGCTCCCTGCTGGCTGAAGGAGCTGGCGTCAGCTAACAGCTCTCTCTCTCAGGCCTTGTGTTGCTTGCTGGTCTTGAAGGAGACCTGCAGCACGCGGTCTCCCAAGCGGTAGCCGTTGAGACTAGCGATGGCCATGGCTGCCTCGTCATAGTTGGTCATGGTGACGAAGCCGAAGCCCTTACATTTGTTGGTGGTGAAGTCACGGATGACCTTGACGTTTGTGACGGCGCCGAAGGGCCCAAACAGCTGCCACAGGACGCTTTCGTCAGCCTCGGGCGATAGGTTGTAGACGAAGATGCACCAGCCGGCTCCGGTAGGCCCGGTCAGGTTGACTCCCGCCAGGCTGGTCATGCTGTCGATGGTGATGGGGGAGAACCTAGGAAGGAGAGAGGGAGAACTACATTGGGTGTCATTCTGAAGTTCCACACAGCAATCATCTTTCTATATACTGGCCATGTTTCTAGCTATGATATGCGCTGAAGGCTTGGTAGTCGGAGGGGCATGGAGTCTGTCTGGTGACCCAATCGATCTCCATCCCCACTTTTTCTGCAGTGAGTAGATAGATAAATATATGTGTGGGCAGGGCACCACAGTGGTTCCAGACTACCTGCTTCCACACAAAACAGCACACCGCTTCTATGACACACAAACACCCACGCTCTGCATATTTTAGTCATAGTCTCTGCTGACCAAAGCCTCTGCGAAGATTAGACACAGAAATCACAATGTTTAACGGAAATCACAATATTGAACAAAACACAGAAACCTAGAGAGGGATGAAAGCAAATTCGAATCAAATCATAGGAAAATTGGAGCAAACAGAAGAAGACGCAAACTCAATCTGGTATGTCCATGCTGGCGGAATAAAGGGGACATTAAAGCAAAACCGAAACTGATAATGTTAGTTCATAAAGAAATACACACACATCAGATCCATTACGTAATCAAACCAAAAGATTATAAACAAAGCCATGCCAGAATACCCTGCTGTTAGACAACCCTAGACACTGCATATTTAGATGTGTTATACTGTCTGGACTGGTTGTTACATAACTTCTCAGTTTAATGGGCAGTGTGAATAGGGAATTAGGGAACATTTTCATAATCTGTCATTTCAAGGTGAAGGCAGCAGGTGGTATTCCAGTCACTTTGTTTGAGGTTTGTTCTTAGGCATGGATGTTTTTTTTTGTATCTTTTTTTATTTTACAAAGTACACCTTTGGCATTTACCTCTTGACTCCGTAGCTGGCGTTTAGTAAATTGTCGAGTCTGCAACGCAAGAGGGAGAAATGAAGGGGGTGGAGACGTTAGTGGTGAGGTCTGAGAGGAGGAAGGCCTTTTAACATGCTGCTCCTGCTCCTCTGCCAGCTGGCCTCCAGAGGGCGCCCTTCACTGTACTGTAGAGGAGCCGTCTGTCTATCCCAACAGCAACCCATCACAGAGCTCACGTCCTAGCCTTGGCGAACCACAACAACGCACTATGCAAATCAGTTTGTGTGTGTGTGTGTGTGTGTGTGTGTGTGTGTGTGTGTGTGTGTGTGTGTTGGAGATCTGCATTATCTGATTCATTTAAATGTAATTTCGTCATCTTGTTTAGTAGATACTATGTTATTTGACTGGTTTGGAGCACTTTGCTTTGTTTTCATTTGATTTGTGCTTTGATACATTGGGGGTCTCTTACATTGGTTTTGTGCTGTTATTTGGATCTGGTCCCTTTCCAAATGGAGGGATGAGGCTGCAGTTTAAAAGAAAGTCAAGAAAAAAGAGGGAGAGAAAGAGAGGAAGATAGGATGAGCGAGCGCCGTAGTGCTCGTTCCAGCAGGGCAGGTGTGTCGGGTCAGATGACAGACAGGTCAGAGCAGGGATTGGGTGGTGGTGGGGGCAGTACCTGAAGCGCTGAGTCTGGTGGTGCAGAGGGCCAGTGTAGCGGCGTGCAGCGGTCTGGTACAGCTGGGTGAGCAAGGCCTGGCCCGTCTTCTGGCTGGGGTTGTTGGCGAACTTCACCGTGATGGGTTCGGCTGCGCCCAGGGGCTTCTGGCCATTCAGGCCCTTGATGGCCTCTTCCGCCTCGTTCCGCTTGTCAAACCGGATGAAGCCCACTCCTCGCGATATACCTGCTCCGGGGTCAGAAAGCAAGCTAATGTTAGCACCTGAGGGGTGAGGAGGGGTGAGTCATGACTCTGACTTGGTCCAATGAGATGGGAAAGGTTAGAGTAGGGTTAGAGTTGGTTAGGGGGAGGTAAGTTAGAGTAGGTAAGAATAAGTCCATGGTAGGTCAGGGGTATGTTAGAGTAGAATTAGGGTAGGTCAGGGGTACGTTAGACTAGAGTTATGGTAGGTCAGGGGTATGTTAGAGTAGAGTTAGGGTAGGTCAGGGGTACGTTAGACTAGAGTTAGGGTAGATCAGGGGCACTTTAGACTAGAGTTAGGGTAGGTCAGGGATACGTTAGACTAGAGTTATGGTAGGTCAGGGGTACGTTAGACTAGAGTTAGGGTAGGTCAGGGGTATGTTAGAGTAGAGTTAGGGTAGGTCAGGGGTACGTTAGAGTAGAGTTAGGGTAGGTCAGGGGTATGTTAGAGTAGAGTTATGGTAGGTCAGGGGTATGTTAGAGTAGAGTTAGGGTAGGTCAGGGGTACGTTAGAGTAGAGTTATGGTAGGTCAGGGGTACGTTAGACTAGAGTTAGGGTAGGTCAGCGGTACGTTAGACTAGAGTTGAGGTATGTTAGAGTAGAGTTAGGGTAGGTCAGGGGTACGTTAGAGTAGAGTTAGGGTAGGTCAAGGGTATGTTAGACTAGAGTTAGGGTAGGTCAGGGGTATGTTAGAGTAGAGTTAGGGTAGGGTATGTCAGGGGTACGTTAGATTAGAGTTAGGGTAGGTCAGGGGTATGTTAGAGTAGAGTTAGGGTAGGTCAGGGGTATGTTAGAGTTAGAGTAGGTCAGGGGTACATTAGATTAGAGTTAGGGTAGGTCAGGGGTACATTAGATTAGAGTTATGTTAGGTCAGGGTTATGTTAGATTAGAGTTATGGTAGGTCAGGGGTACGTTAGATTAGAGTTAGGGTAGGTCAGGGGTACGTTAGATTAGAGTTAGGGTAGGTCAGGGGTATGTTAGACTAGAGTTAGGGTAGGTCAGGGGTATGTTAGAGTAGAGTTAGGGTAGGTCAGGGGTATGTTAGAGTAGAGTTAGAGTAGGACACTGGTATGTCAGATTAGAATTAGGGTAGGTCAGGGGTACGTTAGAGTAGAGTTAGGGTAGGTCAGGGGTATGTTAGATTAGAGTTAGGTTAGGTCAGGGGTAAGTTAGATTAGAGTTAGGGTAGGTCAGGGGTATGTTAGAGTAGAGTTAGGGTAGGTCAGGGATACGTTAGATTAGAGTTAGGGTAGGTCAGGGGTATGTTAGACTAGAGTTAGGGTAGGTCAGGGGTATGTTAGAGTAGAGTTAGGGTAGGTCAGGGGTATGTTAGAGTTAGAGTAGGTCAGGGGTATGTTAGAGTAGAGTTAGGGTAGGTCAGGGGTACGTTAGATTAGAGTTAGGGTAGGTCAGGGGTACGTTAGATTAGAGTTAGGGTAGGTCAGGGGTATGTTAGAGTAGAGTTAGGGTAGGTCAGGGGTACGTTAGATTAGAGTTATGGTAGGTTAGGGGTACATTAGACTAGAGTTATGGTAGGTCAGGGGTAGGTTAGACTAGAGTTAGGGTAGGTCAGGGGTACGTTAGAGTAGAGTTAAAGTAGGTCTGGTGTATGTTAGAGTAGGTCAGGGGTACGTTAGAATAGGCTAATGGTAGGTTAGAGCAGGGGTCAGTTGCGCCAGAAGTGAGTTAAGGCTGTACCTGTAACCTGGTCCACCAGGATGCGGGAGGTGATGATGCGTCCGTACTGGGAGAACAGCTGCTCCATGTCCTTCTGGGTCATGGTCTTAGGCAGACCGCTCACATAGAGGTTGGCATCACGGATAGATGCTGAACTGGGACGGGCGTACGATACCTACAGCACATCAAAGAAACACACATTTTAATACTGATATCAAATCAAAGGTTTCCCATATCTTTACATAAAACCATATAGTCATTTTTTTATTTACCCAGGTAAGTTGAGTGAGAACACATTCTCATTTACAACAACAACCTAGGGGAATAGATGAATGATCCAATTTTAAACTGGGGATGATTAGGTGACATTATGAGGGCCAGATTACCAGGGTTAACACCCCTACTCTTACAATAAGTGCCATGGGATCTTTAAGTGACCACAGAGAGTCAGGACACCCATTTAACATCCCATCCAAAAGACAGCACTTTACACAGGGCATGTCCCTAGTCACTGCCTTGGGGAATTGGGATATTTTTTTTAGACCAGGGGAAAGAGTGCCTCCTACTGGCCCTCCAACACCACTTCAAGCAGCATCTGGTCTCTCATCCAGGGACTGACCAGGACCAACCCTGCTTAGCTTCAGCAAAAAGCCAGCAGTGGGATGCAGGGTGGTATGCTGCTGGCCTTGTAGCCATGCATGAATATTCATTTTACTCGTCTTTTTTGTCAATGTGTGTGACTGTTTTTTGGAACGCTTTGTGACTGATTGTGTCCACCGTTCTGCAAAGTTAACATTAGTATTCTATGGTGAGACTATAGTGTGACTTAGATTGATTATGAAAATGTCTACACATTAATGCGTTGGCGTGTATGAAAGCCAGTGAGAGAGTATGATCGATAGTGAGAGTCAGTGCATTGTTGTGAGTGGTCTGTCTGTTTGTTTCGGATGGAGGGAGAGGGAGCAAGTGTTGCCAGAGATAGGCTGATCTCCCCTCCCTCTCCTGCCTCTTTCCTTTGTTTCCAGCCTCGAGGGAGAACAGCTCCACTGGCAACCAGCAAACAATATAAATAGATCACAAGACAGCATCCCCGACTGTCAACTCACTAAAACATTCACTCCTTATTATATAAACACATACTCGCATATACAAGTACAGTATAACTTGAATGAATGTGTTTTAGATATAAATATGGGACATTTCTAGTGACAGTTAACATTTAGATTGACATGTCCAGACAATATAGAGTATTATCATGCCTCGCACAACACATAGCCAATGGATGTATTTGACCCATTGAGTGTAGAGAGTAAAGTTTTCCTCATTCTAAATGGTGCAGTGAGTGTGCAGGACTCCAGTATTGTGTACAATGCGCGTGGACAGGGTGTGTGATGGAGTGATTGGGGGTGCTAGAGAATGGGAGAGGGGTAGCGGAGGCTTCCCTATAATTAACCCTCTCCCTTTCTCTCCCACAGTACAGATGGTGCCTGCAGCCCATATGGCCCCTAATCCTGCCATTGGCATTCTGCTCCCCAAGCTACTTCCTACCCTTTACTCCTCCTGCCCCCTCCCGCCATCTTACAATGCTTTGGTGGAAATATGACATTTGCTTGGTCATTGTTTTATGGCTGTATAATATTCATTGATTTTCAAAATAGCCCTCCTGATAATATAAATATATATATATATATATATATTTTAACAATTGTAATAACAACATTAACAACAATATCAATAACAACCACAAAATTTATACATTTTCTGTCATTTATATCGGCCCAATTATTTTTATATCATATTACTAACAGTAGTAATAATGTTATTATTGCCCCCTAAATACAATATGTGTATTTGTACAGTAACGTAACTGAAATAAGGATTAACAATATGATTGCCACCTGTCTGTATAACTCCAACAGCCCAACCCAGCTCCTGATGCTGTTGACTCTCTCTGCCCCAGTCTTTCAGAAGTCTGATTTGAACTAAGCCTGCACTTTATCCCAATCTATGATCTACTTTGATCAGGTGGGAGGAGGGGGGCCGGAGGGACGGATGGAGTAGTGTTTAATCTGCCCCCCTCACCTCCTCCCCCTCCCACTCCTTCCCCCCATCCATATTGGGGACAAAGAAGCCCCCTAATTAGGCCAGATTGGAGGCAGATGGGGGAGCCTGAACTGACCCCCGTGCCCCACAGTGAGACTCCCTGATTACATTTCCATCACAATCACCTCTGCATGCTGCTAGCCCCTTGCTTTCTGACCTCCACTCTCCCTCTCTCCACTCTCCCTCTCTCATTTCTTGTTCTGCTCACTTCCTTTGTTCCTGCGACCCCTCCTGTTTTTTCCTCCTTCCCCTCTTGTCACGTCTGCCTCTCTCTGCCTCTCTCGCCACCTCCCTTTCTTTGAGTTGCTCCCTGCCTTTCTCCTGGTCTTCCGCAGCGTATTGAAGCAGTGAAGATGGAGAGTGGCGCAGGTTGAAAAGCAGGAAGGACAGGTGCTCTTACCTTAATTGTTTTGGTCTGCAGTTTGAGACCGTTGAGAGTGTTGATGGCCTTGTCTGCGTCATTGGGATCCACATAGTTTACGAACCCATAGCCCAAACTCTGGCCTAAATCGTTGAAAACAGATATCGATAATGGTCCTTTAGAAACTGCTTTTGCACCAAAATAACTGTACCAACAGGTACATATGCTGTATGTGATTATTTGTTATCCTCCAACTAGAAATAGATTTGGTTTGTCTGTCTATTCATCAACTGTACCTGCTGAAGCATCATGAATACCTGTAATCTTGTCTCGGACCAGTTTGCAGGATTCGATCTCTCCAATGCTACCGAACAGGCTCTTGAATTCCTCCTGGGTCATGTTCTGAGGCAGGTAGTTGACGATTAGGTTGGTCTTGCTGTCGTCTGTGGCACCGTTGGTGCTGATGACTGGCCCGTTAGGCAGGCTGGTTCCGCTCGGACCGTTGGACACCTGGGTTTCCATGGTGCTGATTATCTGCTGAGGAAAAGGAAGAATATAGAACCCTGTGTACAAATAATATACATCCGCAGTAATAACACACAGTAGAGTAATGGTGGGCTGTTGTTAGTAGGCCTTTAATATAGGCCCATTGAATGAATGTCCGCTCTGTCATTGTCAGCTATGGAAGAGGTCAGACATCAGCTGAGGGGGTGGAAGGATGCGAGGCAGGGATAGCAGTAGGCTACACACAGACCCCTCTCTACCCCCCCTCCTGCTCTTTCTCTCTCTCGCTGCCTCTGGCCCTGCAGATGTCACAGTCCTTTTTCCCCGTTTCCTCCTCCCATCCCCCAGCCTCCATCCATCCATCCAGCCACAGAGTCGAACAGCATTACATCATTACAGGGTCCTAAGTATTGGTGGTGGTGGGGCAGGTGGAGCAGTGGGCGTTGGGACGGGGAGGTTGACATGGCAGACAAAAGAGAAAGTGACATTGTCTAATCTGCTCAGGCCTAACGTCTCTGAAGGCTGTCATGTAGCCACATGGAACGTTTCAACCCCAAAAATACATTCTGGCTTTTAGTGTGCTCACTTTCTTTTGTAAGTGCGTGTTTTGTGACTCTGACTCAAACTGTGGATGGAGTGAGTGAGTGTGTATTTGTGCCCACTAGAGGTGTGTTGGTGTCATTGTGTGTTGCTCTGGAGTACACCATGTTGCTTCATTTGACCCACAGGGGATTGTCTTCATGGAACAGCTGTGTGTGCAGGTCAGAAACTAAACTTCCCGCTATCTCTCCTTTTCTCTCCCTCTCTCCCTGCTCCATCTATTCCATTCATCCGCTCCTCCTTTTCACCATTCTGTCTCGAATATAACTTTCTTTTGACAGACTGTGTAAACAAGCTAGTACAAATATGTCCTCCCTGTACTACTGGCCTCCTGGGCTCAACCCAAACTGATACAAATATTTTGGCTCCCTGTTCCATTTCCTGGTATAGTGTACCTGGGAAGAGTGGTTTAAATAAGTACCATTATTCAGGCTGGTATCTGTGAGCCTGGCTGGCATGGTGACTGCAGGTCTCTGACTGGTGGGTGTTATAAGGCGTCTACCGCCAAAGCTCCAGAGGTCTCACAGTGTAGCCTAAGCTTCTAGAATTATTTGAGGAAGATACAATATTACCAGCAGTTTTACTACTGTTTGTCTGTTGTTTTGGTTATAGTCTATGTTCGTCATTTTCCCTTTTGCGTGGCAGGGTTTACTTTTGATGTTTATCCATTCAACTTAATGGAGGAGACTGAGTAGTGTTCCTT
Organism: Oncorhynchus mykiss; assembly: GCF_013265735.2. Taxonomy (NCBI): domain Eukaryota; kingdom Metazoa; phylum Chordata; class Actinopteri; order Salmoniformes; family Salmonidae; genus Oncorhynchus; species Oncorhynchus mykiss. The sequence goes on along the minus strand of NC_048577.1, from coordinate 40,720,689 downwards.
TCCCCTGCTATGGACATATTACTCTAAAAGCATTCAATGCTTTGATGATATTCCCCAAGCCCTGTTGTAGCTCTTAGTGTCCCCCATCTTGTTTCCCCCCTCCGTGCTCATGCCCCTCTCTGTCTCTCTCTCTCCTCTGTCTCTGTCTCTCCTCCTTCTAACCTGATTTCTGCCTTGAGCTGTACCTTGAACCATGTTGCCCAGGTAACAGCGGCTTCAAGACTGTTGCTAATGGCTGGCTGACTTTTGGTTGTGTGTGTGTGTGTGTGTGTGTGTGTGCGTGTGCGTGTGCGTGTGTGTGCGTGCGCGTGTGCGTGCGTGCGTGGACAGAAAGATAGAGGCAGAGAGAACGAAATAATCCATCTCTGTTGGGCAGATATTGTTTTTCTCCATGTATTAATATTCGATGGCTTTGCGGAAGCGGAGAATATATTTAAGTCAAATTGACATTGACAAGGAGAGAACATCAGAGGGAGAGGAAGCGGGAGATGGAAAGGGAGTGAATTATGACAGCCTAAAAATAAAACACTGCAAACACACATAGCTAAGCAGCACATGAGAGCTGCTGCAAAGTAGACTCGCCATCCATCATACAGTACACATGTTATGGGCTTCTTTGGTCTCGACTAGAGCGGTATGATCTGCTGATCTAGGGACTGCACTGGAACAGAACATGGACAGGGGGTTCTACAATGCCCAGTTAAAAGATCATCCTTCATGCATAATGGGAAAGAACAAATAGTCCACATGGGTATGATAAATAGATTCATAAAATGCATCTATCTAATATGTGTCACCATGTAACACACAAACGTCCGAAACGAATAGAAATATGTATGTTTTCTGAATTTACCACAGAACGGACCAAATAGTACAGCCCTTTGCAGAAAGACACTAAATCCCAGCAAATTTGACTTGTCAACTGAAATAGACCTCAGTGTGGCAGTCCAGGCATCCACAGTGACAAGTTCTAAAGTTATATAATTCCCAGGCTCAGACTGGCCAACAGACACACAGAGGGAGAGACTGGCTGACACAAGCAACATCTAACATCACCCTGAGATCTCCATGCCAACAAGCAGGAGGATGACAAAAACAGAATAGAGTGCTTTTAGGATGCTACAAATAGAACAAGTCGTAATTTTCATCAGAACATGTTAGCCTTTACAAAGAAATTAGTGGAAAATATCAACTACATCCATAACAATATCCAAGTACTGATATGGCAAGGCTGTAGGCAATAACCCATCAGGTCATAGATAAAGGCCCAACCAGCCCACCTCTGATAGGCTAATTCTGTTAATGAATTCTGTTGCTAATCATGATGAATGACAACAAAGAGAGTAACCACACACAAACGCATTAAACACACAACCCCCAACACTTTCAGATTTCTGCTGTTGGTGGGGCCAGCTCTTCTTCTCCTTGTCCCGGCACTAGATGTGCCTTTCTTTTTCTATTTCTGGGACCTGAGAGATCTCCCTTAATATTTAATGGACTGCATCATCAGCATCGCCTACACATGGACCCAGACTCGCACGCAAACAAGAGCCCAGAGCCCTACCTCCTCTCCTCTCTCTGCCTGCCGAGTGGAGTGAGCACAGCACACAGACCACCTACACTTGACAATGCTCAATTTCAAAACACAGCAACATTACATGACCCAAATGTAAATACAGATACGGGCAGCGTCGTCTTCTTCAAATTGTCTTTCTCCTTGTCTATATACATGACTGCTGTTGCTTTCCTACAAATGGAAGATGAAGACCTGTCCTAAGAGGAAAAGCAGCAGTCTGCCACATACAGTATTCAGGCCAGCTTTTGTCATGTCCCGATAAAGGTCAAAGCATATGATGTGATTACCCTTTACGGAAATCACTGTAATTGTATCAGCCAGAAGACTGTGTTCAGATGGAACTGAGATTCTCATGCTAGGCCTCATTGTTCCTAAGTGTACTAATGGGAATTAAGCACAGGTCCATACATTGGAGTCCATACATTGGAGTCAAGACTGCTCTCTACATTCTAAAAAGGGACTTGTCATTAGATTCTTCTGATAATGTCAAATGTGCTTTGCATCGACTCGTTTCATGTTCAGGAACATTCCTAGCATAAAAAAAGAACATTGCTCGGAAGATTGTTATCCGTAAATCAATCCCAAGATAAAATAAATCAGGTTGTGGCAGTAACAAATAAATAGCAAAGAATGGCAGTAGCAAAGAATGGCAGTAGCAAAGAATGGCAGTAGCAAAGAATGGCAGTAGCAAAGAATGGGAGGTCAGGAAGAGGCCTCTGCTGATCTACCTACTGATATGGGGAACTATATTACTGCTACACACACTTCCTGTTAGTGCTACCACTGGTGACAACACTGTCATTCATGGGTGATGCAGTCGCACTGTACTGGGCGAGTCGTGGAAAAAAACCTCTATCTCTGAGTGAGATAATGTAAGAGAGAGAATTAAAAAAGGTTATTTCCTGTTGGCAACAACACCATCAGAAAATAATAGGTTCTGAATATTTCATGTTATTTAGGAGTTGTTGGGTTCTCTTTTTCATCAGTAAAACCCTATTGCAGACACCGTTGTACCACAATACAACCCGCCTAAAATGGTAGTGCATTAGTCTCATTTGAGTAACTTGAACACGAGGAAATACATTTGAAAATCTAATTTCATGGAACCACCAAAGACAGGGGATTCACTAAACTACGGTTTAGCTCAAGAGAAAGGCCTCGATTTTCAATGCTTTTTCCCTCTTTCTCATCCTGGTTTTTAAAATATACATCAATCATTCTTTTGGAAGGCCTGAATCGCAAGTGGATTCTAGGCTGGGGTTGTAAATGGGCCTTCTAAATAACACAGATTACAGGATTATCCTGAACAAAAGGCATTAGCCACACTCTCTACAGCTTAAAGGGATCATGGTGGCAGCTGTAAAACAACAGGACAACACAAGTCACAGCCCAACACTCACAACCTTAGCCTTCATACAGTCAGTAACTAATATTCTGCACTAACACTCATTTTTAATAGATCTATGTATATATCGTTTTCTTTCAGTGTTATATTAGGATGTGATATTTTAAAATAATTCCCCCGTTTGTCAATGCATTTTATGACACAGACATAATCCATGTTGCAAATTCCCTGTGAGTGTGTTTGTGTGTGTAGCTTTCGTTGAAACCAGGGGCGCTATCCAGAGTGCTGAAGTAGGGAGTGGCTTTCAGGCGATTCCGTTTGAGGCCAGAATGCATTGTCCAAAGCATCGAGCCTTTTCTGTGACATTTCAAAATGCTTCATTCGCTTCTTTTCACGCATTTAAAAATGTTTGCATTTATATTACACAACATCGTCTACCCCTTCCCCTTATTTTGTGAAAACAAGACATGTGCGCTCTGTAGGAATTCACAAACCCTAGCGCCTTTTTGCTGAATAAAGGTATTGAAACAACCAAACAAAAGAGCCACCCGTTCCTCCTCTTCTCGCGCGCAGAGACTATGGCAGCTCTATGAATATTAATGTAAACAGTAGCGCTTTGTGTCATGGCCAGGGGCTGCAGGACGCTCCGGGAACAATGAACGCCACAATTGCCAACATCATTTCGCTTCAGTAAGTCAATCATACGCCTAATAATAATAATAATAACAATAATAATGTACAACATATATTTTTAGGACATATTAAGAGGGAAAAATCCAATTCGGCCTACAAAATGATATTCGCTCAGTTTAGTAGATATTTTCTTTGTTGCTGTATTATTTCCACGACCATGGCTGTCAATTACTTCAATTTACGAGGACAGTAGTAGGCTTGGTTATACCATGCATGACTTTCGTGACAACATGGCATTTGAGGTCTCTTATTCTTATGTAGGCCTACGAGTCTATTTCAGTTCCCTATCTTGAAGTAAATCTAGAGTATTTCAAAATAAATCAAAATCTATTTAGGCTAAACCTGATTTTGCCCTCCAGTCATACTCCATTGGTGGATTGATTTTCTAGACGAAATCATTTGACAATACATGTGAATACAGGATACATCTTATATTATAAACTCATAGCGTCAGTTCTATTTAGGCTCGTTTACACTTTGGTGGCCTCTGCTGTCCTTGTCCTTGAATCGCGGAAGTGCCCCGGGAAGGTTATCTGACTCAACTGTTTTATTTGCTTGGCACTGCGGTACAGGCAATGCTCACGGAGGACTGCGGAACATGTGGACAGGAGCTATAGGCCTACGTGCATGACGCTGACTGGGCTCTGGGCCTGCCTGTTAGCCCAGCTCCACGGGCAAACACTGATGAAATAGAAATAGGCTACTATTCAATAAGGACAGCTGAAACATACTGAGGCTATAGGTCTAAGTAATTATCAAGTGGACTATCGATTGAAATAATTGCATTATTATGATCTCAAAGATTTAGGACTTGCAAAATAAGTCTGCTCTTCAGTTTATAAACATGGTTGTGCTCGTGCTGTATTATGTAGGCTACTATATTTTATTTTGGGCCTACACGACCATCGCAGTAGGCTACCAAGTCCCATGGAATGGTCATTCGATAATTTATGTTGGCCTATAATGCGTATAATTTCTAAATGGCCGTATTTGTGTTTTTGGTTGCAACAAATTATTATATCCCTTTGGATATTGTAGCAGCCTATTGTTTAAAATAGAAAATGTGGTTCTACCTGCACCTGTCATTAAAATCTGTAAATTAAGTCGATAGAACATAGGCATAAAGCCTACCTGATAAATATATAGCATTTTATATAAAGCATAAATATAGAGCAAAAAAAGTAGTTATTTAATCACATTTGATATATTTAGCTTGCTCCTTGCACGCCGGATTTACTAAACCATGAGAACAACACAACGGTAAATCATTCCACCTGCTGACAGGAATAAATTGGAGGCAGCGTCATTAAGTCAAGAGGATGTTTGGAGATGAAAGCTTTGAGACCAATAGCCAGCGCGTGCCATCATTACGCGCTCGAGTCCAGCAGAGGCACGCCCAATTCGGCCGTCGGCTATGAGCTAGGCTAATTTAACGCTGCTAAGGCTACATAAACCCTTTAACAGGCGTGATTCAAATGGGCGCTAGTTTTTTTTAAAAATAAGTGTTATGATGGATGGGTAAAAATGGGCTCGTAAAAAAAGAGAAACGCTAGTCGCCATCCCTCGTTTCGCGGCCTCTGAAATTTCCATCCCATTTACTCCGTTGCATCGCAACAAGAACCCTTAGGAATTTTGACTTGCCTGATTCAATCCAAACCAATGTATCCGTAATCCCCCCTCCCCCTCACTGAGTGACTCGACCCTTTTTCTTTGCCTTGCTCTCGATGGGCCCTCAGCCTCCGAGGCATCATGTTTTGTCTCAGAAATCCGTCTCAAGCATCCATGTGCTGTGCCAGGCAGGGCAGGCGGAGAAAGACATTCCTCCCCCCACTACTCTCTACGCCGCTCAGCAGCAGCAGACGCACGCGGCCTCAGCACCCTCTGCCCCCTACGCCCTTATCGAAAAATGTGTATACAAATAATGCAGCCATGGATTTTGATATAGCCTTGGGCCTATGATAAGCAAATATATCGTCCTCTATAAAATGGCAGAATAAATCATTTTGCTCTCCAGCGTCGAAGATGCAGGCAGGGATGGAGCCTCGCGCAGGCAGCCGTGGCGCATCGCTCAGCATGACATTACTAATTGCCAGCATCGATCGTTAATCTTGTCAAGACAATATCCCATAACCGCGTGAGCAGTAGTATAAGCCTATTTAGGCCACTATAGCTTACAAATATTGTGTGTAATACATGTGTGTTTGTTTATACCAGTATTATAGCTAGCTAGCCTATCAAAGATACCATATTGTATCATATTCAATATGTGTATATATACATAGGGCTATATGCATGCATGTATATATGTTTGTGTACAATACAATCAAGTGGAAAACAAAGGGTCTGCGCTCCAGAATGTAGCCTATACAATGCATGCTGTTGCTACAACATCCACCATCCTTGCAAATAGAAGAGAAAAATGAGGCATACGTACAGTAACCATTCTTGACATACAATGAGAGTGATCTAGGTCCTTCTTCGTTTCGCAGGTCTTCAAGCCGTAGGTTGAGTCAATACTATGATCTGTGGTCTTTATATTAGCTGGCCTGTGTATTTACTGTGGAGAGGCCCGTGTCCAAATCCAAAAGAAAAAAAAGAAAAAAGGAAAAAAGACAATGTTCACCAGGGGAATCTCAGCCCTTGGAGATTGGTAGGTGTCCTCTGTAGGGTGAAAATGAGGAGAAAGGGGTTTTCTTCAGGATGATGATGAGGGAGAGCTTTCTCTCCGAGTGGCGTGGGCGACAGTTCAGAAAAAAGAGAAGCAGTGATCCCCAGCAGGGTGTGTCCAGGGGAGGGTGTTGTGGTTCGGCTATGTTCTGTGTGTAATATTCCCAGCTCCTCTTGCAGTCTCCTTCTGTGCCTCTGCTGCAATGTTCTTCTTTTATGCGTCCTTCTGGCTGGCAGAGCGCGCTCCTGATTGGCTAATTGTGCAGGGAGGGTACTACACAGCAGCCATTGCAATGCGCTTCTCTCCCATTATCCCCTTCAGGAGAGATCACCAGAGCCCCCCCCCCCCCCCCCCCCCACACACACACTTTCTCCTCCCATCTCACTGCCCCCCCCTCCATCCATCCCTCCACTCCCTCCTTCTCTCTGCTTTCTTCCTGCCTCCCCCTCTCCACACACACATGCAGAGCTGAGTGAATAGAGCCTCCACCTGCACTATCAGAACAGATGGGTGCAGCAGAAGACAGTAGCTTTCTCTCTCCGTCTCTCTCTCTTTCCCTACTCTCTCTACATGTCTTTTCTTCATCCCTAATTTTCCCTCGTTTCCCTCGTATTGGACAAAATCAGTGTTTTAGCCTTTGTCCTTAGAAAAAAGGACTGTGTGTGTACATTTGCACAGGGAGTCTACCATTTTAATGCAGCCAATCACAGCACAAACAAACAAAAATGGCAAACCATTAAAATCAGGGCGTAATATGTAGCCAATATCAAAGCAGGAAATCACCAAAGCTGACTAATGGGTTGAATGAGGGACCCCTTCCTATTGGCTGTGTTTTCCTCTACAGTTCCAGTCATGTGCAGGGCAGATGGGGGACTAGTAGTGAGTCAGATGTGAATATTTGGATTTGGCTCCTGAATTGATCTGTGTTTATATTCAATATATACTTCAAACATGAACTGTTATGTTATGAAAATGAAGATAGGTATGTTTTGTATAGAGTATAGACAAAAACAGCCTAGCCATGGCAGTGGTAGTGTTAGACAGTATAGTACTCAATGTTTCTGAAACATCCTTCTTTTGAGGAGTTGTCATCTCTCCATCCATCCATCCATCCCTCCCTCCCTCCCTCCCTCCTTCCTCCACAGCAGTGAGTGTGTGGTGAGTGCAGTGCTGACTGAGACAGACTGTTTGGTATCATCTATAATGCATCCTTTGCCCCAGGACATGATGTGTGACAAATGACCTATTTCTGCACAGATCGCCACAGGGCCTTGACCCTGAGGGTGCGTGTGTGACTGCATTTGTGTGTGGTGTGTGGTGTGTGTGTGTGTGTGTGTGGGGGGGGGGGGTTATATACATAGGGGGTTGTTGTTGTTGAAGGGTTAATTAATATGTATATACCAGGCGGTGTCAGAGGAAGGCCCTAAAAAATGTCAAAGACTCCAGCCACCCTAGCCATAGACTGTTCTCTCTGCTACCGCACGGCAAGCGGTACCGGAGCGCCAAGTCTAGGTCCAAAAGGCTTCTTAACAGCTTCTACCCCCAAGCCATAAAACTCCTGAACAGCTAATCAAATGGCTACCCAGACTATTTACATTGCCTACCCCCCTCTTTTACGCTGCTGCTACTCCCTGTTTATTATCTATGCATAGTCACCTTAATAACTCTACCTACATGTACATATTACCTTGACTAACCGGTGCCCCTGCACATTGACTCTGTACCGGTACCCCCTGTATATCGCCTCGCTATTGTTATTTTACTGCTGCTGTTTCATTATTTGTTACTTATATTTTCAATTTTTTACTTATCTATTTTTTACTTAACACTTATTTTTCTTAAAACTGCATTGTTGGTTAAGGGCTCGTAAGTAAGCATTTCACTGTAAGTTCTACACCTGTTGTATTCGGCGCATGTGACAAATACAATTTGATTTGATGTGTGATTGTATATGTAAAATTGCTACTTGTGTGTTCAGTGTTTGTGTATGATGTTAGAGTGTGTGTGCATGGTGTTGCAAGATGTGACTCTCCCACAACAATGGTGTGTTTTCCTGCCTTCCTCTCCCAGACTGACCTTCATGTGTCCTTAGATGTCGCCGCCTTGAAGAAACGATGGGGGAAGCAGGAGGGGGATGGGATGATTATTGGCATTGACTGTGCAGGTAGCAGGCATTTGCATTTAGTGTGTGGATGCTATTTTTGCCGTGGAGGACAGTCGTGATTCTCATATCAGGATATCTATCCATTTGTATCACTATGTGTGTTTCAATATTCACACATTTGCAGACATAAAATGAACATGCTTGTATAAGAGGCAGACAGTATGGAGTGTGTAGGCGATAAAAGAGGGGACTGTGTGTGGGTGTGTGTGTGTGTGTGTGAGTGAGTGAGTGATAATGCCTTATGTCGCTACAGTATGTCCCGATGTTTACGATGTGCTTATAGATGTGTAATGTACATTTTCTATGCCTAAATACATTTAGCCTAGAAGTGAATGTAAATGTAATGTAAACAGTGTTGTCAGCAATACTACGTTCCAGTTGTAGGCCATAGTATTTGTGGGTTACAGGTCCTGGCCTGAACACAACAGAACTAGTGTAAAGCTGGCAGCTCTAGGCTGATCTTAGCTGCTCCACTGAGTTGAAATAGATGTTAATTCACCACATAATTGTATCGTAGCTTCCTGCTCCTTTGCCTCTCTCTCCCTCTCTCTCTGTTTGTTCCACTCTCTCCATCTCACCCTCTCTCTCTCTCTTCCTGTACCTCTCTTCCTCTCTCTGTCCTTGTCCTGCAGCTCTCTCCCCCAGACCAGTCAGTTTGTGAATGTGGGCCCTGTCTGATATTTTACATAATTGCCTTACATAAGTAGCCAGCTCAGCTCAGAGCTTGGATGATATTAGCGGAGATGAATATTGCATGAGGAAAGCACTCGTTAAGCGTTAATAAGAGGATAGAGATGGGCCCCGCTGTCAGTCTGTCTTAACCCCGCCCCCACTGTTCACTGTTCTGTCAAGCACTGACTCTATTCAGTCTGTACTGTACTGTACGTGTTTGTGTGTGTGTGTGTGTGTGTGTGTGTGTGTGTGTGTGTGTGTGTGTGTGTGTGTGTGTGTGTGTAACCTATGTACTGTATGTGAGTGTCTGCTAGAGAGGCAGATTTTGTCATTAGGTGCTTGTGTGTTGTGTTTTCTGCTTTGTTTGCTGAATAAAAGCGGCTCTTGTGACACAAAGGCGCCCAGGTCTTTTAACTGACTGCAGCCCCTGGCATTTGCAGTTCACACTTAGTGTGAATAAACAGGCTTAATTGCGGTCCCTCATTAGAAGGCCCTGGTTGGCAGCAGGGCAGGCTGCAGCTGAATCCTCCCTATGGGTAGGAGGAGAGGGCACCTCAAGCACCTATTGTACATCTCTATGAATTAAAGGATCAAGCATTGCTTTTAGCCTGAAAACCTTTTGTTGTTCTACTGATTATTTTCTTATTTCTAGGGGCCCTTCTCGCCAGTAGAGGTGATTAGGAATCCTGTTGCATGGGTTGGGATTCTGAAGGAGCCCTCAGGCATTCTATTGTTCTAACTCATATAGCTGTCTTAATGTGCTGATTTGATGTCTGCAGAAACCGTATAGAATGCATATTTGGTGGCACTGGGAGAAATGTATACATTTTGAGCAGATTATTAATATGTATGTAAACTTCACAGATTCTGAAATACAATATTCTTGTGATATATATCAATTTCTCTCTTAGGTGGTGAAAATATAATTACTGTAGTTTTTCTGCATTCGTATGAGATACAATACTATGCAGTCAGTGTATACTAAAATGAGATTGCCATTGACTATACTGTTTATTTCTGCATCAATTTCATAGAAGAACACCTGAAGGCTAGTTCAGCTATGAACTTTTTAGATGGATCATTTCATGGCACTCCTATTAATGGAATCAGTCAGACACTTCTCTTGTCATGTCAGGTATGTCCAATGAGTGAAGCACTCAACAGAATATTCACATTCAAGTGCTGGGCCCCAAATGATATGAGCATTAGAAAAGCCCGTGTTAAGATTCATTGAAAAGATGTACTTGTGATTAAACAATTACCATTCTAATTCGGTATCCACATCACACTCCTATCAGCCATAAATGGAATGGCAAGAACATGCACTACAGTGCATCAACACATTAATGATAACTGTTGCTAGTTGCAAATGAGAAAATTATCATAAATAACAACCATTAGAAGTGACAAAGGTGCTGTGCAAAATGCCTACATGAGGATATCAAATGTTTGTTTTTTAATATAAACTGTTGATTTTTTTTGGTGGTTGATAAATGTCAATAGCTTTTAGCGGTGTTCTCCTAACTGAGAAACATCCCAGTTCTTTGTTTTAACAGAATAATGGAATCTGGACTGCGAATGTGTTCGGGTTTCACATGATAATGGCAATGACGTTAATGACAACAACCAGAAGTCTGAATCAATTATTCATTAAGTTCATAATGTGCTCACTTCCTGTACTAGTATTACATCACAATATATCACAATACACATTACCGCTTCATTACATGAAGACTACATTACATCATACTTGAAGGTCACATTGCATTAAGGTTATTTGTTTAATGGCTGACAAGTTATTTCTCTCCCGTTTGATTCAATTATCAACCCTTGGTTGCCTTATGACGCCGTAGTATGTATTAATGGATGCATGTATGAGTCTGTTCTGTGGGTGTTTTGCGCATGCCTGTGTGTGTGTATTTGGGGGATGGGTAGTGATGGAGCAGACAGCCTCAGGTTAATAGTGGTCTCTGTACTGGGGTGAGCTCTGGGCGATGCAGGGTTTCATGGTAACAGGGCTGAGGGGACTACTGCTTTTAGGAATGGATCCACAATTAAATCAGCCCCTCTTTGAAATGACATTTGTTGATAATGGCTATTGGCTTAATTCAACACCCGCATATATTATTTGGCATTTCTCTTGGGCTCTCTCTCTCTCTCTCCCTTTCTTCATCTCTCTCTCTCTAGCTAGTTTTATCCCTCTATCTGTCTCAATGTGTTGTCTCTGGGATATTATTAGAGTAGACTGGCTGGTGGGAGGAAGACTCTGAACTTAGATGCCTCTTGTCATCTTTTTACTTATTGATTATATTCTGCTTTCCAAGCTTCTGGATGAGTGTGTGTGTGTGTGTTTGATTTCAAACCGGAGTGTTAATGTAGTGTATTCTTCTGTGTTAATGTGGGCCATAGGTGCATAACATGTAAGTGCATTATATTTTGTCATGCGTAGGAGTGTATGCAGTCTACATGAATTGTGAATGTGCAAACCCATTATATGTTCAAAAAGTCATAGTGCATTGTGTATTTGTGTGTGTGTGTGCCAGTGTGTGCGTGTGTGTGTGGTTAGAGGAGGTGGGAGTGGGTGGGTGTGAGTGTGGTTAGAGGAGGTGGGAGTGGGTGGGTGTGAGTGCGACCACCCTTTCTGGTAAGGAACATGTTTTACTCTAAACCTCGTTAAATATAGATGGTTATTAATCTTTCATCTCGACCCGTCTGCGTTGGTATCCAGGGAGAAAACCTTAAATACACCCAGCTCTTAGACAATCTCTCTCTTTTCTTCTCCCTTTCCCACTCTCTTTTCCTCTGTCTATCTGTCACATACAAACACCATCACTAAGCAGCTAAACTAAATGCAATAACGCAAGAGTGTGGGTGTTTCTTCAGCTCATTGTTATTCATATTGTGTAACAGTTCTGACTCAAAATTCTGTTTTATATGATATTGTACAACAGCTGATGAAACTAACACTTTAAAAGTGTGAAAAAGTAAGTCAATTTTATTTCCTGAAAGTTGCTGGTTGAAAATACAATCTACACAGGACCTTCTAATCAGCAGGTTTGCATGCGGGGAGTTTGGGCTTTCCATGGTGACCTCACCATGTGGTAAATAACAAAGAGAGTTCCAAACCTCTCTGTCAATGACAGCTAGTTTTCAGTTCCCCCTTCCCCACTCAAACTACTCCCAGACGTGCTTGAGAAATAGTATATATATATAGATATATATAAAGGGAAATCTATTACAGTAAGGTACTTAATTGTTAACCAGAAATAATTTGATATTGATATAAAAACAACTGCATTAGGCCTTTAAAAAAAGTATAATATCTGAAAACGCTTTTGTTTTCACTGTCTCCAATGTTCTCCCTCCACTGTCTCCAATGTTCTCCCTCCACTGTCTCCAATGTTCTCCCTCCACTGTCTCCAATGTTCTCCCTCCACTGTCTCCAATGTTCTCCCTCCACTGTCTCCAATGTTCTCCCTCCACTGTCTCCAATGTTCTCCCTCCACTGTCTCCAATGTTCTCCCTCCACTGTCTCCAATGTTCTCCCTCCACTGTCTCCAATGTTCTCCCTCCACTGTCTCCAATGTTCTCCCTCCACTGTCTCCAATGTTCTCCCTCCACTGTCTCCAATGTTCTCCCTCCACTGTTTCTAATGGAAGTCTTTGGTCTAAAAAATTATTTCATGAGAGAGAGAAATAGAACTCCAAAATAGACACCACAGTCAGTCTGAGAAGACATACGATCCTGATTCTCGATGTCCGTGCTCCTCAACAGCACCCCACGGTATTCTCTTCCTCCTCTCCATCTTCCACCTTTTCCTTCTCCTCACCCTCTCTCGTCAGTCCCTCTCCATCCCGCTCTCCCACGCCAATCTCTCAGCTCCAGTAATACGAGACTTGAAATCAATAGCACATTAGTCTGTCCGGAACCTCCACTGGAATTAAATATGAATGACTGAGATTGCGGCTCTAGCTACATGCTACTGCGAGAGAGGCATATGGCCCATAGGGGATATGGGGTTTAGCTGAGTTCTCTCCATCAAGACCCATTCTGCTGGCCAGTCCCATAGTGAAATTACTGAGGTATCTGTTGTCTTGTTTGGTTGAGAAGCAGTGTGCAGTGATTTGTTGATGTTGTTGTTTACTAGGATCTCCTTTAGCCCGTCATAGGCTAATCCTCAGTGACATACATGTTTGTACCAATATTGTTTAGGATGGTCATTTGGTGCTCTATACTGAACAAGGGCTTTGGCGTAGTTGGACAGAGTGAACAGTGAAAGGGCACGTCACAAAGAGGCGACGGCTAAGGAAACAAGAAGAATCCGCCAGCCCCGCCCATCCTCCCGTATCAGAGGCAGCAGCACCATTTCAATATGAAAGAGCCCTGTTCAGTTATGAACAGATTGCATCTTACATTTTCAACATTACCTCTGAGTACAATGTGCCCTCCTTTTCATCAAGCTTTCACATCCATTCTGTGCACTCTCCCAGAAACACTCTCCATATATTTCCTTATTGTGTCGAGCACCATTTCAATTCCCTGATTGAATATTGTGAAATTAAATTAGTTCCTTTTGCACAGAATGGCTAGATTTTTGATGATGGAAAAGCCTATTATGTGCGTGTGTAAGGTGCAGCTTGCTGGGTAGATGGATTCACTAGAGGCAGGGTGTGGTTAGGCAGAAGCAGACAGAGTGTCTGCTGGGTATACTGTAGGGGATTGGGGGAGCCGTTGCCCCCAGTAAACTAATGCTCTGTAATCATCTAAAGGTAGATGTTTTTAGGAGGTGTATTTATCCCATCAGAGATGAAGCAGTTGGTTTGTGACAGATGGTGTGATATTGTTCCCCTGTACAGCCCACAAGTTCAACCCCTCCCTCTCTCTCTATGACAGATGTCGGGGGAGGAACACAGCCCTCTTCTCTTTTCTTTACATTGATTTGGGTGCTTGAACCCTTAGGGACTGGGAGGGGGTGGTGATAATGGGGATGGAGGTTTGGTCATTTCTTGCTGGTCAGATAAAATAATCTATAGAGGGTACAGTCGAGGGAATCGTAAACACATTGCATGTATTATACTGTACCACAATCTGCATGTCCTTCACCATGAAACACCCTTCAACAGGGCTGAGTTGTGGTAGGCATTATTGAGCATGGAACTGTGGATATCCACATAAATCTTGGTTAGTGTGACAGCGATGTAAGCAGCCATGCATGTAATGAAGGCAGGGGAAAGTGGAGCTTCTACTGCTGCTGCTCAGGTTGGCGAGTGTGACGACTCAACCGCAATTTCCCAACACACGTCTGCAACGCCTTCCAACATATACTGAAGGCTATGCTACGGCTCCAGGTAGCTCGACATATCCTGTACCCTCTGTGTGTATACTGAGTACTAGTGCACTGCATTTTGAAATAATTCAGCTAGCATCATGATTTACTTTGTTAAATGGCTCTCTGTCTATTAGCCAAATCTGCAGAGTGGGAGTACTGAAGTGGAGGGATGTGTACTAGCAACTGGGGGATATAGATTTCTGTATTCTACAGTAATTAACCAGATTTTAAAGGATTTCAGCAGTGATTATCCGCCCCCCCCTCTTAATGGTAGAACAAGTTCCATTAAAGTTCTAACAGCTGTCCGGTGGGGGTGGCAGATGAGGCCTAGTGCTGCACCTCTCCTCTAGCTCCCTGGAGGGTCAGGGGTCAGTCCAGGGGTAGAGGTTAGAGAAAACACTCTCCTGAAGATGCAACGTGTTGATGCCTTTCGAGCCACACAATCAAATAAGCATCTGCCTGCCCCTCAGTGGAGGACAGCAAGAGATACTACTGCACATTAGCTTGAACGTTATTGATTATAGCTATTGTCATGACGGGTAATTCCTTCATCATCAGTGTTCAGCTTGTGAAGGGGATACCAGTATGTCATCCTTGGTAACACTTGACTTATAGTCAACAGGTGTAATGCTTTATTACTTGTTATAGACATATGAGCCTGTCTTATTTTGTATCATTTCTTTGCATTTGTTATTTCTTGCTTGAGTTTCATACATGTAGCCAATCATACAGAATCTCTATATATTGATTAAAACCTCTAATCATCTCTCTTTTTAGCATGTCATTTACACATGTTTGTTTTCCTCCCCCGACATGTGGTTTGCTAAATTGTGAGAGCTTTCATATGCAAAAACACTAGAGGTTTGTTCTTCCTTTTCTCTCCCTCAGCACTTAATATGGTAAAAGCCTTTTTACGACTGCTGAAGTAATGTCTTGGAGCTGGGCCACAGTGAGCAAGTGGTTAATGATTTTAATGGGACCCTCCCCCCCTCCCCCCAGGCCGATAGGGAGAGGTAGAGGGGAGGGGGTGGAGATGGGGCGTGCTCTGGGAATGGGCGCGTGGTGGGCGAGCAGGTGGATGACGGGCAGCTGAGGAGTGGATTCTGGGGGGAAGGGAAGTGACATCCATTTTGAAGGACTCTTGGGGTTGCGAGTAACCCCTGAAAAAAAGCTAAGCCCATCTGGAAGTGAGGTGGGGGCTGTTGTGTGAAAGAGATCCAGTGGGTGGTGTCTGACACGCTCTCTTTTGTTCTTTGGTAATGCAGTAGGGATGGAAGGGGTGGGGGGGCTCTCTCGGCTGTGGGGGAGGGGCAGCGACTCGAACAATAGTGCCGGTCTAGGAATTGAAAGCCTTCGATGAACAGAGGAGGGCTAAGGAGGAGAGAAAAGAAGGAGGCTAGAGAGGTGGGAAGAATAGACCAGGCGTAGGTACTGTCCACTGACAGTATTAATCAGTGCTATACGAACAAACACAATGCAAGGGCACCACAATGTCACTGCCAAACATACAAGCGCTTCATTAAATTGTTGATTATTGTGTATTTGTATAGTATTTGCTAGACATTCTACTGCACTGTTGGAGCTAGTAACATAAACATTTCACTGCACCTTCTAAAACTCCTGCAAGTCTGTGTACGCCAATAAACTTTGATTTGATTGGATACTGACATTTAATTCCCAAATATGACATCAGTGTGATATTTATAGATTTGTCTGGACAGTGTCTCTATGCGTGATGGTAATGATGGCTGCATTGTAGTATGCAAGATGCTTTATATGATATCCATTTAAATGTCCAATTAATCATGTATTCTGACTTACCAATGGGGAAAAGGATCATGATGTTCTACATTGTCTGGTTGTCATGATGGAAGCTCATAGTGGTCTACATTGTCTGGTTGTCATGATGGAAGCTCATAGTGGTCTACATTGTCTGGTTGTCATGACGGAAGCTCATAGTGGTCTACATTGTCTGGTTGTCATGATGGAAGCTCATAGTGGTCTACATTGTCTGGTTGTCACGATGGAAGCTCATAGTGGTCTACATTGTCTGGTTGTCCTGATAGAAGCTCATAGTGGTCTACATTGTCTGGTTGTCATGATAGAAGCTCATAGTGGTCTACATTGTCTGGTTGTCATGATGGAAGCTCATAGTGGTCTACATTGTCTGGTTGTCATGATGGAAGCTCATAGTGGTCTGCATTGTCTGGTTGTCATGATGGAAGCTCATAGTGGTCTACATTGTCTGGTTGTCATGATGGAAGCTCATAGTATGGTCTACATTGTCTAGTTGTCATGATGGAAGCTCATAGTGGTCTACATTGTCTGGTTGTCATGATGGAAGCTCATAGTGTTCTACATTGTCTGGTTGTCATGACGGAAGCTCATAGTGGTCTGCATTGTCTGGTTGTCATGATGGAAGCTCATAGTGGTCTACATTGTCTGGTTGTCACGATGGAAGCTCATAGTGGTCTACATTGTCTGGTTGTCATGATAGAAGCTCATAGTGGTCTACATTGTCTGGTTGTCATGATGGAAGCTCATAGTGGTCTACATTGTCTGGTTGTCATGATGGAAGCTCATAGTGGTCTACATTGTCTGGTTGTCCTGATGGAAGCTCATAGTGGTCTACATTGTCTGGTTGTCACGATGGAAGCTCTTAGTAGTCTACATTGTCTGGTTGTCATGATGGAAGCTCATAGTGGTCTACATTGTCTGGTTGTCATGATGGAAGCTCATAGTGGTCTACATTGTCTGGTTGTCACGATGGAAGCTCTTAGTAGTCTACATTGTCTGGTTGTCATGATGGAAGCTCATAGTGGTCTACATTGTCTGGCTCAGTGACTCTTGACCACCTGAGAAAATACATTACAAATACAATACCTAGGCTCTCACAATCTCTAATGCACACGTGTCGCCTTGTAAGGCAACACTCTTCATTCTTCATTCTCAGGACAACCATGGTAGAGAAAGGGCTAGTGTGGGCATTGTAATGGAAGCAGTGGACGTACATAGAGGAGAGAGAAAAAGTGAGATGAATTTGTCTTCATTAACATGGTCTCTGGCCCAGACTCCTGCCTGCTGTTAGCACTGAGCCTGCCTGCTACCCTGCTCTACTCTGAGAGAGACTGGTTCCATGCACACACAAATCCCTTCCTCTGCTACAGCCCCAGCCTCTGTCTGTCACACAAGGTTAATTTATCCACCCCCCCCCCCCCTCGCCCCAACCCTCTCTCTCACTCTCTCTGACTCTCTATCTCTCATTTTTCATAAACCTCCATACACCCCATTATTAATCTGGCATCTTGCAGACAGAGCAGAGTGGGAGCTGAGTACCTGCAGCAGCAGGCAGGCAGGCTGCTTTCCCTGGTGCTGAATTGGTGGACCATGGGGAAGAGGGAGAGTGAGGAGGGTGGGGGTGGGGTTGCAGCAGGCAGCTCTATTTGGTTATACTTTACTGATGGATGAGATGGGGGTGGGGAATGAAGGCAGACAGAGCGGGGGGAGTGGTTTTACAGTAAATTGACAAGTGGTTCCTGTGGAGAAGGGTCGATAAGAGAAGGAGAGAAGGATGGAGAAAGAGAGGGAGAGAGATACATAAAACAATACTTACCTTACTAGCTCTGACTTTGCTGAGAACTACTTTGAGGAAGCATGTACTTACTACGACTGTGACACGTGGTTGTCCCACCTAGCTATCTTAAGATGAATGCACTAACTGTAAGTCGCTCTGGATAAGAGCTTCTGCCGAATGACTAAAATGTCAAATGTAAATACAATAATGCATTGATTCATTACCCATTTAGTGTTACCTGCTCATTTCAATTTGAGATGAAAGATGGACCAGCTATAAGACATCAGGGACAACCCTGTGGGGACACATTGTGTCCTGAACTTTGGTGTACCTCCTTTTCATCTGCTTCATTGTAAGTAATTGGATTCCATTTGAAAGGAGGCCATCTCCTTTGGGTCTTAAGACCAACGTTTGTTGTCTATATACTGAAAGGCCACAAAGAAAATTCGAAACAGTGCAACATAACACTACAATCAGAGTCTGTCACTACAGTGCTAGCTAGTTCTGTTGAGCACCATGAACCACGAAATCAGAAATCAGAAAGAATCATGAATCCGAAGACCTGCCTTTCTTATAGAAGAGGCTTGGGCCCTACCCTTTTCCCCACAATCATGGTGAACATCTCCCTCTGCTGGTCAACAGTTGGTAAAGCACACTTGCTGAAGGGAGAGGCAGCATTTTGCCTCCTGGCTGACGTGGGAAATGTGATACAGTATATTACATAAATTCCCTCCAAGAGGGGATAATGGAGTAAACATGAAATACTTGAGCATGTTATGAATATGAATGTGAGGTAAACATATGATGCTGCTGTAGAGATACACCTAGAGGAACTAACCGTTTAGGGGATGGGCATATGATCATAATACATATTCATCCCAAATATGAACACACTATCCTTGTGTAGTGTGATTAGTATTCTAAAGCACACAACATGATTGAGGTAGACAAATGCTTTAAAAGGTGTAAATTAGCACACCACAATGTAGCACCGCTGAATTATAGGGCCAGTACACATCCTCTTAGATAGACCTTGTATGCGCATGCCAGACAGAATTAACAGGATTAGATCTACTTAACCAAATGACGAATGAAATGGCCCCCGTTCCTGGTAAAAGGCAGATTATTTTTTTCATCAATTGGATTAGTTGACCGACCGGGTGAGGAAAATAGTAATCAGACCACAGTCATCTGTCTGGTTGACACAGGCCTAGGTCTATTGGCTCAAAAAAGCCTAGCAGTTGAACAGTAGGCTATAAACCTATTTAATCCCTAGCCGGCTAGCCTAGTACTTCACAACCCAACCTTTTTTCTTGATAGCCTACCATCCTCTTCAACCTCCTTGACCTAAAAAATATTGACCTTGTTCAGGTGCCACCTGCCTGCTGTGTTGCACCTGCCTACTTGCATCACAGCAGATTTCCTAATTCACCAATGGTTCCATAGTAACAAAACAATGGCCTACTGCAGATCCATATCCGTATTATAGGCCTGTAATATATGCAGTGTGATTTATGAATTCATGCATTAATTGTAGTGTTTTGCTTTTGTTTTGACAGGTAGCTAGGACTACCAAACTGTCAACAGATGACACACCGGGTGCAAACTACCTGCCCTCCAGGACACCTACACCACCCGATGTCACAGGAAGGCCATAAAGATCATCAAGGACAACAACCACCCGAGCCACTGCCTGTTCACCCCACTATCATCCAGAAGGCGAGGTCAGTACAGGTGCATCAAAGCGGGGACCGAGAGACTGAAAAACAGCTTCTATCTCAAGGCAATCGGACGGTTAAACAGCCACCACAAACATTGAGTGGCTGCTGCCAACATACTGACTCATCTCCAGCCACTTTAATAATGGAAAAATTGATGCAATCACTTTATATAATGTTTACACACCCTACATTACTCATCTCAATGTATATACTGTACGCTATACCATCTACTGCATCTTGCCATCTTGATGTAATTAAATGAATCACTAGCCACTTTAAACAATGCCACTTTATATAATGTTCTCATACCCTACATTACTCATCTCATATGTATATACTGTACACTATACCATCTACTGCGTCTTGCCTATGCCGTTCGGCCATCACTTATTATATATTTTTATGTACATATTCGTATTCATTCCTTTACATTTGTGTGTATAAGGTAGTTGTTGTTGAATTGTTAGGTTATATTACTTGTTAGATATTATTGCACGGTCGGAATTAACATCTGCTAACCAGGTGTATGTGACCAATAAAATGTTAGTTGATTTGACACCTACGGGCTTTTGACGTTGTGTTTTTCACTTGGTATACGTGTTGAACTAAAGTAGGTCTCGCTGTTCAGCAAACTTCCTCAATTTTCACACTGTAATGAAACCCTAACTGTTGAGGATATGGGCCATTCGCGGGCGTGTGACAGCGTTACTGAAACCGGTCAGGTGAGAATTTTGAATGCACTGCGGACGATCCCACACAACCTTGTATTTCTGCTCCCAACCACTAGGAGGACCACTGGGATAGGCACCGTGGCGTGGTGATACGAGGAAGCGAACTCCAGCAGGACAACAACCGTATCGAAGTGCAGGAGTGTGTGAGAGAGAGAGAATAGTTCGAAGACTACACTAAATGGGGACGCGAAATGGCATCTTCAACCAACGAGAGGAGGGCATTTGCTCACAAAATTAATCGGTGAGACTCATAATTTGTATGTACTCAGTAGGACAGCTAGTTCGCGTGACATAACGGACAGACCGGGTAGTGCAGGATTTGAGGGCATCGCTGATCGTGAACCGCGCAGACTGAATAGGAACTGAGACAGACGAAGTCTATTGTTCAGCATATGGGCTTCGAATGAAATGTGCATTTATCATTCACCCTGCCATTGTTTAGAAAACGATTTTCATACCTTGCGATTGTTACTTTGTTGCACACACACAGAACCAGATCACAGCTATCCTTTTTCTAGTAGGCTGACACTCGAGCCATCAAACATGTTGGCTACTAGTTACCTAAATTACTTTATTTTACATTATCTTGAGGAGACCCAAGTAAAACGGATATAAAACTATAATTAGTAGTTATCTAGTCATACCAGCCGTTGAATTCGCTTTTCCTGTCGACCTGTGGGATAACAAGGCGTGGGTTGGGTTACACTAATATTGGTGCGCTGCAAATGAACTCAGCTTGATCCTCTGTGCTGTCACTCCTAGTTCAAGTCATACTGTGTAGAACCCTTCCTGGGGGTAGATCTGTAGATGGAACTGAAACGTCTAGTTCTTATGGAGTTCTGCTACACAATGAAAACAGAAGAAGGCAAGATGGAGTTCCCCTTTCCTATGGGGAAGGAAAGTAGCCGAGGACAGTATCTTTATTATTATCCACAGAGTTAGATCAGACCTACAGCTGTAACATCACCTTGTGTGACGTGATGCATTTCCCAGTTCCACCATTGCTGGAGTTAAGTTCATACTTGTGTTCATCGAAGCCTTCATAGAATCATCTGAGAACCTCCTTCATGTTACGGGTGAGTGGCCCTTGGAGGCTCCTGAGAGCAGACTGGATATTTGATAAGAGATCAGTCTATCAGCATCACAACATGCAGGTGAACATGTCACATCAAAACCAACAGGGAAATCTCAATGACATCTTGGAATGTCAGCAGTCCAGTGCGAAACAGTCAACAACACCACAACAGGCCCATTGTATCTTGTATCTCCTATTAGGACTTTCCAACTGGCCCAACCAGACTTATTATACTCACCATGGTATGTACGCATATTTCTCACTCTCACATGATTATCATATTGAGTTAGCCTAGCTAACGGTGAATGGTGCTGTTCCTTCTGAATGTTGACTGGCAGCCTACTAGTTCGAATTGTAGCAGCTAACCTACTACTAGGCTATAGCCTAACTTAGTAGTAACCGAGTAGAGTGCTGAATTCAACAACTTAGGCCTAATCATTGCTACAGTTTCTCCTCTCTCCCCAACTCTGTTATCGTCCAGTCCTTTCTCTCTCTCCCCAGTGGGAGCCAGTCCATTGTATCGGTTCAGGATGCAGGAAAGGGTGTGACGGTGTTCCGTCTATTACCCTTGGAGGCGATAGCTTTTCCTTTATCCTGTTTAAAGTGGGGTTTGGAGAAGGTAGTACATTTTAACGGCAGAACAACACTCACAAACATATTGTTGAGACTGACGCCTCTGTCAAAAGATTGTTGTCGAGTTCCAGCTTGAAAGGGTTGTGTGATTTGGGGTATCAGAGTTATTTCTGAGAGATGGGGGGGGGGGGGGGGGGGGGTGTAGTATGTCATGGGGATAAATTACATTTGAGGGTCTCCTTTTGAAGCAGAGAGCAGTAGCATTTAATGTGTGGAATGAAGACGTAGTTTGACCACAGCGACCGTGACCAGGGAATTCCGGGAAGCGTTATGTGTGTATCTGTGCATGTCTGTGTGAGATATATAGAAGAGCAGCTGCATGCTGTGTCTCTGAGAGGATTGGGAGCCTAGTTTGACTGTGTCCCCCCTCTCTAAGCCTCCCATTTGCTATTGGTCCATAAAGGCCCAGGCCAGGGGCAGTGAGAGCGTTATGGCTCTCTGCCTGGTTTCTGTGCTAGGCCCACCGCTCCTCTCTTCTCCCACAGATCCGGCTTGACTCCCATTCACAACAGCTGCTGCCATTCAGCACTGCTACTAGTACCAGCTGCTGGGGACTGGGTCGTAGGGAGAGAATGGATAGCATACATGGCTGCTCACATCTGATAAGAAGTCAAAACTGGAAAGCTATTATGAAATCTAAGGCAGGCACATAATTATGTATAAAACACTTCTAGCATTACGTCTGGGTGTAGCCTACATATTCATAATGGTTTAAAGCAGCAATAAGCAAAATGTAATAGGTTTAACTCTGGGTTATCTGCAGCAAGGGTTTTGTTTAGCCTATGTTAATTGGCTTATTTGCATGTGCATGATAATGGTGAGGCAATTAGATTTTTGGCACCTCGCTGGAGAGATTTTAGCTGAGTATCTAGATTATGGAGCATATTTGCATAAGAATCTGAGGCTAGCGCTTGCAAGTTTGGGCATCGAATCAGTTCTCAAGTTAACCGTCTTTATCCACTGACAGAATGATTGCTATTCTGGTATTTATTATGTCTAGACTTGTTTCTGTTTGGCTTCCTGAAGATACAGCTGTGAATGGAAAAACTGTTTTCTTCCCCTGTTTGAGCGTAACTGAACTCTGCCGTTTCCTGTCTGTCTCTGTCAGGACGGTGGCTGCAGAGGTCAGGAAGCAGGTATCCAGAGAGTATGGCTCCCCTCAGCTGTCCAAGAAACGAGGAGCACACCAACCTGTAAGTAGCTGTGTGTGTGTGTGTTTAGGTATATCACCTTGTTTTTGGTCAGCGCCACAGTGCTCTTACTGAAGTGGAGCCAGTGTCTATGTCTATGTATACGAGCGTGTCAGAACTAGGCGACGTAGGCTTAATCACTCATATTATCCACCTCTCTTCTTTGCTCGCCATCTCGGTGTGGCCTGTAGCTTGTGGTCCTGGTGGAATGTTCAGGTGGATGAATATAATGCTTCTCCGGGGCTGCGTTCAGGACATGAAAACTGTTACATTGAACAGAAACGGTGCTCTACTGAACGACCAGTTGAGGTTCAAAATGCACCGCTGCCCTTTTTAAATATGTCACTCATTGCTTCAAGGCACACCCACCGAACGGAGCAAACCTATCTCAGTCTGTTCAAGGAAACGTGTCGTTCAGGGCATACTGTTCCGCAAACGTTCAAGCGTACTGAACGCACCTCAGGTATTGATTGTTGTGTGTTATTGATTGATTGGTTGTCAGGTGCCGCTGACAGAGGTGGTGGAGCCTGTGGACTATGAGGAGTATGTGAGTAGCCACGCCCCTGGGGCGGAGCCTTGCCCCCTCAGACAGCTGATGGAGTTCCCCCCAGACGACCTGGAGCTCCTCCTGCAGGACAGAGAGTGTACTACACTGGAGCCCCCTCTGCCCGAGGAGGAGTGAGTCACACTAACACGCATATTATGTACAGTACACACAGCAGTGTTTCCCCTAGCATTATGTCCCCTTGCTTAGCTCTGTTTCCACCTGCCTAAAAGAGTTTGGCTTCAAAGGGTTTCAAATGGCAATTTTGAAGACGGGCCTGGTTGTTGCGTTGAAATCCTTTGTGCCCCGCCTAGAAAATAATCTAGAGGGTAAGACTGACACACACGCTCACTCACAGAACTAGGACTTCTTGACACAGCATTATCATGCTACTGGACAGGCAGAACACACTGTACCTTTCCTATGCCATTGTAATATTTATGTCCTACTATATAATTCATGTGTGTTTTCCACAGCACCTTTGACCCAAGAGTGAGAGATGCCTTGGCTGTCTACACAGATGACTGGTTGATCATTCAGAGGAAGTGAGTGTCCCTCTATCATGTGTCCCATATGCCACCCTCTTTTCCATTCATTTCTCCACATTGATTTACCATTGATTTGGTTGCAATGGTGCCCATGATGTACATTATCTCTGTGATTTTAAAGATGAGGATAATGTATTTTGTCTTGTCTGTAGGTATCAGCGTTATAGTACAACCCACACCCCCCACAACTCTGAGCGCCAAAGGGAGAGGCAGCGAGGGCTGGTTAAGCAGACCTTTGAACTGGACGAGGCTGCGGCCACTGACCGCCAGGATGACCAGGACGATGCTAAGCGGCGGTCAGTCTCTCTGGATGACACGCCCCGGGGTAGCTGGGCCTCCAGTATTTTTGACCTGAAGAACTCGTCGCCGGACGCCCTGCTGCCCTCGGTGCTAGAGCGCACAGCTGCAGAGGACATGGACCGCCGCAACGCTGAGGCCCGCCTGCAGGGGCGCCACTCTGACCTGCTGGGGCTCTTCCCTCCTCCCGACGAGGTCAGTCCCAAATAATAATATTAATGTCATCCATACACTATTCACTTCTGTTCGGCTCAGTTGTCTGTCAGCATGTGTTGCTAAAGGGCTAGCCGACTTTGTATAGAATGATATACCTATAACATAGAAAGTTACGGAAAATATATCAAAACTTAATTATATATTTTTAAAAAAAAATCAAAGTTAATTACATATAGATTATTTTTCAAAAAAATCAGGAAGTTCCACCATAGACATTGAAGCACATCAATGAAATAGCCTTCTCAGCCACGTGACCATCTGTTTGCGTATCTTGCCTCTAGGGCTGGGCGATATGGCCAAAATATAATATTAAGGTATTTGAAAAATGTATGTTTTTAGGGTATTTGATCTTATTTTATGTTTTTGAGTAATAAAAGTTCAAAATTTGCTTTGAGTAGTGCGTGACCCTAGGGTGGCAACATATGCAGTTCATTCGGAAAGTATTCAGACCCCTTCACTTTTTACACATTTTGTTACATTACAACCTTATTCTAAAATGGATTTAAAAAATATGTTCCTCATCAATTTACACACAATAACCCATAATGACAAAGTGTATTCAAAATAAAAAAACAAAAATACCTTATTTACATAAGTATTCAGACCCTTTGCTACAAGACTTGAAATTGAGCTCAGGTGCATCCTGTTTCCATTGATCATCCTTGAGATGTTTCTACAACTTGATTGGAGTCCCCATATGGTAAATTCAATTGATTGGACATGATTTGGAAAGGCACACATCTGTCTATAAGGTCCCACAGTTGACAGTGCCAAGCCATGAGGTCGAAAGAATTGTCCTTAGAGCTTCAAGACAGGATTGTCGAGGTGCGGATCTGGGGAAGGGTACCAAACAATTTCTGCAGCATTTTAGGTCCCCAAGAACACAGTGGCCTTCGTCATTCTTAAATGGAAGAAGTTTGGAACCACCAAGACTTTTCCTAGAGCTGACCGCCCGGCCAAACTGAGCAATCGGGGGAGAAGGGCCTTGGTCACGGAGGTGACCAAGAACCTGATGGTCCTTCTGACAGAGCTCCAGAGTTCCACTGTGGAGATCGCAGAATATTCCAGAAGGACAATCATCTCTGCAGCACTTCACCAATCAGGCCTTTGTGGTAGGGTGGCCAGACGGAAGCCACTCCTCAGTAAAAGGCACATGACAGCCCGCTTGGAGTTTGACAAAAGGCACCTACAAGATCCTCAGAACATGATAAACAATATTTTCTGGTCTGATGAAACCAAGATTGAACTCTTTGGCCTGAATGCCAAGCGTCACATCTGGAGGAAACCTGGCACCATCCCTACAGTGAAGCATGGTGGTGGCAGCGTCATGATGTGGGGATGTTTTTCAGCGGTAGGGACTGGGAGACTAGTCAGGAACGAGGAAAATATGAATGGAGCGAAGTACAGAAGGATCCTTGATGAAAACCTGCTCAGGACCTCAGACTGGGTCAAAGGTTCACCTTCCAACAGGACAACGACCCTAAGCACACAGCCAAGACAATGCAGGAGTGGTTTCGGGACAAGTCTTTGAATGTCCTTGAGTGGCCTACCCAGAGCCCGTACTTGAACCCGAGCTAACATCTCTGGAGAGCCCTGAAAATAGCTGTGCAGCAACACTCCCTATCAACTCTGACAGAGCGGATCTGGAGAGAAGAATGGAGACCCTCCCCAAAAACAGGTATGCCAAGCTTGTAGTGTCATACCAAAGAAGACTCGGGCTGTAAAGTTGATTCAACATAGTACTGAGTAAAGGATCTGAATACCTACAGTTGAAGTCAGAGGTTTACATACACCTTAGCCAAATACATTTGAACAAAGTTTTTCAGATTTCTGACATTTAGTCCTAGGAACAATCCACTGTTTTAGGTCAGTTAGGTTCATCACTTAATTTTAAGAATGTGAAGTGTCAGAATAATAGTAGAGAGAATGATTTATTTCAGCTTTTATTTTTCATCACATTCCCAGTGGGTCAGAAGTTTACATGCTACCAAATACTAATTGAGTGTATTGCCTTTAAAAATTGTTTAACTTGGGTCAAACGTTTCGGGTAGCCTTCCACAAGCGTCCCACAATAAGTTGGGTGAATTTTGGCCCATTCTTCCTGACAGAGCTGGTGTGACTGAGTCAGGTTTGTAGGCCTCCTTGCTCGTACATGCTTTTTCAGTTCTGCCCACAAATGTTCTATGGGATTGAGGTTAGGGCTCTGTGATGCCCACTCCAATACCTTGACTTTGTTGTCCTTAAGCCATTTTGCCACAACTTTGAAAGTATGTTTGGGGTCATTGTCCATTTAGAAGACCCATTTGTGACCAAGCTTTAACTTCCTGACTGATGTCTTGTGATGTTGCTTCAATATATCCCTCTAATTTTCCTACCTCATGATGCCATCTATTTTGTGAAGTGCACCAGTCCCTCCTGCAGCAAAGCACCCCCACAACATGATGCTGCCACCCCCGTGCTTCGTGGTTGGGATGGTGTTCTTCGGCTTGCAAGCATCCCCCTTTTTCCTTCAAACATAACAATGGTCATTATGGCCAAACAATTCTATTTTTGTTTCATCAGACCAGAGGACATTTCTCCAAAAAGTATGATCTTTGTCCCCATGTGCAGTTGCAAACTGTAGTCTGGCTTTATTTATGGCAATTTTGGAGCAGTGGCTTCTTCCTTGCTGAGGTAATGCTGAGGCTCAGGTAATGTCGATATAGGACTCGTTTTACTGTGGATATAGATACTTTTATACCTGTTTCCTCCAGCATCATCACAAGGTCCTTTGCTGTTATTCTGGGATTGATTTGCACTTTTTGCACGAAAGTACGTTCATCTCTAAGAGACAGAACGCATCTCCTTCCTGAGCTGTATGACGGCTGCGTGGTCCCATGGTGTTTATACTTGCATACTATTGTTTGTACAGATGAACATGGCACCTTCAGGCATTTGGAAATTGCTCCCAAGGATGAACCAGACTTGTGGAAGTCTACAACAAAAAGTTTATGAGGTCTGATTGCTTTTGATTTTCCCATAAAGTCAAGCAAAGAGGCACTGAGTTTGAAGGTAGGCCTTGAAATACATCCAAAGGTGCACCTCCAATTGACTCAAATTATGTCAATTAGCCTATCAGAAGCTTCTAAAGCCATGACATCATTTTCTGGAATTTTCCAAACTGTTTAAAGGCACAGTCAACTTAGTGTATGTAAACTTCTGACCCACTGGAATTGTGATACAGTAAATTATAAGTGAAATAATCTGTCTGTAAACAATTGTTGGAAAAAGGACTTGTGTCATGCACAAAGTAGATGTCCTAACCGACTTGCCAAAACTATAGTTTGTTAACCAGAAATGTGTGGAGTGGTTGAAAAACGAGTTTTAATAACTTCAACCTAAGTGTATGTAAACTTCTGACTTCAACCTTATGTAAGTGTGATTTTTTATTTATTTAAATAAATTTACAAAAAGTAAAAACATCTGATTTTGATTAGTCATTATGGGGTATTGTGTGTAGATTAATGAGGAAT
The DNA here is from genome assembly GCF_013265735.2 of Oncorhynchus mykiss. Taxonomy (NCBI): domain Eukaryota; kingdom Metazoa; phylum Chordata; class Actinopteri; order Salmoniformes; family Salmonidae; genus Oncorhynchus; species Oncorhynchus mykiss. The sequence continues at coordinate 40,692,201 of NC_048577.1, read as the reverse complement.
TTAATCAGTTTTAGAACAAGGCTGTAATGTAACAAAATGTGGAAAAGGTCAAGGGGTCTGGATACTTTCCAAATGCACTGTACATTCTAAGTGATTTCAATGGGTCTTTCTCCATTCTGATTGTTTTATACTGTTCTATTCAACTTCAACCCACATTTATTTCCCTCCATTTCTGCGCTTATTTGAGATCATTTCCTCAATACCACGTAGGGCTGCATGATATGGGCAAACAATCTATGCTTTATTTTTCACAAAATGTTGCAATTGCACTTGTGTGAACTTAAAAAATAATAATAATAATGTTTCTATATATATATTTTTAGCTAGCCAAGCCAATTAAGAACATATTTACAATGACGGCCTACCCCGGGCCGTGCCTTAGACCGCTGAGATGCAGTGCCTTAGACCGCTGTGCCACTCGGGAACTGTTGGAATCATGGAAATAGAATGATTATTCTAATTCTGTAGTTAGAATATGATAGTTGGCACTTTGAATACAGTGTTGTTTGAATGAAAATGTCAGGGAGGAGTTATTGTGAGAGCGTAGGAACCAAATTGTTGATAAGTGTTTCCTAGGGGACCCTATAATCTTTGGCTACGTTGAATGTTTTATTTTAGCTACTTCATTTAGTAAACATTCATGCTTCGCTTATTCCTCTTTGATTTAGAAGATACTGTTGCACAAACAACATGCTGATTTCGGTCTACACCATCAGTGGTATTATCAGGCTGTATAACTAGTTATGTTTGTTCTGGCTCACTACATTTTATTAGCCAGCTAACCAGTGATTAGCTTTAGCAACTAACACAATTTATTCCCCCAATTTTTTTTTTGCATGTGCTGCGTTGACAATGTAGACCGAACACAAGTGTCTTGTGCTCGAACAACAACAAATGCGCTCCATGGGTGACGGGGAGGGGCTAGGTCTGTGTGGAACGCGGCATATCAAATTTAACAAACAAAACATTCAAATACTGTTATAGAAGGTAAAGTAAACGCCCAAACCCGGTCCGTGCGTCAATACCGGTATACCGTTTACCGCCCAGCCCTACTTGTCTCTGTCTCCTTCTCATGCTCTCTCCCTCTTTCGTTATGTCTGTGTACACACTACTGTGGTGTCTGTGTCAACGTTGCCATGGCGTCTGGCTGTGTAAATGCCGCCGTCGTGTTGATGTTCTCACGGCTATGTGTGTTGTCTGACAGGATGAGGCTGTGGAGAGATGTTCTGTCCCAGAGGTCCCTAAAGAACACTGTGGTCAGAGGATCATGGTCAAGTGTCTGTCCCTCAAGTGAGTGTCTGTCCTTATCGTTCCTAAAATGATCCTTGTCGGTCACTCTTTCACTTATACCCTTTTCACACTAATGTAAAGTGCTGAGTCACAGTTCAGGTTAGCACAATAGTAAATACATTGGCATTTTATTAATTTATCAATCATATTTCCTTCTTATCCAAACACACATTGTGCTTTTTGTACCCCCTACAGATTTGAAATAGAAATTGAGCCAATATTTGGGACCCTCGCTCTCTATGATGTCAAGGAAAAGAAAAAGGTACCCATGAGTTTTCTAGAAATGTTTAGACTGTGTACATATAGAGCATGTTTATTTTTGAATTATCATATTATGCTTATGTCATGCTGAGCTCATGCTTTGACTGATTACATTATTCTAGCTCTCAGTATGCCTCAAAGGTCTTGTGCTTTAAATCTGAGTCAAAACTTAATTAATATCCCTTAACATACATTTCATCTTCTCCCTCTCCCAGATCTCAGAGGACTTCCACTTTGACCTGAACTCAGATCAGATGAAGGGTTTGTTGCGTCTCCACACACCCCACACAGCCATCTCCACCCTGGCTCGCTCAGCCATCTTCTCCATCACCTACCCCTCTGCAGACATCTTCCTGGTCATCAAGGTACTGGGCATAGGGCCACCAGGGGGGGCACATACAGAGAGTCCAAGGAGGCTCTACGTCACATGACAATCTACTGACTCTCTGTAGGACTGTGTCTTGGTCCGGTCACATGTTCAGGAGAAAACCCCTAGTCCATATGAACTTTTTTAATGATACAAAGTCTTTTATCGTCTATCCACCTTCCACAGTGTTTTTTAGGTGTGAACTGAATTACACAGCAAATTCTCCACTGTTAAATAAACACTGAGAGAGTTAAATGTAACTATCTTCCAGTGTCAATATGGGTCCACACTTTTAAGTGTGAAATTAACACTTTGCTTAGTGTAAATCCTTATTTGCATATTTCCCAGTGTGCCTTACCTTTCGTGTGAGTTGTAGAGTTACCACCCATGACTGTATTTGTTAGTGACAGAGACATGGCTGTTGCAGTCATTCATTTTCAGTCCTGTAGCCTTCACTAAGTGAGATCCCAAGTGAATATGTTATCATTAAAATGATATTCTTTAAGACAAGACATATTTTATAAGCCTTATTTTGAGGGCCTAGTTTTCCCCTAATACAGTGACCTGCGAGTCAAATATTTATTTTTGGTGCGATATATATATATATATTTTTTTACTAAACATACACATACAAACGATAGCGTACAGACGCGCACAAACATCAACAACACTATCTTTGGATGCGACCCAGTCGTTTGTTATAAATGTTCATACTGGCTGGCAACGTTCTTATCCCTTGCTTGCTTTCTAGCTAGCCAACTACGGCTAACTTATAGTCATTTATTGTAGATACATCCATGACAATGTCCTAATGATGCTCAAATTCGCCTGGCATAGAAAATGTGCTCTCTCATCAGGACACTGTTGTTCAGAGGAGCAAGCCAACAACACAGCTATAGTAACACTATCACTTCAAACTGAAGTTGGAAAGACTGCAAATTAGCTGTGTTTCATTTGACCTTTTTTTCAATAGACCTTTTTTTTGTAAATATCCATAAAAATGATGCCAGCTGATTCATGATTTCGACTCACATTGAAACACTGCCTGTCTGTCTCGTCTCGACTTGACTCATTCATTATTATGGGACAGCAGGAGATCTAATTTTAAATATTAAAACAATGTTGCAAATGTCGGAGAGACAGACAGCAAGGTTTATACAAATTAGTCTAAAAGAAATGTGAGATAATGTCTAGATGCTTTTTATAGTGGAGATGAAGTGTATAACTTTCCTGCCTGGGCTGATGAGACAGTGGACTGCACAGTCAGATGGAACAGAGCATAAAGGTATTTCGACGCCACTGACTAAATCTATGACAACTTGTGGAATAGACACCGGCTTGAAATGCAGTTTTAACCAATCAGCATTCAGGATTAGACCCACCCCGTTGTATAATTAAGAAATGACTCTGCCGTTGTACTGTAGAATTAGTGAATTTTGTCTCTTGTATAGTACATTCTATACATTAGTTTATACTGGATTAAACATTTTCATGAACAGTATTTATTTATGTTCTAACATTACCTCCGTCTTGTGCCAATATCAGTTATTTTTAGATAGGTAAGATATACAAAACCTTGCAGAGAGCCTATCATATTAATATCAGTTTCTGACTCAAATTGGATTCTCTAAAGATTGCTCTGATGTCCAAATGATTTCAAATCGAGACTTTGTGATAATAAACTTTTAAGTTGCATGTATTCGAAAATATCTACACCTGGTCAGACCAAAATTGCTTTTTAATTCTGTAATGGAAATATATTTATTTCCTATTACCAAGTCATTTACGGTTTCTATGCCTTCAGTTTTCTATGTGGACCAATTTGTCAGTGAATTCTGAAAAGCTTTCTTCAAAACAAACAAGTATAGTGTAGAGAATCATTGTACCATCTAAACCGGTGTGAAATATATTTTCTACAACCAAAAATATTGTTTGAAGCTATTGTACAAAACCGAAAGTAAAAAGAGCAAAAACAAAACTTAAGAACAGTCAGCATAGAAATAGTGCACATAGAACAGATCTACTGCTTCTTAGACTTGCTTTCAATGAGAATGACACATCTATGTGAATTAGGTCGGGTTGCCCAAAAATCTACGTATTGCTGCTTTAATGTTCTCAGCTTTATCCTTTTGAAAATTGACACATGAAAGATTCAGGGGATGAGCATGCGCATCTTCAATATGTACCCATTGTTCCTCTTTAGTGCATTTAACTCTGTCGCAAGTAGAAGACTTGTGTGGCGAGTTGATACAATTCCCAAGTCTGGAAGGTTAAAACCCCCCTCAGACTTAGGAAGATGTAAAACGTTCCTTTTTATTCTTTTGAGTTTTATTTGCAAGTCAAATTATGCTGGCTTTCAAAGTGGTGTAATTTCCATTGGAATCCAGCTAGAGTGGAGATATCCAACATTTTGAAATGTTTTCACGCACAACCTGCATTCAGAATGACTGCCATGGTCAGGAGGACCAAGATGTGAGACGACCTAAACCATCTAAACTGGAACAATCATTTCAGTAACGGGCGCAATAAATCCAACTAACAGATTAGATTAGTGTAGCATAAGACTAATTAATCAATCAATTGAAACAAACAATTCCAAAAATCTACCAGCATTAGAACACTGGGTAATAACACCAACACTGGCTATTAACACCAACACTGGCTATTAACACCAACACTGGCTATTAACACCAACACTGGCTATTAACACCAACACTGGCTATTAACACCAACACTGGCTATTAACACCAACACTGGCTATTAACACCAACACTGGCTAATAACACCAACACTGGGTAATAACACCAACACTGGCTATTAACACCAACACTGGCTATTAACACCAACACTGGCTAATAACACCAACACTGGGGCTCTTATGTGACACAGACAAATCAGTACAAGGTAACACTGGCCAATTTGCTGTGTAAACTGTATTTGAGCAGACCATCCCAGACAAATCAGTGGAGTATCCTTCAGCCACCAGAATGATTCATGCCAAGTGGCTTTGCAATACCTTATCATGGCTGCATTATATCACTTATTTACTTTAGATAAAGTTCTGTAAGCTTTGCCACACAGGTGACAGTGAAGTGCAACGACCTATTTGTCTTTTAACTAGTGAATGTGACATGAGTTTTTCTGAAGATGCATCCAATATTTGCAGTTCATATATTGCTTTAGAAATGTGTGTGCCTGCACCATGTGTGCACCATTTGCAAATAATGGTCAGGTCAGCAATGTTCACCGTTACACACGTGTGTGTGTGTGTGTGTGTGTGTGTGTGTGTGTTTCAGCTGGAGAAAGTCCTTCAGCAGGGAGACATAGGGGAATCCTGTGAACCCTACATGGTCATGAAAGAGTCGGACTCATCAAAGGTAACAGTAAGTTCATAGTATCTATCTTCTATTGGTCTTTTCTTTGCATGTGTACATGCGTGCATGGGGTCATGCACATGGGACTCTGTCCAGCTGGGTAGCCATCAGCATTTCTCAATTCTGTCTAGTCAGACAACTGCAATATTTGCAATTCCCTATTCTGAAGCTCAATGTCCAACAAACGCTGAAACATTCTATAAATATTACAGTATCACATAGCAAAGGCCTTTTCTCAAGGCCCTTGATAGAGCAAGCTCCCATCTAGTCTTCCAGTCCCCACCAGTCAGTCAGTCTCTCTCTGTTTAGCACAAGGAGAAGCTGGAGAAGCTGCGACTGCAGGCGGAGACGTCGTGTAGCAGGCTGGGGAGGTACAGGATGCCCTTCGCCTGGACGGCCATCCACCTGGTCAACATCGTCAGCAGTGTGGGGGGGCTGGAGCGCTCTGACCCCGACTCTGACTCTGGTAGTTATGACCTCTGACCTCAACCAAACGCCCCCTGGTTTAATCGCAGTTAGGATGTCAAGCACATACACAGATCAGTCCCCCCAGGATTTTGTGACATTCTTTTGTGATTTCTGCGGGGGGGGGGGGGAATGCTTGATTTTGTGGCAGCTTTTCTGAAATTCTGCGATACATTTTGAGGCGTTTTCTTTTCACGTTCATTTCATATAAAGCAATAAGTCATATGTGCTAAGTTTTAGGATGATTTTAAGTAGAATACATAAGACAAACAATTAAACATCTAAAGTGCTCAATTCTGTTGATTTTCCTGAACAAACAGCTCTGTCATAATCCACTCACACACACCTCTCCATCAGGCTTGGGGCTTGCTATCAATACGAGACGCACCTCCCATTCCTACTCATTCTCTCCCTCTCGCTTAAAAAAAAAATGATTCAAAGTTGATCGATCACTTTCAATTCGAGGATCGATATTTCATGCTATTAACTTGTCTTCAAAATTCTTGAGATTGTGATTTTTTTCTCCTAAAATGGTCTTAAGGGAGATAAAGAACAGAGCACGTAAAAATAGGAGTTGTGGTTGATTATTATTCCATTTTTTTTTTTAATCCAGAAAGATGGTGCTTTCGTAAATCCCTATTAAGTTTTGCAGAGAGTTTAAAACGGCAAAGCTGACCAATTGCACTCAGTGCTTTGAGCAGCGCTCTCTATAGACAGACTGGGGTAAAACGCCACTCACCTTGATTCTTTCAGCGCTTGCCACAGTCTTCCCTGCTACCACTTCTGTCATGGTGGTCTGCCGCTACTGTGGGAACTGTTCTGACATTCTCATGTGCTTTGCTGATCCCAAGTGACTGTTGATTGTCGACTTTCTCTAGTTTCCAGAAAGGTTTGGGAATTGTTTCGCACGGTCGTTAGCTGTTATTTTTGTTGGCAAATGAGATTGTTTTCTGTACATTGTACTGCCTGTCAGCCATCAACAATCACCCATCATCTTTGCACGTGAATACGCTGACAGGCCAGGGGAGGAAAACTTTGTTGACGTGTGTTTGGATTGGGCCATTTTCCACGGTAACAGTGCAGTAATTGGTTAAAAAATAAGAAACCGCCTTTGATTGGACCCTTTTTATGCGGGAATTGGTCAAAATTGCGAGCTCTCGCATAATATGCGCTGATTGGTTGATTTTTGCATAGAATTATGCGATCGTAGAATCTTGGAGGGACTGACAGGTTCTCTCTTAATATACACTTGGAAATACATGTTGGAATTCCTTACAGCAGTCACACTCAGACACTTCACAATTTCATAATGAGTATGTAATAATTGTTATTTCATCTCTAAACGGATGACTTGTCTTTTTGTCAGAGCGGAAAGGCCATGGAACATGGAACGAGAGAAAGAAGAAAGGGTTTGAGCGGATGAGTGTAGGAGAGGACATGTGTAACTTTGCCACCTTCCGTCCAGCCACTCTCACAGTCACCAACTTCTTCAAACAGGTCAGTCAGACTCACTGTGTGCAATAATAGGGGTTAACATGATTTTTGATTGACAACCTCATTTCTGTACCCCACACATACTATTATCTGTAAGGTCCCTTAGTCACGTAGTGAATTTCAAGCACAGATTCAACCACAAAGCGGAATATCCCGTTCTTAATTACACTTTGGAGGATGTATCAAAACACTCAGTCATGACAAAGATACAGGCATCCTTCCCAACTGAGTTGCTGGAGAGGAAGGAAACCACTCAGGGTTTTCACCATGAAGGCCAATTGTGATTTTAAAACAGAGTTTAATGGCTTGCGTGCCAAAATCTTGTACTATCCCTTTAAATCTCCTAGAAAATGTAATGCAAGACTTGAAAAAAGTGCTATCTAGCAATTAGCTTGAAGGAAAAGAATAATGGGCAAATATTTCCCAACCAAGATGTGCAAAGCTCTTAGACTTACTCAAAAAGACGCACAGCTGTAATTGCTGCCAAAGGTGTTTCTGACATGTGTTGTCTCAGGGTGAATACTGATTTAATCAAGATATATTTTTCATAAAATCGTATACAAATATAAATTATCTTCTACTTTGACATTGCAGAGTATTTTCTCTATTTTAATCCCACTTTATAACAATAAAATGTGAAGAAATCCATTGGATATGAATACTTGTTATAGTCACTGTAACCTGTCTCAGATGTGTCTGTGTGCTGATATACTATGATCTCTGTATCTGTAGGAGGGGGACAGGCTGAGTGATGAAGACCTCTACAAGTTTCTGGCAGACATGCGCAGACCATCCTCTGTCCTACGCAGACTGAGACCTGTCACAGGTACCTATAGGAGGGGGACAGGCTAATTGATGAAAACCTCTACAAGTTTCTGGATGACATGCACAGCACACACACACAAATGTTTATATGTAATTACCTGCACAAGTTTCCTATAGGAATAGAGAATATATTTTATGTTCACAGGTGTAACCTTGTTTTTTTCTCTCTTCCTGCTCCTTCTGTCCCTAGCCCAGTTGAAGATAGACATCTCTCCAGCCCCAGACTCTCCTCACTACTGCCTGTCTCCTGAGCTGCTCCATGTCAAGCCCTACCCTGACCTGAGGGTGCGCCCCACCAAGGAGGTGCTGGAGTTCCCTGCCCGCTATGTCTACACCCCTCACACCACCTACAGGTCAGTCTACACTGCTTATATCACCTACAGGTCAGTCTACACCCCTCACACCACCTACAGGTCAGACTATACCGCTTAAATCACTTACAGGTCAGTCTACCTCCCTCACACCACCCACAGGTCAGTCTACACCCCTCACACCACCTACAGGTCAGTCTACACCCCTCACACCACCTACAGGTCAGTCTACACCCCTCACACCACCTACAGGTCAGTCTACACCCCTCACACCACCCACAGGTCAGTCTACACCCCTCACACCACCTACAGGTCAGTCTACACCCCTCACACCACCTACAGGTCAGTCTACACCCCTCACACCACCTACAGGTCAGTCTACACCCCTCACACCACCTACAGGTCAGTCTACACACCTCACACCACCTACAGGTCAGTCTACACCCCTCACACCACCTACAGGTCAGTCTACACACCTCACACCACCTACAGGTCAGTCTACACACCTCACACCACCCACAGGTCAGTCTACACACCTCACACCACCTACAGGTCAGTAGACTCTCATACACTGTCATAGATCATACATAGATTTTACATGTCATGTGCTGCATAAACACCACAGATCAGAGATGATATTTGCAGATTTTTATTTGCACACAAAATATACAATATGACAGCAGTAAGCATGAATTAGAATTAAAATAAAGAACATGTACAATAAAAAAAGGGCTTGTGTTGAACACAATTAATTGTATTCGGAAATATAATACAGTGGTATAAATATATCATGTTATTGTAATTCTGTTTATTGGGTGGGAATGTTTGTTCTGTGTGAATTATGGTTGAACGAGTAGACGGTATTTATGCACCAGGGTAAAGTCATGGAGTGTATTAGCTACAGTAGCTGGTGTTAAGATTCAGCGGAACCATCAGGCGATGTGACTAAGGACTGGCTGTCTCCTGGCTTCACTCTGAAATAAAAACAAAGCAAACTTCGTCAAACACGGCGTCCATCACTACATCAATCATGGGCAGATTCTATTTAGCATTTTTCAAACTATGTTCAGCTATTATACACACCAGTTTCTGTAGCTTGGTCAACTGTTGGTTCTGACTCTCAATGCTCTGTTTTTGGAACTGTGTCCATGTTAGCAGGCCCTCCAGAACTCTGGAGTGTTTTAACGCTCTATCCTGAAAACACACACGCACATCTGAATTTATGAATGGAATAGAACAGATTGTGTGTGTTGGCATTGGATTGTTTGGCGTAATCTGTGTGTGATTGAGAAGTGTACCTTACCTTTAATTCCTGTATGCTGTTGGGGGGGTAGTTCTGAAGGTATGTCTCCAGGTTGATCACCTTGGTCCTAAGATCCCCCTCCTCCTGCTCCACCCGGGCCACCTTGCCCTCGGCCTCCTCAGCCTCTGACTGCAGCCCAGCCATCTGGCCCTTGGAAAAGAGCATCTGGCTTTAAATCCTCTCCCTCCCACTGATCTCAGACCAGCTGCTCAAACTGCCTTGGCCTCAACATACACTGGCTGGCCAATGCCATTCTCTGTTCTCAGAACATTAGGATCTATATTGAGTAAACAAAACGAACATGTACATGGCTCTGTGTTTATGTTGAATAGCTAGCCAGATAATTGAGTGCTCAGGTTCATGGCAGTTATTGGCCCATTCAGCCAAATAGCCAATGGTGTCTGTTCAGCTGTTCTCTCTCCCTGTTGGAGCCCAGAGGAATAGAGCTTATCTGACTGACTGGGATTTCAGATTGTTGGCAAAGTAGGGTTATCTCTGTCTGCCCTGTCGCTCTGGAGTGAAATCCACAAATTGATCATCATTTTAAGTGCTTAACCCTCTACCAATTGATGACACTGTCAGAGTTAGTTTGAGGTGTCTGACTGGGTGTGTTTTCTCCAGTAAATAGATACATCTAAAGTACACCTGACAGAGTAGCTACGGTGCAAGATTGAAATTCTACTGAATAAAAAGCCTCTGCCCACTTAGAGCTATGGACATTTCAGTAATTTAATTGGCAAGTTTCCGTTCACAGTAGATCTTCGTCAGAGCAGGACGAGTATGTTTCCTCACCTGTATCTGTCCTAGCACCTGTCTCATCTGTCTGTCCTTCTCTGCGGCCTGGCCTGCCTCCTGGCCCAGCCTCTCCAGCCTCTCCTCATGTCTCCTCAGCGACCTCTCGATCCGCGCGAACTTGGCATCGGTGCTCTCGTAGACGTGGTGCAGGGTCTCGCTGAACTGCAGCACGCCATACATCAGCACGTTCATGTCATCAATGGGGGCAGCCTGGTTGTTCTTCTGGGCCTTCCGGACGGGGCTGGCTGGGATCCCTGTTAAACACATGGCCATACACAGCAGGCAGAGTAGTGTGGCCCTCATCCTGACCTGAGGACAGAGGCTATATAGAGAGATGATTTATTTATCTCTTCAGAGAGACTATCGACTCGAAATCTTGTGAGAATCGCCCAGTGCCCCTTCCTATGCCTGTTTGTCTTAAAGCTTTGTTAAGGGTGTTGTTGATCCTCAGTTGTCGTTAAAAAGGTACCTTTTCTCAGCTGTATGTCTAAGTGCCTCAGGTCTGTAGTATCTTTTTCATCTCACATCGGATATCAGTAATGATACGACTCTTTTATATTGGGTGTTCAAAATGACTGTGGAACATTAGCTCAGTCATGGTCCAATCAGAGATCAGCTCTGTGGCCTTAGTCAGGCTGACCTTGGCATTCATCCCAACCTCTGGAGTAACTCTGTCAGGCTTCCAGGTGTCAAATACACATGACCTACATTAACATCAACTGAGTCTCTGTTTGTCCTGGTAGATATGGACCAGGGCCTGGTTGCATAAAATATCTCAAGTTTAACTTTAAGTCAGATGCACAAAACATTTTAAAGTGAATTTCTCTCTTAAATGAAGTGAAAAGGTTAATGGTGCCCATGAGGTCCCTTAAGTGCTTCATTCAGTATGGATCTCAATGTCAACAGAACTTGTGAAGGTGAATGTTTTCCTCTGCTCTGGTTGCAAAAGGAAAACCTCAACCAGCTAGCTAGTTACTTAGCTAAACAATGGAAGGTGCACAATCAATGGCTACAAAGCCAGCTGGCTAGTTAGCTACCTACTCTGTAAGTTAGCGTGACGGTTTTAGAAATGAATAGAAACAAGTTGAGAAAAAGGTAACTAAAATAAACTTGTTTAATTATCTTCTGAATCAATTTGTTTCTCCTGTCTTGAATGTATAAGTTTTATTTTGCAATCTCCCAAAAAATAAATGCTCTTTGACAAGACCTTCGGTCAGTAATCGGGTCATCTCCATGGTAACCAGATAATGTTTCTGCCATACATGCCTTCAAACTATCCTTAAAGTACCCTTAAGTATGCCCTTACCTATGGGAAATGTTTGAGGGGCTCTATGCAGCGCAATTCAACAATTATCTTAGGTAAGGGAACATTATTCATTAAGGTACATCCTTAAGAGAAACACTTAAGATGTTTAATGCAACCGGGCACTGTATTATATTGGGCTGACCATCAGACCACAACAATATGTCACACTGCTCTGTGTTGTTTGTGAGTGTGTGGATACTAGATAAATGAACAATGTTCTTGCTAAGTAAATTACATTTTGGATTGGAATATACTGGTATGCTCTGAAGTTCTTTCACATGTTTGACTTGGACAGGAGTTGAAGGTCACTCACACCCTGCTCGGTCACACATGCTTCCTCGAAACACATGTTTTCTCTCTCCCAATCCTTCTCACTTTATAGGCCTAATTGTTAAGATTTCTTTTTTGATTTGTTATAAATCTGCAGTAAATCAGCAATGACCTAATACCACCCTCTTATTTAGGCTAGATATTCTGTTTTTGTAGTCACGTGCCGGATAGAATTGATTTGACCATACATGTTCCCTGTGGTCCGTGCGTTATTTAGGAGGGAGGATATGTTGGCAGGCAGCCGCAGCGTGTAGGCTAGCTGAGCTGAAACTAGAGTGTAATGACCCCTCTATGCCTTCCGGGTTGTATTATGGAATTCAAATTCACTGCCATTTCTTTCTTCTCTCTCATCTTGTCCTCCTCCTCTCCACTTCCAGGAACCTGCTCTATATCTACCCCCAGAGCCTGAACTTCAGCAGTCGGCAGGGCTCAGTCAGGAACATTGCTGTCAAGGTGCAGTTCATGGCAGGAGAGGATCCCAGTCTGGCCATGCCGGTGAGTGATTGGTGGACTGGTGAAGCAGGCCAATCACAAAACAGGAAACCTCTACAGATTTGTAACACAGTGGTCTCAGAACAATGGTGTCCCCCTCACAAAGAAAAACCTGATGCTGTGAAATATGATGTGCCCCACAAGAGTTGGTCACTCTACAAGAATGTCTAGTGTGTTTAACTGAGTTGGGGGTAGGTAACCCTAGTTCCTGTTTTTTGGAAACAGCCAACCTTTTTGATGGTTATAACAAACTGAAGGAGGGTTTTACTGCAGAATTAACTTCCTGTCTAAAAGCTGTGGTGTTGTTCAGTGCAGTGGATTCTTAATCCGATTGGAGCCTTTAGGACACACCCTAATCTAATCTGGGACCCTGGCAACAATGTCCTAATCCATTGAAGGAGCCCTGTGGAGACTTCTAAACAACTATTGGACATATTCCCAGTCCATAAAATGTAAAACAAACAAAAAAAATGTAATATTCAATGAATGATGTTTAGAAACCAGTTAATTATAAATGACTTCATCTGGAAGACTTCCAACTGTAATGCTAAGGAACCTTACATTTAATTTAGTATGACATGTTATTTACATAGCAGTTCTGAGAAGGATTCTGGTAAATTCCTTTATGGACATACAGAGTTACAAAACATTAGGCCATGACAGACTGACCAGGTGAAAGCTTTGATCCCTTATTGATGTCAATTGTGAAATCCACAGTGTAGATGGAGGGGAGGAGACGGGTTAAATATAGATTTTTAGGTTTATAGACAGTTGAGACACGGATTGTGTGTGTGTGTGTGTGTGTGTGTGTCACTCAGAGGGTGAATGGGCAAGACAAAATATTTAAGTGCCTTTGAACGGAGTATAGTAGCAGGTGCCAGGCACCTGTTTGAGTGTGTCAAGAACTGCAACGCTGCTGGGTTTTTCACGCTCAACAGTTTCCCTTGTGTATCAAGAATGCTCTGAGGGCAAAGGTGGTGCGGGGGGGGGGGGGGTTGTGCAAGGGCATAGATCCAATAAACACTGTCTCCTCTCATCATAATAGGTGATCTTTGGGAAATCCAGCTGTGCTGAGTTCTTCACAGAGACTTATTCACCCGTCATCTACCATGACAAGTAAGAGCCCGTTCCCTTCCACACCTTTCCTGTTACACTCATCCTCTCATTCTGTCTCTTTCCTCCTCCCCTTCCCTCTCTCACCTATCTCTCTCTCTCCCCTCAGGTCTCCAGAGTTCTATGAGGAGGTGAAGATGAAGATTCCAGCCAACCTGACGGACAACCACCACCTCCTGTTCACCTTCTACCACATCAGCTGTCAGCCCAAACAGAACACGCCCCTGGAGACCCCTGTGGGATACACCGTGAGTACGCTTCACTGGGACCCAGAGGTTTTTCCACTTACCTGACCAGGGAAAACTATGGACCCAAGTTAGGGTGCCTCCCTACCCATTACATACCTCAGTTACAAGATACTAATATTTAGGCCTTTGAAACACTAGAAGTGTCAGTGATTGGCTGTGCTGTGTCTTTTATTTATGAGTGATGTAATAATGTGCATTAAATTGTCTGTCCACAGTGGATTCCTCTGATGCAACATGGCCGCCTACGGACCGGTTCCTTCAGTCTGCCGGTCTCTGTGGAGAAACCACCACCCAGCTACTCCGTCCTCACCCCTGACGTAAGTGTGCGAGCACATGCGTGCTCAGTTCTCATGAACTCATGAGTTTGTATGCTTAGTCTGTGTGTGGCTGAGTTTTGATGTAGGTAATGTGTGTGTATTGCAGGTGCAGCTTCCAGGCATGAAGTGGGTGGATAATCACAAGCAGGTGTTCAATGTGGAGGTGACAGCTGCCTCCTCAGTTCACACTCAGGTAACTCTCTTTCTCTCGCTTTCTCTCTCTTTCTCTCTCTCACTTCTCTCCTCTCTCTCTCTTTACCTCACTCTAGTCAATGGGATTGTAAATTAAATTAATTACCCCCCCCCCCCCCCCCCATGTGACTTTGTCTCTTAGGACCCCCACCTGGATAAGTTCTTCACCCTGTGTTATGTCCTGGAGGAGTACTCGTTCCCGTTCCGTCTGAAGGACTGTATCATCAGTGAGGCCAACGTGGAGGGTGAGCTGAAGGCCAGCATGACCGGCCTGCGGGGGGCGCTACTCGACACCTGCGTCCGCTTCCTCCACCAGCTGCTCTCCAAACTCATCCTGCTCATCGTCCACCCGCCCGTAATCGCAGGACAGATCGGTGAGTGGCTCTGCCGACTTTACAGAGGGCGGCCATCTTAGATTGACTCATCCCTCATCGCCCTTTCAAGATCCTCATCTCTCCCGCAGAAACACTCCTGGTCAAATATTTCTCCCAGGTCTAGGATACATTTTTAAAATATTTTATGTCTACGCTCGATTGAGCTTGCCTTGTACAATGTAATAAATGGAACAGCCCCAAAAGTGCAAACCCATGTGTGATCTCTGCCTCTTTTTCCCCATTCCCATCTCTCAGTGAACCTGGGCCGTGCAGCGTTCGAGGCCATGTCCCTGCTGGTCAACCAGATCCATAAGAACCTGGAGGGGAACCAGGACCAGCATGGCAGGAACAACCTTCTGGCCTCCTACATCCACTACTGCTTCCACCTGCCCACTGCCGAGCCTGCCATGCCCCCTACTGGTGAGGAATGGAACAGCAGACAATGAAGATTCACTATATCTCCACACCAGCTGTAATGATGTAGTCCCAATGCTTTCAAGGAAGAGTATTTTAATCTATCCATATCTCTGATGTGCTTGGGTGTGATTCATTTAACCTTGTGGTTGGAGAATTCTCACTCAACTACTAAAATGAGCATAAGTGTGTATTTTGGCATCAGTGTCCTCCTCTTCTCCCTGACCAGGGGGTGCCACCCCGGCCTACGAGCTGCCCATCCAGTACGCCACATTGTCCAGGGCAACGGCCCGCCCCAGCACCCTGCACCTGGCCCGCTCCAAGAGCATCAGTAACTCCAACCCTGACCTGGCCAGCACCCCCACGTCACCTGACGAGGAGGTGCAGAGGATCATCGGCAGCAAGGTCAGTTCTACCTCCAATACAAATCAAATTGTATTGATTTGAGTTCTCGCATTGGCTCCTCTCCTGTAATACAGCTATGTTAGACATGGCCTTTTTCCTGTCTAGGCACTGTAAATACAACCTGTTCTGTCCTCTGTCCTGTCTAGGTACTGTAAATACAACCTGTTCTGTCCTGTCTAGGTACTGTAAATACAACCTGTTCTGTCCTGTTTAGGTACTGTAAATACAACCTGTTCTGTCCTGTCTAGGTACTGTAAATACAACCTGTTCTGTCCTGTCTATGTACTGTAAATACAACCTGTTCTGTCCTGTCTAGGTACTGTAAATAAAACCTGTTCTGTCCTGTCTAGGTACTGTAAATACAACCTGTCCTGTCCTGTCTAGGTACTGTAAATAAAACCTGTTCTGTCCTGTCTACGTACTGTAAATAAAACCTGTTCTGTCCTGTCTAGGTACTGTAAATACAACCTGTCCTGTCTAGGTACTGTAAATACAACCTGTCCTGTCTAGGTACTGTAAATACAACCTGTCCTGTCTAGGCACTGTAAATACAACCTGTCCTGTCTAGGCACTGTAAATACAACCTGTCCTGTCTAGGCACTGTAAATACAACCTGTCCTGTCTAGGTACTGTAAATACAACCTGTCCTGTCCTGTCTAGGTACTGTAAATACAACCTGTCCTGTCCTGTCTAGGTACTTTAAATACAACCTGTCCTGTCTAGGCACTGTAAATACAACCTGTCCTGTCTAGGCACTGTAAATACAACCTGTCCTGTCTAGGCACTGTAAATACAACCTGTCCTGTCTAGGTACTGTAAATACAACCTGTCCTGTCTAGGTACTGTAAATACAACCTGTCCTGTCTAGGCACTGTAAATACAACCTGTTCCGTTTCTCCTCTAGTTGGGGAAGCAAAGGCACTATGTGACAAACTCCTGAATATGTTATCTGTGTGCTTATGATAGTGTTGCTGCCTCTTCCAGTCTAAACGTAGACACTTACTCAAATTGGGGTTAAATGGCATTCTGGCTGTTTAAATGTACGCTGGCCGATGTGTTTCCTGTGAATAAACATACAATCAGACTCCCCTCGTCCTCCTGTAGTGGCACTCCAGTGTCGTATCTTGATATGCATGCCTGTGATTCCTGTCTGTCTCTGTGCCAATGGTTGGTTGATTCCACCACTGTTGTCAATTATGCAATCATGTGATGTGCCTATGTCTGTCTGGCCCTCTGTGTTCTATCCCTTGCTACCCCCCCCCCCCCCCCCCCCCCCCGTCTCTCTCTCTCTCGCTCTCTTTCTCATTTGACCCTAGTCTCCACCCCTCCTTCCCACCCTCCCTAACCTTCCTTCGCTCCCTCTCTCCCCCATGGCCTGTGGCTGCCTGTGTGTCGGTGTGGTGGCTGATGTGATATGATGTTCAGGGGATAGACCGCTCCCACTCCTGGGTAAACTCTGCTTATGCCCCCGGGGGCTCCAGAGCTGTGCTACGCCGGAACCCCAACTTCACCTGTGAGCTCAAGCAGGTGCCAACAACCCTCCTTCCCTACCTTCAACTACCTACCCCTCCACCATGGGTGCCGGTTCATTCAGTAACGAGAATTGTTCAGAACGTTGCAGAGAGAAATACAATGACTAGAGCGGACGTGGTTCCCTATTCTACACGAGCCAATGGCGTCTGTTCTACCCGATACATTTCTATCTGAACATTCTGTAGCGCTTTGGCCACCAGAACAAACCCCATGTTCACCCCGTACCCAACAAACACCCTCCTCGCTGCCCTTCCCTCCTCCACTCCTATGTGGCTGCTGCGCTGTGCGTTTGTCTACGGTCCGTTTTGTCAGCTGTCTGTCTGTCTGTCATTGGTCTGTTCCTTTTCGCCCTCCTTGGCTAAGCTCGACTCAGCCTCGTTATTCACAATTATGCTTTTCACTAGGATCACATTTCATCCTACCAACCGCATGGGACATCTGAACCTCAATTGGCACTAACGTCAGTCATATCCAAGCTAGTCAACTGAGTCCAGGAAGTCCTCTAGCCATCCATCACATTTCTTGTATTTTTCATTCATCTTTTTCCACCTTGCTGACTCCTGCTCTTTGTCTTCATCACTGTGTTTCCATCGCTCCACTACTCTGTCAGGCAAGTGATCGTGGCTGCAATCGCATGTCTGCCTTTGTGGACAGCGCCACCTTCTGTTCAGCTCCAACAAGACAGATTGCCAAGAAGGTACCGTTGTCATACACTGTCTAAAACACGATATTAACACCCTTGTCCGTCCTCATCCATGCTGTGTTTGTCAGTATGTGTAACACACACACACACACAGGTGCTTATCAGTTCATATTGTAAGTGTGTGTGTGTCTCTGTGTGTGTGTGAGAGAGTGAGATAAGTAGTTGTTTAATGCATCAGCTTTTGAATGTTGACACAGTCATCAAAGCCAGGTATGAGTAAAGTTCGTTATCGAATAAGCCTACATTATAAGACCTGTTAGTGTTCTACAATATTAGTGTTAACACTGTGTGTTTGTTAGCAGACAGACAGCCCTACCTTTTTATGAGCGATTGTATGGTACTGGTGTTAGCTCAGTATTTTCACACGTTCACATTTTTACCTGGGTATTTCAGCTAACTTTTCCTGCGTTAGCCACTGTGTTGCTAACCGTGGTGTACTGCGCTCTGCCTGGGTGTTTCTCTCTGATCCTGTTTACTAACTGGTGTAGCTGCTCCATGAGGAGCTGGCACTACAGTGGGTGGTGAGCACCAGCACAGTGAGGGAGGCAGCACTGCAACAGGCCTGGTTCTTCTTCCAGCTCATGGTGCGTATCTGAATGATGAGGATGATGACTGCTGTGTCTTGTATGTCATCGTTCATGAGATCTTGATCTTACTCACTCGTCCTCATCACACAGGCCGTTTATGGATTTCCGTAAATTAAGAAACAGTTGGTCAAATTTGTCATTCAGAGAAAAGCATGAAGGAATGTGATGTTTTACATAGCCAGTGTTCATTTGAAGAATTAGATACAATCCGTGATCCCTCTTTTCCTCCCTCCCTCTCCTCCTCTCCCAGACGAAGAGTATGTCCCACCACCTGTTCCTGTCCTCCCGGATAGACCTTCCCAGACGCCAGCGCTTCCCAGACCGCTTTGTGGATGACATCGCTGCTCTAGTGGGGGCTATCAGTGCTGATGTAGCAGGGCGATACCACAAGGTACAGTGGCCACAACCCAAGGGCCATTAGAACGTAATTGCAGAGCGTAGGAGTCACGTTTCCCTTTTTTAGGGAATACAAAGTATAACTTCTGTCCTTTTAGCCCTTCCCATATTCTCTAATGATGGACTTTCTCTCCCTCCTTCCCTGTCTCTCTCTCAGGATGTGGAGCTTGTGGAGAGGTTGAACAGCAGTCTGGCCTTCTTCCTGAATGACCTGCTGTCTCTCATGGACCGTGGCTTTGTCTTCAACCTCATCCGCTCCTACTACAAACAGGTACACACACACACACACACACACACACACACACACACACACACACACACATACACACACACACAGGTCCTGTTATCTGCTCCAACGATAAACACAGACACCCACTCACCCACTCTCAGACAGTGAGTGTCTGGTTCTACTACAAACAGGCACGTACGAACATGAATACAGAAAGTGTCACTATTCTGCCATAATACAAGGCAGTATTTACACCCACTGTCAGTCATCACAAATGACAAACACACATGACATCATTTGCTTTTACTGCAACCCGTCCCTGAATACGTTGTCTTACACATTCCTGAACCATATGTCTCTCTGTGTGTGTCTGTGTCTGTGTGTGTCAGATTGCCAACAAGTTCCACACAGCCCAGAACCCCAGCTCTCTGACTGCTCTGAGAATGGACTTCACCCGCATTGTGTGCAGCCATGAGCACTACGTCACCCTCAACCTACCATGCTCCACCCTCAGCCCCCCCGCTTCGCCCTCCCCCTCCACCTCCTCCACCACCTCCCAGGTAGCTCCATTCATTACTAGGCAACACAGTGATCTTGACCAAGGGCCAACTTTGTCATCTGCGGACATCTGTAGTAATACTCTTGCTAGAAAGTCCTTCCTCTCCCTCCTCTCACCATCCATCCATCTCCCTCCCTCTCTCAGGGTTCAGCGTTCTCCAGTATGCACCAGGACCAGGGTGTGGCCAGTATGTTTGAGCTCTCCGTCCCCTTCAGACAGCAACACTTCCTGTCTGGCCTGCTGCTGACTGAACTATCCCTCATCCTGGAGCCTGATGGGGAGGGGTGAGGAGGCTTCACACACACAAGCTCTCACACACACACACACACACACACAACTAGACGCACACGGCACGTACTGACTCATTGTCTCCCCCAGGGTGTTTTTCCTGCATAAGAAGGCCATCAGTGCAGTCCACTCTCTGATGTGCAGTCATGATGCGGACCCTCGCTACACGGACCCCCAGGTGCGAACCCACATCGCCCAGCTCTACCTGCCCCTCATACCCATCGTCATGGACACCCTGCCCCAGCTCCATGACTTCACAGGTGAGAAGGACACTCTGTAGGTCAGGGGTCGGCAGCAGGCTGACCACGTGCCAAAAATGTCCAGTAAGTTTTTGGGGTATTGTAAAAAAATTAAAAATGTAATTTAAAAAAGACTGTCCAATCACCAGGAATGAATTTAGGAAGTCTGTTCCCAAGTATTCCCACAAATAAAAAAGAGATATGTCTCAATATAATCAAGGTATGAAATTATTGTTATTCTCAAATACAATCTTTTTTTGGGCTTAGTTGTGGTCAATTTGCAGTGTATAAATTATTATAATTATGTTATGGCCCCCCCAACCATCCGCTCCGACAAAAATCGTCCCGCGGCCTAATCTAGTTGCCTACCCCTGCTGTAGGTTAACCAGCATCATCTTCCTCTTCTCTGACCATGTGGCGTTGTGTTTAAACCCTGATTGGAGGTGGGAGATTGCATGCTAGTTAGTTACTCTCGCTTAGGTTGATAGAATCAGCAGTATGTTTTGTTCCTGTGTTTGTCAGACACTTCTCCCGCCCGGGGCCGCCACGCCCCCGCTATGCAAGACGACGGGGACCCAGACAACGGAACCATCAGTCAGTCTGTCGCCATGGCAATCGCTGGATCCCCGCTGCCGCATGCCAAAGCCCCCAACTTCACCATGCCCACGGTGGTGAGTAATGAGAAACCATCAGCCCCCCTCTGCTGTGTGGAGCTTACTGCCTCAGGCTTTCATATCTCAGGCATTTTTAGTAACTCCAGTAACCCTGGTAACGATTGAACTTATTTTCCCCCTCCCCTGTTATTGAGATCCTTTGTAGTAAACTTCCACACTAAGGTACAGTACCAGCATGGGGCAAATCCACAACACCAGAGGGGGTACAGCATGCCTTCTAATGACAGCCTCCATATTGAACTACCCCTCACTACCTGTAGATGGCTCACTGCTCATGAGCTCCTCTGACACTCTTTCTCATCCACATAGTTTGCAAAGTGACTTAGTTTGCAAAGTGACTTAGTTTGCAAAGTGACGTTGTTTGCAAAGTGACGTTGTTTGCAAAGTGACGTTGTTTGCAAAGTGACATCAGGGAAAACTCCTAGCCCTAATGTGGGTGTTCATCTCCCTCCCAGGCTGGTCGTCAGTGCAGCTCTCTGTCGGCAGAGTGCAGTAGGACTCTGCTGGTGTCTTTCCTGTGGGTCCTGAAGAACGCAGATGCTGCGCTGCTGGAGAGCTGGGTGTCAGACCTCTCTGTGCTGCAGATCAACAGGCTGCTAGACCTGCTGCACCTCTCGGTGTCCTGCTTCGAGTACAAGGTAGGCACCACTTCTGTCCCCCCTCGCTGATCAGACCTGCTGCACCTCTCGGTGTCCTGCTTCGAGTACAAGGTAGGCACCACTTCTGTCCCCCCTCACTGATCAGACCTGCTGCACCTCTCGGTGTCCTGCTTCGAGTACAAGGTAGGCACCACTTCTGTCCCCCCTCGCTGATCAGACCTGCTGCACCTCTCGGTGTCCTGCTTCGAGTACAAGGTAGGCACCACTTCTGTCCCCCCTCGCTGATCAGACCTGCTGCACCTCTCGGTGTCCTGCTTCGAGTACAAGGTAGGCACCACTTCTGTCCCCCCTCACTGATCAGACCGCTGCACCTCTCGTCCTTCACCTGTTACCCCTGTTGGACTCTGACCTGAATACCTCCTATTATAGCCGTTCTGACCGTTCCATCTCTGATTGGTTGTCCCAGGGGAAGAAGGCTCTGGAGCGTATCAACAGCCTGACGTTTAAGAAGTCTCAGGACATGAAGGCTCGTCTAGAGGAGGCCATTCTGGGAACCATCGGAGCCCGACAGGAGATGGTCCGTCGCTGCAGAGGTACCAGCACCGGATGGGCCATCATAGTTTGAGATTTTTCTACATGCAATGTCCCTTTGCAGTTGTTACAAGTGTCCTTATGCTTTGTTTTTGTTCAGAGCGGAGTCCATATGGCAATGAGAATGTCAGATGGCGGAAGAACGTCACTCACTGGAGACAGAACACCGACCGAGTCGACAAGTAGGTCCCCGCCATATGCACAGATTAATGCAGAGGTAGACCAATGAATCGATAGAACTTGTCATCAACGGTCTGTGTTCAGTATTTGTGTAGGCACGTTGTATAGCGAAGTTTGTACGGATTTGTGTGTGTCTGAGGGATTGTAAAACCCTGTTTCGTTGCAGAACTAAGACGGAGACGGAGCAGGAGTCCGTGGTGGATGGAAACCTGGCCACTGAAGCCTCTCTGGTCGTCCTGGACACGCTGGAGATCATAGTGAAGACGGTGTTGGCGTCGGAGCTGAAGGAGAGTGTTTTGGGCGGGGTGTTGAGAGTCCTCCTCCACAGCATGGCAGGGAGTCAGAGTGCCCTCTTCCTGCAGCACTGCTTCACTACACAGAGGGGACTGGTCTTCAAGGTGTGTGTGTTTGCGCCCGTATGTTAGTTACACACACACAAGTATTTGTGTGTGTGTGTGTGGATTAAGTGTTGTGTGTGTAGTTCCCAGAGATGCTGTTTGAGGAGGACACAGAGCTGTGTGCTGACCTGTGTCTGCGTCTGCTCCGCCACTGCAGCAGCAGTGTGGGCTCTGTCCGGAGTCAAGCCTCCGCCTCCCTCTACCTGCTGATGAGGCAGAACTTTGAGATCGGCAACGTGAGTCTCACTCATACAGAAGAAGCGTGTCATAGCCTGGAAAGACAAAACTGCATTCACACTCCGTTTAACTGTTATGAAGTGAAACAATAAATGAAAGGAAGCGTGAATTCAGTATGGATTTCCAGGCAAAGATCTTCCCACAATAATACAAATCAAATCCTGTATATTTGTCCTGTGCACAGGATACAGGTGGTGTATGCGTTATAATGAAATGCTTACTTGCAGGTTCACCTGTCAACAATGCAATAAGAATAGAAGTAAAGATGGTTCCAGTTCAGTCTCAACACCATCAACTGACATGTTGTGGAATTCTGTATTGGTCACATCCCTTCTGGAGTATTGACTCATCCTCTCTCTGGTGTAGAACTTTGCCCGGGTGAAGATGCAGGTCACCATGTCCCTGTCCTCCCTGGTGGGGACATCTCAGAACTTCAATGAGGAGCACCTCCGACGTTCCCTAAAAACCATCCTGACCTACGCAGAGGAGGACCTGGAGCTACGGGACTCCCCGTTCCCAGAACAGGTCCAGGATCTGGTCTTCAATCTGCACATGATTCTGACTGACACAGTCAAGATGAAGGAGCACCAGCAGGACCCTGAGATGCTCATTGATCTCATGTACAGGTATTACACATTCAACAGCTGTCTCATCGGCACAACCATTTTCTCTCAAACACATTCACATCCACAAACTCAGTAAAGAGAAGTCCAAGGGGAAAGGGGGATACCAAGTCAGTACAACTGAATGCCTTCAACTGAAATGTGTCTTCTGCATGTAACCCAACCCCTCTGAATCAGAGAAGTGCGGGGGGGGCTGCCATAATCGACATCCACGTCTTCAGCGCCCGGGTAACAGTGGGTTAACTGCCTTGCTCAGGGGCAGAACGACAGATTTTTACCTTGTCAGCTCGGGGATTCGATCCAGCAACCTTTCGGGTTACTGGCCCAACGCTCTAACCACTAGGCTTCCTGCTGCCCCGGCTTGGATTGCATTAGCTATTTACCGCCCTGATTTTCAGTCTTTCTCCCCCACCCCCCACCCTCAGGATCGCTAAGGGCTACCAGAACTCCCCTGACCTGCGCCTGACGTGGCTGCAGAACATGGCGGGGAAGCACTCGGAGAGAGGGAACCACGCGGAGGCAGCCCACTGCCTGGTGCACAGCGCCGCCCTGGTGGCAGAGTACCTCAACATGCTGGAGGACTGCCGCTACCTGCCCATTGGCTGTGTCACCTTCCAGGTCAGGAGTGTGTGTGTTTTCCTGTCCATTTATAGTATACCTCAAAACCTTAGTCTTTTCCTGACTGTTATGTCCCTTACCTGCTGTAGCACATCTCGTCTAACGTTCTGGAGGAGTCAGCGGTGTCTGATGACATCCTGTCCCCGGAGGAGGAGGGTATCTGTGCGGGGAAGTACTTCAGCGAGGTGGGGCTGGTGGGGCTGCTGGAGCAAGCTGCAACCTCCTTCCACATGGTATTACTCAGATCTTCTTTACATTGAGATGTCCTTAAATACGTGATAAATAACTTTTGAATCTCTCTTTGAGCCACCTAGTAAATAGTCAGAGCTGTATGTTCACATAGAGAAAGCCAGGTTTTTGTAATGTATATATGAATTGTAGGTAGACTTCTCACTGTCCTCTCACTGTTTCATACTGTATCTCCCCTGCAGGCTTCCATGTACGAGGCCATCAACGAGGTGTATAAGATCCTACTCCCGGTCCACGAGGCCAACAGAGACTTCAAGAAGCTGGCTACTGTCCATGGAAAGTTGCAGGACGCCTTTAACAAAATCTACAACCAGAGTTCTGGATGGGAGGTAAAGTAAATGAAATATGCTGTTTGTTTGCGTAACTTAACGGATATTAAGTTTATTTAAGCAATAAGGCACGCTGCGGTATGGTATATGGTCAATATACCACGGCAAAGGGCTGTTCTTATGCGCGACGCAAAGCGGAGTGCCTGGATACAGCCCTTAGCCGTGGTATATTGGCCATATACCACAAACTCCGAGGTGCCTTATTGCTATTATAATCTGGTTACCAATGTAATTAAAGCAGCAAAAATGCATGTTTTGTCATACCCATGGTATTGGGTCTGATATACCACAGCTGTCAGCCAATCAGCATTCAGGGCTCAAACCACCCAGTTTATAATTGCATTTAAACAATAATATTTGATTTCTCTTCCCTGTGGTTTCCCTGCCTTTCCTGTCTTTTCTGGATGATGTTTCCTAACTGGTGAGTGAAATGTAATAAAACTCTCCCCAACATTTTGTCAAACCACAGTATTGCATTCACACTTTCACACACTTAACCAATACATAGTTGTGTAAAACAGTTGCACAAGATTGACTGGCTCCAACTCTCTGGGGCGTATTTACTGGTTGCTGTGGTAGCATATGTTTTCAATGTTTTAACTGGGGCTCTAAATTAAAAAATGTATTTGGTAGCACTGATGTTCCCGGGGAAGGGTACCAAAAAAGTTCTGCAACATTGAAGGTCCAAAAGAACACAGTGGCTCCATCATTCTTAAGTGGAAGAAGTTTGGAACCACCAAGACTCTTCCTATAGCTGGCCACCCGGCCAAACTGAGCAATTGGGGGAGAAGGACTTTGGTCAGGGAGGTGACCAAGAATCCGAGGGTCACTCTAACAGAGCTCCAGAGTTCCTCTGTGGAGATGGGAGAACCTTCCAGAAGGACAGCCATCTCTGCAACATGCCACTTTATTGAAGAGTGGCCAGATGGAAGCCACTCTTCAGTAAAAGCCACATGACAGCCTGCTTGGAGTTTGTAGAAAGGCACCTAAAGACTCTCAGACCATCAGAAACAAGATTATCTGGTCTGATGAAGCCAAGATTGAACTCTTTGGCCTGAATGCCAAGCATCACGTTTGGAGGAAACCTGGCACCATTCCTACAGTGAATCATGGTGGTGGCAGTATCACGCCGTGGGGATGTTTTTCAGCTGCTGGGATTGGGAGACTAGTCATGATCGAGGCAAAGATGAAAGAAGCAAAGTACAGAGAGCTCCTTGATGAAAACATGCTCCAGAGCGCTCAGGACCTCAGAATGGGGTGAAGGTTCACTTTCCAACAGGACAACGACCCTAAGCACACAGCCAAGACAACGCAGGAGTGGCTTCGGGACAAGTCTCTGAATGTCCTTGAGTGGCCCAGCCAGAGCCCGGACTTGAACCCAATCGAACATCTCTGGACAGACATGGAAATAACTGTGCAGCGATGCTCCCCATCCAACCTGACAGAGCTTGGGAGGATCTGCAGAGAAGAATGGGAGAAACTCCCCTAATACAGCTGTGTCTATCTTGTAACGTCATACCCAAGAAGTCTCATTATGTGGTATTGTATGTAGATTTGAGGGGGGAAATCTATTTCATCCATTTTAGAATAACGCTGTAATGTAACAAAATGTGGAAAAGGTTAAGGGGTCTGAATACTTTACGAAGGCACCCCCAAATTAAAACTTCAAGTCGCACAGCAAAATATGTTGTCGCATATGGAGCCCTGGTTGTAACATGTCGATTTAGGACTCTGAAAGTAATCTCTGTATTCTGTTTAACTATTCTTCCCCCTCCCCCCTCTCTGTCTTTCATGCCCATCTCTATAGTGTGTAGAGGATGTTTGGGACCTACTTCCGGGTGGGCTTCTACGGCTGTCGCTTTGGGGACCTGGATGAGCAGGAGTTTGTGTACAAGGAGCCCTCTATCACCAAGCTGGCTGAGATCTCCTACAGACTAGAGGTACGGTCTGAGGAGAATGACGAGGAGGACAAGAAAATAATCATTTATACTACACCCAAACACGTCAGTGATCATTTCTGTAACTCACTGGATCATGTGTTTATAAGCTGATACCAGTCTTTTGAATGTCTCTCTACGTCTTGTTCAGGAGTTCTATGCTGAGCGGTTTGGAGATGATGTGGTGGAGATTATCAAGGACTCCAACCATGTGGACAAGAACAAGCTGGACCCCAATAAGGTATAAGGCCCAAAGTCTCAGAAAGAGAAACGACTGAAGGTTTGGGTTGCGGTTTTCACATGGGGACGTGAGGAATGACCCCGTGGTACTGATCTATGTGTTGTATATCTGCGTGGCTCTCAGGCCTACCTCCAGTGCTAATATATGTGTTGTGTGTCTGTCAGGCCTACCTCCAGATCACCTACGTGGAGCCCTTCTTCGACACGTACGAGCTGAAGGAGAGGATCACCTACTTCGACAAGAACTACAACCTGCGCACCTTCATGTACTGCACCCCCTTCACCTTGGATGGGCGCGCCCACGGGGACCTGCACGAGCAGTACAAACGCAAGTCCATCCTCACCACGTCCCACGCTTTCCCCTACATCAAGACACGCGTCAACGTCATCCACAAAGAGGAGGTGGGTCACTGTGTACATGTATGACTAGTGTGAAACATGGTGAGCACTGTTAGCAGTGTTTTTCCAGGTGCTCATAGAGCTTTACAGTACATAACAGTAGCTTAATCCACTAGCAGTGAGGCAGTGCTCATGATCATATCGCTGTCCCCTCTTCTCTCCAGATCATCCTGGTTCCCATGGAGGTGGCTATAGAGGACATGCAGAAGAAGACCCAGGAGCTGGCCTTCGCTACCCACCAGGAGCCTGCCGACGCCAAGATGCTACAGATGGTGCTGCAGGGCTCTGTGGGCACTACTGTCAACCAGGTACTGTGTGTGTTGTGTAATATCCCTTTGTGTGTTTGACATGTTGGAGTGTGTATGTAACCCTCTCTCTCTCTCTCTCTCGCTCTTTCGCTCCCTCTCTTGTCTCTCGTGTGCAGGGCCCTCTGGAGGTTGCCCAGGTCTTTCTCTCTGACATTCCTGATGACCCCAAGCTGTACCGTCATCACAACAAACTACGCCTCTGCTTTAAAGACTTCACTAAGAGGTGATGACACCTTACAAAGCCTGTACATGGACTAGAAAGTCTGACACACACACACACACACACACACACACGCACACGGTTCAATAACCCAGTGAACAGACTTTGAGTCCTTGTGTGTGTGTTCCTTCCTCTCCTGCAGGTGTGAGGATGCCCTGAGGAAGAACAAGACTCTGATTGGTCCAGACCAGAAAGAGTACCACAAGGAAATGGAGAGGAACTACAATAAGCTGAAAGAGTCTCTGGGACCTCTCATCACCCGCAAGATCCCCCAGCTCTACAGGACACTGCCGGCTGCAGGGCTTCAGTCTGCTACACAAAGGTTACAAATCAAATCAAAGAATCAAAGAATGGAATTAAGAAAATGTAAATATTAGGATGAGCAATGTCTGAGTGGCATTGACTAAATACAGTAGAATACAGTATATACATATAAGATGAGTAAAACAGTAAGTAAACATTATTAAAGTGACCAGTGATTCCATGTCTATGTACAAGAAACTGGATTCACACACTTATGAATATGCATGGACACACACACTCATAATACACAGACACCGCGCACGCACGCACACACACACACACACAACATGAGTGCATCCAGCTCTACAGAGCACTGACATCTACAGCCTACACAATAGTAACTGGACACCGTCTAACACACACACAGATGCAAACACACACGCTGTGAGCTAATCCATTTGAACACCCCACTGCCAGCCTCTGCTTTGAAAAACACAGTAGTAACTCGACACTTCACATACGCGTAGTCACACAAACATGCATCACGCCCCACTGAGTACCATTAGTAGGACCCCTTCATCCGCACACAATGCAGCTGCTGCTTCAATCATCTCAGCAGATCTGTTTTGGAAAGCGTCTGGCACATTGTTGGTTGGTTTCTGACTGGGTGTTTTTGGAGCCAGCTGCGTGTCTTATGTGAGGGCTAGAGGATTTCTAATCACAGCCAGATACAGCACAGACACACCTGCCAGAACACAAAATCACATACACCAAACCAGCAATGAAGAGGCTCCTTCATCCACACATTGCAAAACCCTCATCCAGATAGCAGCATTTTAATCTGTCTTTTCATCTTTTTATGTCTTCACAGAAATTCCTTCAGTAGGTCCAGTCTCCGCCGGGGGGACTGTTGAAGCACAGCAGACCTCGTCAACAGAGAGGAAACCGAGAGGAAACCGAGAGCTTGAGACATACTCTTGATTTCAGCTGGTCTGCCTGTCTCCCCCACCCCTCCACACACCAACAGTCTTTCCTCAACACTCACACCATCCTCCATCTCCCTAGCTTGTTATTCCAACCCCCCCCAGTGTCAGGCCATACCACCTCTCTCCCGCCTCACTCACTCGTTTCTTGTCTTCCTCTCCTGCTCTGCTCTACCTCCCCCCATTCTCTCTCTCTCACACTCCCATAAGAAAAGCTCCCTCTGTTTATACTGGAAGTTTATCTGCACTGTAAACATAGTCGTTTGGACCATCTCTCTTTGTCCTGGGCATTTACAGGGACCAGCTTTCAGGAGGAGTCTCTCTGCATTGAGGAGGACCCAGAATGATGCCTCTCCCTCTCTGTTCATCTGCGCTCAGTTTAAATGTAGCTTTTCCTGAACTGGAGAATCCAAAACAGCTCCTAGGCGCTTCCCTAATTGTGTGTTTGTTTTGGGCAACGTTTGAATGTGTGCGCTTGGAAGTTTGTGTTTGAGTGTGTGTCTTGCCCCGACTGCACAGGATATAGGCTTCTTTCCATTTGCTTGTGTGTGTGTCATGTTTGCTGTGGACGGGCCTGGGTGGTTACACTGTGTGGTCTAGCAGGCCTGTTTCGTGGCCTTAGTGAATTTGTGTGTGATTATTTTTTTGGTGGGGGACCAGTTGCTGCCAGACGTAGTCATTAAATGTTCCCAGGGACGTCGTTCTGTAACCAACGATCCTCATACCAAATAACTGACATTCTTTCACTACTGACTTCTCCCTTTCATACACCCTGTATCAGGACAGGAATTCATTATGAAGAGGTATGACATTTTGATCATTAGAGGCCCGCCTGCTCTAGATCAACATACAATGGACACATTGTAGGTTGGAGAGATGTGGCTTTGGGAACAGAAGGGCGCCTTACAAATGGACTCTGGTGACACTGTGAAATGTTATTTTTTTACTGCACTGACCAAAAACACTGTCGCATCACTGATGTTCACATGGTGAGCACTGCTAGACTGGCAGTGACATTTCCTCTCTCGCTCTCTCGCGCTCGCGCTCTCTCTCTCTCTGTGTGTGTGTGTTGACAAACACTCCACATGTTCTGGAATGAATCTTCAACCCTGTGGTTGGTGGAAACGTATAATGTAGGTCTTTTTAACTACTGTATTGGACTGCGTCTCCTTTATTGTATTGCACTATACTGTATTCACACTGCCGCACCTACGTACCAACGTCTGTAACTACTGTATTTCCTCTGTTTATTGTATTTTCACGAGGCTTGTCTAAAACTGCATTTTTTTTACCAGTCAGGAAAATAACAACTTTTTTTATTTATTCACGTTTCTTTTTTTTTTTGTACTGCTTTCTATTAAAATGTTCTCTCAATCTTAGTCTGCTTTTATCAGTGCTGATTAATATACAATGTGTTGGGAAAGTATTCAGACCCCTTGACTTTTTCCACCATTTGTTACGCTACAGCCTTATTCTAAAAGAGATCAAATTGTTTTTTCCCTTTTCAACCTACACACAATACCTCATAATGTCAAAGAAAACCTCACCCCAGTCTGAGGTCCTGAGTGCGCTGAAGCAGGTTTTCATCAAGGATCTCTCTATACTTTGCTCCATTCATCTTTCCCTCGATCCTGACTAGTCTCCCAGTCCCTGCCGCTGAAAAACATCCCCATAGCATGATGCTGCCACCACCATGCTTCACCGTAGGGATGGTGCCAGGTTTCCTCCAGATGTGGCACTTGATATTCAGGCTAAAGAGTAAAATATAAAGAGTTTCATCAAACCAGAGCATCTTGTTTCTCATGGTCTGAGAGTCTTTAGGTGCCTTTTGGCAAACTCCAAGCGGGCTGTCGTGTGCCTTTTACTGAGGAGTGGATTCCGTCTGGCCATTCTACCACAGGCCTGATTAGTGGAGTGCTGCAGAGATGGTTCCTTCTGGAAGGTTCCCCCATCTCCACAGAGGAACTCTAGAGCTCTGTTAGAGTGACCATCGGGTTCTTGGTCACCTTCCTGACCAAACCCTTCTCCCCTGATTGCTCAGTTTTGCACTGACATGCACTGTCAACTGTGGGACCTTGTATAGACAGGGGTGTGCCTTTCCAAATCATGTCCAATCAATTGCATTTACCACAGGTGGACTCCAAATTGAAGAAGCATCTCAAGGATGATCAATGGAAACAGGATGCACCTGAGCTCATAGCAAAGGGTCTGAATGTTAATGTAAATAGTGTATTTGTTTTTTATTTTAAATGCATTTCCAAACATTTCTAAACCGGTTTTCACTTTGTCATTATGGGGAATTGTGTGTAGATGAATGAGGAATTTAATTTGATCCATTTTAGAATAAGGCTGTAATGTAACAAGATGTGGAAAAAAGTCAAGGGGTCTGAATATTTTCCGAATGCACTGTACTGTATATAACCTTGAGAGGGTTAATCATTCTAGACACATGGTTTTACTACCCTGGGAATATGAGTCCCAGGACTGGATTTAGCCAGCAGGGGAAATGTTTAAACAACTAAATTATTAAACACCTTCGTTTATTAATTGATAGGCTATAGGCCTGTAGTATATTGTGTTAAAAATGCAGATGGGTATCTAATTTTTATGTGTATCGACATATGGCATATTATTGCTTTATTCATTTTTTTAAATGAGAAGAGATGTAACGTTCCATTTCGAGTGGATTATGAATAGGCTATGGATGGGTTATCCTGGAGCAACTGAACGGGTATAGTCATCTGGCTCTCAGGACGCATCTTTGCAGACATGAACCACCCTAATTATTGGCCTGGTGATGCAGAGCGGACCCCTCAGATCTCTATTTGAACCTGATGTCGGAGTATGCGCCCCTTTTCTGTTATTTTTCATCGTGCAATTAATTTACTGTGCCGGTGTGCCTGACATTGTAGCCGTAATGTTTGTCTGCCAAAGTAAACACCCACTCTGGATTTAGTGTGTGTTATTGATATGTAACACGATATACAATAAAAACACATCCACCCTTTTTAGGCATAAAATGAATCAGATATAGCTGTGGTGTATCCATTCTCAACAACAGTAACCACATTTACGTCCCTCAATCGACTATTTAGTCTTCTGTAAGACACGGGTAGATTCCAGGGGAGACTAAAGTATGACGTCATGTTACGGGGACCATATTCCCCATGCGCAGTCACCGATACATTTTTTTTAAAGAATGGAAAGAAAGCAATACTGACGGACTTTAGGTCACCCTTGCATTAGGCTATATATTCCTATAAGTCTTACTGAGCCATTAATACGACGACTCTCTTATTACAACTCTTACATTTTACAATTTTGAACGAATATGCAGAGATGTCTGAGTGTAATGGGGCTTCTAGCCTAAGGTACTAGTCTAGTCTAAAGACGCTCCTGGCCCTTTAAGAGCGGAGGGAGGGGGTTCTGAACCGCTTGGCTGCGGTGTTTTTGTCTCCATGTCAGTGAGCGCTCCTGGCCCAAGTCGTCTGAACGGATTTATAAGGATAGGTAAGGACAACAGCCTTTTGATAAGATCATACATTCTTAATTCCCAACAGCTTGTATGTTAACATTTGCTCAATTAATAAGTCCAAAATGGTGTCTTGCGTAAGATTTCTTTTGTCCTATCCGTTCCCCGGTTTGTGTCTTACTTCTAGAAGTAACGGGTCTCTTATTGCCCATTCTCTATCTATTTAACTGCGTTATGTTTGTATAAATTGGTGTGCACTTTTCCCTAAATATTACTATAAGTATTAATGGCCTAATGAGTGGTTTTGTTCTCGTGTATAGTAGGTTATGTGGCTGAGTATCATTGGCGATAACGCGCTCCTCGAGGGAGCGCACACAATGCATTGGGCACTGGCGCGTGTGTTATCCCTAAGACGTTTTGTGTTTAGGTCATGTTGGCTGAATTTTATTGACAGCTGAGAGAGCGGTCTCACATTTTCACTGAGGTTATTGTTCAAATTGGAGAGAAGATCTTTAGTTAATATTTGCATTCTGGAACATTTTGGAAACTTGCCAGCCTCACTCTTTTGGCTAAACTTTTTAAAATTAGGAACTTCAACTAAAACGTTTTTCGATCATGTTCTTTCTTCAATCAAAGAAAGTTTTGAAGTTGAATTCCTGAATAATTTAAGATGAATCCCTCATTTAAAGAAAACCCCGTGATTGCCGTTACTCCAGGGAGAGGGTGGGTCCTTCCATTCTTCCACTTTTCATTAGCCTACTTCCAGATGTTCATCACTTTCTCATTGCCACTCTGCCCTTAAATTTGGTCTGGTTTAACCGCCCGTCCGTGACTGGTGGTCAGTTCAGTGAACGGATGTCTGCCTCAAAAGCTATAGTGCATAAGGGAGGGCTGCCTCAACAGAAAGTTGAATTCATTCTATCGGGTTTTCCTCCTCTCTAGAAGAAGCACTATCTGGAAGAACAATTAACGCCTGTAGGCCTAATAGCCTACTAATGATTTTCAAGGTTTATCTATTGGTAATTATTAAACTGTTGAACTTTGGAAAAGATGGTTACAACCCAAGTGTCATTTTGTGGGAATAGGCTACAGTCTAGATAGGTCCATATAAGTGTATGCGGTCCTTTTGATCAATCATTGATCACTTGATAGCAGTCTGCTTTCACACAGACTAGGCCTACTTTATAGGTGACCGACACAGGTCTCCATAGGTGTCCTAGAATATAAGGTGCCCAGTTGGAGTTTTCCCATGTTCGTGCCAGCAGCAGCGGGGATGGAATGCGTAGCCTGTCTCACCGACCACATTCCTGATGACAACGTTTGGAACGAGGGGCGCTGTAGTGGAATTCCAAATGGAGGAATGCAAGGTTATAAAGCCCATTTGTAGCGGTGGACCACACGCTGGGCATTCAGATGATTTAGCTAGACTAATGGAATTACGCCATTTTAACCTGCATGAAGCTTCATGTCTGTGATTGTCTGGGTTTATTAGAATTTGCGGACAGGTCGTAGCGGGCCAGACTGTCCCCTTGCTGACACCCCACTGTTCAGCTGAAACCATGGTTACACACATGAGCAATTCATTTAGAGTTTCCTATCACCTTGAATCAGGTAGTGGAATATAATTACAGACGCTCTGTGAGTTAATGCGTGTAGGCCGTCAACGTCATTTTACAGTTCATGTCTTCTTGTGGAGTCTGGAAACTAGTCCTATCACATCAGTCAATGAACAATTGTTACTGATTCAGTGAGCAGAAAGCCTTCTACTTCTGCACAGAAAGGCATGTTATACTTGAGCCTTACACTACTGCCATAGAAGGTGTATAATAGGCCACAGCTCAAATACACATTTGGACATCATGTATAGTTTTATGCAAATTTCACACAAACATACGTTTCTTGTTTTGGTGGGAAAATGGATCACAGTTTGTGCACCTTTTATATTGATAGAATATCAATATTTTTTACTTTAATATGAGAGTAACTTATCACCAAATTCTCCATCAGTATTAATATGTTTTTTTGGTGGAGCCTGTAGGCTATAGTTCCTTGCTTATGACTGCTAATCACTCATTGCTGTGGAGAGGTGCAGATGTATTTAGCTATAGCAGGGGATGATGACAGCTCTGATATTAGAATGGGTCCAGATTGGTGGATTTGGCCGTTGAGGGTTAATACCCCTACTTATTTATCCAGACCTACAGCCAGAGACAAATCCTTTAACGTTTTCAGTCAACATATTCCTTCATGTAGAGTCCAAGGAAGCATGAAATCATCATCTGCTGGACTAATCTCTGGAGTAATCCTTCTTAATACATGAATCGTTCCGAAAGGGAAGATAGATTTTTCTATTCACTGACTCGCAACAACCTACTAATGCCTTGTTGTGTGTTTGTGTATACTTGCCATGTCTATAGGTGTGGTTCAAGTCCTGCTTGTTGTTATCTCATTTACTTCACTCATTGAGTCAGTCTGGAAACGATCAATGAGGATCCCGGATCCCACTTATATACATCATCAGGGCTCCAGTGCTTGACTACTTCCTTCCGTTGCCCCACTGTGCTGCATGTGACCACGACTGACTGACTCCACTGACCTGAGGTTTTAACCCCAAAACTGCTGTGAGTCTGACCAGCTTTCCCCTGCCTGACCGGACTAACAGCTCTGCTCTGGTCTTCGTCTCCATCTCCCCTGAACCTTCCCCAAATCCTTCCAGAACACTGCCTCTCTGGCCTCCATCAATCCTTATCCCTCTACCTCCCGTTTTGCACAGGAATTCTCCCTCTCTCTCTTTCTCTCACTCTGTCTCTCACTCGCTGTCTCTCCCATTCCTTCCACCTCTCTCTCTAATGCATACAGTTTTTCTTCTTTTGTTTCTGTTGCAATTCCTGTCCCTGGGCCCCACCCTTAGCTAGGCAGTTTCCTTTTGGAGGGGTCAACACAATGACCAATGGCAGCTGTGATGCTGATGTTTATTCTTCTCCTGTTCCAGACAGGAGAGCAGGCAGGCAGGGCTGAGGCCAGGTCAAGCAGTAAGGCCACTCCCTGGCTGTGTGGGCCAGACTATTTCTGCAGCGTGCCGTCTTTCTCTCCAGACCCTACTCCTCCTTAATGTTAAAAACAGTCGTCCTATTTGCTTGCAGTAACAGGGCATAGGCTACATAGCTTGGCTGGGTTAAGGCTTCACTGACATTTTCAACCTCTCCCTGACCCAGTCTGTAATACCTACATGTTTCAAGCAGCCCAACATAGTCCCTGTGCCCAAGAATGCCAAGGTAACCTGTCTAAATGACTATCGCCCAGTAACACTCACATCTGTAGCCATGAAATGCTTTGAAAGGTTCGTCATGGCTCACTTCAACACCATCATCCCAGACACCCTCCAATTCACATACCGCCCCAACAAGTCCACAGATTATCTCTATTGTACTCCACACTGCCCTCTCCCACCTGGGTAAGAGCATGCTGTTCATTGACTACAGCTCTGCATTCAAAACACCATAGTGCCCTCCAAGCTCATCACTAAGCTAAGGACCCCGGGACTTAACACCTCCCTCGGCATTTGGATCCTGGACGGTCTGCCCCCAGGTGGTAAGGACAGGCAACAGCACATCCGCCATGCTGACCCTAAACATAGGGGCCCCTCAGGGGTGTGTGCTTAGTCCCCTCCTGCACTCCCTGTTCACCCAGCCACACAAGTCACAGATTGTTTTCTCTGCTACCGCACGGCAAGTGGTACCAACACACCAAGTCTGGAAACAATCGGACCATGAACAGATTCTACCCCCAAGCCATAAGACTGCTAAATGCTAATAGTTAAGCGAACAGCTACCTAGACTATCTGCATTGACCCTTTTTGCAGTGACTTTTTTTTTACTGCTGCTGCTGCTACTGTTTATTATCTATCCTGTTGCCTAGTCACTTTATTCCTAGTTATATGTATTGGCTCAATTACCTCGTACCACAGCACAATGACTCACTCACACTCCGTGTGTGTATAGTATGGCCAAGTTATCGTTACTCTTTGTGTATGTATTATTACTTTTATTATTATGTGTTATTACTTTGCTACTATTTCACTATTTTTCTCTCGGCATTGTTGGGAAAGGCCCGTAAGTAGGCATTTCACTGTTCGTCAACACCTGTTGTTTACCAAGCATTTGATTAAATCAAATCTGATTTGAAAAAAATTGATGTCTTCACTGTTCCTAGTTCGAACCCACTATTAGTTATTCAGAAGCACATCGCCCAACGTAATTTGTTATACCCTGGTCATATGAGAGCATCTGTCCTCCTCATGCACATGTGAAAGTCTTGTTATTCATGCGAATGAGGCACGGCATTTGCTCTAAAAAGAGTGGTTTACTTGTAAAGTAACCACATGATGATAAATGGCTACCATCCTTGCCACTTCTGAGTAGAGACCATCAATTCATTGGTCATTGGTTATTAATGCATGACCAGTTGGCTAAATTAAGCCATCTGTTAGGATGAGAGTTAGGGTCACATACAGCAGTCCTCAGCAGATGCAGAAAGAGCCAGGAAGGTTTCTCCTCCAGCGAATAATGTAACACCAGCATGATGTATGTATTTGTTGGTTTCCAAAAGAGTTTTCATAATAGTTCCAATTTTCCCATGTATTGTTCGTAAAAATAAAAATACATTTATTATACACATTGGACTGAGGTCAATCATAAGTAGCCTGGGTGTTGACAAAATAACATTCAGCTTCATTTAGGAACTAGAAGTGCTGTCTCTTTGTGTGCTGGGTTTCTATTGTGAGTCACTTTTGATCCTTAAACCAGTAGTGGAATGTTCAAAATAGGATAGTAATCTTACAGGCGTATCAAGTTCAGATGATGAAGAATTATCTTTTCAAACGTAATTCACCCTAGGTCAAGAGTTCCTCTTTATTCCTCTTGAATCCCTGTGATGTCTGCCCTGTTTTGGCAAGAGCAGAGGACACAACATTATGGTGTGGCTGCTGGGAGTTTCAATGACTCATACTGGTGGATTCGAAATCTTTAGAACAGTCATTGGTGTTCTCATTCTAGAAGTTTCCATTTAAAAGTTATTCTCTTCTCCCTCCTTATTTTCTTTCTCTCCCCCACTCCAGCCTCGCCCCTCTTGTTCACCCACACCTCCTCTTTCTTTTCTCCGTCTTTCACTCACATACTGTACCTCCACTCTCCTGCTCTCTCTTTACTTTACTCCCTCATTCTTTCTCCCTCTCCGTCTCATTTTCCCTCTCCTTGTTACTTTTTCTCCTGGGCTTGGAGGAAGTGACTGGGTTGTTTCTGGGTCCTGGGGGAATACAGCGACGGAGCTCCTTTTCCTGTAACCCTTTCTTCATCAGACCTCAGGCAATCCCACAATAAGCTATTTTAATGGCACATCAATGACATATAGTCCTTTATAATGAACAGTGAGAAAGGGTGACCCACGTCGTGCCCTCTTCCAGTCTGGGGTCTAGTGTTGAGGGGTTGTGGTGTTGAGTGCCTGTGCATGGTGATACCTTTTGAGTGGGTGTATTGCATATATGTCGTCATCTGACTGTTGCTGTTGAAAGGTTACTACTGTCATGGTGGATTTGATACTCACCACTACAATTTCCCAGCGTGTTTAGATGGAAGATGAGAACGGAGTTACTGTATGCCCTCCACATTTTGTTTCTTCAGAGTTTATACCTGAAACAATGAACTGAAATGATTCAGCTGTGTTTGTGGAGCTGTGGGAGTTCCATGGGTTCAAAGGATCCTGGTGTGTGTGTGTGTGTGTGTGTGTGTGTGTGTGTGTGTGTGTGTGTGTGTTTTCAGCTGTGTGATGAAAGGGTGGCGGGTGCAGACGTGGGAGTGTGTGTTAACCTATCTCTTCAGAACTGTTTGACTCTTTCACAAAAACAAGAATGTACAAAAGTTTGCAGAGCCTACCTCCTCCCTCATAACACTGGACACGACATACACAATGGTATATACTGTGTATGTTGGTATATACTGTGTATGTTGGTATATACTGTGTATGTTGGTATATACTGTGTATGTTGGTATATACTGTGTATGTTGGTATATACTGGCTATGTAGTTTTTAGTTTAGTTATGACATTTTATAGTCTGTGTAAACTAGTTATTACACCATTATTATACTCTATTGTGATATTTACTGATGCCTTCTAGTATGATACAATCACATTTGTATTGATTTGTGATGACTGATAAGAGTAGGAGTCTAAGACATGTACACAGACCTCCCAGACATTGGTTGCTCGTCATCACTGGGCCTGTTTGTATTTCCACTCTCTGACAGTGTCTGGATCCACAACAGGGCCTCAGACAACATCACGTTTGTTTTGAGGCTTATTTTCTTGGCTGTAACAGTCTCTCTCTCTCCCCTATCTCTCTCTCTCTGTCTATCTATCTATGTGTCTCTCTCGCCATCTCTCTGCCTCTCTTTCTCCCTCCCTCTCTTTCTTTTATTTATGTATGTAAATATGGGTTGATCGTGTGTGTGTCTCTCTCTCTCTCTCTCTCTCTCTCTCTGCTTTTCTCTCGGTCTCTCTCTCTCTCTCTCTTTGCCACTCCTAGCTCTATATTAGAACCAGCTGTGGAACTAGGGGCTGAATGAATGGCTCATTGTGATTTGGCTGTCGTTCCTCTATGAGGCTCTGTTTCTCTCACTCTCTCCTTCCCTCCCTCTGTCCCATGACAAAAGTATTCAACAATGGACTGTGTAAGATAAAAGGTCATAATGTGACATTCTGTAAATGGAAATGTCTGACGTCATTTGGCCATGACTCCACAATGAAATGTACTAGTTAAGTCCCAGGCGTCGCAGTGAAAGCCAAGGTATGAGAAAAAGGAAATAACCTCCATTATCACGCTGCTTATCTCCTGGAACTTGCACGTATTTGTGACAGGACCAATCTGAAATCACATGGATTTGCAGATAGCGAATATTGGCTGTATTCCTTGCAAATCACGCGTAAGTTTAGGTGATGTCGTGGAGATGCCTTGGCAAGATCCTGGGGTAACAATATCTGGGCCGGCCCAGACGGCATCCCCCTCAGAGCATGCGCAGACCAGCTGGCTGGTGTGTTTACGGACATATTCAATCAATCCTAATCCCAGTCTGCTGTTCCCACATGCTTCAAGAGGGCCACCATTGTTTCTGTTCCCAAGAAAGCTAAGGTAACTGAGCTAAACGACTATCGTTCTGTCATCATGAAGTGCTTTGAGAGTCTAGTCAAGGATCATATCACCTCCACCCTACCTGACACCCTAGACCCACTCCAATTTGCTTACCTCCCCAATAGGTCCAGACTTTCTGACGGACCGCCCCCAGGTGGTGAGGGAAGGAAACAACATCTCCACACCGCTGATCCTCAACACTGGGGCCCCACAAGGGTGTGTTCTCAGCCCTCTCCTTTACTCCATGTTCACCCATGACTGCGTGGCCATGCACACCTCCAACTCAATCATCAAGTTTTCAGACGGCACTGCAGTGATAGGCTTGATTACCAACAACAACGAGACGACCTACAGGGAGGAGGTGAGGGCCCTCGGAGTGTGGTGTCAGGAAAATAACCTCACGCTCAACGTCAACAAAACAAAGGAGATGATTGTGGACTTCAGGAAACAGCAGAGGGAGCACCCCCCCTATCCACATCGATGGGACAGTAGTGGAGAAGGTGGAAAGTTTTAAGTTCCTCGGCGTACACATCACGGACAAACTAAAATGGTCCATTCACACAGAAAGCGTGGTGAAAGAGGCGCAATAGCGCCTCTTCAACCTCAGGAGGCTGAAGAAATTTGGCTTGTTACCGAAAACACTCACAAACTTTTACAGATGCACAATCGAGAGCATCCT
This sequence comes from Oncorhynchus mykiss, assembly GCF_013265735.2. Classification (NCBI taxonomy): domain Eukaryota; kingdom Metazoa; phylum Chordata; class Actinopteri; order Salmoniformes; family Salmonidae; genus Oncorhynchus; species Oncorhynchus mykiss. Next base: position 40,651,828 of record NC_048577.1, on the reverse strand, counting down.
GTCGGGCTGTATCACCGCCTGGTACGGCAACTGCTCCGCCCACAACCGTAAGACTCTCCAGAGGGTTGTGAGGTCTGCCCTCCTACCTGCCCTCCAGGACACCTACACCAGCCGATGTCACAGGAAGGTCAAAAAGAAGAATCATCAAGAACAACAAACACCCGAGCCACTGCCTGTTCACCCCGCTATCATCTAGAAGGCGAGGCCAGTACAGGTGCATCAAAGCTGGGACCGAGAGGCTGAAAAACAGCTTCTATCTCAAGGCAATCAGACTGTTAAACAGCCATCACTAACATTGAGTGGCTGCTGCCAACATACAGACTCAATCTCTAGCCACTTTTATAATTAACATTTGGATGTAATAAATGTATCACTAGTCACTTAAACTATGCCACTTTATATAATGTTTACATACACTACATTACTCATCTCATATGTATACACTGTACTCTATACCATCTACTGCATCTTGCCTATGCCGTTCGGCCATCGCTCATCCATATATTTATATGTACATATTCTTAATCATTCCTTTACACTCGTGTGTATAAGGTAGTTGTTGTGAAATTGTTAGATACTATTGCACAGTCGGAACTAGAAGCACAAGCATTTCGCTACACTCGCATTAACATCTGCTAACCATGTGTATGTGACCAATAAAATGTGATTTGAAGATTTGATTTGGGTGTTCCTGTGAAACCAGAGGGGTGTGTTACATGGCACCGGGTTCAAGAGTGTGAGTCAAGAAGTGCATGAAAACATTGCTCAATGTCATGACAAGGAGGTTCCCAGCCAGCCTTGGTTGATTGGCCATGCAGCAGTCTGTGTTGTTGTGGTTCAGACTCAGACGGATGAGACGTTTTCTCAAGGCACTAGCTGCATGGAGGTCTGCTGTCGCTCTGAAATGAGGTCCATCGACTCGTGAGTTTGATTGGCATTTTGTGGTGAGATGGAAAGGATGTTTTTCATGTGAGGAGCTGTCACTCCGAGGCAGTGGAATGTGTTTCTGGGGTTTGTTTTCTACTGCAGAGCTGGGTGTTTTAGTCTTACAGTAACCAGTCCTTGGTAACCTGCCTAAACAGTGGGTAATCCCTGTTTTGTATGAGAGGCCTGTTTGTAGCCCTCTGGAGAGGCTGGGATGGACCTGTTAGAGTTGTCATGGACTTTTTGAGATTTGATGGCTGGTTAAAGATTCACCGGATACCTCAATGATGTGCTTCATTTGGAACTTGGTTGCATTTATCCCAAGTTTATTTTGTGGGTCTATCTGGTATTTTCTGTTTCCTGATCTCTATCTGAGTAGGATCATGAAATGGATGTTATGATTTCTTAATATAAATGTTAATATCGTTCCATTATTTTCCTCCATGCTGTGCTCAGGTGCTGACCGTGAGAAAGAGGGGAGGGAAGAAAAAGAGGAGAGAAGAGAAGCCAGAGTGAGGAGATTGGGGAGGAGGAGAGACCAACCCTGCAGCACTCTGAGCAGCTGGTATGGAGCAGAAAATAAATCCCTCTTTTCCTAATTCATAAACCATTCCCATTCCCAAACTTCTGCAGAATAGCAATCACACAAAAGGCAGCTATTTAAGACGTGGATGGAAAATTCCATGATTTTCTCTGGGTTGTGGGATTCAAGGTATTTCTTACTTTGCTATAAGCACAGCTTACTCCCTGTGGCAATAAAAAAGGAGGTAAGACTGAATAAAGAGAATGTGTTGGACATACAGTCAGGTCCAAAATTATTGGCACCCTTGATAAAGATTAGCAAAACGGACTATAAAATAAATCATACAAATACTGAGACATATTGTATGCTCAAATAAATTGGGAAATGATATTGTTATTATTATTATACTAATATAATTGCTCAGAGAAAGAGATTTTGTTTAATAAGTAAAGCAATTTTCTCTAAAAGATAGGGTTCAAAATGTTTCGCACCCCTGTTTCCAATACCTTTCAAGACCTCAACTTGCGAGGATAACGACACTGAGCCGTTAAAAAATATATATGTTTTTGCTCATCTTTGTCAAGGGTGGCAATAATTCTGGACCTGACTGAAGTACTAGCCCTGAGAGTTTTCTTCCAGAACTAAACCTACTGTATCTTACCTACTAACCATGATGGTCACCCTCCTCTGATCACAAAGATATGTGCATTGTGTAATGTGTGGTAAGAAATGTGGTATGTATGTTTTGATACAGGTGAGGGACACCTGTATCTTTTATTGAGGGACTCTGTGTGATAACAATGTAGCGGTATATTAGCACATTCTGAAACAGCTTCGGTGTATCAATGTTGCAACAAGTCACAACGATTAAAAGTAGCAAAGCAGCAATCACGCAGGCACACTCTGGCATCCAACAGGACATCAGCCGTCTCAGAGACACATCCTATTTTGTGCTTGAAGGATCTGAGTTTTTCTCCCCTTGATTTCGAATCTTAATAGTCAGACTGGGGGACCCTGGAGACGGGCAATGTTAACTTCCGCTGGTCTGGAACGTGGGGAGGAGGGGGGCATCAGTCTGGGGCAACTCATTCCTCCTGGAGGAGGGTAGAGAATGGCTGGAGGAGGAGGAGAGGAGGAGGTTATAGTCTGGGTCTGGGAGTGTATCACTGAAGAATGGTTGGCTGGCTGTGCTGGTGCTGCTGAGGAGGAGCAGGGGGGTACACTGGACTCTAATCACTGCCATCTCAATGGAACACTGTTTACAGCCCAGAGAGAGAGGGAGTAAGGTCACCCACATACATGGTGGAGCACACAGACACGGCAGACACACACTTACGGGTGGACACGCACGTACAAACACATGCACGGACGCTCTCACTCACACACACAAACACCTAACGAGGCACTGTTGTAGAGGCAGATGCAGAAGGTTTGGGGGAGGGGAGGAATTGGAGCACTAGGCAAAGTGTTAAATAGAGAGAGGGGAGAGAGCGGCCCGTAACAGAGTATGTGTTCACTTGACGTGAGTAGGAAAATAAAGGAATATTAAACTAGATTGAGAGTTAGTATGAGAACGAGAACGAGAGAGAGAAGGAGGGTGTGGAGAGGAGAGTTTTGGCCGTCGTCATTGCTGAGGGCCGGGATGTTTGTCACGCTGTGTAGCTGAACTGAACACTCTAATTATATCTCATCAACTGTGCCCCTGTCAACCAGACCTCCGCCTTCCTGTACTCTCTCAATGACACATACGCCACCTTCCTGTTCTTTCTCATAGACACACACAGAGACATCTGACACACTCACATTCCATATTTCAGATACGCTCACATAAGCATTTATACTGTACTCATACCAGGAAATGCACATTAAACAATGCATCTCAGAAGTCATTTGATTTGTTGAAACTACTTTATATATATATTTTTTTTTTTAAATAACGTTTTAATTTTTATTTAATGGAGAAAAAAAAAATCACCCCTTTTTTCTCCCCGATTTCGTGGTAGTTACAGTCTTGTCTCATCGCTGCAACTCCCGTACGGACGAGGCGAAGGTCGAGAGCCATGCGTCTTCCGAAACACAACCCAACCAAGCCGCACTGCTTCCTGACACAATGCCCATTCAACACGGAAGCCAGGCGCACCAATGTGTCGGAGGAAAGACTGTACACCTGGCGATCGTGTCAGCGTGCACTGCACCCGGCCCGCCACAGGAGTCGCTAGTGCGCGATGAGACAAGGATATCCCTGCCGGCCAAACCCTCCCCTAACCCGGACGACGCTGGACCAATTGTGCCCCGCCCCATGGGCCTCCCGGTCGTGGCCAGCTGCGACAGAGCCTGAACTCGAACCCAGAATCTCTAGTGGCACAGCTAGCACTGCGGTGCAGTGCCTTAGACCACTGCGCCTCTCGGGAGGCCCTTGTTGCAACTACTTTGATACTAACACTACATGTCCTGCCATCATTTTGCGGAGGTCACATTTGATCTTATCAGCGTTTTTTTGATCATATCAAATTGTTTGCCTTCTTTGTTTGTGTGTGTGTGGGGAGGGGGGGGGTTCGTGTGGGCACGTGGTGTGTGCGTATCTGTGCGTGTGTGTGTTTGCGTGGGCGTGCATGTCTGTGTGTGTTGCCATATCAGTGTGAGAAAGACAGAGATAGGGAGAGCTACAGTATAAAGAGAAATTCAGGCTTCAAAAATACCAAGTCAATTTAGTCAATGTTTCCAAGTGCCCTACTTTCCCTGAAACGGGCAAGAGCATAAACAGGCGCTGACGAGAGTCATGAGATTAGAGGGAGGGAGAGGACGAGCGAGGGGAGAGACAGAAATTGAAATGAGCAGAGAGAGACTCCTTTCTTGCTGATGGAACAGAACAGAAAACTGGGCATGAACTAAGTATGCCCCGAGAACAAAATCAATTCAAGTCCAAACTTTTGATGTCTGTTTTACAGATTCAGCTGGTGAGGCTCCAGTGGCTAATGCAAGAGATGTAATGCTGAAAAAGTGAATCCTCAGTTCCCACAAAAGAATGACCTAGAAAGTTAATATTTAGCAGCCGGGGAGACACACGGAATCAGAGACCCCTCATTGTGGGCAGTATGTCATCGCTGGCAGCATGTCACTTTCCTCTTGCCACAAGCAAACATAAACTGCAAAGGGTGTCAGAAGAATAGCTCAGCCATCACTATTAACTTCCAAACAGAAATGTTTGTACACCAATAGCAAGACATCCAGTAGGCGAATAGAAAGAAAGTTCACAACAACATGAAATATGCATTGGTTTTCTCAGTGTCGATCCCAGTGTGCATTTGGTCATTGTTTTGATTGTGTTTAATGTGGTGAATGTACTATCTTGGGTTGAGTGTATGGGAGCAAGAGGAGGGGGAAGGGGGATGAGGGGAGACAGTGGTCAGCTGAAATCTCTTTATCGTCAGCTGACGAATAGAGGGGGAGAGAAAGAATGAAAGAGGAGGGAGGGAGAGATGGAGGGAGATACAGAGAGAGGGAACAGAAAGGGGAAAATAAATGGAAAAAGAGTGGGAGAGAAAGAAAGGGCGAGAGTGTCTGTAAACCCTAAATCGAGAACCTCTGTTAGTGTTCACAAACGATTCCTAATAAGGCTGTAACTGGCAGCCTCCAACCTCTCTCTCCTGGAATAAGCTGCCAGGAAACTTTCCCCTTCTAACTCTTCTCCTCCGCGGAATATTAGAACCAGAAACAAACTGTGTACTATCAAGCAGAAAGATGTACTATTGAGCAGAAAGATGTACTATCAAGCAGTAAGATGTGCTATTGAGCAGAAAGATGTACTATCAAGCAGAAAGATGTACTATCGAGCAGAAAGATGTACTATTGAGCAGAAAGATGTACTATCGAGCAGAAAGATGTTCTATCGAGCAGAAAGATGTTCTATCAAGCAGAAAGATGTACTATCGAGCAGAAAGATGTACTATCGAGCAGAAAGATGTACTATCGAGCAGAAAGATGTACTATCGAGCAGAAAGATGTACTATCGAGCAGAAAGATGTACTATCGAGCAGAAAGATGTACTATCGAGCAGAAAGATGTACTATCGAGCAGAAAGAACATAAGCAGGCAGAAAAGCAGAGAAATGGCTAATTAAGGCTAAATACAGTGCCTTGCGAAAGTATTCGGCCCCCTTGAACTTTGCGACCTTTTGCCACATTTCAGGCTTCAAACATAAAGATATAAAACTGTATTTTTTTGTGAAGAATCAACAACAAGTGGGACACAATCATGAAGTGGAACGACATTTATTGGATATTTCAAACTTTTTTAACAAATCAAAAACAGAAAAATTGGGCGTGCAAAATTATTCAGCCCCTTTACTTTCAGTGCAGCAAACTCTCTCCAGAAGTTCAGTGATGATCTCTGAATGATCCAATGTTGACCTAAATGACTAATGATGATAAATACAATCCACCTGTGTGTAATCAAGTCTCCGTATCAATGCACCTGCACTGTGATAGTCTCAGAGGTCCGTTAAAAGTGCAGAGAGCATCATGAAGAACAAGGAACACACCAGGCAGGTCCGAGATACTGTTGTGAAGAAGTTTAAAGCCGGATTTGGATACAAAAAGATTTCCCAAGCTTTAAACATCCCAAGGAGCACTGAGCAAGCGATAATATTGAAATGGAAGGAGAATCAGACCACTGCAAATCTACCAAGACCTGGCCGTCCCTCTAAACTTTCAGCTCATACAAGGAGAAGACTGATCAGAGATGCAGCCAAGAGGCCCATGATCACTCTGGATGAACTGCAGAGATCTACAGCTGAGGTGGGAGACTCTGTCCATAGGACAACAATCAGTTGTATATTGCACAAATCTGGCCTTTATGGAAGAGTGGCAAGAAGAAAGACATTTCTTAAAGATATCCATAAAAAGTACCCCCCACCCCCCCCACCCCCCCACCCCCTTTGTGCACAGTGTCTTGTCAAATACCTTACAGTGGGTTGCTCCATTAGGAGTAGTTATTGTGACTGTGTTGTGGAAGTGTTTGATAGGTTTGTATGACTGTGTCTTTCTCTCCCCCCAGGTGAGGTTTTGTGGGTAAACGTGTGACATCATGGCTCAGGTGCTGCACATGGACCCCAGCTTCCCAGGAGGTATGGTCCTAACTCTACTCTTTCTATTTCTTAACATCATAATACTGAATCATCTCCCACAAACTATCATGTGAGTGCATAATCTATTTCTCATGTAGGGACTGTTTCCCAAACACAGATTAAGACTAAAAAGTCATTTCAATGGTGTTTCTCCATTGGGCATGCTTTTCAGTCCAGGATTTAACTTAATCGGCCTTGGCCTAAAGTGTTTAACATCCAAAATAACTTAGATCAACCTAAGGTCTTTAGATATCTTAAACCAATCAAGGTCTGGCTATAACCTACTACTTTATTTATCAAACTGTTTCTACCTAATTTGTGTAACTACTATTAGAGTATATACCCAAGCACTCAGTATCCCCGAGAGATAATGCTATTTTCTGATGTCTGAGTCCGAGATTAGATGGCAGATTTCCGCTTGTTTTAACTCTATTTCCTGTTCCCTGCAGGGAAGCTTACCCCGTCTGCTCCCCCCTCCCTGCATGGGAAGGAGCAGGAGGCGCCCTACTCTGTGGAGACCCCCTACGGCTACCGTCTGGACCTAGACTTCCTCAAGTATGTCAACGACATTGAGAAGGGCAACACCATCAAGAAGGTGCCCGGTCAGCGCCGGCCCCGCTACGGGTCTCTCCCCCGGGGGTACGGCTACACAGGCTCCTGGTGGACCTCCACAGAGTCCCTGTGCTCCAACACCAGCCAGGACAGTCGCCAATCATCCTTCTCCTACTGCGCCCCAGGCTACCACCCACACAGCTCCCACTCCCAGAAGCCCAGCTTCAGCACGGCCCGGGTGGAGAAAACCCTGCTGGACGCCCGCAGGAAGTTGGAGGAAGAGAAAGAAGGGGCCCCCAGGAGGTTCTCCAGCACACTGGGTAGCATGCACAACAGCATGGCCGGATCCACCACCTCCCTGAGCAGCGCCCACAGCTACAACCGCACCCATGGAGGAGGAACGGGCTCCTTCACCCCCATGAGCTCCGGCATGTCCACGCCTGTGTCGCCCACCCCGGCCCACCTGCAGCATGTGAGAGAGCAGATGGCGGTGGCTCTCAGGAAGATCCGGGAGCTGGAGGAGCAGGTGAAGACCATCCCCGTGCTCCAGGTGAAGATCTCTGTGCTGCAGGAGGAGAAGAGGCAGCTAAGCGTCCAGCTGAAGAGCCAGAAGTTTCTGGGACACACCCTTGGCTTTGGCAGAGTGGGCCGGCCCAGAGGGGAGCTCTACATCGACATCCCAGAGGAGGAGGTGAGCTCTGGAGCTGAAGCCACCACCAGGGTTGCAGCAGGGCCTCTGTCCCCTACCACCCCCACCAGTCCTGAGGGCTCCAGGCCGCAGGCAGACTCAGGCTGTGAGATTGAGGACACGGTGATCGTGGGTGGAGCGCGGCCGGCTGGGCAGAGGGAAGTGCGTACCATTGGGGTGGGACCAGAGGAGGCGAGGGGCAGCCAGCAGGTGGATGTGGGCATTGGGGTGAAGGAGCAGGACCTGGGGCTGGTGCCGGAGACAGAGGCCCTGAAGAGCCAGGTGGGTCAGCTGGAGGGCCAGCTGAAGAGGACGATGCAGGAGCTGCAGGCTGCCCAGCAGCAGGTGCAGGCAGCTCAGAGAGAGAGGCAGGCTCTGGCCCCCCAGGCAAACCACTCGGTCAGGGCCACCAGTCTGAGCTGGCAGGAGCAGCAGGGACGCAGCCTGCAAACGGTAGTCAGCTTTACCCAGCAGCCCCATCACCGGGCACAGAGAACTGTGGGAATCCAGGTGTACACGCTGGAGCAACCAGCCACTGTGGTGGGGGTGGGCACGTTGCTCCGAGCAGAGGGGTGCAGCTCCCCCTCCCTCCCTCCAGGTGGTACAGTCCTGGAGGGAACCCACAGAGGACATGCACAGGCCCTGGGCCCAGAGGGTAGGTCTGACTTCAGTGATAAGTTACAAGTGATATCAAATTAAATGAAGTAGGTTTAAATGGGGCGGCAGGTAGTCTAGTGGTTAAGAGCATTGGGCCAGTAACCTAAAGGTCACTGGTTCAAATCCCTGAGCCAACTAGGTGAAAGAGGATGTCGATGTGCAAATGTTTTCTATAACAATGAGTTGTTAGGTTGAAAAACCATGTGTTTTCTTTGATTGTTGATCCCTTCCATCTTTTGTCCTCTTCCTTTCCATTCCTCCAGATGCAGCTGTTGAGCTGCCCATCGCCATCTCCTCCAAACAGGTCCGAGAGGTCCTAAGAAGTGAGCTGTCCACCTCTGTGCCTGTCACTAATCCTGCCATCGCCATTGATACCATTGGTAATCAGATGGCTTTGCTGCATCTGAAGGAAGGAGAGACACCCCAGCACACTGCCATAAACACCGTCCAGTCTCAAGAAGACCCATCAAAGCCAGGTAGCTATGGACCGTACGACTCCTTACCTTAACCCTCCCGCTAACTGTCCCTGACGTAACATAACATTGTGGCAACATTGGGTCTTCTCTCCAGCTGCAGCAGCCTCTCCCCAGACCACCCTGAGGTCCATTATGAAACATAAGGCAGAAGGAGAACCTGGCTCTCCATCCACCAAGAAGAACCTGCAGTTCACTGGAGTCAATGGAGGGTACGTGTGTTATTGATAGTGTGTAACAGTGTATTCATGTTACACTACAGAGATCGTGAGTTGACGTGTGTGATAGATCTGTTCTGTCCTGTAGGTATGAGTCCACCTCCTCAGACGACAGTAGCAGTGAGAGTTCAGAGGAGAGTGATGCCAGTGAATATCATGAGACCACAGAGAAACTCCCAGAAGCACCAAAGTCTGCAGCGGAACAGCACCAGCAAGCAGCAGCAGTCCCAGTCTCCTCCACAAGGCTAGAGCATGCCACCCCGCTCCCAACCACCACCGTCCAACCACCAGCCTGTCAACCTGCCTCTGAGCAGAGCACCAGCCAATCAGCAACCATAAGTATAGGACTGCAGCATGTATCCACCTTATCACCAACCTTGAACACTGCCGTGCAGCAATGTGCCTCTGACTCTACCCCCACTGAGACTACCTACCCATCTCCAGCCAATGACTGTGTCCGTCAGGGGAGTATTGTCCAATCATCGGTCCCAGACCCTATCCCTCAGGAGTGTACCTCCATAAATACTAGCACTGAACCCACTACACCTGAGCAGTGCACCATCCAATCAGCAGCTACCTGTTCTGCACCCCCCAAGCCACCCAGATGCCAACCAGAAGCCACTAACCCGGAAGTAAAGCAGGGTGTCACCCAATCAAATACCACTGATGTCACCGTTCAGCTAGATGCAATCAAATCACAAACTACTGACCTCGCCCCTCAGCATTGGGCTACCCAATCGTCAGCTACTGAACAAAGCACCCAGCAGAGGATAGTCCAATCATCAGCCTCGACACCAGCACCTGGAAACACCCCAAGTGCTGCTGGAGCAGCCAATCAAGAAACCAGGTAAATCAGCATAACCATTTTGAAACTATAATCAGTAGATGTGTCATTCCATCAATGATTTCAAGTGCAGTATGATATTGTGTATGTATGTGTTTGAATTTGCTGTGCTTTCTTTTATCTCTGTCAGACTGGAGTTCAGTGAGAGCCTGATGGCATCTCTCCATGCCCTGCAGAAAGCCCTGGGTGAACCAAATGCTTTCAGTCAGCAAGCAGCAGTATGCAATTCTCTTTTACTCTGCCCACCATGCCAGTTTAGATGACTTCCTCTGTGACTTGTCATTTCATATAGTCACTTTCTACAAGATTGTGTTCATGTAACCAGCGGGATTTGAACTCAGGTCTCCTGCACTTTACAATACTGGGTTATCCCATTAAGCTAAAGCTGTTAGGCCTACATCCATCTGTGTATCATAAACAGTGTGAGTTACTTTGACCAGTCCTGTCTGGTTGTTAGTCTGAGACCGGTCTCTGTGATTTCCCTCCCCAGAGGACAGCCTACACCACGGTGCTCCAGGAGTGGCTTCGTGTGTCCTGTCACAAGGCAGCTGACACTGCCATGGTCAGGGCCTATATGGATACCTTCTCCTCCGTCTCCCCACAGCTGCTGAAGTTTGTGGTCAATATGGCCGACGGCAACGGCAACACGGCCCTGCACTACACCGTCTCCCACTCCAACTTCCCTGTGGTCAAGCTGCTGCTGGACACTGGTGAGTGACTGGGGGATGTGTGTGTTTACAGACAAGAGAATAGTGGTTTACTTTTATGGTGGATAAGTAAGTGTTTGGTTTGTTCGTACAGTACATGGATCAGCACTGTATGAATGTGTATATCTAACACAGACTTGTGGTCTGCCATAGATACAATGGACTGTATGTATAACCTTCATGTACTGCATGACTGTTAGTGGAATGGCTTAGGGATATAATTCCCATAATAAACGTGTCCTGGTCGCTCTCTCCCTGTCAGGCCTGTGCAACGCTGACAAGCAGAACAAGGCCGGGTACACAGCCATCATGCTGACAGCTCTGGCTGCCTTCCACTCTGACAGTGACCTTCACACTGTCCTGCAGCTGCTGCGCACAGGGGACGTGAACGCCAAAGCCAGCCAGGTACACTATGCCCCCTGCTGGACAGCAGGCCTCCCTGCACACAGCCAAACTCAGGCAGACCAATGACGTTCCTCCCAAGCCCCTGACAAAATGGCTATTTCAGCTACTTCAGTTAGATGGCTCCTTTGCATGTATGTTGCTGATAGCTCCACATTGTATCTATGTTCTGATGGAATTAAAATTCTCAATTTGTTATGTTGGGCCAGGACATGTATTTTCTTGCCTCCGATGGTTTTGTAATTTTGTGTAAGAAAAGCTGACTGTTGGTGTTAGGCCAGCTCTTATAACTACTGCCTGGAGTTTTCCCAGGTCAGAAGGTCACACGGTCAGGAGACTGGTAAAACCTGTGGCCTTCCTAACGGGTAACTGTTGTATGTTGTTAGGCGGGTCAGACGGCGTTGATGCTGGCAGTGAGTCACGGGCGAGGGGACATGGTACGGGCGCTGCTCTCCTGCGGGGCACAGGTCAACATCCGCGACGACGACGGCTCCACGGCGCTCATGTGTGCCTGCGAGCACGGCCACGTCGACATCGTGCGTCAGCTGCTGTCTGTGCCAGGCTGTGATGTCACCCTCACTGATAACGTGAGTCAACAAGCCTACTCCCAAACTTCTAGGATTTTACATTTTACTAGTTGCTTTCCCACCCCGTTTTCCCTACTCTCTGTCTAACAGCATCTGTGAGTCTCCCATGTCAATACAGTGTCTTTGACTGTTTGTTTTCTATTTTCTCTTCTGTCTCTGTCTCTCTATTTTGCTCTCGGCGGTGCAGCTGTGTGCACCAGCTCCCAACCCTGTCTCTCATCCTTCCCTCCGCCTGACCTACTTTGTCTTGCCTTTCTCACCCTCTCTCTCTTTGGCAACCCAACCTTTGGTTCTCTCTCTCTCTCCACTAGGATGGCAGTTCAGCCCTGTCCATAGCCCTGGAGGCCAGTCAGAATGACATCGCTGTGCTTCTCTACGCTCACCTCAACTTCGCCAAGCCTCCTTCCCCTGTAAGTGTTGTCAAACAGAGAATGTACGATAACATTTGAACAAAAACAAACACACAACACTTGTGGGTGCATCAGGTGATGATTTATAAATATTGTTTTACCCTCAAGGTATCACCAAAGTCTCCTCTTTTGGGATCCTCTCCCCCCTCTGGTGAAACAAAGTGACCACACTGTGAGATACCTTTTGGAGAATTTAGCAGCTCCGCTCCAGCCAGTTCCTCAACCATTCCACCACAAGTGTTGATATCTGTGTATATATATATATGTGTGTGTGTGTGTCAGTCTGTCTGTGTGTATTTGTGTGTGGGAGAGTGAGTGTAATGGTATTTTTCCTCTTCTCTCTGTCTGTTCTCTCTGTATGTACTGTATGTGCACGTCGGCATGAAACCCAGCACTTAACACGATCCTAACACATCTTTCCTTTCAACGGAAAAGGAATTCATCGTGATGCTTTACTCACATGTAATTCTTTACGCACAAGAGTCTGTTGTTTTTTTGTTACAGTGTTGGTTGAAATCAATCTCCGATAATATTCACATGACAGAATAAGCCGTTCCCCTTGTAACAGCTCAACACACAAACTCAACTCAGCAATAATCCCACTTACATTCATTTTGTGTTTTTTTATTGCCGCTAGATAAGCAAGATTGTATTACTTTACCGTAGTTCATTATTGTAGCTTATTTTTTGTTCATATGCATTTGTTACTTATTACTGTACAAGCAATATATGTCATTCTATATACCATTGATAATCGATCAGTCGCAAGGACACAGTAGGAATATGTTGACTCATCACAATCATTTATGAAATGCCGAAAGTCACCCATATCACTGTGAAATTATTAATTCACCCATATCATTCTAAAATGACAAAATCACCCATTTCATTCTAAAATACACATATCTCTCTGAAGTGTCCTTTATCAATTGTATCAGTCAGCTCATTGGTGCTAAAACAATTCTGATACAGGACTCCAGTTTAATTCAGCACAATAGATCGAGATTTCTACACACCCTTTATTTACCCTAGAGTATTTTTGATAGTGTCTTTTTATTCAATTCAAATTTCACATAGGTAACGGTATGGATCTCCAACACTGTTAAACAGATGACAAACTTTGCACACAGCATTGCTACTTTAGATGTCAGACAGCTAGCTGTGACGAGGCCTACAGCACCCTTATCAGGATACTGTTGTTTTAAATTATGGTCTTACTGGCTAACTTCCAACCACACTTTAGTCGTTGTAACGGTTAACAATTTTTTCCGAATTTTTATCCAAAGATCTTCCCCTCATAACAAACTCTTTTGTTACACTGTATGTTGTGGTGATCAGTCTGAGTGTAAATAGAATAATATGTGTTGACCAGACAGATAATTCCCGACAAAAGATTTGGTAGCAGCAACATTATCGTTGAGGTCAATAACAGTTGTAATGTTCATGAGAAGGCAACTAGAAATGGTAGCTACTCTAACTCTCCAATAAAGGTACTACATTTCTGAAATGAAAGATTGTTTATTTTCTTGAATAAAAGGTTTTATGAGTGGTTTTACTGAGGGAAGGAGTGACGTGGGGTGTTTGGGTACTGACTAGGGTGTGTAAGGTGGTAGGCAAGGTTCAAATTCCTGTTCAGTGATAGAATGGACTATGGATCTAATGAAGAATTTGCATTGTAATATAGGTATACCAAAATTATAATAATATTTGACATTATTCTACAGTAGTAGTGATGCAAAGGATTGAAGTCCAGAATACAAAAATATACTGAGTATACCAAACATTAGGGACACCTTCCTAATGTGGAGTTGCCTCACCCTCTGAATGGCACACATACACAGTCCATGTCTCAATTGTCTCAAGGCCTAAAAATCCTTCTTTAACCTGTCTCCTCCCCTTCATCTACACTGACTGTAGTGGTTTTAGACCTCAGTAAGGGATCATAGCTTTCAGCAGGATTCACCTGGTCAGTCTGTCATCCAAAGAGCAGGTGTTCTTAATCTTTTGTATGCTCATTGGTGTCTCAATTTGGATTGATATTTTTACGTTACCCCCCCCCCCCCCCCCCCCCCCCCCTTTAATATAGGATTTCCTGAGCAATTGGATTTTATAACGTTTTATATTTGTTTTACATTCTTTTTTATACATTTCTATTTGTATTACTTGTTCACAACTATAGGTTTACCTACTCGCACATTTGTTTTAGTTTTTTGCCTTCTGTAAAACGCTCAGTTTGTATTTTTTTTTATGGGTTTTTGGATGAAAATAATAAATCAGCTTTCATCGTAAATCGTCTCTGTGTGTGTTTCTAGTAACAGTATAAACTGGACCAATCTCTCTGATTAGGCTAAGGCCTTTTTAATCTTCAATACATGGATGGATGATACTGTAATTATAATAAATTCCAAGACAATGTTCCTCTGCCCTTACGTAGGCTATTAGACTAATCCGTTAAACTAATAATCATAATAATACAAGTAGGCTATTAGCCTACTCTGCAGTGGGTATTGAACAGGACCTGGCACGCAATTAATGTTTGGCAAGGTGTTTGAATAGAGCATTTCTCGAGCCAGCTGTAGCCTAATTGTGGATGATTTGACCAACAGAGCGCGCTGTTGCATTTAGTGTAGTCGTAGATTTCTTGGGCCCGCTGCGCACGCTGTCATGTCTGCAGCAGACCAGCAGAGGACACTTGTAGATTGAATTTGTGTTGGAGACCAAAATATTGTTTCCCCAATATCCGTCAAAAACAACAAAAACAAAACCATCAAAAAAAGCAGACTTCCACTTTGGCAAATAACCAAAATCCACTGCGCAACGCAATGCTCAGGCTGCCTATAAACCCCTTTTCAAAATCAAATCGCCTGCTGCCAATGCCATCAACATTATAAACACTTGAATCTGATCTATTAATCATTACCTCGTGCATTAAAAATGTTCCATTACGATTTCCAATGGTATGCCTATTGTATGTGACACATAGGCCTATTGTAAACTAAAGTTGTAAGTTGTTAACATGTTGATTTAGCTATGTCATCGAAGAATATAGATTTTGCCTCAGAAAAATCAATCATGTTTTACATTTTGACACAGTTGACCCCATTGATTGATTGGTTTTGATTGATTTGCTGGTCTATTGATATGATGTCGATTTTAAAGAGTTATGTGAAATTACGAAATGTACCTTCATTGTGATACAAAAATGTTAAATAAATAAGTGAAACTGTATAGCATTGATGAAATGTAGATTGTATGGCCAATGAATGCCCCATGTATGGCCCATAGTACGAACAGGATAATGACAATCAGCATGACTTTCTTACAAAAAAGGTAAAATGTTCAGAATGTGCCTATATATGCTTTAAAAGCCAATTGACGTCAAACAATGAAAGTGACTCTGATGTCGTAGGGCATACTATCCCGGAAATATTATCTGAATCGAAGTACATACGTGCAATGCCAGTGCCACGCTAACTGAGCGACTAGGGTGGAACCAGAACAGTGTAATAAACCTGACGCATGTTTCTTTGAGATAAGCAGAGACAGAGATAGATGACCTTATCAATGTGCACCCCACCTCTTGTTAGAGCACCAACTCATCCAAAAATGAGCTCATTGCTAGACAAGTTGAAATTCACATTCAATTCCTTTGTAATTGTGTGTTCGTTTTATAGGTCTATACACGTTACCAGTCAAAAGTTTGGACACACCTACTCATTCAAGGGTTTTTCTTTATTTTTAATATTTTCAACATTGTAGAATACTAGTGAAGACATTAAAACTATGAAATAACAGATATGGAATCATGTAGTAACCAAAAAAGTGTTAAACAAATACACATTTACTTTACATTTGAGATTCTTCAAAGTAGCCACCCTTGGCCTTGATGACAGCTTTGCACACTCTTGGCATTCTCTCAACCAGCTTCATGTGGTAGTCACCCAGAATGCATTTCAATTAACAATTGTGCCTTGTTAAAAGGGAATTTGTGGAATTCCTTTCTTACTTAATGTGTTCGAGCCAATCAGTTGTGTTGTGACAAGGTAGGGGTGATATACAAAAGATAGCCCTATTTGGTAAAAGACCAAGTCCAAATTAAGGAAAGAAAAGCTCAAACAAGCAAAGAGAAACGACAGTCCATCATTACTTTAAGACATGAAGGTCAGTCAATGTGGAACATTTCAAGAACTTTGAAAGTTTCTGAAAGTGCAGTCGCAAAAACCATCAAGAGCTATGATGAAACTGACTCTCATGAGGACTGCCACAGGAAAGGAAGACCCAGAGTTACCTTTGCTGTAGAAAATAAGTTCATTAGAATTACCAGCCTCAGAAATTGCAGCCCAAAAAAATGCTTCACAGAGTTCAAGTAACAGACACATCTCAACATTAACTGTTCAGAGGAGACGTGCGTGAATCAGGCCTTCATGGTCAAATTGCTGCAAAGAAACCACTACTAAAGGACATCAAAAAGAATAAGAGACTTGCTTGCTCCGAGAAGCATGAGCAATGGACATTAGACTGGTGGAAATCTGTCCTTTGGTCTGATGAGTCTTTGTGAGATGCAGACTAGGTGAACGGATGACCTCTGCATGTGTGGTTCCCACCATGAAGCATGGAGGAGGAGGTGTGGGGTTGCTTTGCTGGTGACACTGTTTGTGATTTATTTTGAAATTCAAGGCACACTTAGCCAGCATGGCTACCACAGCATTCTGCAGCAATCACCATCCCATATGGTTTGGGCTTAGTGGGACTATCATTTGTTTTTCAACAGGACAATGACCCAACACACCTCCAGGCTGTGTAAGGGCTATTTTACCAAGGAGGAGAGTGATGGTGTGCTGCATCAGATGACCTGGCCTCCACCAAATTGAGATGGATTGGGATGAGTTGGACCGCAGAGTGAAGGAAAAGCAGCCAACAAGTGCTTAGCATGTATGGGAACTCCTTCAAGACTGTTAGAAAAGCATTCCAGGTGAAGCTGGTTGAGTGAATGCGGTAGTGGTTAGAGTGGCGAGCCAGAAACCGAAAGGTTGCTGGATCGAATCCCTGATTTGTCGTTCTGCCCCTGAACAAGGCAGTTAACCCACTGTTCCCCGGTAGGCCGTCATTGTAAATAATAATTAGTTCTTAACTTACTTTCCTAGTTAAATAAAGGTTACATACAAATGCCAAGCGTGTGCAAAGCTGTCAAGGGTGGCTACTTTGAAGAATCTCAAATATCAAATATATTTTGATTTGTTTAACACTTTTTTGGTTACTACATGATTCAATATGTGTTATTTCATAGTTGTGATGTCTTCACTATTATTCTACAATGTAGAAAATAGTAAAAATATAGAAAAACCCTTGAATGAGTAGGTGTGTCCAAACTTTGCCTGATACTGTATATGCAAATTGCACCTACCTGAGGCAGGTACAAGTTAACCTGGGCATCATGATAGACTACCTTAATTTTCCTACGGTACTGTATTAGAAAACAAGGACTGTTTTGATATAATTACTATAATAACACAATACTGATCAATATATTGGTTATTCCGTTGATAAGAATTTGTTGCTGCATGTGATATTTTACCAAATCTCTCTCTCGTGACCCCAGCGTCAAAGATAGGTTTCTCAATCTCACTTAGGCCAACGGCATAAGAGTTAAAGTAGGCTTGGCTACATTTTGTAATGGTTCCTATTTTACTGCAAATTATGGTGGAAAATAAGTATTTGGTCACCTACAAACAAGCAAGATTTCTGGCTCTCACAGACCTGTAACTTCTTCTTTAAGAGGCCATCTGTCCTCCACTCGTTACCTGTATTAATGGCACCTGTTTGAACTTGTTATCGGTATAAAAGACACCTGTCCACAACCTCAAACAGTCACACTCCAAACTCCACTATGACCAAGACCAAAGAGCTGTCAAAGGACACCAGAAACAAAATTGTAGACATGCACCAGGCTGGGAAGACTGAATCTGCAATAGGTAAGCAGCTTGGTTTGAAGAAATCAACTGTGGGAGCAATTATTAAGAAGTGGAAGACATACAAGACCACTGATAATCTCCCTCGATCTGGGGCTTCACGCAAGATCTCACCCCGTGGGGTCAAAATGATCACAAGAACGGTGAGCAAAAATCCCAGAACCACACGGGGGACCTAGTGAATGACCAGCAGAGATTTTGAGTGAAAACCTCCTTCCATCAGGAAGGGCATTGAATATGAAACGTGGCTGGGTCTTTCAGCATGACAATGATCCCAAACACACCGCCCGAGCAACAAAGGAGTGGCTTCGTAAGAAGCATTTCAATGTCCTGGAGTGGCCTAGCCAGTCTCCAGATCTCAACCCCATAGAAAATCTTTGGAGGGAGTTGAAAGTCCGTGTTGCCCAGCAACAGCCCCCAAACATCATTGCTCTAGAGGAGATCTGCATGGAGGAATGGGCCAAAATACCAGCAACAGTGTGTGAAAACCTGAAGACTTACAGAAAACGTTTGACCTCTGTCATTGCCAACAAAGGGTATATAACAAAGTATTGAGATAAACTTTTGTTATTGACCAAATACTTATTTTCCACCATAATTTGCAAATAAATCCATTAAAAATCCTACAATGTGATTTTCTGGATTTTTTTTTCTCATTTCGTCTGTCATAGTTGAAGTGTACCTATGATGAAAATTACAGGCCTCTCTCATCTTTTTAAGTGGGAGAACTTGCACAATTTGTGGCTGACTAAATACTGTTTTGCCCCACTGTGTGTGTGTGTGTGTATTTCACTATAGAACATGTCTTTAGTAGTACTCTCTGCCTAGCGCAGAGACGACCACGGTCAGGAACTTCTGCCAGGCCGCTTGGACGTCTGGCATGAAGGCGAGCCCCATCTGGCAGGCCAGAACAATGGTGAGGCAGTCGCCCAGCAGTTGGGAAAAGGAAACGATTGTAACGTTAGTCATTTATTTGCAACAGCAGTATTCTCTTGGATGTAAATCAATGAGGAAAAATGTATTGTTAATTTGTTTTAGGCACGTCCATTAGTACTCATATTTACAGCTTAAATTGTGACACAGGCTTTGACCCTACTGACTATGCGTCCAGCTCTGAATTTTTGTGGTCTGCTGCTTTTCAATGGGAGTTAACCCTTTTTCATTCAATCGCCATATCTCCAGGAGCCAGGGATCTTCAAAATGTTCTCGCCCAGGGACCATGTGCCAGGTTAACCGGCGGCCCAAGGACCCCCACAGTAAGTTAGCGGGGGAAAAATCCACATCTTGTCTTATGATCAGGTGAATGATACACTATACTGTATATGCAAAAGTACACTATGTGGACACTCCTTCAAATTAGTGGGTTTGGTTATTTCAGCCACACGCGTTGCTGACAGGTGTTTGAAATCAAGCACACCGCCATGCAATCTCCATATTCAAACATTGGCAGTAGAATGGCCTTACTGAAGAGCTCAGTGACTTTCAAAGTGGCACAGTCATAGGATGCCACCTTTTCAACAGGTCAGTTTGTCAAATTTCTGCTCTGCTAAAGCTGCCCTGGTCAACTGTAAGTGCTGTTTATTGTGAAGTGGAAAAGTCTAGGAGCAACAATGGCTCAGCCACGAAGTGGTAGGCCACACAAGCTCACAGAACGGGACTACCGAGTGCTGAAGAGCATAACGTGTAAAAAATTGTCTGTCCTTGGTTTGCAACACTCAATCTGGAATTCCAAACTGCCTCTGGAAGCAATGTCAGCACAATAACTATTCGTCAGGAGTTTCATGAAATGGGTTTCCATGGCCGAGCAGCCGCATACAAGTCTAAGATCACCAAGCTTCGGCTGGAGTGGTGTAAAGCTTGCAGACTCTGGAGCAGCGGAAACACGTTCTCTGGAGTGATGAATCACGCTTCACCATCTGGCAGTCCGTCAGACTAATTTGGGTTTGGCAGATGCCAGGAGAACACTACCTGTCCCAATGCATAAACTGTCAAGTTTGGCGAAGGAGGAATAATGGTCTGGGGCTGTTTTTCATGGTTTGGGCTAGGCCCCTTAGTTCCAGTGAAGGGAAATCCTAGCGCTACAACATACAATGTCCTTCTAAACAATTATGTGCTTCCAACATTGGGGAAACAGTTTGGGAAGGCCCTTATCTGTTTCAGTATGATATTGTCCCCATGCACAAAGTGAGGTCCACACAGAAATGATTTATCGAGATTGGTGTGGAAGAACTTGACTGGCCTGCACAGAGCCTTGACCTCAACCCTATTGAACACCTATGGGATTAATTGAAATGCCGACTGCAAGCCAGGCCTTATAGCCCAAATCAGTGCCCGACCTCACTAATGCTCTTGTGTCTGAATGGAAGCAAGTCCCCACAGCAATGTTCCTACTTCTAGTGGAAAGCCTTCCCAGAAGAGTGGAGGCTGTTATAGCAGCAAAGGGGGAACCAACTCCATATTAATGCCCATGATTTGGGAATGAGGTGGAAGAGGAAGTGTAAACTCCAAACACATTTTCACTAAAAGCAGCTGTTTAGCTCGATAAACAAAGGATGGCAAAAATGGATGTCCAAGTCAAGAAAGATTAACAGCAGCCAGCAGCACTTGCAGCACGAGCCTATTAGCGGGTCCTTTTCCAAAGCATAGGTCAGATAGACCAGTGAGTGTTGTTTGGCTCAATATTCGGAGTTGAGAAATAAAGTTGACATCGTTAAAAAGAAGATATGCTCATCTTTCCTACTGTCGGTATGTCATTCAAAATTAGTTTATTCTGTTTTTGCCAGCGATATTCATAACATTCAAAATAAAGTAATGAGAAGAAATCTTCTAAAAGAAAGAAGAAAATAACGTCTGAATAACCCTGCCATGCGCCCATGACTTATTTTATCTATACTTGGCTGTGTGCCATGAGTTGTAAACAACTAAGATGACGCGCTATGATAAGAGATAACCAACGGGTCTCTTTTGGAGGTGGTTTCTGGGCAGCAGCGTTGTGCTTGGGCAGACAAGACAATACATAAAAAGAGCCCCGAAACGGTAAACTCTATTGAGTTGATTGGCAGCAAGTCAAGAAGTTGAAGCAACAATGAGTCTCTCCGCTAAGGACAAGGCAATTGTCAAGGCCTTTTTTGGCAAGGTTGCCGGCAGGGCAGAGGATGTTGGCAACGAGGCACTTTCCAGGTAGTTACAATTATTTAATTATGTACTACAAGTAATTGATCACTACAATTATTTAAGACCTTTTAATAACTTGTGAATGGTTGAAAATTCCTTACCATACACGTGCGAAAAAATGGTACTCGCGCGTAAATGGAACTCTCTTTTTCCAATTCATATCAAGTTAAAAGAGTGGGGTCGTATAGTACAACGAGAAACATGCCACGCATAACCGACGTATGTTTTCAACCTCCCAGGACGCTGGTGGTGTACCCCCAGACCAAGACATATTTCTCCCATTGGAAGGACCTGAGCCCCGGCTCTGCCCCTGTCAGGAAGCACGGTGGGACAGTCATGGGAGGCGTCCTGGGTGCCATTGAGAAGATTGACGACCTTAGTGCTGGTCTTCTTACCCTCAGCGAGTTGCACGCCTTCATGTTGAGAGTGGATCCTGCCAACTTCAAGGTTAGTAAATAGTTTTAAAAAATGTACTTGTTTTCTTTCTCACTAGTAGCTTTTTCCATTAGTAACCGTTGAAGTTTGAATACTGTAATAGCTTAATGTATGGATTTCAATCTTCAGAAACATACTCGTGAAATATGCTTCTAATATTGTTTCTGCTCTCCCTTCACATCCCCAGATCTTCAACCACAACATGCTGGTGACGCTGGCCATGATGTTCCCTGACGACTTCACCCCTGAGGTGCACGTGGCCACGGACAAGTTTCTGGCCCAGTTGGCCCTGGCTCTGTCTGAGAAGTACCGTTAGGCAATGAGCCAGATTTCCACTTGACAATCTTTGTAGGGTGCCAATTTAAATGAAAAGATGCAATAAATGAATCCTACGATCGAATCTGAAACGTTGTTGTCCTTGGTGATTAATCGTAGGCTATATGTTTTTTTATGTTTAGCTACTTATTTATTTAATTGATAGACCTAGATTATTGATTGTGAAATAATTACACAAATATATCCACTATCCACAAAGTTGAAACTTCCACTACTCCACTGTGGGTCCACAATGCCATTAATAGTAATAGCAATTATTATAGTGATAGGTAACCACCACCTTCATTATCGTTATTGTGATCATTATTATCATTATTAGGCTACCATTATTACATCACAATCATTATGACTGTACGTTTGTTTATGTGTAACTCTGTGTTGTTGTTTTTGTCGCACTGCTTTGCTTTTCTTTATCTTGGCCAGGTCGTTGTAAATGGCCTACCTGGTTAAATAAAGGTGAAATAAATTACATGACCTTACATCCTTATATGATATAAGTCATTACTGTTTGTCTTCTGGGTGCCTACATTACCAGTATTTAGACCAGGTTATTATTTCATTAAATAATCAATAAGCCAGAAGCACTGGTCTAATAATCAATAAGCCAGAAGCACTGGTCTAATAATCAATAAGCCAGAAGCACTGGTCTAATAATCAATAAGCCAGAAGCACTGGTCTAATAATCAATAAACCAGAAGCACTGGTCTTGGATTAGATTTCTCACCCAAACTTTACATGAGAATGGCCCAGCTCTTATAGAGATAACTATAATAGGTCATTTATAGATAGATATAGGTTAGTTTGCACCATTTAAAATTATACAACAATCATTATTTAAATAATTGCTCAAACTTGCACTTGCTTGAAAAAAACATAGGCACACACATCTTGATATCGTACTTGTCATATTATTCAATAAAATACAATAATACATACATGTATTGTGAATGAAAACATGCTTTATCATCATAAAATTTAGATTAATGGAAGGAAAATAAATGATTACAAAAATAAATGTATAATAATAGATGTTTTATTAGGCCTAAATGAAATAAAATAAAAGGCAGGCAACATATTTTCTTTATCGGCTTTTGGCAGAACTTTTTTCTTAATTTGACTTTCTGAAAACAAAAGTATGAATTATTTGTCTATACATCGGCAGTCACAGGACATTAAACTGTCCACATTTCCACCAACGCCACTTAAATAATTTCAAATATGAATTGGTAATAAATAATGATGGTCATTAATGAATGAACATAAAAGTCTTGGTGATTTGTTCCTTTCGGTCGTTGTAATTTACAGTGGGCTATGAATGGGCTGGCGTGGTACTGCAATGAATTTCTACAAAACATTGTTAACCCAGCCCACTCAAAACAGCTAAACCAATAGTTAGCTTTTGGTGTGGAGACAAAACGCGTATATAAGCTGTCCCTTCAGTAGCATGAACAGTACATATCATATTGAGTGATACCTACCCAAACGTCAATATGGTTCAGTGGACAGACTTCGAGCGCCAAACAATCCAGAGCATCTTCGGGAAGATGGACTACGATGACGTGGGCCCCGCGGCTCTTTCCAGGTCTTTGCTCTTTTTCATACCTCCTTGAAAATAGGCCTACATTTACATTGAACCTCGTGCATATTATATGATTAATGTAGTCACTCATAATTCCATTATTCACTTACAGGTGTCTGATCGTGTACCCCTGGACCCAGAGGTATTTTGGTAACTTCGGAAACCTCTCCAACGCCGCTGCCATCCAGGGAAACCCCAAGGTCGCCGCTCACGGAAAGACTGTCCTGCAAGGACTGGTCCTAGCTGTCAAGAACATGGATAACATCAAGGCCACCTTCACAGAGCTGAGCGTGCTGCACTCCGAGAAACTGCGCGTGGATCCCGACAACTTCCGGGTAAAGTTAAATGTTCTACTTCACACAGGGTACTTGCCTATCTAATAAAATAGTGTGGTAGAATGCGTTTTCTTACATGTCCATTTGCTCATTTCTTTTGCAGCTGCTGGCTGACTGCCTTACTATTGTCGTTGCTGCGAGAATGGGTGCTGCCTTCACCCCTGACGTCCAGGGTGCTTTCCAGAAGTTCCTAGCCATCGTGGTGTGCTCCCTGTGCAGACAGTACCACTAGAGCGTTCGTTGCCTGCGTCAACATAAACAGAGCAGCATCCGACGCCCTTCATTGCATGTCTCAAAACAGATGTGTCGATTCTGAAGGAAAAATAAAGTGCTAAATCGAAAACATATTTGTCATCGCTTTCATTATGTATTCGTATGTCAACACGTATGGCCTACATTAACATGTATTTTAAACAAATGAAAGGTCCACGTCAATAGGACTAGATATAGATTTTTTTTTTGTGGTTTACATAAGTCTATAAATTGTGCAGCTTATTTCAACAGGTACGCCTCCAAAGCACCCAATTTTCTGTCCAACCTAAAGCACAAATATTGTCCTAAAATACATTTCACACATATAAACTGTGACAACATACATGAGGGCTAAATTCCATAAATAGCGTTAGAATGACAAACCCAATAAATGTGTAGGCTACAGCAGCCTAGAGGTAGGTAAATGGATGTTTCTTCCCTGTCCTCTCTGTAGGCTACATGTGTGAACTGGGGAGGCCGGTTGAAGGCATGAGAAGTTAAGAGCTTCAGAACGTATATAAAATAAAATCTAAATTAACTGTGTCTGCATTGATGTTCATAAAACTCCATCCGACCTGCTATTGCGCATTGGAACCCAGAACGATATGTGAACACTTGGTCACAGCAACGCCGAGGACACCCAAACCAGAGTGGCCACTACAAAGCCCAGGAGCCGGACCCTCCCTGCAAGTTGCCGTAGCCCTGCTTAAGATATTTAGCCTGTATTGGCTATCGGTTTAGACGCAGGGCATAGGGTGGCGCACAATTTGCCCAGCGTCGTCCGGGTTAGGTGAGGGTTTGGCCGGGGTAGGCCGTCACTGTAAAATAATAATTTGTTATTAACTGACTTGCCTAGTTAAATAAAGGTTAAATGTTCTAGCTTAGTAGGCTATCTCGTGGTTGGGAAAATGAAATGTATATTGGGCCAAGTTGGAAGTAATAATGCATTTAGATTATAGTTTATTGAGATGCATAAATACACCACACCAAAAGCATGATTGTATGTTTTAAAACGAATTTCCTGCAATTCTACATAGTAATGATTTATGATCACCATTTGATCACTTGATTCATTGATTAAATCTTTGCAAATAAATGATATGAATTGATTATTTACCCCTACAGTGGGGCAAAAAAGTATTTAGTCAGCCACCAATTGTGTAAGTTCTCCCCCTTAAAAAGATGAGAGAGGCCTGTAATTTTCATCATAGGTACACTTCAACTATAACAGACAAAATAAGAAAAAAAATCCAGAAAATCTCATTGTAGGATTTTTAATGGCTTTATTTGCAAATTATGGTGGAAAATAAGTATTTGGTCACCTACAAACAAGCAAGATTTTTGGCTCTCACAGACCTGTAACTTCTTCTTTAAGAGGCTCCTCTGTCCTCCACTCGTTACCTGTATTAATGGCACCTGTTTGAACTTGTTATCAGTATAAAAGACACCTGTCCACAACCTCAAACAGTCACACTCCAAACTTCACTATGGCCAAGACCAAAGAGCTGTCAAAGGACACCAGAAACAAAATTGTAGACATGCACCAGGCTGGGAAGACTGAATCTGCAATAGGTAAGCAGCTTGGTTTGAAGAAATCAACTGTGGGAGCAATTATTAGGAAATGGAAGACATACAAGACCACTGATAATCTCCCTCAATCTGGGGCTCCACGCAAGATCTCACCCCGTGGGGTCAAAATGATCACAAGAACGGTGAGCAAAAATCCCAGAACCACACGGGGGACCTAGTGAATGACCAGCAGAGAGCTGGGACCAAAGTAACAAAGCCTACCATCAGTAACACACTACGCCGCCAGGGACTCAAATCCTGCAATGCCAGACGTGTCCCCCTGCTTAAGCCAGTACATGTCCAGGCCCGTCTGAAGTTTGTTAGAGAGCATTTGGATGATCCAGAAGAAGATTGGGAGAATGTCATATGGTCAAATGAAACCAAAATATAACTTTTTGGTAAAAACTCAACTCATTGTGTTTGGAGGACAAAGAATGCTGAGTTGCATCCAAAGAACACCATACCTACTGTGAAGCATGGGGGTGGAAACATCATGCTTTGGGGCTGTTTTTCTGCAAAGGGACCAGGACGGCTGATCCATGTAAAGGAAAGAATGAATGGGGCCATGTATCGTGAGATTTTGAGTGAAAACCTCCTTCCATCAGGAAGGGCATTGAAGATGAAACGTGGCTGGGTCTTTCAGCATGACAATGATCCCAAACACACCGCCCGGGCAGCGAAGAAGTGGCTTTGTAAGAAGCATTTCAAGGTCCTGGAGTGGCCTAGCCAGTCTGCAGATCTCAACCCCATAGAAAATCTTTGGAGGGAGTTGAAAGTCCATGTTGCCCAGCAACAGCCCCAAAACACCACTGCTCTAGAGGAGATCTGCATGGAGGAATGGGCCAAAATAACAGCAACAGTGTGTGAAAACCTTGTGAAGACTTACAGAAAACGTTTGACCTCTGTCATTGCCAACAAAGGGTATATTTTATTTTATCAGGCAAGTCAGTTAAGAACAAATTCTTATTTTCAATGACAGCCTGGGAACAGTGGGTGTTCAGGGGCAGAACGACAGATTTGTACCTTGTCAGCTCGGGGGTTTGAACTCGCAACCTTCCGGTTACTAGTCCAACGCGCTAACCACTAGGCTACCCTGATATAAACTTTTGTTATTGACCAAATACTTATTTTCCACCATAATTTGCAAATAAATTCATTAAAAATCCTACAATGTGATTTTCTGGATTTTTTTTCTCATTTTGTCTGTCATAATTGAAGTGTACCTATGATGAAAATTACAGGCCTCTCTCATCTTTTTAAGTGGGAGAACTTGCACAATTTGTGGCTGACTAAATACTTTTTTGCCCCACTGTATGTTATATTTTATTCTGTAATAGGGTATATTGTAACCATGTGTTCAAGCTAATCAAATCCAAAGTGTATTTTGCGCTGTCATTTTGGAACCATGAAGGGCACTCCAATCGTTTATAATAACACTCCTCAAGATCTGTCGCCTATGACTAATAGTCTTTACTCATCACTTATTATTATTATTACTAATAGAATATCATCACTTCTCACAATGGTGCTCGTTTAGTAAAGTTAGATCAAAGCTGAATCAATGTCTCGTAAGATCACATAACGATTACTTTTCAGTTTACATAACAGAACCGAATATAATAGCATAGCATAATAGGCCGATAGGCTAATGTTACTGTTGCACCAAAAACACCTCATCATCTCTAATAAGATTTTAGAATGGTTTGTAAAAAATAAAAAAAAATGTAAGTATCGTGCGCCAAAACTCAACAGGATAGATGCTTAGATTGAAACAAAATACAAGAAAGGCTAATAGTCTGTTAACACCATCTGCTCTGAATAGTCATTCGACAAGATCGAAATGCGTAGACTATTCCCATGAAACTGATAGAGATCTATCAAGTTATTTGAATGCAGATGCAGTTTCGCCGGTAAAACATGAATAACTCTCATCCACGATTGACAGTGATGATGGCCTATTTTGAAATGAGGTATGCCTAACTTGGTGTTTGAGGGTATTACAAATATAAAATGTTCTTGAGACAACATGTGTGGGCAAAAGCAGACGTTGCAATTGGAATACGCATGTTATAACAGGGCTCTCCAAACCTGTTCCTTTGTGCCATGTTTAATTGATGCATAATGCCAAGCCTGGCTGTTTTCGCCACACAATTAATTACATTGCAAAATCCGCTTTCCCTTTAAATAAAAACGATAAAGATAAACAGTTGTTGATGACGGTATTTTTATTCCATGATTCATATCATACAACACGTGCACATTTATGATCAACACAGAAAACCCGAGAGGATTTATCTTCTCGCCTTTTAACGATACTTCTCGGAAAGGGCCAGGGCCAACTTGGCGAGGAACTTGTCCACAGACACGTGTACCTCAGGGGTAAAGTCAGCAGGGAACATCATGGCTAGCACCACCAGAATGTTGTGGTTGATGATCTGTAGATGTAGCGGGAATAGAGTTATTATTATCAAGCCATTAGGCATAGTCCATATGCGAAAGATAGTGTTTCTGAAGATTCAATTGGAACCTTCACAAAATACAAACATAGAGCTCAAATTTGGACACGGTCGCCACTCTGATATATTGAGAAAGGGTGAATCGTTTTATTGATTCAGT
The DNA here is from genome assembly GCF_013265735.2 of Oncorhynchus mykiss. Lineage (NCBI taxonomy): Eukaryota > Metazoa > Chordata > Actinopteri > Salmoniformes > Salmonidae > Oncorhynchus > Oncorhynchus mykiss. The sequence continues at coordinate 40,623,453 of NC_048577.1, read as the reverse complement.
AAGTTATTTAGTCACCTTGAAGTTGGCGGGATCCACACGCAGGGTGAAGGCGTGCAGCTCGCTGAGGGTCAGAAGACCACCGGTCAGGTCGTCGATCTTGGTCACGGCATCCAGGACGCCTCCCATGACGGTCAGACCGTGCTTCTTGACGGGAGCAGAGCCGGGGCTCAGGTCCGTCCAGTGGGAGAAGTAGGTCTTGGTCTGGGGGTACACCACCAAGGTCCTGGAAATAAAAACATGTGATCATGTATTATGATTTAACGTGGTAAATGCACCGCATAACTCTGTTACAAAACAATCCGTTCAATGTATAATGATGTCGTTACCTAGAGAGAGCCTCATTTCCGATATCCTCTGCTTTGCCAGCCACCTTTCCAAAAAAGGCTGTCACGATCTGTTTGTCCTTGGCTGTGAGACTCATTCTAGCGGTTTCTATGACGTAAGATACTACTGGTGCCATAAGACTGGACACTGGGAGTATTTATATGGTCTGTAAAGATCTCTTTGGCTTAGCTCCACCTTCAACTGGAAGTCATTGGATGTACACAATGTAGACTTTGGTGATAACCATTAGTATATTGATAACCAACAATATGTGTAAGTGTTATGACGATAGTGCTGAAAAACGGAAGAATCATGCTTCAAATTGTTATGAATCTAAAGGCTACATTATGCATGATGCAACAATGTATTTTATACTTCTTATAATATAATGAATACGGTCAGCTGGACGTTTTATGCACATGGAATGGTCTTTGGAATTTGTCTGATTAATATTTTTGGGCTATTTAGGCGTTCATTTGTTTTATTGACTCATTCATTGATTAATTCGTTGATGTAATAATTAATTAATTAATTAATTAATTGGATAATTAATTAATTAATTCAGTAAATATGCCTTCTACAATGACCAAAGTCATTATAGACGGTATTTCTCATTAATCTCACCCTGTTTTGTCAAGGGTGGTACCAAACAAATGATGAGGGACATCTCGTTGGCAACGGTTGAGTACCAAGATTGCTGTCTTATCTCTGCAACAGTGACACCGCACGCCTTCCGGTGAGGTGTGTTGAAGGTTGATTGATATACGTTTTCTCAGTAGGTCAATAGTTATGGATAGGCCAGGTCTATTGTTCAAGTCACATGCTGCTGAACCTCTATAATCCTTACCACGTCGTGCGATGTCACTCAGATTTCCCTAAAAATAGGTAAATGCATATGTGTGTCCTTTGCATGAGAGTATATCCTGCATAGGCTTTGTTCACCAATATCTATCCTGATGTCGTAGTAGCAGCTTATAGAGAGCATGTCACCGTGTGTCAGGTGCGTGGATAAAATCGGAGTAATACGTTTTGTCAAGAAGAATATTGATTGTTTGGGTAAGCTAATACACCCTGCATGATACATGTATAAGTGAAGTATATCTCACTTGCTTTTCAAAAAGTGGCGCTGGTGAAACTACTGTGAAGGCTACTCTAACCTTGGTACCTCCACTTCTCTCGACCAGAGAGATAAGAGGAAAGGTGAGCCAATGATTATTATGTTCACATTATTTTTGTATCCTTTTTATTTCCTATCCCATAGCATAACGCGATTAGCCTATTTCGTCACCAATTAAAACTAGTAAAATAGCCTATATCTGCATTTTTATTGAAAACATTATACGCCTACTTACAGGGTTTGCATGGATCCAGCACCATGCCTAATGATTTAACTATACACTTCCTAACGTGTTGTAATGATGTGTTATAATAAGGTTGAAGTGCTCTTGAGTCGTCTTGTTTAAATAGTGCCGTTGCGTAATTCAGGTGCTTTTCCGAACATTAAGCACGTTGCTCTTCAAACCCATTTGGAATGCCAACGTTCAGCTACAGTACCAGTAAAAAGTTTGGACACACCAACTCATTCCAGGGTTTTTCTTTATTTTTTACGTTGTTATAAGGGCACAAGGCGAGACCCAGATACAGACACAGGAGGCAGATGGTTAGAGTCTTTGTAGTTTATTTATATCCAAAAGGAGTAGGCAAGAGAATGGTCGTGGACAAGCAAAAGGTCAAAACCAGATTCTGAGTCCAAGAGGTACAAAGTTGCAGACAGGCTCGATGTCAGGGCAAGCAGAGGGTCAGGTGGGTACGGAGTCCAGAAAAAAAGCAGGCAAAGGTTAAAACCAGGAAGACTAGAAAAAGATAATAGAAAACAGGAGCATGGGGGGAAAACATGCTGGTTGGCTTGAAAACATACAAGATGAACTGGCACAGAGAGAAAGGAAACACAGGGATAAATACACTGGTGAAAATAAGCAACACCTGGAGGGGGTGGAGACAATAACAATGACAGGTGGAACAGATCAGGGCGTGACAGTTGTAGAATAATAGTGAAGACATCAAAACTATGAAATAACAAATGGAATCATGTAGGAACCCAAAAAGTGTTAAACAAATCAACAGACATCTCAACTTTTCAGAAGACATTGCGTGAATCAGAGCTTCATGGTTGAATTGCTGCAAAGAAACCACTACTAAAGGAGACCAATAGGAAGAAGAGACATGATTGGGCCAAGAAACACGAGCAATAGACATTAGACTGTGGAAACCTGTCCTTTGGTCTGATGAGTCAAAATTTGAGATTTTTGGTTCCTACCGCCATGTCTTTGTGAGACGCAGAGTAGGTTCCCACCGTGAAGCATGGAGGAGGAGGTGTGATGGTGTGGGGGTGCTTGGCTGATGACACTGTCAGTGATTTATTTAGAATTCAAGGCACGCCTAACCAGCATGGCAACTACAACATTCTGCAGCGATACTCCATCCCATCTGTTTTGCGTTTAGTGGGACTACCATTTGTTTTTCAACAAATATCTCAAATATCAAATATATTTTGATTTGGTTAACACTTTTTTGGTTACTACATGATTCAATATGTGTTATTTCATAGTTGTGATGTCTTCACTATTATTCTACAATGTAGAAAATAGTGAAAATATAGAAAAACCCTTGAATGAGTTGGTGTGTCCAAACTTTTGCCTGATACTGTATATGCAAATTGCACCTACCTGAGGCAGGTAACAATTAACTTGGGCGACATGATAGACTACCTTAATTTTCCTATGGTAGTGTATTAGAAAACAAGGACTGTTTTGATATAATTACTATAATAACACAATACTGATCAATATATTGATTATTCCGTTGATAAGAATTTGTTGCTGCATGTGATATTTTACCAAATCTCTCTCTCGTGACCCCAGCGTCAAAGATAGGTGTATGGGCTATTTGACCAAGAAGGAGAGTGATGGAGTGATGCATCAGATGACTTGGCATCCACAATCCCCCGACCTCAACCCAATTGAGATGGTTTGGGATGAGTTGGATCGCAGAGTGAAGGAAAAGCAGCCAACAAGTGCTCAGCAAATGTGGGAACTCCTTCAAGACTGTTGGAAAAGCATTCCAGGTGAAGCTGGTTGAGAGAATGCCAAGTGTTGAAACCTGTCATCAAGGCAAACAGTGGCACTTTGAATAATATCAAATCTCAAATATATTTTGATTTGTTTAATACTTTTTTGTTACTACATGATTCCATGTGTGTTAATTCATAGTTTTGATGTAGAAAATAATTGTAAAAAGTAAAACCCTTGAATGAGTAGGTGTGTCCAAACTTTTGACTGATACTGTATATGCAAATTCCGCCTACCTGAGGCAAGAAAAAGTTACCCTGGGCAACATATTTTCTGATAGACTACCTTACTTTTCCTACGTTAGTGTATTAGAAAACAAGGATTGTTTTGATATAATTACTATAATAACAAAAAACATGATGAATATAATGATTATTCCGGTGACCAGAGCTCGTTGCTGCTTGTGATATTTTACCAAATATACTCTCTCTCTCACTTAGGCCAACGGCATTAGAGTTAAACTAGGCTTGGCTACATTTTGTAATAACCCCTATTTTACTGCCCATCAAACAGAATAAAGTGAAGAGCATGGATGTGTGCTTAACAATATATTGTATTATTCATACAAACTGTCTTCTATAATAGAACATGTCTTTAGTAGTACTGTCTGCCCAGCGCAGAGACGACCACGGTCAGGAACTTCTGCCAGGCCGCTTGGACGTCCGGCATGAAGCCGCGCCCCATCTGGGAGGCCAAAACAATGGTGAGGCAGTCGCCCAGCAGTTGGGAAAAGGAAACGATTGTAACGTTAGTCATTCATTTGCAACAGCAGTATTCTCTTGGATGTAAATCAATGAGGAAAAACGTATTGTTAATTTGTTTTAGGCACGTCCATTGGTACTCATATTTACACGTCTTTTCAACTCCAAAATCTTACCCTGAAGTTGTCGGGATCCACATGAAGTCTCTCAGAGTGCAGAACGCTCAGCTCGACGTAGGTGTTATTGACGTCATCCATATGCTGCACAGCTCACACGAGGCCGTTCTGCACGGTGATGCCATGGTTGACAACTTTTTTATTGCCCATGATAGCCACTGCGCTGTTTAAGTCTCCAAAGGTTCCAAAGTACCTCTGAGTCCATGGATATACAATAAGACACATGGAAAATACAAATTACATTATAACAGACATAATATAAACTAATCAATTTAATTAAATGAATTGCGCACACATATAAGACAAGACTAGAAAGGTAAAATGATAAATTATCAATATATTTTATCTCCTTGCAATATTATAAGCCGACCATCTCAAAGCAAGGGGTCCGAACACTTTGACCTTGATTTTGCCCCAGGTCTCTATGATGAGCTTCCGCTCTTCAACAGTCCAGGCTTTTTCATTTATATTGAATCCCTCCGACCCAGTGAGCGAATCAAACTTGGAGGACTCGTGCCAAAAACGACATCAAAGGTCCGCAAAACGTTCATGGTAATATATCATTCCTTGCCAGCCAGCTGGTCTTATCGACCAACACCATATCATCATAGTTCTGCCGACATTTCCAAACGGCAACTGAGGTCGACTTATGGAAAAGTTTCACACCGGCAATTATGTGGCTGTTTTATTAGTACCTTAAAAAAGCACCATCAAGTCGTAAACTGTAGTTAACAGTAGTTTTATATTATTCAGTGCTAGCTTCGTGAATTACTATAACAACGATTGGAAATGACCACCAGTCACTGCAAAATGTGGTAGGCAACAAGAATGTGGTAGAAAGAAAGAAGTTGACTTTCTTGAAAGGGACCGAGCTAAAGGGCTGTTTATCAGTGAAGTATAGGCTCACGTTTTATCTTGCCGTTCTGAATGAGTTGCACCCTCTGCGTAAAAGCTCCAATTGGTTGCCTTGCTCTGATAAGCCATTAGAAACACCCTTTTCTTGGCAACAACCATCTACTTACCTTGAATGTATTGGGCAACATGGTATTAACTGATAAGTAAATCCTTTTTTTGATATGAATTAATTGCGGGGTCAGGATTATAAATCAATTTATTCACTTTAGTCAATCAATCTAAATCAGTCTCGCTCATATTAAATAATACAACATTATTATTCCAATTTATAACCCAGTGTTCACGATAATTACGCGTCAAATAAATAAGACATATACCAAACGTAACCTCTGTCATACGTTGGCCCCATAAGCTTGTCCCCCAATATGGCCAAATAAATAACTACACCATCAGTAAAAAAATAAATAAAAAAAAGACAAAAAAATAATAAATTATTTATTTGACTAATTATACTTAATACGTCGCAAAGTATATTTTAAATTGAATTAGGTTCTCTCCATTCATGTAATTTTACGCAAAAGCCATTCTATAGATAGTAACTAAAGAAATACGTTTATTGACTTATCTTGATGTAAGTCATTCAAGATCTGCAATGTCATGAGCCTCCTTTCCTCATCTCCACAACCTATGTATTACTTTATTTATGACCTAACGACGAGGTCAGTCGTTTTCATAATTTTTCAAGGTGAGGACAGTATAATATTTGTTTTACATTTCAATCGGCTACGTTTTACAGTATAATAGAAAACATAGGCTAAAAAAAAACTACATTAAAATGCATACGAACTAATTTCAATTTATTTCCTCTTGTAGATCCTGACCCACAACATATTGGTGGTGCTGGCTATTTTGTTCCCCGCTGACTTCACCCCAGAGGTTTATATGTCCGTGGACAAGTTCCTGGCCGCACTGGCCCTGGCTCTGGCTCTGGCCGAAAAGTACAGATAAACTATGGGGCATCATCAGACCAGACATATGGCAGCATGTGCTCAATGCTCTGTCTTGTTCTAAATTATGAATAAATGTTCAAACGCACATAACCACGTTATCTGGTCTTTACCTTGCTTTTTAGTCGTGTACTTTGCTTTTTAGTCGTGCTGTAGCGTCTGGACTTGATATGATGAAATACGTAGCTTTTTTTTAAAGGCTGAAATAACAATTTCTCAAAATCTTGACGAAATGCTAAAAAGTATTCATAAAGAAAACGGAGAAAATGCAAAACATTGCCGCATGTCCATATGAGCAGTCATCTAAGAAGTTTGCAGTAAAGGTTTTGTAGGTAGTCTAAACATATAAAAGTGGTAACGAGGAACTCAACGTACAAATACCGGCAGTAGCCGATAGAATAATCAAATAGCCCTCTTCGAACTTGCTATTGAAAAACAAGATGGAACAAACAATTTGACACAAATAAATCAGTCAAATGTTAATTTGTCACATACACGTGTTTAGCAGATGTTATTTTGGGTGTAGCGAAATGCTTGTAAACAACATCGAAGAAGGATTTGATAGACTACCAACATATTATTTGTAAATATTATGAATAGATTATAAGCAGATAGTATCTATAATACTAAAACGTAAAACATAGCCTAATGATTTTGATTGGCTGATCATGCTACATTTGTAACGTAATATTACTTCGTTTTTTATTAACCAATGTGATTCAGTTTCCATAAAATGTCAACAGTAAAATGTCGAATTTGACACTATTTAAAATGAAATGCACAGTATATCTTGTTTAATTTCTTAGCAATATTGGTTGATTAATTCATTGATTCGTCGGTCTATTATTAATGAGAAGTTAGCAGTAAAAGATTAAAAAGTAAAAAGAAAAAATTCGAGAAGGGGAACAAAGTTTAAATAGTAGCCTATAGATCAATCAAACGGCTCGCGTAGAACTTGCTATTGATAAACAAGATTGAACAAACTATTTGACATAGGACCACATAAACAAAAACTATTTGACATACAAAAATAATATCTATTAGATAATTAGGTTAATTCGGCTAATTAAGGACTATATATATATATATTATTAATGGATTTATATTATTTCTTAATTACATTTCCTATACACTTAACATTTCCTATACACATAAAAACGTATATAACGTGTAAAACATAACCTAGTGGTTTTGCTGATCATGCTATAATTGTAACATATTGTTAATGCATTTTTATAAACAAATGTGGTTAAGTTTTCATAAAATGTGAAAAGTTACATGTTGCATTTATACATGATGTAAAATGAAATACACAGACAGTATATCTTGTTGAATTTCTTAACATTATTGGTTGATTAATTCATTGATTTAATCATATTTTATGAATAACTTTAATAGATTCCTGTCTGAACACGTTGTTGTAAGGTTATGATGGTCCCACAGCTGGCCATGACAGGAGGTGCCTCTGATAAATGTAATTTGTATTTTATAGGGTTCTATTGACCAATTGATGTTTTATTATTCATGCATGAAAATGTATGTCATTTTCGTCTGGTTAAACTCTCGACCATTCAACAATTCCTTGCCACACTAAGACATCAACCAAACATTGAATAACAGATCTGTTCTGAAAAGTTATGTTGAACCTTTATGAATGACGATTGTGTGTAATTAAACAGGAATTTATCACTGCAGCTCTGCGCTTATTTGACTCAATGTCTCAATGCTGCATCTCTGGATGACTTCATTATATGGGTCGCTCATGCACAGTAATGTAACATGTCAGTTTATTAATTGCCAAACATTGTTTGTTGTTATTTGCTAAATATTTGTATATATTGCACATTATCCATATGTGGTTAACAAGGTTTTTGCGATATTCACACCCACAGCCAATCATATTACCATATTAGGCCTATTCATCTGCTACATGTGCCACCATATGGCTGTTCAGGCATGAAAAAAAAGGCAGATAAAAATATTAATTCGCTGATTTTATTTGCTTTAGTAGAAGGAACAACATGTGCCTCTAAACAAATGATCAGCGCTTGTTGGTTCTCTGATGGTCGTCCGTCTCTGAGTGGAGGGGTTCTAGTGGTACTGTTTGCTCTAGTGGTACTGTTTGCTCTAGTGGTACTGTTTGCCCAGGGAGCTCACCACGACCGCCAGGAACTTCTGGAAAGCACCCTGGACGTCAGCGGTGAAGGCAGCACCCATTCTCGCAGCAACGACAATAGTAAGGCAGTCAGCCAGCAGCTGCAAAAGAAAGGAGCAAATGGACATGTAAGAAAACGCATTCTACCACACTATTTTAATAGATAGGCAAGTACCCTGTGTGAAGTAGAACATTTCACTTTACCCGGAAGTTGTCGGGATCCACGCGCAGTTTCTCGGAGTGCAGCACGCTCAGCTCTGCGTATGTGGCCTTGATGTCATCCATGTTCTTGACAGCCCGGTCCAGTCCGTGCAGGACTGTCTTTCCGTGAGCGGCGACCATTGGGTTTCCCTGGATAGCAGCGGCGTTGTACAGGTTTCCGAAGTTACCAAAATACCTCTGGGTCCAGGGGTACACGACCAGACACCTGTAGAAATAATAAACAGTCAAGAATTGCAGAAACGTGATATCTGCATACACACATATCTTATGGAAATCAATGTGTCATTTGGAGAGGTCAATTACGCGTTAATTACACGCATGTCTTCGTCTTGAAAATCATAATAACAAGCGCATACTAACACAATAACAATATAATAACATGACTATTTCCAATAATTTGTAGACCACAGTTTTAAACGCACTACCTGGAAAGAGCCGCGGGGCCTACGTCATCGTAGTCCATCTTCTCGAAGACGCTCTGAATGGTGGCGCGCTCAAAGTCTGTCCACTGAACCATGTTGCTGGCTGTTGAAGTTTCTTTCACAGAGTCTAACGAATCATATACACTTGGTCTTAGTTTGAGCAGCGTTTTTAAAAGGATCGGGACGCTCCTCCCTAGAGACAGCTATGGGTGGGGTCAGGGTAGTGGGCTGTATAAGCCAAGAATCACATTTTACTGAGATAATAATGTGAAGTTTTACTGTTGGCCATATATGTTTAAAAGCAATTTGACAATTGTTACACATTGTTACACTGTCCTAAAATCCATTATGAAATCATTCATTTAAGTATTAGGTTACATAACAATTGTTACATTAACATGATTAGAAATATTAACAAAAATAAGCCCAAAATAGTGGGGAAATATACAATTCTCAACACACGCAAATACATGTGTAATATGCCTATTGCACATTAATTACACTTGGTGGGGATTTAATTACTTTGTCTGAGAAACATTTTTCAACTCTCTCTGTGTATGTCTATAGTCAGATAATAGTAAGATATAACTACGATATTAATATATTACTAAGATATATTAAATAGCCTACAAATAGCCTATATTACATAATTTTTATCCTTGTAATACATTTCTAAACAAATTAATTGATATTTCACCTCTATGTTCATTCTGCGCTAGTAAGGTCGAACCCATTTAATATTTATTTTATAGTTGCACTATTCCAATCTATTTTGGGGTGATGCACCTCTACTGTCAACTTTTCCATATTTCTGAATACAGGCTTCTATTTCTTACATATGATACAGGCAATTTAGCTATTGACAATACAACTAGACTTTTCTCTTTAATGGGTAAATACCATAAAGCCAGAGTGAGAAATAAATATATAAACGAATATTGAAATATTTTGTATTGAAATAAAATATTGAAATGACTGACTCCCTTGTGAAAACTAGAAGCATTACAAAAAAACTCAACACATCTCTAATACTAAATAACTTCGTAGACTTCAATGACTGTGATAATCATTTATTCTTTCATGTTTTTTATCCATCTCTACCCTGTGTGTTTTATGTTTGATATTGTGTGCTGCTCAGAAGGTGCTAACAATGTCTTTGTAAGTCTTGTATGGAGGATTGTACCAACTTGTGTTTTTGTCCAGTAAAATAAGCAAATAAATGAAATCACCTGTGAGGGATTGTGCCTATTGAACATTAACAAAAGGCATGTTGTATCTTGTTTATCTTGGAGGTGGGTCTGCATTGGGTGGGGCTCGTGGCTAATATAAAAAGCCTTCGTTTGTAAGAGCTCATCACTGAACCTCTTCTACTCCAGCATCGTCTTTAACTACAACCATGAGTCTCACCGCTAAGGACAAGAAAATGGTCAAGGCCTTCTGGGCTAAGGTGTCCGGCAAGGCTGAGGACATCGGCTGTGATGCTCTGTCTAGGTAATGGCTGTCGTGCTGCTAATCTTTTATCTGTTTTTGATGTAAAAATGTATACTGTTTTTGGTGTTAGCTTTCCATCTTTCTCGACATGTATTTTTCTTCCGGTGCAGGATGTTGGTTGTGTACCCCCAGACCAAGACCTACTTCTCCCACTGGAAGGACCTGAGCCCCGGCTCTGCCCCAGTCAGGAAGCACGGTGGGACCATCATGGGAGGCATCAGTTTAGCCGTGGCCAGCATCGACGACATCAGCGCAGGTCTCCTCTCCCTCAGCGAGCTGCATGCCTTCCAGCTGCGTATCGATCCTGCCAACTTCAAGGTCAGGACAGTCACAGCATTATTTATAATCATTTGTATACCGTTGACACAAAATCAAAATACATTGTTAAAATGCATTTAAAATATATCGGGTACTCTTTACAGTAAAATGGACAACCTATATTATTAAATAAAACAGCCTGTTAAAACATGTAGCGTAATAATTTCCATTCGTTTCGTCCTGTAGATCCTGTCCCACAACATCTTGGTGGTGCTGGCTGTCTTGTTCCCCAATGATTTCAACCCCGAGGCTCATGTGGCCATGGACAAGTTCCTGGCCGCGGTGGGCCGGGCTCTGTCTGAGAAGTACCGATAAAATGTGGACAGAAGGCATCAGACCAGACGGATTGCAGCATTGATCAGCATTGTGCTCAGCTCTGTCTAAAATATAATTAAATGTTCAAAAGTGCAAAATTACGTTTTTTGGTCTTTACTTTGGTTTTTAATGAGTTGTGTTGTAGAGCACATGACCTGATATGATTAAATATGTTGCTTTTTGCAAGTCTGAAAGACATCGGAACGCAAAAAGGTATTCATAATGAAAATGGAGAAGATATGCAAAACATTTCCACTAAAAGCGGTCCTCAGAGAACTTAGCAGTAAAAGTGTAAAAAGTGAAAAAACTAAATCAGAGAAGGGGAACAAAGTTTAAATAGTAGCCTATAGATCAATCAAATGGCTCGCTTAGAACTTGCTACTGATAAACAAGATTGAACAAACTATTTGACATAGGACCACGTAAACAAAATTGAAAAAACTATTTGATATAACAAAATAATATATATTACATAATTAGGCTATATATATATATATATATATATATTATGAATGGATTGATAGTATTTATTAATACAATTTCCTAAACTCAAAGTTGGCAAGGACAGGAGCTTCATCTGATAAATGTATTTTGTATTTTATAGAGTACTTTTGTCTAATCTAATTTATTGTTATTAATAAAAAAAATGTATCTCATGTTGATCTGGTTAAAGTTAGAATCCTTGAACCAATAACAAAGCAGTCATTGTCTGTTTTGGTAAAAAGATGTGACCATTCTCAAAATCATAGACAGAGCTATGGATGCAAGGACTGACTATCCATGATATCAAAAATTATAGTTTTAACCATGTTTTGAGTCTATACAGTGTCTGTTTACATTTAATTTGTTTGCAAACAGAGTAAAAGAGTAAAACAAACTTAGGCCTATATGTTGGGTTCTGATGAGATACGACAGCTGAACTGAGCTCATGAGGCACTTACAAGTTCAATTCTTTAAGAATCAATGGGTATATATTATTAATTCCCAAAATCGATGTAGCAACTAGGGAGTCTAGGTTTAAACTCTCGATCACTCAACAATTTCTTGCAACACTAATACATGAACCTGACATTGAATACCAGATCTGTTATGAAAAGTTATCTTGAACGTTTATGAATTAGATGATTGTGTGTTTAAACAGGGATTAATCATTGCAGTCCTAGGTTGTATTTATTAGTTGCATTGGTTAGTTTATGCACAGCTAATGTAAAATGTCAGTGTGGTTAATTGGAAAATATTTGAGTTATTTGCTAAATATTTGTATATATTGCACATGATAAATGTCTGATTATCAAGGTGGCAATAGTCACACTTAGTTCATAATGCATTAGTCTACCATATGTGCCACCATATTGATGTTCATACAAGAAAAATAAAGCACAGATAAAAAATGAAAGGAGCAAATGGAAATGTAAGAAAACGCATTCTACCACACTATTTTAATAGATAGGCAAGTACCCTGTGTGAAGTAGAACATTTCACTTTACCCGGAAGTTGTCGGGATCCACGCGCAGTTTCTCGGAGTGCAGCACGCTCAGCTCTGCGTAGGTGGCCTTGATGTCATCCATGTTCTTGACAGCCCGGTCCAGTCCGTGCAGGACGGTCTTTCCGTGAGCGGCGACCATTGGTTTTCCCTGGATGGCAGCGGCGTTGTACAGGTTTCCGAAGTTACCAAAATACCTCTGGGTCCAGGGGTACACGACCAGACATCTGTAGAAATCATAAACGTGATATATGCATACACTGATATATATATGTGATATATGCATACACTCAACGTACAGAAATACATTATTTTGTCGTTTGGAGATGTCCATTACGCGTAAATTACGCGCATATGTCAAATAATAACCCGTCTTGAAAACCGTTAACAATAATTTGTAGGCAACCGTGTTTAAGACACCATAACGCTGACATCAAATAGGGTATAAAAGGTAGCCTACCTGGAAAGAGCCGCGGGGCCTACATCATCGTAGTTCATCTTTGAGAAGATGCTTTGGATTGTGGCGCGCTCAAAGTCTGTCCACCCAACCATGTTGCTGTCTATGAGGTTGCTTTGACAGTGTTCTTAATTGAGGTTAAGGAATCCTGTGCACTTAGACTTTGTTTGAGCAGCGTTTTTAAAGTACACTCCTCACTAAAGACAGCGACGAGTTGGGTCATGTTAGTAGGCTGTAAAGCCAAGCGTCACAGATTTTACTGAGATAATATAATGTGAATGGAAAGGTTTACATTTGACCAAATGATTGGCACCCATTTTTCTTACTTACTCTGCATTGTTGGGAAAGGGCTCGTAAGTAAGCATTTCTCGGTAAAGTTAAGACTTGTTATAGTCTGCGCATGTGACAAATACAATTTGCACAAAATACTGTATAAAATAAATAATAAAAAATACTGAGTGACATTGTATGCTAAAGAAAAATGGGACAATTATACTATTTTAAAGGCCTACTAACATTCAAAATTCATCAGGCACTCGCACATCTGAGCTATCTCTAGTTCACGAAGGCCTTGAGGCCGAGACGTAAAGCTTAATACAGAGCAGTGATAGTAGAGCAGTATACAGGTTTCTTATTTTTTTTCCTCATCTTATAGGCCTACTAATATAATTGCTCAGAGAAAGAGTACACAAGTAATAAAACATATACAAATTTAGGGCTCAAAATGATTGGCATCCCTGTTTTCAGTACCCCAGCACCCTCCCCATCCGAGGATAGCGACAATTAGCCTTTTTCTCAAATGTTTAATGAGATTGGAAAACACATTGGGATGGATCTTAGACCATTCCTCCATATAGAATATTTCCAGATCATTTGATATCCTTCATCTGCTCTTATGGACTGGACTGCCCTCTTTAATTCAAACCAGATGTTTTCAATGGGGTTCAAGTCCCGAGACTGATATTGATTTGTTTTGTTTTTGGGCCAATTTACCATTTCTTTGTGGATTTTGATGTGTGCTTGGGGTTATTGTCTTGCTTTAAGATCCACTTGTGGCCAAATGTCAACCTCTTGGCAGAGGCAACCAGGTTTTTGGCTAAAATGTCTTAGTACTTGGTAAAGTTCATTGTGCCGATGACTTTAACAAGGGACCCAAGTACCACACTCACTTGAATACGATTTAACTCATAGCAAGATATCGTTATAGACCTCAAACTGGCAAGGAGGATTTGGAGTTAGGCATATTCTCTTCCTTTATTGATTGTGCCTATTGGGCCTGTAGGGTGTAGGCCTATGGATATTTAAGAACACTCTAATTTCAATAAAGGACGATTAAAGGCTACTAAAGTAAGTTCGTGGGCAAGTGCAAACTGACAATAATGATCCTCAATAGCCAATACGACACGTTTCATGTTTCTCATAGGCCCAATAAGTTCTATATTAGTAGAGTTGTAATATGGTCAGAAATGTGTACAATACAGCCACGCATCAAGGAGAAATGAGGTCTTCCTATTACAAATATAATAGCGCCCTCTGCTGTTACTATCTGGAACTTTGTGGCGCTTTCTTTTTATTGGAAGCAGTTCTTGGATAATTTCCCCCCTCAATCAAATCTCCAGCAGAGGGCACTCTCACACTTTCATGTAAAAGATACCTAAGCATATCATGGAGTTATCAAAGAGGTACACACATAGATATAGATAGAGGACTCTTCTTCATATCTGTGCTAGTTTAGCGTCTGTGACAGCAGCGCCATTGAGGCTACAGCCCATAGGAATCCCCACCCAGTTGACGACTTTGACTAGGTCTACTTTAAAATGGCAGAAGCATGGTGGAAGCCCTCAATGGCGCTGCCCATACTTAAACGTCATTTTGGCAACTAGAGGCCTCTATCCTTATCTATGGGCACACCAGAAAACGTACAGTATGAGATCTCACGTTCATGTCGTGGAGCTTCCGTAGGCCGGATATGGAACAGAGGATCAAGCCAAACCAGTGTGGTCCATGGAGGTACTGCGGGGTCCGCAGACGTATCACCAAATCAGTATTTCTAACAACAGATTAAACTAATTTTGGCCAAGGGATCCGTGGAATAGGTTTTAGAGTGTGTAATACAATACAAACAATAGAATACAATGTAATATTATTAATATACAGTGTTTGTTCTTAAAGGGAAACTACATAATTATGAGTGACGAGAGGGTGTGTCAGACATAATTATGGGCTATAGCTAAATTTATTTCATTTTTGCACCTGGGAGAGTTCAACCAATGATGTCATTGGTTGTTTGAGCCTGCTGTCTGATCTAAAAATGAATGGAGTCATGTTCTGTAGCAATTATTGAGTACTTGGTGTTTAGGCGTTTGCTGATCACGCAATCCCTCTCTCTATGGTTGTCCTTGTTCAATAGAGCCTTCGGACTTGTCTCAGAGATGTTCATATGCACAAGTTGCAATCAAGTGAAGGATCAATTCATCACACAGGCTACCAGCAGCATGGTTACCTAGACTATTGAACAAAAACATTTTCTACATTGTAGGATAATAGTGAAAAAAATCTAAACTACGAAATAACACATATGGTATCATGTAGTAACCAAAAAGGTGTTAAACAAATCAAAATATATTTGATATTTGATATTCTTCAAAGTAGCCACCCTTTGCCTTGATGACACCTTTGCACACTCTTGGCATTCTCTCAACCAGCTTCACCTGGAATGCTTTTGCAACAGTCTTGAAGGAGTTCCCACATATGCTGAGCACTCGTTAACTGCTTTACCTTCACTCTGCGGTTTGACTCATCCCAAACATCTCACTTTAGTTGAGGTCGGGTAATTGTGGAGGCCGATGGTGTGTAGCATTTCTTTTGTTAAAAATGTGTGGCATTAAACAGCTGGGACTCTACCCCACCTGCCCTGAATGACGGGCCACTACTGCATAGGGTTCTGAGGTAAATAATGTTAAAGTTATAAAAACTAAGAAAGGATATTCAGTGTCTCATTACAACATATTTCGTAATGAGATGTAATTGTGAATCAGTGATGATTGCAAATCAAATCAAATTACATTTGTCACATGCGCCGAATACAACAGGTAACCCAACATTATAGTGAAATGCTTACCACAAGCCCTTAACCAATAATGCAGTTTTAAGAAAATACCTTAAAAAAGTGAGAAATAAAAGTAACAAATAATTAAAGAGCAGCAGTAAAATAACAATAGCGAGGCTATATACAGGGGGTACCGGTACAGAGTCAATGTGTGGGGGCACCGGTTAGTCAAGGTAATTGAGGTAATATGTACATGTAGGTAGAGATATTAAAGTGAGTCTTATGGCTTGGGGGTAGAAGCTGTTTAGAAGCCTCTTGGAACTAGACTTGGCGCTCCGGTACCGCTTTCTGTGCGGTAGCAGAGAAAACAGTCTATGACTAGGGTGTCTGGAGTCTTTGACAATTTTTAGGGACTTCCTCTTACACTGCCTGGTATAGAGGTCCTGGATGGCATGAAGCTTGGCCCTGGTGATGTACTGGGCCGTTTGCACTACCCTCTGTAGTCCCTTGTGGTCGAAGGCTGAGCAGTTGCCGTACCAGGCAGTGATGCAACCAGTCAGGATGCTCTCGATGGTGCAGATGTATAACCTTTTGAGGACCTGAGGACACATGCCAAATCTTTCCAGTCTACTAAGGCAGAATAGGTTTTGTCATGCCCTCTTCACAACTGTCTTGGTGTGCTTGGACCACGATTGTTTGTTGGTGATGTGGACGCCAAGGAATTTGAAGCTCTCAACCTGCTCCCCTACAGGGAATGGGGGCATGCTCGGTCCTCCTTTTCCTGTAGTCCACAATCATCTCCTTTGTCTTGATCACGTTGAGGGAGAGGTTGTTGTCCTTGCACCACAAGGCCAAGTCTCTGACCTCCTCCCTATAGGCTGTCTCGTCGTTGTCGGTGATCAGGCCTACCACTGTTGTGTCATCTGCAAACTTAATGATGGTGTTGGAGTAGTGCCTGGCCGTGCAGTCATGAGTGAACAGGGAGTACAGGAGGGGACTGAGCATGCACCCCTGAGGGGCCCCTGTGTTGAGGATCAGTGTGGTGGATGTGTTGTTACCTACCCTTACCACCTGGGGGCGGCCCGTCAGGAAGTCCAGGATCCAGTTGTAGAGGGAGGTGTTTAGTCCCAAGGTCCTTAGCTTAGTGATGAGCTTTGAGGGCACTATGTTGTTGAAGGATGAGCTGTAGTCAATGAATAGCATTCTCCCATAGGTGTTCCTTTTTTACAGGTGTGAAAGGACAGTGTGGAGAGCAATAGAGATTGCATCATCTGTGGATCTGTTGGTGCGGTATGCACCATTATCCCAGGGCTTCTGGGATAATGGTGTTGATGTGAGCCATGACCAGCCTTTCAAAGCACTTCATGGCTACATACGTGAGGGCTATGGGTCGGTAGTCATTTAGGCTGGTTTATCTTAGTGTTCTTGGGCACAGGGACTATGGTGGTCTGCTTGAAACATGTTGGTATTACAGACTCAGACATAGAGAGGTTGGAAATGTCAGTGAAGACAGTTGCCAGTTGGTCAGTGCATGCTCGGAGTACACATCCTGGTAATCTGTCTGGCCCTGCGGCCTTGTGAATGTTGACTTGTTTAAAGGTCTTACTCACATCAGCTGCAGAGAGAGTGATCACACAGTCGTCCTGAACAGCTGATGCTCTCATGCTTGTTTCAGTATTACTTGCCTCGAAGCAAGCATAGAAGTTATTTAGCTTTTCTGGAAGGCTTGTGTCACTGGGTAGCTCTCAGCTGTGCTTCCCTTTGTTGTATGTAATAGTTTGCAAGCCCTGCCACGTCCAACGAGCATCGGAGCCGGTGGATTACAATTCGATCTTGGTCCTGTATTGAAGCTTTGCCTGTTTGATGGTTCGTCGGAGGTCAGAGTGGGATTTCTTATAAGCTTCCGGGTTAGTGTCCCGCTCCTTGAATGCGACATCTCTACCCTTTAGCTCAGTGCGGATGTTACCTGGAATCCATGATTTCTGGTTGGGGTATATACGTACAGTCACTGTGGGGACGACGTCAACGATACACTTATTGATGAAGCCAGTGACTGATGTGGTGTACTCCTCAATGCCAACGGAGGAATCCCGGAACATATTCCAGTCTGTGTTAGCTAAACAGTTATGTAGTTTAGTATCTGCTTCATCTGATCACTTTTTTATTGACCGAGTCACTGGTATTCCTGCTTCATTTTTGCTTGTAAGCAGGAATCAGGATAGAATTATGGTCAGATTTGCCAAATGGAGGGCGAGGGTGTGTGGTTTTGTTTCTATCCTAACCTTTTTAGGATATTGAAATTTGGTGAGTATTGCAGTATTCCAATCGCCTATATATATATATATATACACTGCTCAAAAAAATAAAGGGAACACTTAAACAACACAATGTAACTCCAAGTCAATCACACTTCTGTGAAATCAAACTGTCCACTTAGGAAGCAACACTGATTGACAATACATTTCACATGCTGTTGTGCAAATGGAATAGACAACAGGTGGAAATTATAGGCAATTAGCAAGACACCCCCAATAAAGGAGTGGTTCTGCAGATGTTGACCACAGACCACTTCTCAGTTCCTATGCTTCCTGGCTGATGTTTTGGTCACTTTTGAATGCTGGCGGTGCTTTCACTCTAGTGGTAGCATGAGACGGAGTCTACAACCCACACAAGTGGCTCAGGTAGTGCAGCTCATCCAGGATGGCACATCAATGTGAGCTGTGGCAAGAAGGTTTGCTGTGTCTGTCAGCGTAGTATCCAGAGCATGGAGGCGCTACCAGGAGACAGGCCAGTAACTCAGGAGACGTGGAAGAGGCCGTAGGAGGGCAACAACCCAGCAGCAGGACCGCTACCTCCGCCTTTGTGCAAGAAGGGGTAGGAGGAGCACTGCCAGAGCCCTGCAAAATGACCTCCAGCAGACCACAAATGTGCATGTGTCTGCTCAAATGGTCAGAAACAGACTCCATGAGGGTGGTATGAGGGCCTGACGTCCACAGGTATGGGTTGTGCTTACAGCCCAACACCGTGCAGGATGTTTGGCATTTGCCAGAGAACACCCAGATTGGCAAATTCGCCACTGGCGCCCTGTGCTCTTCACAGATGAAAGCAGGTTCACACTGAGCACGTGACAGACGTGACAGAGTCTGGAGACGCCGTGGAGAACGTTCTGCTGCCTGCAACATCCTCCAGTATGACCGGTTTGGTGGTGGGTCAGTCATGGTGTGGGGTGGCATTTCTTTGGGGGGCCGCACAGCCCTCCATGTGCTCGCCAGAGGTAGCCTGACTGCCATTAGGTACCGAGATGAGATCCTCAGACCCCTTGTGAGACCATATGCTGGTGCGGTTGGCCCTGGGTTCCTCCTAATGCAAGACAATGCTAGACCTCATGTGGCTGGAGTGTGTCAGCAGTTCCTGCAAGAGGAAGGCATTGTTGCTATGGACTGGCCCGCCCGTTCCCCAGACCTGAATCCAATTGAGCACATCATGTCTCGCTCCATCCACCAACACCACGTTGCACCACAGACTGTCCAGGAGTTGGCGGATGCTTTAGTCCAGGTCTGGGAGGAGATCCCTCAGGAGACCATCCGCCACCTCATTAGGAGCATGCCCGGGCGTTGTAGGGAGGTCATACAGGCACGTGGAGGCCACACACACTACTGAGCCTCACTTGTTTTAAGGACATTACATCAAAGCCTGTAGTGTGGTTTTCCACTTTAATTTTGAGTGTGACTCCAAATCCAGACCTCCATGGGTTGATCAATTTGATTTCCATTGATAATTGTTGTGTGATTTTGTTGTCAGCACATTCAACTATGTAAAGAAAAAAGTATTTAATAAGAATATTTAATTCATTCAGATGTAGGATGTGTTATTTTTGTGTTCCCTTTATTTTTTTGAGCAGTGTATATATACTGTCAAACTGGGACCCTCCTCTAGGCCATTTTAATGCAGAATTTGTTTTCTTCTGGGGATTATGAAATACATCATTTCTTAACAGAAATTGATTTTCTAAATAGGCTCAAATGTACAACATACATTTCCTCAAATCTGCTATCAGCTAGCTTGCTACAAAAATATAGCATAGCTGCATTTGACTTAGAAAGACATTACCTCACCAACATAAAAAATCCTAGCTATATTCATATCCATAATAAAAAAGTTAATTTTGCAGTGTTTGACTCTGGTGACAATAAAACATGAATTGAAATTGTTAATGGGTAAGGTCTTTCTGGTTTCGTTCTAGAAAATGTCCATTACAATGTATGTAGTGTTGAGAATGTTGAGCTGATAGGCCTACTTTGTCACATATGTCGACGCTGGAGAGACGAAGCAGGTACGGTGAGTTACATTTAATTAACAACGGACATTGAACAAGACAGGAACAGCGTTAGCAAACAGAAAACAAAGACAAAAGCACAATCAATGCAGCAGTGGGGAACAGAGCTGGGAACTGACAAATATAGGGGAGGAAATAAACAGGTGATGAGTGAGTCCAGGTGAGTCCAATATCGCTGATGCGCATGACGAGGGAAGGCAGGTGTGCGTGATGGATGGCAGGAGTGTGTGATGCAAGGCTCTCTGGCGCCCTCAAGCGCCAGGGGGAGGGAAGAGCGGGAGCAGACGTGACATACAGTGGGGCAAAAAAGTATTTAGTCAGCCACCAATTGTGCAAGTTCTCCCACTTAAAAAGATGAGAGGCCTGTAATTTTCCTCATAGGTACACTTCAACTATGACAGACAAAATGAGAAAAAATTTCAGAAAATCACATTGTAGGATTTTTAATGAATTTATTTGCAAATTATGGTGGAAAATAAGTATTTGGTCACCTACAAACAAGCAAGATTTCTGGCTCTCACAGACCTGTAACTTCTTCTTTGGACGGCCCCTAAGCCATAAGGGGATGCATCACAAGCCAACTTCACTGGCAGTTCAGGGTCGTAATGCATCAGGACCTGTTCAGATGTGATGAGCCGTTTTGCCTCAAGAAATGCATTTTCACACTGTTCTGTACACGGCCATGTCCTATTCTTTTCCAGGAGCTGATTTAGAGGCTGGAGTACAGCTGAAAGGTTTGGGAGGAATCTTCTGTAGTAATTGATCAGTCCCGTAAAAGATCTCACTTCTGTGATATTTTGTGGTCGTGGTGCCTGTACCACTGCCTCAATTTTGTCCTGTGTTTTGTGCAATCCATTGGGGTCGATTTCATGTCCACAGAAGACAATCTGGTCTTTGAAGAACTCACACTTCTGTAAGTTTGCCTGTAGACCATACTCTTTCAGTCTTTTCAGGACCTCTTCCAGGTTAGCCAGGTGCTCTTTGTCGGCGCGTCCTGTTATGATCATGTTATGATCATGTCATCCAGGATACACTGGGTTCCTGGGATTCCTTGTAAAATCTGGTCAATAGTTCGTTGCCAAATGGCTGGGGCCGATGCAATGCCAAAAACCAGGCGGTTATACCTGTATAGGCCTTTGTGTGTGTTTATTGTCAGGTACTGTTTGGAGCTCTCTTCAACCGGTAGCTGCAGGTAAGCCTGTTTCAGATCGATTTTACTGAAGTGTTTCCCACCAGCTAGTGCAGCAAAGATGTCATCCAGACGTGGCAGGGGGTATTGGTCCACATGCAACATTGAATTCACAGTTACCTTGAAGTCCCCACACATTCTAACAGACCCGTCTTTCTTCACAATAGGAACTATGGGTGTGGCCCATTCGCTTCTGTCCACTTTCGTCAGGATCCCTGTATGCTGCAAGCGATCGATTTCCGCTTCCACCTTTGGTCTCAGGGAGTATGGAACAGATCTGGCTTTGCAGAATTTTGGGGTTGCGTCATCTCTTAGTACAAGTTTTGCTGTGAAGCCTTTTACTGTTCCCATCTGATCACTGAAAACTGTGTTGTATTTCTTCAGCAAGTGTTCCAGTGTTTGGTCTGCCTTTCTCTTTGGACTGGAACGTGTGGAGCATTTTCAAGTCACACCAATTCAGCTTTATTTTTGAAAGCCATTCCCTGCCAAATAATGGGGGGGGGGGGGCAGTTCCAGGCACCACATACAGCTGTAACTGTTGTGTTTGCCCCCCATACCGCATTCTGACCTGCAACGCCCCCATTGGGCTCAATCTCTCTCCTGAGTAGGTCTTCAGCAACACATTTGTGTTCTTCAGCTTGATAGCCTTGAAGTGCTCATTGTAGACAGTAGTGGAAATTATAGACACTGCAGATCCTGTGTCCAGTTCCATTTTTTGGGGTTTGCCTTCGATATCTGGTGTCACCCATATTATGCTACTGCTGGGAGAAGTCACTGTGTTTAACTCCATTGTACCAATTAATCGTTCATCTGAATCACTGCCACTGTTCTCTGCTAGTGCTTTCACAGACCCTTTCATTTTTGCTCTGCATGCTCTTTGAATGTGCCCCCTTCTACTGTATTTGTGACAAATTTTGTCTTTAAAACGGCAGTCCTCTGCTCTGTGACCATCTCTGTCACACCTGTTGCATTTTTCGGCCACACGGGGGCGCTGTCGGCTGCGTGAAAACTTGTGCAGGGAAGTTTGTGATAGGTCAGTACTTTTTACTTTGCAACTCAAATGCATCTTTAGTCGCGATTTCCATTGTCACAGCAATTTTAACAGCCTTTGCAAAAGTGAGCTCTGATTCTGTGAGCAAACGTTTTTGAATGTGTTCATGTTTCAGTCCACAAACAAATCTATCCCATAATGTGTCATTTAGGTTCTCTCCAAACTGGCAATGTTCCGACAGTTTCTTCAACTCTGCTACATATGTACTAACATCCTCCCCCTCATTCTGATCTCTCCTGTGGAAACGAAAACGTATCGCGATGAGGAGTGGTTTAGGTGATAGGTGATTTTGCAATATCTCCACAATCTCTGTGAATGTTTTATTGGAGGGCTTCAGAGGGGCAGTCAAATCTCTTAGCAAACTGTACGTTTTTGGGCCAATTAAACTCAACAACGCTGGTACTCTGTTGTTATCAGCAATGTCGTTTGCAATGAAGTACTGTTCCAGTCGTAAGTTGCCCAATTTTCTTGCGTGTCATCAAACACATCTATTTTCCGGATGCTAGCCATTCTCTTTACCTCCGGCTCCACGTCACTGCTTGCTAGCTGTTGTGCTACAGGGTCAAAATCTTCCTCTCTTACAGGGTCAAAATATTCCTCTCTTCCTACGAGCTCCATCTGCATTCGTGATGCACACTGCAGGTAATCATCCTCCTCGCCATTGTAGTGTTTTAGCTCTTATTTATATAATAAGAAATACTCTGAATACAAGAAATTACACTGGAGCTTCACATTTACTTAAACGAGTTAGTACCAGATTAACATAGAACAACACTGCGCATGACCAAGGGTGCTCCATCCTTAAAGAGGACATCAGTAATTAACAGAACATAACACCATATGTGGTTATTGTGTAGGTAGGTCTACTGTTACAATAATATTTTAAATAATCTATCCGCAAGTAGCCTCAGTAAATCAATGAAGCCAATAGTGGTTTCAGCTATATTGTTGTTGAGACGATGTAGGCTTTATGACATTTCTAAACAGTAACAAATATGTCAAATGACTAGCCTATGAGAAAAGTGTAAAAATGTGTATTCGCATCAGTAGGCTAAATAACTGAAATGCATCAGTAAGGTATTGGAAAGTTCGGGAAAACATCAGGGAAGCTCATCGGGTAGTCTGTACAGTAGGCCTAATGTGTGTGCTTATAGAAGATCTGCGTTGCTTTCAATTACTAGACTAATGATCATGAGAACATTTCCCAGCCTAATTGTAACCAAATATCCAAACGGTGATCTAGTGAAAACAAAAATCTGAAATTGATTGATTTCTTGATTTATCAAGCTGACTTCCTTGTCTCAAAGCAGCTGTCCAATCAAAACGGTGTTGGAATTATCAGTTGACCACACATACCATCATGAAGCCTATTGTATAAAATAATTCTAGAATGTAGGCTACATACAACGCATCATCCAAACGGCATGATTGCCTATGCCTACACCTACTGTAAGTGGCTAAAGGAAAATGTTCTATTTTTTAAATACTAAAACACCAAATTAGGCCTACCTTATTATAAATTAGGCCATCATCACTGTCAATGATAATGAATCATTCTTCACGTTGCACAGGTGAAACGTCCATGCTGCATGCATGCCAACCATTTGATCCCAATCCGTTTCATGGGAATATGCATTTCGATTTTCTTGAATGATGTAAGTAAGGGTGGCTAACCGGCCTAACTAATCACATTTTAGAACAGACGGAGTAAACACAGCCACATGATAATTAAAAAAAATACATTTCAGCACAATCATCCTAAATTATCATAAGAAATGACATGGTGTTTTTGGTATGACATTCTCACAATCAATTCGTGCACATGTGTACATAATGCACTTCAGAAAATTTCGTGCGTTTTTGTGCCTTTTTGGCTGGCTTAATTCGTGAGAAAAGACACGAATTTATGTGCTTCTTAATTCGTGCGAAAAGACACATTTAACCAGTAGGCTACACACAAGCCATTGCAACAACCAGATAGACGCGATAGTTTATATTTCATTTTTGTTCTTCTTAATGACTAATTCAGCGTTATGAATATACAGAAATGCTGTCTTTGTTTAACCATGTTTTAAAATGTGTCGTTGTATGTACTGTTTTAGACTTGCTGAACATAATTTTTGAGAAAATACGCACATTTACGTGCGACTTAATTCGTGGGAAATATTGTTTTATTAATGCCAATGCTGTTTTCTGTGCTTGATTTCGCTTAATACTTTGGATACTGGTGCACTTGTAATCAGAAGGCCTTTTTGTCATGTAGGCAACAGTACACGATGTTCTTCATAACCCATTTCATATTTCGTGGAGCCTAAATTACACAATTTTCTTCATAATGCATGTATTACATGTTAAACAGGTTAATGATAAAATAATGAATTATGTTGGCTTACACTTATGGTACTTCCAAGGCCTTTCTATTATGATTATTACGGTCATGTCACTCATGTTATATACTTAGGCTACTGTAACGCGTTCAACCAGTTAGCAAGTCAGAAATGTCAGTTGCGTGTTGCGCTCATTGCAGTCAGAAAACATATGTTGGCCGATCAAAACCCTTGCTGGTGATGTTGCTTTCTCTCCCCAAGTCGTACGAGAAAAAACGGAAAACTGACCCAAGATCAGTACTGTACATATGCAACTTCAACCCAATGTAATGCGGAGCGCGTTCCAGCTCGTCAACACAATAGGCTGCAGGGGAGGTTACTTTCTGTGTTGTTCAGTTTATATAAGAATATCAAATTAAATGAATATAAGAAACGCTTTTGCAGGCAGTTTGAATGTATATTCTTATTCTGTGCGGAATCTGTGTAATTTGACCTACAACACAAATGCGCATCATGACTTCAACAAAGAAGGCAAGTTGGAACGTACCCGATCCTCCCATGCGATCATTCTCTTTCCCGATAAGTGAAGTATGCAAATAAACCATGTGGTTGTAATCGCTATTATGTAATGTTATGGAGATTGATTTATTGCTTTTTACGACTTTTCTCAAACCACTATGCATTTTCACTGATCTGTAAAGGTTTTCAATCAAAATCTTAGCTATAGGCCTACTCAACAGTTTCTGCTAGCGAGCTAGGCTACAGTCTATGGAGTTTCGTGGTGGGCGCCTGGTTTTGTTCTGGGCAACATCTACACACCTGATTAAACTAGTTTGAGTGGTTAATTACTTTAATCCACATGTGTCAAACTACCATGGGAGGTCTGAGTGTCTGCAGGTTTTTGCTCCACCCTTGATTGATAAATGAAGGTCACATATGACTAAGGAACTCCCCTCACCTGGTTAGGTTGTCCAGGTGTTCATTGAAATGAAAAACCAAAAACCAGCAGACACTCGGCCCTCTGTGGAATGAGTTTGACACCCCTGCCTAATAGAGCTAGGTCAACTTGTCTTTGCAAAGTCTTTCTAAATTCGAAAGTTTTAGATCTTGTGGAGAAAACAATTCCAAACAATGGATGAATTGGGACCACCAGACATCAATGCTCCCATCCACAGTAAATGTGTATCTTGTCATCTTGTTATCCATCATTCACATTGTTTACATTTTTGTACAACACCTGTATTTTATGTGATGTAATCCACTTACAAATTAAGTACATTTTAATGCTCAGTTACATTTTTTTTATTTTAATAAGTATCCTACATATACAGCTGTGAAATACAATTCTAAACTTGTTCTATTCTCTTTACTTAGCAGCTCCAAATAAAGACCCTTCACACCTACCACTCTTCTCTTCAGACCACTCAGACCTACAGCTGACACCTTTAGTCTCTCTCTCTCTCTCTCTCTTTCTTTCTTTCTATACATCCTCTTGATACAGATCTCTTGATCTATCCTCTGGCTGCATTTTAAGTAAGTTTCTTGTGCTTTCAAAAACAAACCAGGTTGTAGTTTTAAAATGCAAACCAACTGGAGGAGATTATTCAAAAATTGTATCTTAAAATAAGTAACCAAATCCCACTGGCCCAGGTATTGTTCGACACTTATTGCACTGTGCACCCGAGGCTATGGCAGGTAGCCTACATCTAGGTTACAATAGTAGTCAACAGTTAGTATGACACATTACGTTACAGTGTGGCATGCTAAAGCCTCAGGCTTATTTTTTATTTTTTTGTAACAGTATTTTTTATTGGAATTTCACAATTTTCACGTATATTAAGAGATACAACAACAGAGACAAAGCAACAAAACAAACACCACTCACTGACACATACAGTGCCTTGCGAAAGTATTCGGCCCCCTTGAACTTTGCGACCTTTTGCCACATTTCAGGCTTCAAACATAAAGATATAAAACTGTATTTTTTTGTGAAGAATCAACAACAAGTGGGACACAATCATGAAGTGGAACGACATTTATTGGATATTTCAAACTTTTTTAACAAATCAAAAACTGAAAAATTGGGCGTGCAAAATGATTCAGCCCCTTTACTTTCAGTGCAGCAAACTCTCTCCAGAAGTTCAGTGAGGATCTCTGAATGATCCAATGTTGACCTAAATGACTAATGATGATAAATACAATCCACCTGTGTGTAATCAAGTCTCCGTATAAATGCACCTGCACTGTGATAGTCTCAGAGGTCCGTTAAAAGTGCAGAGAGCATCATGAAGAACAAGGAACACACCAGGCAGGTCCGAGATACTGTTGTGAAGAAGTTTAAAGACGGATTTGGATACAAAAAGATTTCCCAAGCTTTAAACATCCCAAGGAGCACTGTGCAAGCGATAATATTGAAATGGAAGGAGTATCAGACCACTACAAATCTACCAAGACCTGGTCGTCCCTCTAAACTTTCAGCACATACCAGGAGAAGACTGATCAGAGATGCAGCCAAGAGGCCCATGATCACTCTGGATGAACTGCAGAGATCTACAGCTGAGGTGGGAGACTCTGTCCATAGGACAACAATCAGTCGTATATTGCACAAATCTGGCCTTTATGGAAGAGTGGCAAGAAGAAAGCCATTTCTTAAAGATATTCATAAAAAGTGTCGTTTAAAGTTTGCCACAAGCCACCTGGGAGACACACCAAACATGTGGAAGAAGGTGCTCTGGTCAGATGAAACCAAAATTGAACTTTTTGGCAACAATGCAAAACGTTATGTTTGGCGTAAAACAACACAGCTGAACACACCATCCCCACTGTCAAACATGGTGGTGGCAGCATCATGGTTTGGGCCTGCTTTTCTTCAGCAGGGACAGGGAAGATGGTTAAAATTGATGGGAAGATGGATGGAGCCAAATACAGGACCATTCTGGAAGAATGACCTGAGACTGGGACAGAGATTTGTCTTCCAACAAGACAATGATCCAAAACATAAAGCAAAATCCACAATGGAATGGTTCAAAAATAAACATATCCAGGTGTTAGAATGGCCAAGT
This sequence comes from Oncorhynchus mykiss, assembly GCF_013265735.2. Taxonomy (NCBI): domain Eukaryota; kingdom Metazoa; phylum Chordata; class Actinopteri; order Salmoniformes; family Salmonidae; genus Oncorhynchus; species Oncorhynchus mykiss. The sequence continues at coordinate 40,595,385 of NC_048577.1, read as the reverse complement.
CAAAGTCCAGACCTGAATCCAATCGAGAATCTGTGGAAAGAACTAAAAACTGCTGTTCACAAATGCTCTCCATCCAACCTCACTGAGCTCGAGCTGTTTTGCAAGGAGGAATGGGAAAACATTTCAGTCTCTCGATGTGCAAAACTGATAGAGACATACCCCAAGCGACTTACAGCTGTAATCGCAGCAAAAGGTGGCGCTACAAAGTATTAACTTAAGGGGGCTGAATCATTTTGCACGCCCAATTTTTCAGTTTTTGATTTGTTAAAAAAGTTTGAAATATCCAATAAATGTCGTTCCACTTCATGATTGCGTCCCACTTGTTGTTGATTCTTCACAAAAAAATACAGTTTTATATCTTTATGTTTGAAGCCTGAAATGTGGCAAAATGTCGCAAAGTTCAAGGGGGCCGAATACTTTCGCAAGGCACTGTAGGTCTATAGCAGTTTGGGTCTAGAGTGTCACCCCCTTTGAAGAGGGGGATGACCGCGGCAGCTTTCCAATCTTTGGGAATCTCAGACGATACGAAAGAGAGGTTGAACAGGCTAGTAATAGGGGTTGCAACAATTTCGGCAGATAATTTTAGAAAGAGAGGGTCCAGATTGTCTAGCCCGGTTGATTTGTATGGGTCCAGATTATGCAGTTCTTTCAGAACATCAGCTATCTGGATTTGGGTGAAGGAGAAATTGTGGGGGCTTTGTCGGGTTGCTGTGGAGGGTGCCGGGCAGTTGACCGGGGTAGGGGTAGCCAGGTGGAAAGTATGGCCAGCTGTAGAGAAATGCTTATTGAAATTCTCAATTATAGTGGATTTATCGGTGGTGACAGTGTTTCCTAGCCTCAGAGCAGTGGGCAGCTGGGAGGAGGTGCTCTTATTCTCCATTCTCCCAGAACTTTTTTGAGTTAGTACTACAGGATGCAAATTTCTGTTTGAAAAAGCTAGCCTTAGCTTTTCTAACTGCCTGTGTATATTTGTTCCTAACTTCCCTGAAAAGTTGCATATCACGGGGGCTATTCAATGCTAATGCGGAATGCCACAGGATGTTTTTGTGCTGGTCAAGGGCAGACAGGTCTGGAGTGAACCAAGGACTATTCCTAGTTCTACATTTTTTTAGTGGGGCATGCTTATTTAAGATGGTGAGGAAGGCACTTTTAAAGAATAGCCAGGCATCATCTACTGACGGGATGAGGTCAATGTCATTCCAGGATACCGCGGCCAGGTCGATTAGAAAGAGTGTGCTAAAGCAGTGAGTATAACAAATTTAGGGAGTATGCTTCCAATGTTAACATGCATGAAACCAAGGCTTTTACAGTAGCAGAGGTCAACAAATAAGAGCACCTGGGGAGTGGGAGTGGAGCTAGGCACTGCAGGACCTGGATTAACCTCCACATCACCAGAGGAACAGAGGAGAAGTAGGATAAGGGTATGGCTAAAGTCTATACGAACTGGCCGTCTAGCACGTTCGGAACAGAGAGTAAAAGGAGCAGGTTTCTGGGCACAATAGCATAGATTCAAGGCATAGTGTATAGACAAAGGTAAGGTAGGATGTGAGTACATTGGAGATAAACCTAGGCATTGAGTAATGATGAGAGATATAGTCTCTAGAGATGTTTAAACCAGGTGATGTCATCGCATATGTAGGAGGTGGAACAACATGGTTGGTTAAGGCATATTGAGCAGGGCTAGAGGCTCTACAGTGAAATAAGACAGTAATCACTAATCAGGACAGTAATGGACGAGGCATATTGACATTAGAGAGAGGCATGCGTAGCCAAGTGAACATATGGGTCCAGTGAGTGGTCGGGCTGACTGGGGACACGGCAATTCAGACAGTTAGCAGGCCGATGCTAACAAGCTAGCAATTAGTAGACCGGGGCAAGCTAGCAGTTAGCAGACCGGGTTAGCAAGCAGTTAGCAGACCGGGGCAGGCAAGCTAGCAGTTAGCAGACCGGGGAAGGCAAGCTAGCAGTTAGCAGACCGGGGCAGGCAAGCTAGCAGTTAGCAGACCGGGCAGGCAAGCTAGCAGTTAGCAGACCGGGGCAGGCAAGCTAGCAGTTAGCAGACCGGGGCAGGTAAGCTAGCAGTTAGCAGACCGGGGCAGGCAATCTAGCAGTTAGCAGACCGGGGCAGGCAAGCTAGCAGTTAGCAGACCGGGGCAGGCAAGCTAGCAGTTAGCAGACCGGGGAAGGCAAGCTAGCAGTTAGCAGACCGGGGCAGGCAAGCTAGCAGTTAGCAGACCGGGGCAGGCAAGCTAGCAGTTGGCAGACCGGGTTAGCAAGCAAGCAGTTAGCAGGGGCTAGCAGTTAGCAGACCGGGCAGGCAAGCTAGCAGTTAGCAGACCGGGGCAGGCAAGCTAGCAGTTGGCAGACCGGGTTAGCAAGCAAGCAGTTAGCTGGGGCTAACAGTTAGCAGACCGGGCAGGCAAGCTAGCAGTTAGCAGGGGCTAGCAAGTTAGTCTTTGGGGGACGTCGCGATGGGGGTATATGATTTGTTATGTGGGGGGTGAGTGAGCCCCAACCTGGATAACCAGGGAATGTTTGTCTGCATCCTACCCTTCCACCTGTCCGGCTTGATTGCACCTGCCGGTGGAAAACACCCTCTAAGGGTTAGCTCTCAGGGTCATTGGAGTACGCAAGCCTGTCCACTACGTCAAGTTACATTTAGGATTATTTATTTGTTGTATTCATTTACCTGTATTAGCCCATTGCTGAACTTCCTTTGTCCAGTTATACAGACTCATCGCCTAAACCCAAATCACTCTTGAACTTTTCGAGAGTGTGGGTCTCCTCCTGGATTTTTGCTGTTGTCTGAGAATTATGACAAATTATAATGACAAAAATGAAACAGAATAATTAATTGTTTTAAAATAAATTAAATGCATAGATAGATATAATACTTCTAGAATAAATGTATTGATCCACACAATACACCTTCAAGTATCTTCTGGACAATACTCTGTGCATGTTGTTTTTCCTTCTGTTCCACCCCATGGCCTGGATGGTTAGGATGTCTGTTCTTGGTAGAAAAGCCAAATAGAACTCCTTATACCAGATAAGTATAAACATAGCTGAATAGAACAACCTTAAACAAATTGTTTACCTCCTTTGGACACTTGTTTGGAACAGATTGCAGCCCTCGACAAGAAGCTGCACCCTTGTTCCATTTCCTTCCCCAGAGTTGTGCCAGCTCCTTCCTGATTCCGTCCTCCCCACTTAATCTACATAAAAAAAATATTGACTTAATATTGCAATTATGTGAATAACAAACATCTAAATGGGAAGCCTTGTAAAGGTCTGAAGCTGGAAATTGTCTTTGACCAGTTAAATAAAGAAAAACGTACCTGGCATTTCAAATGATGTGCCTTTGCATGCATGACGGAAAGGAGTGGCTTCATGTCTAGAAGAGTGGCGAGCTCTGGACAATGACAAGCAACTTTGGTCAGGTATGGCCAACATTTTCAGATCACATCCGTACACATGAATTGTATGTTCCTGCTGCCAGACAATTCCTTCTGCAAGAACAGTGGGTACGCAAATATCTCTCCACGCATCATGTTGAGGCTCCTTAGAAGTATTCCGTGGCGGCAGACGGCAACTTCGAGTCCCTCTTCATCAAGTTTGTTGTTTGTTTCCCTTGACGACTCTTTAGCTGCTGTCCACTGGGATGCTCCACATAACCCTTTTCCATAACCCTAGACAAGGAAGTAGAAGAGTATAGGTAGAAGAAGAAAAAAATTGGGGGGGGAAATGTTAACAGGACAGTGGTTAGGTTTTTAAAATCTAGCTGAGGGCGCAGAGCTACCCGCTGTGGTCGCTACAATGGAGATCAGAAGTTGGAAATTGACTGTCAAAAAGAAGCGCTTGTAAAGTGTGTTGCATTTCTGAACAGAGGGAGTGGTGTAACAACCCTGGACTTGAAGAGAGAGGATGACCATCTCTCCAAAATGATGTGTTTTTATTGGAATAGTGTATAACGAGTCTGCCTTTGAGGCCAGTCCTATTTCACAGATTAGAAGATACACAGGAAACGTACATGTTTAGTCTTTCTATGGACATAGTTCACAAAGTCAGACACATCCTCATCCTTGCAGATAAATACGCCATCAAAGAATCCTTTGTCATCAGCCCTTGAAAGGATGCGTGAAATACATTAAATATATGACATATGAAATATCAATCAACCTCAGTAACTGATTGTGGGACACTTGACAATGTTGATAATTCATTACATTACAAACTCAAAACGTTTAAGCTAAAAATGAACTCCACTGCATTTGAAAACGTTCACACTGGACAAAGAAAAGGCAAACCTTGTTTGGATTGTTTAAATGATATAAAGTACTGTATATCACAGACCAGGCTGGGCAGTCAAAGTCCTGTATATCACAGACCAGGCTGGGCAGTCAAAGTACTGTATATCACAGACCAGGCTGGGCAGTCAAAGTACTGTATATCACAGACCAGGCTGGGCAGTCAAAGTACTGTATATCACAGACCAGGCTGGGCAGTCAAAGTCCTGTATATCACAGACCAGGCTGGGCAGTCAAAGTCCTGTATATCACAGACCAGGCTGGGCAGTCAAAGTCCTGTATATCACAGACCAGGCTGGGCAGTCAAAGTCCTGTATATCACAGACCAGGCTGGGCAGTCAAAGTACTGTATATCGCAGACCAGGCTGGGCAGTCAAAGTCCTGTATATCACAGACCAGGCTGGGCAGTCAAAGTCCTGTATATCACAGACCAGGCTGGGCAGTCAAAGTCCTGTATATCACAGACCAGGCTGGGCAGTCAAAGTCCTGTATATCACAGACCAGGCTGGGCAGTCAAAGTACTGTATATCGCAGACCAGGCTGGGCAGTCAAAGTCCTGTATATCACAGACCAGGCTGGGCAGTCAAAGTCCTGTATATCACAGACCAGGCTGGGCAGTCAAAGTCCTGTATATCACAGACTGGATCAACTTCAGAGCGGAAGTACGTCCACTCAAAGAAGCTTTTTTGAAAAGTGTCCCCACAGATCATTCCATTCTGGTAAGGGAAAAACACATAGAAAATATATGAAATAACTTTCAACAATAGTATAAACAAAACATACTATAATTCACTATGGCTTACTGGATTTAAGTTAACGCAGGGCCAGTACATAGTGTTGACAGCAAAGCAGGTGAAAGCCAACGCAAAAGTAGGACGAGTACTTATGTTGTAAAGAGCAGGAAATATTGGATGCAAGAGGGGCACAGATAAGGTGCATGGCAGGACAGTGGTGCAGGAGGCTAACACGTACTGTAGCAAGAGACCTAAAATGTTAACATAGTTGTAGTACTGGAAATAAAGTTATGTTACGCAAAGTGTTGTAACAAAATGTAACATAGTTAACCTGAAGTCATACATTGGTAAAGCTGAGTATAATTGATTGTTACCCTGCCAAAGAAGTCAGTTCGCTGCTCCAAAATCCACATAAACGCCAGATGGGACATTCCTGGGGCTGACACTTTCAGCTCCTCAAAAGAGCTGAACAGATCTACCTGGTATATGGTGTCACAGTTCACAGTGGCAGGCCAGTACCCATTCTTAAACAGATCTGCCAAGTTTGCTGTCCAGGTGCTAAGACAGGTTGTGCAGGTCAGTAGAGGCACTGTAACATTGTAGCGACCTTGAGGAAAAAAATGTAGTCTGAATTAATGTTGTTTTACATTGCTATATCACTGTTTGGTTCGTGAAGGTATTGCACATACCATTTATTCCTACAAGGATTATATGTTTTCCATGGCCAACATGGATGGTGCTTGTCAGGCAACCACATATCACCTCTGGTACATCCAATGGTAAGAAACAATCTAGGGACAATATTTATATACAACAATAACCAATAAATAAAAACACAAACACACCCTGTTCGTGAAGTGCATATTTGCCATCACTGTGGAGAGATATGGCTGTAGTTGGAGCAAGGGTCGTGTAGAACCCCTCGATCATGGACGGTCTGTTGTGCAGGGGGAACTTTGCATGTGTAGAGACATCGCAGTCTTCACAGTAAAAGCTGTTTCGGCAGACGGTCTCTACATCGCAGAATAGCCCTTTTCACATTGCATGACTGACAGATCTTCTGAGAAGCATGCTCTGCAACCAGCAGAGAATCTACAATCTCAGGCCTGGACTCTCTCCACCTATCCTGTGAGAGTTCCTTCCTCACACTCCAACTGTGTGATGCACCAGGCACAGCAGGATTTGAACACTCAGGGTCTTCTAAGTCAGCTAGGAGGATGTTAATTTCTCTATGAAGTATTGCTCTTTTGAAAACACAAAAATGGGAAAAGGATTAAATTAAGAAAATTACATAATAATGAATCTATTAAAACGCATATAGTGCTGGCTTGGCTGTAAGTAGGTGACAGCAAATATATCTCTGCACAATCTATGGTGTGACAAGCCAAAAACCTCAGCTTTGATTCTACAGTAAATTCAATTACAGGGCAGACCAACATATTGACTAAAGTCTCAAATGGAATATCAAACAATAGAACTTGATCCCATCGTCAAATAGAAATTCTGAATGTTCTTAAAACAGCAAAAACACACTGAGTACAAAACATTCTCTTTCCCTGACAAACTGACCAGGTGAAAGCTATGATCCCTTATTGATGTCACCTGTTAAATCCACTTCAGTGTAGTGTGGAAGGACCACCAGAGGGCAGGCTGGGCTCATGGATAGTAGCCCAACAAGGCAGGGGAGACAAGGTAACCAGAGGCAATTAAGCACAGCTGACGGTACTAATGACATACTCTCCTTCCCCTATAAGAGAGAGAATGGAACCAGCAGAGAGAGGGGGAAAACTATCTCTGGAAGATGGCCACCGAGAGAGAGGAGCTATCCAGGAAGAACCACTAAGACGGTGACAATCCCGTGACTTGTTGTTGTAGTTTAAAGATAATCCTATTATGTTCTTGTTTCATCTGGAGAAGAAGATGTATGTTTTTCCTTGGAAGATTTTCATTGATTATGTTGGAGTGTTTGTGTTGACCCAATGCCCTCAATAGAGAACTGTGTTAAATCAAGAAAACTGACTCGTTTATTCCACCTTCCCGCTTTAGAGTGACGCCCAATTACTTGGTCCGCTCACATTGGTGGAGGATGCAGGCATTAGGTGGACGAGTGACACAAGGATAAGTGAGTATATCAAGATTCTTCCAGTAGACCCGGAGGAACCATTCAAGAACGATGGATACCGCCCTACTACAACAATTGATCACGGCACAGCAGACAACCATGGAACTCCTGCGACAACAGCTGAGCCGACGAGAAGAACCTAGAGTTAAGCCAAGAGCGGCTGCTCACGCCATCTTACCTCGTCTCTCCAAGGAGGATGATATTGAGGCCTTTCTCATGACCTTCGAAAGGACGGCCACCTTGGAAGAGTGGCCGCCCACAGAATGGGCGAGCGCATTAGCCCCTCTTTTGACCGGGGTGGCTCAGGAAGCCTATTTTGACCTGGATTCCCGCGAAGCTGCGGACTATGGGCGACTAAAAACCGAGATCCTGTCCCGGTACCAGCTGACTGCCAGAGATAGGGCTGTAAAATTCCATCAATGGCCCTATACAGCTGATCAACCCGTCCGTGCCCAGATCTTCGCATTAATACGACTGACGAAACAGTGGCTAGAACCTGGAAAGGGACAAGGACATGTGATAGAGACTCTCGTAGTGGACAAGATATTGAGAGAATTACCCAGTGACTTAAAAAGGGTTGTGGGGCAAGCCAACCCGTTGTCAGCCGACGACATAGCCCAGGCGGTAGAAACATATCGGTCTACAGGGGAGTTGTTAAAAAGTGACAACGAGGAACGGAAGGAGTCTTCCAATCCCGTACCGTGACTCACCCTGGCGCGCCCGCCACCGAAACGTCCAAACCCCCCCCGGAGGTGGGAGAAGTCAGCCACCACACAACAGGGTTGGTGTTATAAATGTCAGTCTCCCAACCATTATGCCCCACAATGTCCTAGCAAGGATGAGCCCATGGTCACGGAGTCATCACTGCCTATCCCCACACATCCCGTTTTGAGGGGGCAGGATCAACACTGTTGGTTAGCAGAGATAGCCCCAGCCTCAGAGATTCCGGTGCGAGTCGAAGGACAAGATGTGGTTGCTATTCTCGACTCGGGAAGTATGGTTACGTTAGTAGAGGAGCGGATGGTGACCTCCGCAGCACTGCTACCAGACAAAGTAGCCGTATCCTGTATCCATGGAGACACCCACTATTACCCCACTGTGAATCTGCCTATTCTCACTCCAAAAGGAAGGTGTACAGTCAGGGCAGGGAAAGTGCCCCAGCTGAAGGTGCCATTATTGATCGGGAGAGACTGTCCCCTATATAAGGAGCTTCGGCAGATGACGTTATGTACGGGAAGAAGAGGGACAGGAAAGAAGAGAAAATCCAAGCCCGAGGTAGTAGTCCTACAAGGAGACGTAGCCACGTCCTCGTCCTCTGCAGCAGAGGAAGAAATAGCGACCCAACGTTTACGACAGATATTCCAGGAAACCACTGATGAAGACACATGTGAAGGGTTATACACAACGCAGGAAGAAAGGAGCAACCAGGCGCTAAGGGATATATTTGAAGCTCCATCCGAGGAGGGAACCTGGAAGGGATTCTCCTCGGTCACCCCTGATGGGGATGTGGAACATCCTCCACATCCCTCTACTGAGGTCGACCTGCCCCAGGAATTAAAGGGACAGTTCGGCACCTCGCAGCATAGAGACCCAGACCTAAGGGAGGCCATGAGGAAGGTGATTGACGGGAGGAACGTCGACGGATCAGGTGAGCCCCCTCTTCCTTACTATGCAATCAGGCGGGGTCTCTTATACTGGGTCGTACGACGAAGGGGGGAAAACCAGGAATTACTAATGGTGCCTAGGCCATACAGGGATACAGTTCTACAGTTAGCCCATTCCCACGTCCTAGGAGGACACCTGGCACGAGACAAGACTATTGACAGAATCATGCAGAGATTCTATTGGCCCCGGGTCACCCGGGATGTGGCCAGGTATTGTAGGACGTGTGATCAATGTCAACGTACAGCCCCACGGCCACACCTACGTAACCCTTTGATTCCTCTCCCCATCATAGAGACTCCCTTTGAACGCATAGCTATGGACCTCGTAGGACCCCTCCCAAAATCCGCCAGAGGACACGAGTACATCCTAGTGGTTATAGATTACGCTACCAAGTTCCCGGAGGCCATACCCCTGCGTAACATGTCGTCAAAGGGAATTGCCAAGGAGTTATTCCTGATGTTCTCTCGTGTGGGCCTCCCCAAGACTATCTTAACCGATCAAGGAACCCCGTTCATGTCCCGGTTGATGAAGGACTTGTGTCGGTTATATCAGGTTCAACAGATACGTACAAGCATATTTCACCCTCAAACAGACGGGTTGTGTGAACGCTTGAACAAAACAATTAAAAGCATGTTGAGAAGAGTGGTGTCCCGAGACGGGAAAAACTGGGACATGCTTCTCCCACACTTAATGTTTGCCCTGCGAGAAGTACCCCAGGCATCCACTGGATTCTCTCCGTTTGAATTGCTCTATGGCAGACCCTGTCGAGGAATCCTCGACTTAGCCAAGGAGACCTGGGAGACCCAATCATGCCCCTTTCGATCCACAATAGAGCACGTTACCCTGATGAGAGACCGCCTGTCAGCAGTGTGGCCCATAGTCAAGGAGCATATGGAGAAGGCCCAAAGGACCCAAGGCCGGGCCTATGATAAGTCCGCGACCCCCCGTGAGTTCACCGTGGGAGAGAAAGTGATGGTGCTTGTGCCCACGGCCGAACATCGCTTGCTGGCGCAGTGGAGGGGGCCCTACGAGGTAATGAAAAGGGTCTCACCGGTCAATTACCTCATCAAGCAACCTGACAGGAGGAAGCAGGTCCAACTCTATCACATAAACCTGCTGAAGACGTACCATGGACGAGAGGAGGAGGTGGCTTTGATGGCCCTGGAGGGCAAAGGAAAAGAGGAGGCTCTACCACAGATGCGCCGTGGCCAAACTCTCCTACCGGAGCAGTCAAGACAGCTAGACAAGCTGATTATGAACTTCGGTCGAATATTCTCTCCATTCCCAGGACAAACAGATGTCCTGTTCCACCATATCCACACTGAACCCGGCAAGAAGGTGCATATCCGCCCTTACAGGATTCCTGAGGCTCGCCGAGTCATCGCTAAGAAAGAGGTGAGGGAAATGTTGAGGATGGGCGTGATCGAGCCCTCGACGAGTGAGTGGTCCAGTTCCATAGTCCTGGTCCCCAAATCCGATGGTAGTATGAGACTCTGCAACGACTTTAGGGGCGTGAATGCCATCTCTACATTCGATGCGTATCCCATGCCCCGCGTGGATGAACTCTTGGAGCGCTTAGGAAAGGCCAAGTTCATCACTACCCTGGATTTGACGAAGGGATATTGGCAAGTGCCGGTGGCTCCGGAGGATCGCCCAAAGACTGCCTTCGCCACCCCAGAGGGGCTTTTCCAGTATGTGAGGATGCCCTTCGGACTGCACGGTGCCGCTGCAACTTTCCAACGCCTCATGGATGCCATTCTACGGCCCCATCAAGAGTATGCAGCGGCGTACATAGACGATGTGGTCATCCATAGCGAGGACTGGGATAGTCACCTCCTGCGATTACGGGCGGTGCTCGTGAGTTTGGAAGCCACAGGGTTGACAGCCAATCCAAATAAATGCTGCCTGGGCCTGTCCGAAGCGGAATACCTGGGGTACACCGTGGGGAATGGGAAAATACGCCCACAGGCAGAGAAGACAAGGGCCATTCGTGACTGGCCTCGACCCCGGACCAAGCGAGACGTTCGGGCCTTCTTAGGGATAACAGGATATTATCGCCGTTTTATCCCGGGATATGCAACCATTGCCAACCCCCTCACAAACCTCATCAGGAAAAACCTGCCAAACCAGGTAGAGTGGAAAGACGAGACAGACGTGGCCTTTCAATTGCTAAAAGATGGCCTGTGTTCTGATCCCGTTCTACAGGCTCCGGACTTCTCACAAGAGTTCATTGTGCAGGTCGACGCCTCGGATACAGGGCTCGGGGCCGTACTAGCTCAGGGTAAAGGTGAAGAAGAGAAGCCGATTCTCTTCATTAGTAGGAAGCTCAGCGATCGGGAACAGAGGTATGCGACCGTAGAGAAAGAGGCCTTAGCCATCAAGTGGGCCCTCGATTATCTCCGGTACTACCTACTGGGTCGGAGGTTTGCATTAGTTACTGACCATGCGCCCCTCACGTGGATGGCTGGTAAGAGAAACAATAACAACAGAATAGCCAGATGTTTTTTTGTCTTTACAACCGTTCTCTTTCCATGTCATCCACAGGGCTGGATCGAGGAACGGGAATGCAGACGCGCTGTCCCGACGCGACCAAGACGGTGTGTCTGGCGCCCGACCCTCCGGTTCGGTCCTGGGGGGGAAGGTATGTGGAAGGACCACCAGAGGGCAGGCTGGGCTCATGGATAGTAGCCCAACAAGGCAGGGGAGACAAGGTAACCAGAGGCAATTAAGCACAGCTGACGGTACTAATGACATACTCTCCTTCCCCTATAAGAGAGAGAATGGAACCAGCAGAGAGAGGGGGAAAACTATCTCTGGAAGATGGCCACCGAGAGAGAGGAGCTATCCAGGAAGAACCACTAAGACGGTGACAATCCCGTGACTTGTTGTAGTTTAAAGATAATCCTATTATGTTCATCTGGAGAAGAAGATGTATGTTTTTCCTTGGAAGATTTTCATTGATTATGTTGGAGTGTTTGTGTTGACCAAATGCCCTCAATAGAGAACTGTGTTCAATCAAGAAAACTTACTCCTGACTCATTTATTCCACCTTCCCGCTTTAGAGTGACGCCCAATTACTTGGTCCGCTCACAGTAGATAAAGAAGAGGAGACAGATTAAAGGAAGATGTTTAAGCCTTGAGACAATTGAGACATGGATTGTGTATGTGTGCCATTCAGAGGGTGACTGGGCAAGACAAAATATTTAAGTGCCTTTGAAAGAGGTATGGTAGTAGGTGCCAGGTCCAACGTTTTGTGTCAAGAACTGCAACGCTGCTGGGTTTTTCACGACCCGCATTTACCCGTGTGTATCAAGAATGGTCCACCACCCAAAGGACATCCAGCCAACTTGACACAACTGTGGGAAGCATTTGAGTCAACATGGTGTTATTGCCCTCCCCTACAGAAGTATAAGGATGTTGTTATTGCCCTCCCCTACAGAAGTATATGGATGTTGTTATTGCCCTCACCTACAGAAGTATATGGATGTTGTTATTGCCCTCCCCTACAGAAGTATATGGATGTTGTTATTGCCCTCCCCTACAGAAGTATATGGATGTTGTTATTGCACTACCCTACAGAAGTACTTGGACCATGATGCTAAAATGTTGAATTTGTCTCTATACTCCAGCATTTTGAATTGCATTGTTGAGAAGCTACCTGCAAGTAAGCATTTCGTTGGATGGTGTTACCATCAGTATCCTGTACATACGACTAATAAAACTACTTGCAACTAGACATGTAAAGTGCTTTCATTTCGAAACGGTAAATCAGAAAAGTCTGAAAATACCTTGAAATGAAAGGTGACATTCTGTACTGTAACCTCATATCAAACATTTGATCTCAAGTCTGAAAATCTGGAGACTTGAGTCACATTTAAAAATGTTGCACCACTGTCAAAATAAAGATGTAGGGCAGTATAATTCAGTAACACCAAGATGACCCCAATTTTGAAAGTAAAACAATTTAAACATACCTATTTCTTCATCAATGTTTAAAACTGGAGTGGATTCCAATCCACTGGTCCTTGTCACTAAAATAAGATATGCAAAAAAGGAAAGGGTTAGACTTCGAGGCATTCAGAAGTTGATAAAGCCATTTTTGGATTTATATTAATGATATATGGTTAAAACTATTATTTTAATAACATTGATGGTAAGTTGCAATAATTGCAATAATAGCTATATCAAAAAATTGAAAGTGGTTACATTTCGCCAACCCCATCACTCAGCTTTTAACCAAAACAGGGGAGTGTGCTTTGTTATTGTTTCAACTACCAATTACAGATTTAATAAAAATACAATTAACTAATTACAAGGCCACTGAATAACAAGGAATTGTATAGATTAATCTATTCAATCGCTCATCAATACCTGATTCTTCCTCCTCAGTGACTGGCCCAAAATGTTGCACTAGTCTGGCTCTTGATGTACTGGCCCTTGGAGCTGAAAAAATTGGTAATAAAAGGTTTTCAATTCAAAATATTTGCTGGAATTCTGATTCTCCTTTTGTTAAATGTGTATTTTCATCAGAGACAGACAACAGTTAGAGACAGGGAAAGGTGGGATCAGACCTGCATGTAATGTATTATGTGCTGTGAGTAGATGGTACTAGACCGGCCTATGGCACGGCAACAAATGTTTAATATGCTATGATACAGTATGTTTGAAAGGAAAAAGTCAGATCAGGAACCAATCAAATGGAACACCTAGACAGGATGAAACTTACCAACAGAAGTGGATGTAGTTGCCTTCCTGGTTTGAGGAACAATCTGTCCTCGCTCATCTTTGTCTCCATCTGAACCTAATCCCTGGAAGCTTGTTTGTCTTTTTCTTATTATTGTCCTAAAAAGTGTATTTCAATTATCCTGGCTGGCCCACTAATAAAAGTCTCTCACAAGCATGGCTTGCTTCTGTACATATGGACCACAAGCAAGACTTTGATTTTCACATAAGGTGAAGTGATTTGTCAGCTGAGGAAAGGCACCTGCAGTAGACCCATGTTCTGGCTCACTCACACAGCTAACATGTGTAGAAGTTCACAAGGATGCTAACAAGTGCACCCTTGTGCCTCATGCTCAATGGGCAATATCATTGATGCCTGTGATTAGGTCATATCACGGAGTCTACGTTTAAATTCACATTTGTGCCACGTGGGGTTTACTTTGACAAACAAAAAGCAATGATAAAACATAACGCTGTGGTGCTGGAGGTGTGTTGAGAATATATATGCACGTATGGGAGCTGTAGGGGTTACATTACCGGTAATGTACGACTTGTTACATTGTAATGTACGACTTGGGTTGAGCTCCTCAGCCAGCCTTTTTGCCTCGTTAATGGCCTCATCCAGTTGGGCTTGTGGGTCCTTCTCTTGGTTGAGCTCCTCAGCAAGCTGTTCTGCTTTTTAATAGCCTCATCCAGTTGGTCTTGGGGGTCCTCAGAGGCCATACCATCTCAAAAGAAACAAAGAGAAAACTTCCAATCCTAACACATTCCTTCACATAGTAACCTCCCCCGTTTCTTTGAAGATGCAAAGAGGAAAAAGGGGAATATATCCTAATGTTTAGGTGGCTAAAATGATATCCAAATATACGCAAGTAATGCAACAAAAATATCCACACATTCCATGTTGTGTATGCAACATTTAATGTCACATGACCGGATAAGGTAACCATTCTTGTTCTTCTTGTAACTTTCCGGTGTTTTACTGCTCATCACAGGTCGACGCAGGTATTGCACATGATTTATCGTTCTCATAAAAGTAGCTATTTCACACTGACGATAATTTGAACACAAGAAAGTTTCCAGTGAAAAGGTGCTTACATTCAGAGCCTTGTATTTACACTCAGCCAGCTCATAGTACAACTCCACTCTAGCCTTAGTACGGGTTAACGTTTTGGTAATTTTGGTTGGCCAACAAAATGTAAGACTACAATGACTGCATACGTTTCCCCAAATGTTATACGAAAAAATATATGTTTTTGTATTGATGGACAATGGCAAGGCTGCCATTGCATTTTCAGTTACATTCTTTTTTTTAAAATAAATACATGGAACTACAACCGAATAAAACACCATTATCCATCATGCATTGCTTACATTCATTCTATACTGAAACGTCTGTTCATAAAAATGGAAAACAGTACATATAGGCATACAACCACAACGTTTTAATAAGGATTAAAAAAAGACAAAATATCTATATATTCATAACGTAAAATAAATAAATAATGAAATACAGGCGATCGCGTCTATGGTTGTTGCAAAGGCTTGTGTGTCGCCTACTGGTTAAATTCGTGTCTTTTCGCAGGAGTTAAGGAGCACAGAAATTCGTGTATTTTCGAACGAATTGAACCACACAAAAATGCACAAAAACGCACGAAATCTGCTGAAATACATTTTGTACATATATGCGCGAATTGAATGTGAGGCTGGGATGGATATTATCATGCTATTATAGTCGGTTTGTTATGTACAATACTGATTAATCATGACGTGATCTTGCGAGACAAAACACAATTTTAAGAAGTGGCAGAGCGTCGCTCCGCTGTGCACCCGCAGCACTACACTCCTGATTATAACTGTTGGGTGACTTCGGGGTTTCAGGTAACCACAGCTCCATGAACCAAGTGGCGCATTCAGTTGACTACACTTTTTTTTAAACCATTGCAGCAGCGCAAAAGATTCAGGGCTGACCCAAATTCATAGCGGGCTAAAGCCCTGAAAGCCAGGTCCTGGTGACGTCCATGATGGACAGTACTGTCTGGCCACAACATATCGGTCTCAGGCACATTCATTTGGGACTTTTTAATGTCAAGGTGTATGCAAAGGTGGAGTAAAAATATACATTTATTGTGAAGTGCATCATTTTTATGAAATACCCTTGAAATACTGTGAAATAGGCTGTTAACTTTATTTTATACTTGACTTGACAACTCCATTCTACAAGATAATCCAAATGCAGCCTACAATATAAATCACAAGACAATGTAAGACAATTAAAATGACAAACAACAAACACCTCGGTATGAGTTTCAGTTAGATTTATTGTCAGTGTGCCGATATTGGATGGACATTATTCCTCGGATGACAGCTTGACAGCTGAACTCCAGTTTAGCGGTACTTCTCCGCCAGGCCCAGAGCCAGTTGCTGCAGGAACTTGTCCACGGACAGGTGAATCTCGGGGGTAAATTCCGCAGGGAAGTAGGCGGCAATGACCACAATTAGGTTGTGAGCCAGGATCTGCAAAGCAAAAGGGAAATATATTATTTCACATTCACACAGGTAAAAACTCACATTTTTGTAGTGTTATTTTATTTTTTAAATGATCTTACCTTGAAGTTGGTGGGGTCCACCCTCAGCTTGGTGGCGTGCAGTTCACTGAGCTTGGTCAAGAAACCAAAGAGATCGTCCATGTGGCCAACACAGTCATCGATCTGATTCATGATGGTGATGCCGTGCTTCTTCACTGGAGCGGAACCGGGGGCCACGGAAGCCCAGTGGGAGAAGTAGGCCTTAGTCTGGGGGTAGACTACGAGCATCCTGTCGTGGACATTAGAAATCAGGTGAGCCAAAATGAATCTTAAATAATCATTCGTTCGGGGCTCCTGCCCTTATTTTCGCCCACATACACTCTTAGAAAAAGGGGTTCCAAAAGGGTTCTTCGACAGTCACATAGGATAACCCTTTTTGGTGCCAGTTAGAGCCTTTTTTGGTTCCGAGTATAACCCTTTTGTGTTTCAGGTAGAACCCTCTGGGAAAAGGGGTCCACATGGAACCCAAAGGGGTTCCACATGGAACCCAAAGGGGTTCTACCTGGAAACAAAAGGGTTATCGACTTGGAACCAAGAAGCGTTCTTCAAAGGGTCTTATGGGGGCAACTGAACAACCCTTTTAGGTTCCAGATAGCACCTTTTTTTTTCTAAGAGTGTAGGCTACGCATTTATAGCTTCCAAATTGACTGAGGAGTTGTGTTAGTAATTTGAATACATGTACCTAGTCTAGAATTGATCATACATCGTTATGTAATTACCTGGAAAGAGCCTGGTCTCCAATCTCATCGGTTTTAGGGAGGATCTTGCCCCAGATGGCCTTCACGTTAGCTTTGTCCTTGGCTGAGAGACTCATAGCTGCGTCTTGTCCGTTTATCCACTTAGATGAAGATGCTGAGAAAAGAAGCGTGTGAGCGTAGACTTCTCAGATGCTGTTTTTATCGAGGCATGAAAGAAGGCACACCCCGATATTATCTCGGCTCCGCCTCTGATTGGGAATTTGTCCAAGACATGATTCATGTTTTTTATACGTTATAATTATGTAACCGAGCCAATTCGTGTAATGCCCAGCATATGACCTTAGCACATAATACTTTCGTTTGTAAAAATGTTGCCATAACAATGCATGCATTTAGTTCATATAGATTGAATAACAAATGGTTTTTGAAACACTTTATACCTCAATATTTTCTTTACAATTAAAGTTTAGTCTAATATTAAGGTGTAATATTAAGGTCTATTAAGGTCTAATATAGCACTCATTGGTGAGTGAGTATAAGCTATGTGATTCTGTATCCTACAAAATGTTCGATGGAAAAATCGATGGAAAGGTTTCGTTCTGGTAGCAAAACGTTGCCTGTGCCTATCACAAAACATGATAATAACATGTAGGCTACATGCATTTGATTTCAGAAGAATTAAACAAAAAGCTTTATAGTTTCATTGAATGATATCGTCTCATATTGAAATTGAATAGTGTCCAATTAGAACTCATCAATTCCCCGGATGAAAGCCTATAAAACGACTTGTCACCAACTGACATTTAGAATAATCATTCAAAAAGACCAGGCATGTGGAACTTTCAAATGGGTGAGTCCGTCTGAATATGAAGATAAAACACATTTTGAGTCATGCTTTTCTTTAATAGTTCCCTCCCAATCTACGGTTTTCCCTAAATAAACACTTACATCAATAATTAGCATTCTATAAATATAATATTACAATTCAATGCCAATAGTACAACGATCAACTAAAATAACATTTATCGCTAAAGGAACCAAAATCCTTTGAAGGTCTATCTGTACATTTTACTTTTTGAAATTATGTTCGATTGTATCCTTAAGTATGCATGTGTTATTGAAGGCTCATCATGACCTGTTCATTTCATCCGTATTAATTAAAATTTGGAAACGCCTAAATGACCAAGCATTATCTTTAAAGGTGGGATGAAGTTGGCTCAATGCCGATATGCGCCACACTCGAGGACCTTGCCCCCCTCAAGACATTCATCCAATCATTTTCTGTGTTCTGTTCAGGGCGGAGATACTGAACATCAATAAATTGGACGTCGCAAGAGACAAAAAGCTCAGGGATCCCTTGTAACATTTTGCAAGTACCAACGGAAATCAACAAACAAACGTCAACATGGTCGACTGGACAGATGCTGAGCGCAGTGCCATCGTAGGCCTGTGGGGAAAGATCAGCGTGGATGAGATCGGACCCCAGGCCCTGGCCAGGTACATTCTTATAATATTTATGTAGATATCATTAAATAATAACACGATAATAGTCTACCTAGAATATTTAGCACTAAGTGCGTAGTAGGAAATCGCGGTGTTCACCTTTGGTGCGATACAGACCATATTGATTGTGAAGTATAATTTTAATGGCAGCCTGTTTTATTTATTTTTAGACTTCTGATCGTGTCTCCATGGACTCAGAGACACTTCAGCACCTTCGGCAACCTGTCCACACCCGCTGCCATCATGGGTAACCCCGCCGTGGCCAAGCACGGAAAGACCGTGATGCACGGACTGGACAGAGCTGTGCAGAACCTGGATGACATCAAGAACACCTATACTACACTGAGTGTGATGCACTCCGAGAAACTGCACGTGGATCCCGACAACTTCAGGGTGAGTATTGCACATTAACAAACTGAAACAAAATACAAAAATAATTAGTCTTATGAATTAAATAGCGTTATGAGCCGATGTAAAGCTTATTCCAATATTACATTCTCCATCTGGTTCCTTCTCCACAGCTCCTTGCCGACTGCATCACCGTGTGCGTGGCCGCCAAGCTCGGTCCCGCCGTTTTCAGTGCTGATACTCAGGAAGCCTTCCAGAAGTTCCTGGCTGTCGTTGTGTCCGCTCTTGGCAGACAGTACCACTAGAGCATCACTCGACAGCATCAATATGGAAGAGAGATGACACTCCAACTCCAGTCTGTTAGGCTGGAAGCGGTGCCATAGCTACACATATTGAAAATAATAAAATACATTTAAAGCATTTATCGTTTTGAAGTATTGTTTTTTATGGAAAACGTTCTCCTGCAATTTTACTGATGGCACAAGGTTTCTACACTCTATGTGTGTAGAATGTGAATGTGAATGAAAAAAACTGTTTTGATTATGGTTTTCATACACATACTCTGTCCATAATCTAGAGGCCTATGGGATATTCATTGATGAGGTCAGGAAAGAGGATGGCAAAACATGTAATTGAGTTAATAAAGCCGCATACAAACATGTTTTTTTTTAGCCCCTTGGGTTCTGCCATATAGTTATATTAGAAGTGCCCATCCAAGAAGGCTCAAGGTCATTGGCCACAGATAGAGCGATATCAAATCACGTTATATCTACAGTAGCTTTGATTGGACTCATCATCAGTCATCAGTTGTCATCAAGTTGACATTCTACTGACAAATCCTTTGTAATCATTGTCATATTAAGAGAAATAATGAAGAGAAATGATAGAAAAATGCATCGGTGCTCATCGGCCATTGTACATAAAGATTACTTAACAAGTTGGAAATCGCAAATTCAACAATGAGTCGTTTGGAAGGAATCAGTGGATAACTGCAAGCGTTGCAGAGGAACCACTAACGTTAGCCTGCTATTCAATTGAGTGGCTGTGTTTCCCGAGTTCACACCTTAATCCAGAAAATACCAGACTTTGATAACAAAGTTTGATGACAACATGTGCCAACCAAGGACCGCTGCGCCACCTTCACAAGGTGAGTCCAAACATATTGTATGCTGCTGCATAAATGATATAATATGCAAGGGAGAAATGTATACTGTAGCTAAGTAATACTAAGTGTATGTTGTGTATTAAGCTGTTAGTAGCCCATGTGGCTCACCCTAATCCTTTGGTCTACACATCGTTCGTGGCCCGATCCGTGCTTGTTTGGCAATTGTTTTTGTACAGCTTTGACAGTGCTACTGATAGTAGTTGTGGTGCTTGGCTTGCACGTGAAAATTCAGCACACACAACATTCTATAATATAATTGTATTATTTGACGTGCCAAATTAAACGCGTATTTAATGCAAATAGTGTTGTTATATGTCGTGTATGTCTTTTTTGACAGGTAAAGACCCAAACGGCTTCAATGTGCCACACCCTAATAATTTGGTCTATTTTCACCTCTTAATTTCGCCTACTGTTCAATCAATCAATCAATCAAATGTATATAGCCCTTCCTGCATCAGCTGATGTCACAAAGTACTATACAGAAACCCAGCCTAAAACCCCAAAGAGCAAGCAATGCAGGTGTCGAAGCACGGTGGCTAGGAAAAACTCCCTAGGAAGAAACCAAGAGAGGAACCAGGCTATGAGGGGTGGACAGTCCTCTTCTGTTCTAACTTGGTGGTGCACAAACAACCTATAACCTGTTTTAGAGAAATGTAATAATCTAATATTGTAAGAGCTTTCATTGTCTGTTTATATGCCCCGTTTATTTATCCTACGGTTCTGACGTGTACAGTGAGTACACTGTTAGAACGGCCCATGTTCTGAATTCTGTCGCTGTGTATTTTCAAAAGTGCTGAACAAATAGTTATATTGACTACGTCAGTCGTCGCTTGCTCATTAATGTCTTAATCGAAATGACGGATTGCCTTTTTATCCGTTTCCTTCCCTTTACGGCTTAGTTTGTACATCTCAATTGTCAGTAGAAACGACATTTGTTTTTTGTTTTTATATGTAGTGGCTTTCCTGGCATGCATCCCACTTTTTTAGTTTTTGCCCCACCAAGATTTACACGCTAAAATCGCCACTAACACAATCCATCTAAAATATGATTTGTGAGTTTTACTTAATAGGCGCATTGATTGATGCGGCATATTTTTTGGCAACTGATGCAAGACTATTCAAACAAATCCGATGGTGGGGAGTCACATACAAAATAGTGTTCCAATAATTATTGCATCAATTCACGTAGTCCCATCAAATAAAGTTTGCGGTGCAAAACTGCATATGAATTTAAATACTTTCATGTGTAATCTTTTCCCCCATATGTTAGGCTACGTCTGCGCCTAACCTGCGGGTAAAACTAAGCCTGCGCGTTAAAACGATCAGGAACAAGGGCGTGCAACAAAAACCCGAGAGACTATCCTACTAGTAGGTCTACGAGACAAAATCTCCACAAATGTATAAAAAAAGACATGTTTGTACGAAATAGTAAAACCATTTAACTTACAGACATTTAGGTTCAGAGATGCGCAAGGATACTTTATTATTACAAAATAATCCTAATTACTAATGTATCAAAATAAACTACAAAATGCCGCTGTGCCGAAAGGTGTTTTGGTTGAAAGAAAGTCGAGGCACCGAACTTCCAGAATGAGAGTGTGTGTGGTATATACAGAAAAACACGTGTTCGATTTCACTTCCAAATTCACTGCATTGAAAATACAAAATAGCCTATTCTATGGAGTATCTTTTTTTTGTTTTTAAAAGTTATTAAAATATTGTACATTCATGTAGGTCTAAAATACATATGTGTTCGTCTCTGAATAGGTTTTCATTGTGCCTCTACCAACTTCATATAGTCCATTCAGTTTACCAACCCATCTGTAACTACTCCAGATTCATCAAATATTAAATGAGGTCAACAAAATGCATGTTACACGTATTAGATAGGCTAACCAAAGTTATGGAGAAGAACATAGTGAACTATTTAGTACTTAATCCCTTCCTTTCTTCATGCAATGTATTCAATCTAGATGTGATAGTGAGGAAATTCAAATATCACTTTGTGATGGTGAACTGTGGTGGAATAAGGACACAACAGAGGACGTAACTTCATTCATTGCCTGTTTATTATGTGATAACACCAGAGCAGAAACAGGAGTCCAAGTTTGGACTTTCATGATGGTCTTATCTGTATTTGTCAGCCAGGGCAGCGGACAAAGCTGCAAGGAATTTATCCACAGCAATGTGCACTTCGGGAGTGAAATCCGCAGGGAAGTGAATAGCCAGGGTCACAAGGATGTTGTGGGACAGAATCTGAAAAGTATATTTTAAAAGTTAATATTGAAGGATTAAGCCATAGCAACAGACAGAGTTGATGTCGAGAGTGATCAATATACAAACAATAGGTTATCTGGGGGCCAACCTTGAAGTTTCCAGGGTCAACGCGCAACGTGAAGGCGTGCAGATCGCTGAGAGCACTCAGTCCCCCCACGAGGTTGTCCATCAGTCCGACTGCTTCACCAATTGCACCCATGATGACGCCTCCATGCTTCTTGACTGGGGCAGAGCCGGGGCTCAGGTCAGCCCATTCGGAGAAGTAGGTCTTAGTCTGGGGGTAGGCAGTCAGCATCCTACAAAGCAAGGTACAGAATATTTCGTATTATAGGCGTTTGTATTAGATGCTGAACTTCTAAGCTTTATGCATATCATATTTCTCCCATTGTCTGCCTACAATGTAATGAAAGTAGTTGCCTTATTGTATGATAAAATGCTTATTCGGGGTAGGCACATAGGCCGCTGTCAGCAGGTTAAACACAACCATTCTCATCATTCTTCCATTAAGAAGGCTTACCTTCCCAAAGCCTCAGCGCCGACGACATCTGCCTTTCCTTTAATCTTGCCCCAGAAGGCATTGACCACAGATTTGTCCTTTGCTGTCAGACTCATTTTGCTCCTTTTTGATTGACCTGTGTTAAATCTACGAGGAATTAACTGAAGATGACTGCCTATACAACTAGGTCCCTTTATATTACAGTAGATCGGCAGACACGCCCAGCTACTGTTGGACACTCCCCCTACTCTGCAACCATCTTGATCAAAATCCAATAGTAAGATCCGTTATCTTGGCTTTTATCAAATATTAAGTTAGCGTTTTTATACTGAACATTTCAATATGTTTCTAATAATATCCATCGTTCACTTTGTTCCTTTTTGCGCAATGCATATTAAATTGTAGGCCAACCAGATGCAACAATTGTACAGCTTGATAACGATTTATTTTTGATGCATAAAACGTATTATTTCAGTGTAATCAAGCGTATATTTCCAATAGGTTCATTCTAAAGTTGCAGCTGTTTTTGCCAAAATAACTATAAATTAAATATTTGGTTATTTGGCAAAATTTCATTTATATCCTAAATAACGTTAAATAATTATTTTGGCGTTTATGAAACATTAAGTTCGAATTTCCATATTAAACCCTTCAATAAGATGTCATAGGACTATGTTTCTAATAATGTCCATCATTAGGCCTAATTAACTTTATTTTTGTAGCCTACAATTTAATCTTCTGAATGTACTGTATCTGAAAAGTACTGAATACATTTAAATCAATTGCACCAGATGAAACAGATGTCAACAATTTGACAGTTGTTTTATAAAGATAATTATTACTATTATTATTTCCTTTTTTCGTTGCATAAAAGGAAATCTTTCAGAGTAGGCTAATCGAGCATATATTTCCAACAAATTAATTCAAAAGATACAGCTTCTTTTGCCAAAATAGCCAAATGTTTCATTAATAGTTCATTGGCTATTTGAAATTGAACAGGCCTAGATTTTGACGCAAACTTTGTTCTATCCTACATTATGTCAAATAAGTAAAGGTAGGCTATATATTTGATTGGAGAGTTCTTTAATATATATTACATTTGTAAATTATATTGTAAAAATCAGATCCACCTTCAAAGACCTGCGTTCAATTGGAAAATATTTATTCAAAGTGACGTGTATTTGTATTTCTTATTTAACCTTTATTTAACTAGGCAAGTCAGTTAAAGAACACATTCGTATTTACAGTGACGGCCTGTATCTATGATATGACTACTCTGGGATTGGAAGTTGGATATGATTCCCAATTATAAGGTTGATTGGATTTCGAATGATGATTGAAAAAAAAAAAAGTCAGAGGAAGACAGAGGTCATGCGAGGACATGGGTACACACCTATCTGCAAATAATACAGGACATTCCTGCTTATCATTTTTAATGTCTTGAAATAAATAACTTATAAAGGCGGGTCCGTTCTGAATACCCCGATTAAAAAAAAGGAAGGCATAATTTTGTCGTAGATAAGAAACTGTGCCAAATAGTAGGCCGGAATTGGCTGGAATTATCACATTTTCCAAATTCATATTTTTTTCTTCGTTTGCATAGCCTTATACACTGCAATGGACATGACATCTTCGGAAGAGTTTTGCCATAACCTTGCTTTTATTCTTGCATCAGTTGAATAAATTAAAACTGTTTTAGATAGTGATCATGCGAATTTTGAAACGTTGGTAATCTAGATAAATAGGCCTATATATAGTTTTACATATGCTTCCAGCTTTTAGGATCTAACCTACAGACTTGATTCTTTAACAACTAATAAATTAACATTTACTGTTTCACAGATACATTATTAGAATTGATGTCATCAAGTTCGAGAGCTGAAGCGCTCACTTTGCCAATACTGATCTTTACCAGAGCCAATCATATGCGCCCCCTCCAGTGGGCGGAGTGCACTCATAAATATAAATAGCAGACACAAAGTGTCTCCCTACACAAGACATTCATTTGTTGAATATAGTTGCAAAACCGGAAAACAAACACTGACAACATGGCTGACTGGACAGACGCCGAGAAGAGCACCATCAGTGCTGTCTGGGGCAAAGTAGATATCAATGAGGTCGGACCACTGGCTCTGGGAAGGTAGGTTATGGCTTCAGCCTCATTCAAATATATCATCTAATATAGTTTATAGTGGAGATCATGAGTAATTATAACAATATTATACTTGTCCTGTTATCTTATTAATATTGAGTTGATATTAAGTTTGAATGGAGCATGTTAGAGTATTAACTAGGCATATAATTGAAATACATTTGAAATAATTCACATACTTCGGTGTTCTTGCAATGACAGAGTCCTGATCGTCTACCCCTGGACTCAGCGTTATTTCGGCTCTTTCGGAGATGTGTCCACTGCTGCAGCAATCATGGGCAACCCCAAAGTTGCTGCTCACGGCAGGGTCGTGTGTGGAGCTCTGGATAAAGCTGTGAAGAACATGGGCAACATCTTGGCCACATACAAGTCACTGAGCGAGACCCACGCCAACAAACTCTTCGTCGACCCTGACAATTTCAGGGTAGGCCTTCTCTCTTGAGAAATATGCTTATATTTTAGGCTTTACTGGTGTAAGCCTACACATAACTATCAGAGCAACACGTATAATTACAAAAAGGTCAAACAAAAACGCCAGTCTTATTTAACATCTTCCTTCTTTGTCTTCTGTCTACAGGTGTTGGCTGACGTCCTCACAATTGTCATTGCCGCCAAGTTCGGAGCCGCTTTCACTCCTGAAATCCAGGCAACCTGGCAGAAGTTCATGAAGGTCGTTGTCGCAGCCATGGGCAGTCGGTACTTCTAAATGCACCCCAGACAATTGATTATATTCTGATATTCCTGCCTGAGTGAAAATAAAGACACCGAAACAAACTATTGTATTCATAAAAAGCTTTTTTTTTTTAAAGTGTGTGTGTGTGGGGGGGGGGGGGGGGGGTTCACGACCAAATTCTTATCAATAGAGCACTGATAGAGCAGCCAAAGTGCATGGTTAGATGCTTTTTTGCCCTTCCGCGTCACTTCATTTACAGAAGATCTCTGCTAAACATAGAATCAATATGTCTAGCATGTGGGTGACTGCGGATAACATCAGAACGAAGCTGACTACAACAAAAAAAATGTTGCCGAAGTATCTGCAGTTTTTACAAACAAGTGAAGGATACAATTATAGTTAAAATGAAAACCGAGATGGCTGTATTAAAAAACAGCCTACATGCATGGGCTTTTTCAATAATATTTAACTCAATTTCATGTTCAATCAATTTAGTTATTTTCCCTCAATGTTTCCATGATGTGTGACAAGTGCGCAGTGATGTGCTCGACCTGTGATTTAGTTCATTATTGCGTAAAGCATAATAAGCCGTCAACAGCCTACTTGCAGACATAGTCAAAGTGATTCCTACACAACCCAGGTTTACCTGTAGTCAAGTCTGTGATTTGGTCAAATAAGCAGTCAAATCTTATTAATTAAATCATTTATGAGCTCGATCATTTTCGATTAAAAATCTGGTTAATTATCACTAAATCAACAATATTGTAATAACATTGTTGGTTTTATAGGCCGCTTCTACATAGGCCTATTGGAATACCAACAAGCTCCTGAGATCTGCCTAGCAAACGTAGCCTTCTCTCACTGATAACGAATTGCCTTCAAATCTGAAATGTAAACGTGTTGTCATCGTACATCTTGAAGACATCCTACATCATATTTTCATGTTAAACAAGGTTGTTTGAATATTGATTCTTAAAAATATTTAAAACAATTATACAAAGATGTGTGCTGTAGGCTATGATCCGTTTGGTACGCTACAATACGTTTGGTACGCTACAGTCAACTGGGGGGAAAGTTCCCAAGATGGCCCCATTTCACAATAGTTCCATAAATGGTCTTGTCATGCTCTTCTGCGTGTAGGCTATATGACAACACAGAGTAATGTCTAGCCACAACATACAGTTCATTCGGAAAGTATTCAGACCCCTTGACTTTTTCCACATTTTGTGATAGACATTCTAAAATTGAATAAATTGTTTTTCCTCAATCTACACACAGTACCACATAATGAAAAAAGCAAAACAATAAAAAAAAAAAAAACTGAAATACCTTATTTACATAAGTATTCAGACCCTTTGCTATGAGACTCCAAATTGATCTCAGCTGCACCCTGTTTCCATTGATCATCCTTTACCTGTGGTAAATTCAATAGATAGGACATGATTTGGAAAGGACAAAGCGGCCTCCATCATTCTTAAATGGAAGAAGTTTGGAACCACCAAGACTCTTCCTAGAGCTGGCTGCCCAGCCAAACTGAGCAATCGGCAGAAAGGTGCCTTGGTCAGGGAGCTGACCAAGAACCCGATGGTCACTTTGACAGAGCTCCAGAGTTCATCTGGGGAGATGGGAGAACCTTCCAGAAGGACAACCACCTCTGCAGCACTCCACCAATCAGGCCTTTATGGTAGAGTGGCCAGACAGAAGCCACTCCTCAGTAAAAGGAACATTACAGCCCGCTTGGAGTTGCCAAGATCAAACAAGATTTTCTGGTCTGATGAAACCAAGATTGAACTCTTTGGCCTGAATGCCAAGCATCACATTGGAAGGAAACCTGGCACCTTCCCTACGGTGAAGCATGGTGGTAGCAGCATCATGCTGTGTGGATGTTTTTCAGCGGGAGGGACTGGGAGACCAGTCAGGATTGAGGGAAAGATGAAAGGAGGAAAGTACAGAGAGATGAAACCTGATGAAACCTGCTCCAGAGCACTCATGACCTCAGACTGGGGCGAAGGTTCACCTTCCAACAGGAAAACGACCACACAGACAAGACAAGCCAAGACACAGCCCGAGTGGTGCAGCAGTCTTGAAGATGCGTCACTACTGACACCCTGGTTTGAATCCAGACTGTATCACAACTGGCCGTGATTGGGAGTCCCATAGGGCGGCACACAATTGGCCCAGTATCGTCCGGTGTAGGCCGTCATTGTTAATAATATATTGTTCTTAACTGACTTGCCTAGTCAAATAAATGTTAAATTAAAAAAATAAAAACGCAGGAGTGGCTTCGGGACAAGTCTCTGATTGTCCTTGAGTGGCCCAGCCAGAGACTTGAACCCGGTCTAATATTTCTGGAGAGACCTGAAAATAGCTGTGCCGCAGCGACGCTCCCCATCTCACCTGACAAGCGCTTGAAAGGATCTGCAAAGAAAAATTGGAGAAACTCCCCAAATACAGGTCTGCCAAGCCCGTAGCGACATACGCAAGAAGACTCAAGGCTGTAATCACTGCCAAAGGTGCTTCAACAAAGTACAGAGTAAAGGTTCTGAATACTTATGTAAATGTGATATTTCAATTTTTTTTTGTTATTAATGTTGTATTTATTAAACATAAAAATAAAACATTGTACAGCATAAAAACATTGAGCATGACATTTAAGACATATCCTCAAACATAGCACATACAGTGCCTTGCGAAAGTATTCGGCCCCCTTGAACTTTGCGACCTTTTGCCACATTTCAGGCTTCAAACATAAAGATATAAAACTGTATGTTTTTGTGAAGAATCAACAACAAGTGGGACACAATCATGAAGTGGAACGACATTTATTGGATATTTCAAACTTTTTTAACAAATCAAAAACTGAAAAATTGGGCGTGCAAAATTATTCAGCCCCTTTACTTTCAGTGCAGCAAACTCTCTCCAGAAGTTCAGTGAGGATCTCTGAATGATCCAATGTTGACCTAAATGACTAATGATGATAAATACAATCCACCTGTGTGTAATCAAGTCTCCGTATAAATGCACCTGCACTGTGATAGTCTCAGAGGTCCGTTAAAAGCGCAGAGAGCATCATGAAGAACAAGGAACACACCAGGCAGGTCCGAGATACTGTTGTGAAGAAGTTTAAAGCCGGATTTGGATACAAAAAGATTTCCCAAGCTTTAAACATCCCAAGGAGCACTGTGCAAGCGATAATATTGAAATGGAAGGAGTATCAGACCACTGCAAATCTACCAAGACCTGGCCGTCCCTCTAAACTTTCAGCTCATACAAGGAGAAGACTGATCAGAGATGCAGCCAAGAGGCCCATGATCACTCTGGATGAACTGCAGAGATCTACAGCTGAGGTGGGAGACTCTGTCCATAGGACAACAATCAGTCGTATATTGCACAAATCTGGCCTTTATGGAAGAGTGGCAAGAAGAAAGCAATTTCTTAAAGATATCCATAAAAAGTGTAGGTTAAAGTTTGCCACAAGCCACCTGGGAGACACACCAAACGTGGAAGAAGGTGCTCTGTTCAGATGAAACCAAAATTGAACTTTTTGGCAACAATGCAAAACGTTATGTTTGGCGTAAAAGCAACACACCATCCCCACTGTCAAACATGGTGGTGGCAGCATCATGGTTTGGGCCTGCTTTTCTTCAGCAGGGACAGGGAAGATGGTTAAAATTGATGGGAAGATGGATGGAGCCAAATACAGGACCATTCTGGAAGAAAACCTGATGGAGTCTGCAAAAGACCTGAGACTGGGACGGAGATTTGTCTTCCAACAAGACAATGATCCAAAACATAAAGCAAAATCTACAATGGAATGGTTCAAAAATAAACATATCCAGGTGTTAGAATGGCCAAGTCAAAGTCCAGACCTGAATCCAATCGAGAATCTGTGGAAAGAACTGAAAACTGCTGTTCACAAATGCTCTCCATCCAACCTCACTGAGCTCGAGCTGTTTTGCAAGGAGGAATGGGAAAAAATTTCAGTCTCTCGATGTGCAAAACTGATAGAGACATACCCCAAGCGACTTACAGCTGTAATCGCAGCAAAAGGTGGCGCTACAAAGTATTAACTTAAGGGGGCTGAATAATTTTGCACGCCCAATTTTTCAGTTTTTGATTTGTTAAAAAAGTTTGAAATATCCAATAAATGTCGTTCCACTTCATGATTGTGTCCCACTTGTTGTTGATTCTTCACAAAAAATACAGTTTTATATCTTTATGTTTGAAGCCTGAAATGTGGCAAAAGGTCGCAAAGTTCAAGGGGGCCGAATACTTTCGCAAGGCACTGTATACACAGCATAGCACATATACACAGTCAAATAGTATCTCATAGGTTACAATACAGACCTAAATGGGTTCACAAGCATAAGTAATCACATCCCAGTCTTAGAAACATGACAAAGAAAAAGTTCTAGAATTGGTTTCTACCAGTGATCCTAGCAAGCATTTGTTTATAAGATGCTACCTCCAACATTGATTCTATCCACTGTTTCAGAGTAGGAGTCGCATGACCCTTACAAACTCTAAGGATTACTCCAACTGCTGTAACCACACCAACAGTGATCAGTGCAAATTCCTCATTTGTTACATTAGGTAACTCTGTTCAATCGTCCAAGAGACATATTCTCGGTAAAACTCGAATTGTTAAGCCCCACCATTCCTCCAGATATTTCAAAACATCCTTCCAGAAAGGTAGCACTAATGTATATTTCCATATTGCGTGTAAAAATGTCCCAGTGTCTTTTTGGCATTTCCGACACAGAGAATTGTTGGTCAGGCCCATCTTATGAAGCCTTGTTGGTGTCCAATAAAAGCTATATAGTATCTTATTTTGAGTAAGTTTGCCCCTGGCTTCCCTTATGTTCCTCCCTGAGCTGGACAAGATCTTCAAACAGGTATCATCCTCTATTTCACACTCTAGGTCAATTTGCCATATTGTTCTGAGGTTTTTACAGTCTTTACTCTGCAAATGACTAAATATTGAGTAGAAAATGGCTGCTTTACGTTTGGGTAATTCCAAATGCTCAGCTATTGGGTTCTTTCCTGGATTTGGTTGATAGTCGGTTAACAAACATTCTCTCAAATCTAAACATTTACAGAAATGTCCCTCGTCTCCCGCTTCATATTTTTTTACCAAATCTGAGTATGACATTAAAACATCTTCATTGTACAGATCACCTATAGTATGAATGATTTCATTGGCCACTGTTCCAGTACACAGACTTCTTTCCTATCTGTAGCCTAGGATTGTGCCACAATGATGAGTATCCTTGTTTTAGATGTGAAATTCCACATATCTTGTGTACTGTTCTCCACAACCTCTTTTGAGTGTAACAAAATTGGGTTGGGAGTTTCAACAGACCTCTGCCCTGTAAGACTACGTGACAGAGTATCAACAGACCTCTCCCCTGTATGACTATGTAACAGAGTATCAACAGACCTCTCCCCTGTAAGACTATGTGACAGAGTATCAACAGACCTCTCCCCTGTAAGACTATGTAACAGAGTATCAACAGACCTCTCCCCTGTAAGACTATGTGACAGAGTATCAACAGGGGTGAAAGGATAACTTAGTTCCCGTTCTATTGTTATCCAATCCAAGCCAGAATCCCTTTTGCCCCAATTTAGCCATTTCAAATTATAGACTGTACAATTTAACATCTGGTAAAGCCAAGCCTCCTACCTCCCTTGGTGAGCACATCTTCATATTAATCCAGTTTTTTTTCCTATCCCACAAAAAGTATTTAGTTAATTTGTCATATTGTTTAAAATACTGGTCTGGATTATTAACAGGCAACATTGCAGAGATATAATTAAATTGTGGGATTACAACCATTTTAATCACGTTGATCTTTCCCCATAAAGAAAGTTGAATCTTTTCCCATTTTTCTACATTGGTCTTAATCTTGACTAGTAGTGGATCAAATCAAAATCACTTCCTCCAAATTTCAGCTCAACTTAATACCAAAATATGTCATCCCATCCCATTAGGAACACATTTGAAATTAAATAGGGGTAACTGTTCCAGAGTAACATACGGTATTAATTGGCATTGCTTCCGACTTATTCCAATTAATTTTGTAGCCTGACATACTAAAATATGCTTCTACTTCCGGCGCCGACAGAGATTGCCACCTCGCTTCGCGTTCCTAGGAAACTATGCAGTATTTAGTTTTTTTATGTGTTATTTCTTACATTGTTACCCCACGAAATCTTAGGTTTTATTACATACAGTCGGGAGGAACTATTGGATATAAGAGCAACGTCAACTCACCAACATTACGACCAGGAATATTCTCTTCAATCATAATCACAGTCATGTATATTCGCCCCCAAAGCAGACACATCGACGGCCCTGAAATAACTTTATTCAACTCTACGTAAACTGGAAACCACATATCCTGAGGCTGCATTTATTGTTGCTGGGGATTTTAACAAGACTAATCAGAAAACAAGGCTCCCTAAATTCTATCAGCATATCGATTGCGCAACCCGGGCTGGCAAAACCCTGGATCATTGTTATTCTAACTTCCGCGACACATATAAGGCCCTCCCCCACCCTCCTTTCGTGAAAAGCTGACCACGACTCCATTTTGTTGCTCCCAGCCTATAGACAGAAACTAAAACAGGAAGCACCCGCACTCAGATCTGTTCAATGCTGGTCCGACCAATCGGATTCCACTCTTCAAGATTGCTTCGATCACGTGGACTGGGATATGTTCCGCATAGCGTCGAACAACAACATTGATGAATACGCTGATTCGGTGAGCGAGTTCATTAGCAAGTGCATCGGTGATGTTGTACTCACAGCGTCTATTAAAACATTCCCCAACCAGAAACCGTGGATTGATGGCAGCATTCATGCAAAACTGAAAGTGCAAACCACTGCTTTTAATCAGGGCAAGGTGACCAGAAACATGACCGAATACAAACAGTGTAGCTATTCCCTCCGCAAGGCAATCAAACATGCTAAGCGTCATTATAGAGACAAAGTAGAGTCGCAATTCAACGGCTCAGACATGAGAGGTATGTGGCAGGGTCTACAGTCAATCACGGACTACAAAAGAAAAACCCGCCCAGTCGTGGACAACGATGTCTTGCTCCCAGACAGACTAAACAACTTCTTTGCTCACTTTGAGGACAATACAGTGCCACTGAGACGGCCCGTTACCAAAACCTGCAGGCTCTCCTTCACTGCAGCCAACGTGAGTAAAACATTTAAACGTGTTAACCCTCGCAAGGCTGCAGGCCCAGACGGCATCCCTAGCCGCGTCCTCAGAGCATGCGCAGACCAGCTGGCTGGTGTATTTACTGACATATTCAATCAATCCTTATCCCAGTCTGCTGTTCCCACATGCTTCAAGAGGGCCACCATTGTTCCTGTTCCCAAGAAAGCTAAGGTAACTGAGCTAAATGACTACCTCCCCGTAGCACTCACTTCCGTCATCATAAAGTGCTTTGAGAGACTAGTCAAGGACCATATAACCTCCACCCTATCTGACACCCTAGACCCACTCCAATTTGCTTACCGCCCAATAGGTCCACAGACGACGCAATTGCAATCACACTGCCCTAACCCATCTGGACATGAGGAATACCTATGTAAGAATGCTGTTCATCGACTACAGCTCAGTATTTAACACCATAGTACCCTCCAAACTCGTCATTAAGTTCGAGACCCTGGTTCTTGACCCCTCCCTGGACTTCCTGACATGCCACCCCCAGGTGGTGAGGGTAGGTAACAACATCTCCACCCCACTGATCCTCAACACTGGGGTCCCACAAGGGTGCATTCTCAGCCCTCTCCTGTACTCCCTGTTCACCCACGACTGCATGGCAATGCACGCCCCCAACTCAATCATCAAGTTTGCAAACGACACTACAGTGGTAGGCTTGATTACCAACAACGACGAGACGGCCTACAGGGAGGAGGTGAGGGCCCTCGGAGTGTGGTGTCAGGAAAATAACCTCACACTCAACGTCAACAAAACAAAGGAGATGATCGTGGACTTCAGGAATCAGCAGAGGGAGAACCCCCCTATCCACATCGACGGGACAGTAGTAGAGAGGGTGCAAAGTTTCAAGTTCCTCTGTTGTAAGTTCCTCTTTCTAGAAGCACAAGCATTTCGCTACACTCGCATTAACATCTGCTAACCATGTGTATGTGACAAATCAACTTTGATTTGAAATATGATTCAATACAAGTAAGTATGGTACAGACTGAAGAGGATCAGAGACCAGCAGTAGAATATCATCTGCATACATAAGCAGCTTGTGTTCTTTTCCTCCTCGATGTACGTCCCTAATTTCTGGATCTGTTCTTATCGTTGTCGCAAGAGGCTCTAAAACTACAGTGGATAGGGGGAGCGAGCAACCCTGCCTTGTGCCTTTAGAAAGACTAAAAAAAGGAGACATAATTCCATTCATAAATACTGTTGCTTTAGGATTGGAATAGAGGACCCCTGTCCAGGTCCAAAACCAAACTTTTTTTGGGGTTCTTAAGAGAAAAGCCAAATGCCTTCTCAGCATCTAAGGAGACAGCAGCAGCTTGTTCACGTGATTCTCATGACCCTTCTTCAGACGGGAGATGGCATCATTTACTGTCAAAATCCGTCCCTCTGACCCATCCATCCTCCCTTGTATCGCATCTCTTGTAATCTCATCAACTGTTTCCTTCAACTCCGTAGTTGTTGTTTCAGCCCAACCTCACATTCAATTCGCGCATATATTTACATAATGTGTTTCAACAGATTTCGTGCGTTTTTGTGCATTTTTGTGTGGTTCAATTTGTGCGAAAACACACAAATTTATGTGCTACTTAATTCGTGCGAAACGACACAAATTTAACCAGTAGGCGACACACAATCCTTTGCAACAACACTAGCCTGTATTTAATGTATTATTTTTTAATATGAACAATTGTCCAGACAGAGGGTTGAGTTTACGAATTGACGGTTTATTAACCCAACTTTACACAGGCTACTGTTTGGCCGTAGCCCACGCCAAATAAACGAAAGATACCCCACAAGCCAACCGTGACCTTCTCTTGTGAAGGCCAGACGTAAGAGAGAGAACAAAGGCTAAACCTGGTCTTAACTTCCAATGCTCCATCCCCCTGCCCAAACCCCCTCCACGCCACTCCGCCAACCGCCAGGATGCCCGGCATCAGAACATTCCAGGCATTTCCGTGATTGGCAGCAGGTTGATTGGCATGTCGGACCCCACGAACACTGGGTACTGGTAAGTACAACACAACCACCTACTAGCCAAACACATAACACACAGCTGTCTGTGCGGGTCGCTACATTATATTGTAACGACCCTGGGTTTATAAGCATGGAAATCGACCCTACCGCACGAGCATGCTTTTGCGGCACAGTCGATAACGCGCCGGACCTCGGGCTAGAAGGTCGAGGGTTCGAGACCTGCTCCCTGCAGTTTCAACATATTGGTGTCAGAAGTGGGATGTTTCATTACAATATATATATTTTGTCTTTATTTAATCCCTATTAAAACATTGTAGTCGTATGCCTATATGTACCGTTTTCGATTTTTCTGAACAGACTTTTCAGCATAGAATTGAATGTAAGCAATGCATGATGACTAATGGTGTTTTATTCGGTTGTAGTTCCATGTATACTTATGTCATGCAATAAAATGCAAATTAATTACTTAAAAATCATACAATGTGATTTTTGTTTTAGATTCCGTCTCTCACAGTTGAAGTGTACCTATGATAAAAAATTACAGACCTCTACATGCTTTGTAAGTAGGAAAACCAGCAAAATCGGCAGTGTATCAAATACTTGTTCTCCCCACTGTATGTGAAGGAATGTGTTAGGATTGGAAGTTATTTCTTTTGAGATGGTATGACCCCCAAGACCAACTGGATGAGGCTATTAAAAAGGCAGAACGCCTTGCTGAGGAGCTCAACCAAGAGAAGGACCCACAAGCCCAACTGGACGAGGCCATTAACGAGGCAAAAGGCTGGCTGAGGAGCTCACCCCAGAACGTGTAATGTAACAAGTCGTACATTACCGGTAATGTAACCCCTACAGCTCCCATATGTGCATAAATATTTTCAACACACCTCCAGCACCACAGCGTTATGATTTATCATTGCTTTTTGTTTGTCAAAGTAAACCCCACGTGGCACAAATGTGAATTTAAACGTAGACTCCGTGATATGACCTGATCACAGGCATCAATGATATTGCCCACTGAGCATGAGGCACAAGGGTGCACTTGTTAGCATCCTTGTGAACTTCTTCACATGTTAGCTGTGTGAGTGAGCCAGAACATGGGTCTACTGCAGGTGCCTTTCCTCAGCTGACAAATCACTTCACCTTATGTGAAAATCAAAGTCTTGCTTGTGGTCCATATGTACAGAAGCAAGCCATGCTTGTGAGATACTTTTATTAGTGGTCCAGCCAGGATAACTGAAATGCACTTTTTAGGACAATAATAAGAAAAAGACAAACAAGCCTCCAAGGATTAGGTTCAGATGGAGACAAAAATGAGCGAGGACAGATTGTTCCTCAAACCAGGAAGGCAACTACATCCACTTCTGTTGGTAAGTTTCATCCTGTCTAGGTGTTCCATTTGATTGGTTCCTGATCTGACTTTTTCCTTTCAAACATACTGTATCATAGCATATTAAACATTTGTTGCCGTGCCATAGGCCGGTCTAGTACCATCTACTCACAGCACATAATACATTACATGCAGGTCTGATCCAACCTTTCCCTGTTTCTAACTGTTGTCTGTCTCTGATGAAAATACACATTTAACAAAAGGAGAATCAGAATTCCAGAAAATCTTTTGAATTAAAATCCTTTTTGTTACTAATTCTTTCAGCTCCAAGGGCCAGTACATCAAGAGCCAGACTAGTGCAACATTTTGGGCCAGTCACTGAGGAGGAAGAATCAGTTATTGATGAGCGCTTGAATAGATTCATCTATAAAACTACTTGTTATTCAGTGGCCTTGTAATTCATTTATTATATTTTTATTAAAGCTGTAATCGGTAGTTGAAACAATAACAAAGCACACTTCCCTGTTTTGGTTAAAAGCTGAGTGATGGGGTTGGCGAAATGTAACCACTTTCAATTTCTATACAGAGCTATGGATGCAATAACTTACCATCAATGTTATTAAAATAGTAGTTTTAACCATGTTTTAAGGCTATACAGTGTTTTTTTTACATTTACTTTGTCTGCAAACATTGACTAAAACAAGCTTATAGTTTGGGTTCTGATGGGGTACGACAGTTGAATTACACTCATGAGGCATTAATATGTTATAATCATTTTCATGGCATTTTCAAGAATAAATGGGTCCATATCATTAATATAAGTCCAAAAATGGCTTTATCAACTGAAGAATGCCCCTTTAAGTCTAATCCTGTTTCGCATATCTTATTTTAGAGACAAGTGGATTGGAATCCACTCCAGTTTTCAACGTTGATGAAGAAATAGGTATGTTTAAATTGTCTTACTTTCAAAATTGGGGTCATCTTGGTGTTACTGAATTATACTGCCCTACATTTTTATTTTGACAGTGATGCAACATTTTTTAATGTGGTTCTAGTCTCCAGAATTTCGGATTTGAGATCAAATGTTTGATATGAGGTTACAGTACAGAATGTCGACCTTTTATTTCATGGCATTTTCAGACTTTCCTGATTCACCGTTTAGAAATGAAAGCACTTTATATGTCTATATGTCTGTAGGGGAGGGCAATAACAACATCCAAGTACTTCTGTAGGGGAGGGCAATAACAACATCCATATACTTCTGTAGGGGAGGGCAATAACAACATCCAAGTACTTCTGTAGGGGAGGGCAATAACAACATCCATATACTTCTGTAGGGGAGGGCAATAACAACATCCAAGTACTTCTGTAGGGGAGGGCAATAACAACATCCATATACTTCTGTAGGGGAGGGCAATAACAACATCCAAGTACTTCTGTAGGGGAGGGCAATAACAACATCCATATACTTCTGTAGGGGAGGGCAATAACAACATCCAAGTACTTCTGTAGGGGAGGGCAATAACAACATCCTTATACTTCTGTAGGGGAGGGCAATAACAACATCCAAGTACTTCTGTAGGGGAGGGCAATAACAACATCCATATACTTCTGTAGGGGAGGGCAATAACAACATCCATATACTTCTGTAGGGGAGGGCAATAACAACATCCAAGTACTTCTGTAGGGGAGAGCAATAACAACATCCAAGTACTTCTGTAGGGGAGGGCAATAACAACATCCATATACTTCTGTAGGGGAGGGCAATAACAACATCCAAGTACTTCTGTAGGGGAGGGCAATAACAACATCCATATTCTTCTGTAGGGGAGGGCAATAACAACATCCAAGTAGTTATGTAGGGGAGGGCAATAACAACATCCAAGTACTTCTGTAGGGGAGGGCAATAACAACATCCAAGTACTTCTGTAGGGGAGTGTAATAACAACATCCTGGCAGAGCTTGTTCCTCCCCATTTCCTTTAATATGAAGCAATCTGCCATTCCACATTATGGAATTAGTCTTAGTTGAATTAATTCAAATCCACTGTTGGAATGTTTACACAGTGTCGTTCCTTTTGAAACCACTGTTTGTAATTGTGGAAGCTGGAAGCTTTTGCCTTTAATGAGAGTTTACTATGTGGTCAAAATACACTGTGTACAAAATATTCCTAATTTGAGTTGCACTCTCTTTTTCCCTCAGAACAGCCTCATTTCATCAGAGCATGGACTCTACAAGGTGTCGAAAGCGTTCCACAGGGATGCTGGCCCATGTTGACTCAAATGCATCCCACAGTTGTGTCAAGTTGGCTGGATGTCCTTTGGGTTGTGGACTATTCATGATGTACACGGGAAACGGTTGATCGTGAAAAACCCAGCAGCGTTGCAATTCTTGACACAAAACGTTGGACCTGGCACCTACTACCATACCCCGTTCAAAGGCACTTAAATATTTTGTATTGCCCAGTCACCCTCTGAATGGCACACATACACAATCCATGTCTCAATTGTCTCAAGGCTTAAACATCTTCCTTTAATCTGTCTCCTCCTCTTTATCTACACTGAAGTGGATTTAACAGGTGACATCAATAAGGGATCATAGCTTTCACCTGGTCAGTTTGTCAGGGAAAGAGAATGTTTTGTACTCAGTGTGTTTTTGCTGTTTTAAGAACATTCAGAATTTCTATTCGACGATGGGATCAAGTTCTATTGTTTGATATTCCATTTGAGACTTTAGTCAATATGTTGGTCTGCCCTGTAATTGAATTTACTGTAGAATCAAAGCTGAGGTTTTTGGCTTGTCACACCATAGTTTGTACAGAGATATATTTGCTGTCACCTACTTGCAGCCCTATGTGCTTTTTAATAGATTAATTATGTAATATTCTTAATTTAATGCTTTTCCCATTTTTATTGTGTTTTCAAAAAAGCAAGACTTCATCGAGAAATTAACATCCTCCTAGCTGACTTAGAAGACCCTGAGTGTTCAAATCCTGCTGTGCCTGGTGCATCACACAGTTGGAGTGTGAGGAAGGAACTCTCACAGGATAGGTGGAGGGAGACCAAGCCTGAGATGGTAGATTCTCTGCTGGTTGCAGAGCATGCTTCTCAGAAGATCTGTCAGTCATGCAATGTGAAAAGGGCTATTCTGCGATCTAGAGACCGTCTGCCGAAACAGCTTTTACTGTGAAGACTGCGATGTCTCTACACATGCAAAGTTCCCCCTGCACAACAGACCGTCCATGATCGAGGGGTTCTACACTCCCCTTCCTCCAACAACCGCCATATCTCTCCACAGTGATGGCAAATATGCACTTCATGAACAGGGTGTGTTTGTGTTTTTTTGCAGCTGAATGTATTATATCAAAGTTCAAATGTATTCTTGTTTATTGTTGTATAAAATATTGTCCCTAGATTGTTTCTTACCATTGGATGTACCAGAGGTGATATGTAGTTGCCTGACTAGCACCATCCATGTTGGCCCTGGGAGACATATAATCCTCGTAGGAATAAATGGTATGTGCAATATCTACAAGAACCCAACAGTGATGTAGCAATACAATGTAAAACATTAATTCAGACTACATTTTTCCCCCAGAAGGTTGCTACAATGTCACAGTGCCTGTGCTGACCTGTACAACCTGTCTTAGCACCTGGACAGCAAACTTGGCAGATCTGTTTAAGAATGAGTACTGGCCTGCCACTGCATTCTTATGAATTTACAGCTGACCTACTGTTACTGTAATTTAGTTATTCCAATATGTTTTCATTAATTTAATTCCCTTAATCTATTTTATGAGAATTTGTAAGATTCTTGTTTGCATAAAATAGACGGAGACCAGTCTTTTCAATAATAGGTAACATAATTTATTCTCGGAGCGCGCTGCCACGTCACCACGAGCAACAGTTTACATGCAACATCATGACGTCATTTCATTGCTCCTAAAATGAATCTCCTCCTCCAGACTGGGTCAAAGGGAACTTTAAAAGTTCATTCTGACCCCCCTAGCACATACACAGGACACAACTGAATTTACTTTTGACTCCTCACCATTATCGAGCACCACTTAGCTGACAGTTCTAATTAACAGAAAACCTAGGAATGCACTCACCGCCTTATCTAAAACACCCCAGAGCTCAGTTTCGTCGGTTCAACCATGGGTTAACTACCTTATCTGTTTACTTAATCCACAAACCATTCCTTTCTTCCTAGTTGGAATGGTGTTCATTAAATTTAATTACTCCTTGTCCGTGTCA
The DNA here is from genome assembly GCF_013265735.2 of Oncorhynchus mykiss. Classification (NCBI taxonomy): domain Eukaryota; kingdom Metazoa; phylum Chordata; class Actinopteri; order Salmoniformes; family Salmonidae; genus Oncorhynchus; species Oncorhynchus mykiss. The sequence goes on along the minus strand of NC_048577.1, from coordinate 40,555,146 downwards.
CACAATCCCTTCTTATGAACTCATATTGTTAATCAGATATAATAAAACAGAGTATAAGTTTACTTAGTTACAGTTCCATTTAAAATGATTTGTTCAGTCATTTAATCATAATTTTCCTAACACCTACTCACAAAGAAAATAGCCTTTGACCGGGTGATGCTCCTGAGACGGCTGAAGGAGGAAGAGTTAATTGTCCTAAATGTCAGGGCCCGGTTACGAACCCGGGTCTCCGGAGTGAGAAACAGTCACTTAACCTACTGAGCCACGAATAGTCGGCAGAACCCAGAAGATGAGGCAGACACAGCAGTACTTGAGACAGTGTATTTAATGAAGTAAAAAGAGAAGTCCTTCAGGAAAACATGTAACTCCACAACCTCAAAAGGAATTCCACAAGAACAAAGGTAATCCTCCAAGACAAAAAGGTAAATCCACAAGGTGGTAGGAATAGCATAAAAAGCCTCAAAAGATACTCAAAAATAAATAAACAAGAACAAAAACAGAATTCCACAAGAGAGTCCACCAGGATCAACAAGAGTTCACAGAATACTAGGGCTGGGTGCTAACATACAAACACAGAGCAAAGAACTGAGGAAAACTAAGGGTTTAAATACAATCAGGGGAAACGAGGCACAGGTGAAAATAATAATGGGGATCAAGGGAAAACAAAAGGTCAAAAAGCACAATGGGGGCATCTAGTGACCAAAAACCGTAACAACCCTGGCCAAATCCTGACAGAATCCCCCCCCTAGGAACGGCTCCTGACGTTCCTACCAGCTCTCTCGGGGTGGAGGGCCCTGAACCGACGAATGAGGTCAGGGTCCAGTATGTCTTTGGCAGGAACCCAGGAGCGCTCCTCGGGACCGTAGCCTTCCCAGTCCACCAGATACTGCCAGGACCGCTGCACCCGGCGGGAATCCAGTATCCGATGGACGGTATAAGCCGGCTGGCCTCCAATGACACGAGGCGGAGGGGGAGGTCTGTCTGCCGGGACAAGGGGAGAAAAAACAACAGGTTTTAATAAGGAAATGTGAAACGTGGGATTAATCTTAAGGGATCTGGGTAAGTGTAGGCGATAAGAAACTGGGTTAACTCTCCTGGCAACCTTAAAGGGACCGATGTATTTTTGGGACAGCTTGCGAGACTCCACCCATAGTGGTAAGTCTCTTGTGGAGAGCCAGACTCTCTGGCCGGGGCGCAGGGTAGGCCCGGGACGGCGACGTCTGTTGGCTTGTTGTTGGTACCTCTGTGAGGAACGCATAAGATTAAGACGGGTCTTCCTCCACATAAGCCGACAGCGTCTGACGAACTTCAAGGCTGAAGGCACTCTGACTTCTGCCTCCTGGTCCGGGAACAATGGAGGGGCATAGCCAAACTGACACTCGTGCGGGGACATACCAGTGGAGGAGGAGCGCAAGGTGTTGTGCGCGTATTCGGCCCAAACAATGAAGGACGACCATGTGGACGGGTTGTTACGAGTCATACATCGGAGGGTGGTTTCCAGCTCTTGATTCATCCTCTGTTTGACCGTTGGACTCCGGATGGTACCCTGAAGATAGACTGGCAGAAGCCCCCATGAGTTGGCAGAAGGCCTTCCAAAACCTTGAGGCGAACTGGGGACCTCTGTCAGAAACCATATCTTGAGGAATGCCGAAGACTCGGAACACATGATTAATTACCAACTCAGCAGTTTCCTTGGCAGAAGGTAACTTAGTCAGAGGGACGAACCTGGCCGCCTTAGAAAACCTGTCGATTATGACTAGGATAGTAGTATTGCCATGGGATGGAAGAAGGCCAGTAATAAAGTCCAACGAGATATGGGACCAGGGTCTGTGGGGAACAGGTAAAGGGTGAAGGAGTCCTTGAGGGCGGAGGTGAGAAGATTTGCCCTGGCAGCACACAGGGCAGGCATTGACGAAAGTGGCAACGTCTTCTCTTATGGTAGGCCACCAGAACTTACGCTGGATGAACTCCAAGGTGCGACCTACGCCCGGATGACAGGTGAGGCGAGGGGAGTGCCCCCACAGAAGGACCTGAGTCCTCACTGCCTTGGGGACAAACAACCGATTGGCAGGGCCTCCTTTCGGGTCCGGTTTGATAGCTTGAGCTCGTCTCACGGTATCCTCGACTTGCCACGAGATCGGAGCCACGATCTTAGCAGCAGGAAGGACAGGCATGTCCGTGTCATCTCGAATGGCAGGAGCGTAGACTCGGGACAGGGCATCCGGTTTGAGATTCTTCGACCCGGGCCGATAGGTGAGGATAAACTGGAATCGATTGAAGAAAAGAGACCATCTAGCTTGTCTAGAGTTCAACCGCTTCGCCTGCTGGATATACTCCAGATTTTTGTGGTCCGTGAGCACTTGAAACGGGTGAGAAGCCCCCTCGAGCCAGTGTCTCCATTCCTTCAATGCCATCTTAACCGCTAGGAGTTCACGATCCCCCAGAAGAAAGCGCACGGATGAAGCTTCTTGTCTTCACCCCTCTGAGACAGGACAGCTCCAACACCAACCTCTGAGGCGTCTACCACCACCACAAACGGTTAATCCGTAGTCGGTAGTATCAGGATGGGAGCAGAGAGGACGCGCTGCTTGAGTCCTTGGAAGGCCGTCTCAGCTTCTCTTCCCCACAAAAACCTTGCATTGCCACCCTTGGTTAAAGCTGAGAGAGGGGCTGCCACCAAGCTGAAGTTCTTGATGAACTTGCGGTAAAAGTTTGTGAAGCCCAGGAAACGCTGAACTTCCTTAACAGATTTGGGGGTGGGCCAATCCGCTACCGCCCCTACCTTCCTGGGGTCCATTTGGACTCGACCGGGTTCCACTACAAATCCCAGGAATTGTACTCGGGATGAATGGAATTCACATTTTTCCGGCTTAACGTACAGATGGCTGTCTAGGAGGCGTTTGAGTACTTGTCTGACATGCTTTGTGTGTTCTTGAAGAGAGCTCGAAAAGATGAGGATGTCATCCAAGTAAACGAACACAAATATGTTAAGCATATCCCTAAGCACATCGTTTATGAGCGCTTGGAACACCGCTGGGGCGTTGGTCAGGCCGAAGGGCATCACCAAGTATTCATAGTGACCAGTAGGCGTGTTGAAAGCGGTCTTCCACTCGTCACCAGGTCTGATCCGCACAAGATGGTATGCGTTCCGCAAGTCAAGCTTAGTGTAAACAACTGCTTCCTGGAGCAGCTCGAAGGCTGTGGCCATAAGGGGTAGCGGGTAACGGTTACGGATGGTTATGGCATTGAGTCCCCGGTAGTCGATGCAAGGACGTAAGCCACCGTCTTTCTTGGCCACAAAGAAAAACCCTGCTCCCGCCGGGGAGGTGGATGGACGCATGAGGCCTGCTTCCAGAGCGTCCTTGATGTAGGTATCCATAGCAGCTCGTTCGGGTGGAGATAGGGAAAAGATCCGACCCCTGGGGGGGCAAGTGCCCGGAAACAGTTCGATGGGGCAATCATAAGGTCTATGGGGTGGTAGCATGGTGGCCCTCTGTTTGCTAAATACCAGTTTGAGGTCATGGTAACACTCGGGAACTCGGGTCAGGTCGATGGATTCTAAAGACTCGGGAGTAGAACTCGGGGAATTCGAGAAAATACAAGTAGCTTGGCACGTATAACCCCACTGCTTGATAGTGCCCACAGACCAGTCGATGTGAGGGTTATGGCTGTGAAGCCAGGGGTATCCAAGGACGAGAGGGAACTCGGAACAGGAGATCAAATGAAAGTTCATCAATTCCTGGTGTTGTGAAACTGAAAGTCGCAAGGAGGTAGCGACATGAGTGACAAGTCCAGATCCCAAAGGGCTTCCATCCAATGTAGTAACCCTCATGGGGTCACTTAGAGGTGCAGAGGGAACGCCATTCTCCTTCGCCCAGACACCATCCATGAAGTTACCTGCGGCTCCAGAGTCTACCAAGGCTTGAAGGTGAAGCTTGTGGTTGTCCCAGGAAAGGGTGACTGAAATGAGCAGACGGGAGTTGGACGGATGGGAGGAGGTTGTGTTTCCCGTTACAGTTCCCCCCGGTCTGTACGGGACAGAGCGTTTCCCTGGAGCCCGGGACACGTGGAACGGAAATGGCCCGGTTTGCCACAATATAGACAGCGTCGCTCCCTCATCCGGCGGTCTCTCTCAGCCTGGGAGATACGTCCAATCTGCATGGGTTCCGGTGGAGCCAGCGAGGATAAAGGTGGGGACTCGGAGCTGGGACTGATAGGGGCTAGAGGTCTACGGTTGAGTTCTCTCTCTCTCAGACGCTGGTCAATGCGTGAGGCCAACTTGATCAGGGACTCGACATTGTCCGGTGGTTCCCGAGTGGCCAGTTCATCTTGGATAGTGTCGGAAAGGCCTTTCAGAAAGCACACCGTGAGCGCCTCGTTGTTCCAGCCACTCGCTGCTGCTACCGTGCGGAACTGGATGGCATAGTCCGTCACGCTGCGCCGACCTTGGTGGAGAGTCAGGAGCTGTTTGGCTGAGTCAGGACCACTGCTTGGGCCTTGAAACACTCGTTTGAATTCCTCAGCAAAGGCAGAGTAGCTGGCACAGCAGGAATTATGGGCATCCCACACAGCAGTAGCCCAGGCCAGGGCTTTTTCCGACAGCAGGGTGATGATATCTGTGATCTTAGACCGGTCGGTGGGGAACGACGAGGGTTGCAGCTCGAAGGAGAGAGAACATTGGGTGAGAAACCCTTTACAAGCACTTGGATCACCTGAGAACCGTTGGGGAGGTGGAAGACGAGGTTCAGCCAGGGGATTAACTGCCATGGGTACGTGAATCTGAGGTACTGGGACGGGAACTGTTGCCGGGGTAAGTCGATCAGATATCTGCTTTATGGAAGTCAGCATCTCCGACAGAAGATGAGAATGTCTAGCCATTAAGGCCTCTTGCTGAACCAGGGCGGCTTCGTGGCGTTGGACAGTCTCCTGGTGGTGGGACAGCATGGCAACAAGGTCCTGGGAACTGGCTGCCTCTGGGTTCATTTAGGGCTCTGTGTTTCTGTCAGGGCCCGGTTACGAACCCGGGTCTCCGGAGTGAGAAACAGTCACTTAACCTTTCTGATCTCCCCATCCCGGATCCGGGATTGTGAATACAGACTCAAGCTCATTACCATAACGCAACGTTAACTATTCATGAAAGTCGCAAATGAAATGAAATAAATATGCTAGCTCTCAAGCTTAGCCTTTTGTTAACACTGTCATCTCAGATTTTCAAAATATGCTTCTCAACCATTGCAAAACAAGCATTTGTGTAACAGTATTGATGGCTAACGTAGCATTTAGCATTAGCATTCAGCTGGCAACATTTACACAAAAAAACAGAAAAGCATTCAAATAAAATAATTTACCTTTGAAGAACTTCAGATGTTTTCAATGAGGAGACTCTCAGATAGCAAATGTTCAGTTTTTCCTGAAAGATTATTTGTTTAGGACAAATCGCTCCGTTTTCTGCGTCACGTTTAGCTATGAAAAAACCCCTGTATCCAGGATTGTGTAAATCTATCAGCAAGCTCATTAGCATAACACAACGTTAACTATTCATGAAAATCGCAAATGAAATGAAATAAATATGCCATCTCTCAAGCTTAGCCTTTTGTAAACAACACTGTCATCTCAGATTTTCAAAATATGCTTCTCAACCATAGGAAAACAATCATTTGTGTAAAAGTAGCTAGCTAGCATTAGCATTTAGCGTTAGCATTTAGCGTTAGCATCCAGCACGCAACATTTCAACAAAAACATAAAAGCCTTCAAATAAAATAATTTACCTTTGAAGAACTTCTGATGTTTTCAATGAGGATACTCTCAGTTAGATAGCAGATGCTCAGTTTTTCCAAAAAGATTCTTTGTATTAGAAATAGCTCCGTTTTATACATCACATTTGGCTACCAAAAAAAATCCAAAAATTCAGTCCTCAAAACGCGAGCTTTTTTCCAAATGAACTCCATAATATCGACTGAAAACATGGCAAACGTTGTTTAGAATCAATCATCAAGGTGTTTTTCACATATCTCTTCATTGATACATCGTTCTTGGACACATGGTTTCTCCCCTATATCAAATGGAAAAGTACGAGCAGCTGGCAATTGCGCACCGAATTCCACGCAGGACACCAGGCGGACACTTGGAAAATGTAGTCTCTTATGGTCAATCTTCCAATGATATGCCTACAAATACGTCACAATGCTGCTAAGACCTTGGGCGAACGACAGAAAGTGTAGGCTCATTCCTTGCGCAATCACAGCCATATAAGGAGACAATGGAAAACAGAGCTTCAGAAATTCTGCTAATTCCTGGTTGATGCATCATCTTGGTTGCGCCTGTAGAATGAGTTCTGGGGCACTTACAGACAAAATCTTTGCAGATTCTGAAACTTCAGAGTGTTTTCTTTCCAAAACTCAAGAATATGCATAGTCGAGCATCTTTTCGTGACAAAATATCGCGCTTAAAACGGGAACGTTTTTTATCCAAAAATGAAATAGCGCCCCTAGAGATCTAACAGGTTAACCTACTGAGCCACGAATAGTCGGCAGAACCCAGAAGATGAGGCAGACACAGCAGTACTTGAGACGGTGTATTTAATGAAGTAAAAAGAGAAGTCCTTCAGGAAAACATGTAACTCCACAACCTCAAAAGGAATTCCACAAGAACAAAGGTAATCCTCCAAGACAAAAAGGTAAATCCACAAGGTGGTAGGAATAGCATAAAAAGCCTCAAAAGATACTCAAAAATAAATAAACAAGAACAAAAACAGAATTCCACAAGAGAGTCCACCGGGATCAACAAGAGTTCACAGAATACTAGGGCTGGGTGCTAACATACAAACACAGAGCAAAGAACTGAGGAAAACTAAGGGTTTAAATACAATCAGGGGAAACGAGGCACAGGTGAAAATAATAATGGGGATCAAGGGAAAACAAAAGGTCAAAAAGCACAATGGGGGCATCTAGTGACCAAAAACCGGAACAACCCTGGCCAAATCCTGACACTAAAGGAAGTCAATCAGCACTGGGAAAACCTAAAGAGGGAATCGGAGAATGTGCAAGACCTTGCTTCACATGTGGCACTTGACCTAAGCAGGCAAAGTAGGGGAACTTTCATTAATATGTACAATTGATGTTGGTACCCTGTAATTGCTATTGTATTTAAGGAATACTTCATTGTATTTACCCTACACATGACGATTGTTGGTGTTAGGCTGGCATTTGAATCAGTCGGAAGCTGGGAACAGAGGTCTCTTCTCCATGCTTCAGAGGAGAGTCAGCAGCCTGAGAAGACACCGGAACTCTGTCAAACTGATATACAGCAAAGCTATGGGCACTGGGTGAAAGGTGATTCCATTTGTTTTGCATATGTGCTTTATCTGCCTTCATAAGGAAAAATAGTTTGAACATTTTATGGAAATTAAACTTTTATGTTACTTCCTTGTTGACAATGTGATCATGTGGCACAGATTTGAGAAGGGCGCTCCTCTGTTACTGCTTTTGCCTGCTTACATGACCAGGTCTGTTGAACCCATTTAAATGGCCAATCTGCTGTTGCTACATCCACTTTTGGATTCTTGAAGAATATAATTTATAAATGCCTCATGAACATAGTTCAACAGCCGTACCCCATGAGAACCTCAAATATAAGCTTTTTCTACTCCAATATTTGTAAACAAAGTAAATGTAAACATACATGTAGCATGTGTCAAACTCATTCTATGGTGAGCCGAGTGTCTGCGGGTTTTCGCTCCTCCCTTGTACTTGATTGATGAATTAAGGTCACTAATTACTAAGGAACTCCCATCACCTGGTTGTCTAGGTCTTAATTGAAAGGGGAAAACTAAAACCAGCATACACTAGGCTCTCCATGACGTGAGATTGACACCACAGGACTATAGCCTCGAAACATATGGTTACATTTATCCTGCCCCATCCCTCTTCTTTTTACAGAACCATTGGCGGGGGAGAACGATTTATTGTTTCACCTGGTGATTGAAGATTTAAACATTGTTAAACTGTAATGTACTGTGCTTGTGTGTGCTTATTAGTTTAGTTAATGAATAACAAAAAAAGGTTATCCTTGTCTTCAAGTAATAATTTGCATCCTGATGGAGCTACATCAGTACATTAGTCATGGGCTTTTAAGTCAACGATTCCTTATGTATGTATGAGATGTACAAATGCTTATCTAGTACAGAGTACTTTGACCAGTTACTACTTTACTCTCACTCAAGTAGTTTTCGAGAGGGCTACTTTACTTGTACGTGGGTACAAGAACGGACTCTCATCAGCTGCAGATGAAACAGGTTAGTTGAATAATAATGTTTCCTAGAATCTACAGGCACTCCCAATGAATTATCAAAAGTATGGACACAGAATGATTGAAGTAATTATTGTATTTTATTATGCTGACCCAATTATGACCCATTACATATTTTGGGAAGATTAATGCATATGCATTAAGCTGCAAACTTTGAAATGTCCCTATTGAAATGGATTGTCCCATTCTGAACAGGCCAGTTGCAAGTGACATGCTTTTAATGCGACTATTAGCAACAGCGGAGCATGTTCGCGTTTGTTCGTTTTTTTTTTTATTAGATGAAAAAGGGACATTTATGCAGGCAGGTCTGACACAGTGGGAGAATTGTGAACATGCACGTATATCTGTGTTGTAACAGCGTTTGGCCACGTCTTCAGTTTGGTCGTTCGGTCAGAGTTTGTTTTGGTTACGTGCGTCCCAATGCGCGTGACGTAAAAGACTACGTTTCTGAATTTTCTGATTACATTTTAAAACTATTCATAAATGATTATTGCGCAATGTTACTTTCATTTGAATGTCATATACATTGTCACATTATGAAATAATTGATGTAGTTAATAAATTATTATGTTACAGAAACAGGAACAGTTCTAAACTACACATTTAGTTGTTTTGTCCTAACCCTAGCCGGTTTGTTCTTTATCAATATCTTCGCCAATGTGATTCTAATTGATGTGTAGAATGATGTGTACATTCATTAGGACATACATAACGCTGTACTGCATCAGCACATGCCAATTCAATGTCTGAGGTAGTGCACTTTTTGAAATGTGTTTTTCGTCATAACTATTTAAGCTTGACATGTGTGATTTTTTTATGCATTTAATAAGGACCCCTCACTAAATCTTCATGTCAAATAACGTTCGGATATGTTAATCTATTCTTGATTTAAAAATCATCAAAGTTTGGGGAAACGTCAATTGTTGGTGGCGCTACTGAGCACCCCATGGCCACCAGGGGTATGGGACTGCATAAGTATATTTAATTCATGCAAAGGATTATTTGTGCCGAGCCATAAGACTGAGCTACTTTTTTTGTGTGTATTCTATGACCAGACCTGCTATCTTACAAAGGTTTCCTAGGGGTGTATAAAGGTTCATGGCAGAAAACAAGTGTAAATATAAAAATGCTTATATAAACATTGTTACATCGATATTGACGCTTCTAGATGTTCAAAAATAGATATTCAGCAGTCTATATGTGACCTTTCAACCCCTATATCCATGACCCACATTGCCTTATAACCGCACCTCTATTTGCCATGGTCCTCGGCGCATCATATTCCTGATAAGCAACAATGATTAATTCTCACGGCCTATTCAAAAAAAGCAGTTGTGGAATGATTTGGCTTTCACCTTCATTACATATTTTCCGCGGACAACTAGCCTAGAGACCAAGCAGATAGATGGCCTGCCTCTATGCGCTAAACATGTTGCATGCCAATATTACTCAGGGGTAGGCCTATATCCAACATATTTAATGCAGGTAAAGTAATATATGTCATAGCATTTTATATATATATATATATATATATATGTGTGTGTGTGTGTGTGTGTGTGTGTGTGTGTGTGTGTGTGTGTGTGTGTGTGTGTGTGTAAGGTATGTTGATATACACGCAGGCCTATGTATTATAATATATAAAGTGAGCAAGGGTTGCACCTATTCCTTTCAAAGGCTACGCCTAGCCTACAGGCCTATAAAAAACTTGGACATGAATTGCGAAGTTCAAGGTCAGTCGGCCTCAATGCAACATTCTCATAACTTTTGATGCTTATTTTCTCATTAATGAGACATTCACTAAGTACTAAAGTTGATCAGCCTAATCTACTGCTCATAACTAATATATCAACATTGTACTATATGTGCCTCCGGTCAAAAGTAGTGCACTTTCAAGGGAATAGGGTGGATTTGGAAAGAAATGATCCAGTACCTTTATCCATTGAACTAACATTCTTCCAGTAGAAAGACAGAAGGAAACAAGTGACCTGTAAGTCTCAGATTTGCATTAATTTGTTGTAGCTTTAATATATTGGAAAAGGCCCAGTTAAAATGAAGAACTGTGTATGTTAACCTGTGCGACTTTTCTAATAGTGCGCCGGCGTTTTATTTCAGGACCACGGACAGCTACTGTTAGCTAGTGCGGGAGAAATGCAAGGCATGCCGTGCCGAGTTCAGAACCACGGCAGCGGAGACTGGAGAGCATCACTAACAACAGATATGAAGACCACAAGATGATTTTTGCCTTCTGTAAAACATTCACGATATGAAGCTGTGATTTTCAACCATCTGACCTACTACTGTCTGATTCATATAGCCTGATTGTGCATTGTGTTATAGATATAGGCATAGGCTAAAGGTAAAAAATGAACAGTGAAATTAAACGTATATATTTAATAACATAGTAAAATGAATCAATGCAAACATAAAATACTAAAATACTAAACTTCTGACTACTTTAATACACATAAGTGAATTTATCACAATACTTTTGGTCCCCTAAAATGGGGGGCTATGTACAATACTTGCTGTAATTTCTAAACGGTTCACCAGATATGGATGGAAATACACTCAGTAAAGCTGATAGTCTGCACTTTAACCTCCTAGTCATTGTATAATTTCCAATACAAAGTTCTGGATTACAGATCCAAAACAACAAAAAATGTGTCATTGTTGCAATACTTTAGTAGCTCACTTTATATGAAGAATAACTAAATGCATATTCTCATGAAACTGATTGAGATCAAATGGTTGGCATGCTGATGCTCCATGCTCCAACCATTTCTGATTGATAGTGATTCATGTGAAGGGACGAGTGAGGAATACATTTGTGCATAAAGTAGAAGTTAAACTGGAGAAACCTGGTCCTCGGCCTTGATCCAGTCATTGTCCCATTTCTTTCCACTGTAAGACAAGAAAAATAAACATAAAAAGGAATTAAGTGTTTTTAAGCAGAAATAGAAAATAAATAATTCAATATATAATCGTATAATTTGATAATTTATTTACATAATAGCGTACCTGAGGATTGATTAGGAACATTGTTTGATATGTTTTAAACAAGTTTATTGGTAATTTACAGGATTCATTTGTATGTATTTTGAACGAGGGAAACCGGTGGATTACTGAATCTAGCACACCATTTAAACATACTTTTTGGGGATCTAAAGAAGGACTTTATCAAACAAAATGACCATTTGTTATGTAACTGGGATCCTTGTGATTGCAACCAGATGAAAATCTTCAAAGGTAAGTGATTTATTTTATCGCTATTTCTGACTTTCTGCATCTGCTTGGTTGGAAAATATATGTAATGCTTTTGTGTACAGATAATTGCATGGTGTGCTTTCGCTGTAAAGCCTTTTTGAAATCTGACAACTCGGCTGGATTAACAAGAAGTTAAGCTTTTAACTGATGTATGACACTTGAATTTTTATGAATGTTTAATATTACGATATCTGTAATTTGAATTTGGCGCTCTGCAATTTCACCAAATGTTGGCCAGGTGGGACAGTAGTGCCCCAATGACCTGTAAGAAGTTTTGAAGCGTATTAAAGTTATACTACATGAAACCTTTTATTTAAAATACTAAATTCTGGAGTATAGATCCAAATTTCACATTTTAGCTTCACTCTCCAAATACATATGGTTTTGGCTGTACCTTGGTATTGGACGTTACAGTGCCTTGCTAAAGTAATCATACCCCTTGGAAACTCCTTTGACAGTGATTACAGCTGTGTCTTCCTGGGTAAGTCTTTTAGAGCTTAACGCACCAGGATTGTGCAAAATTAGTACATTATTATTTTCATAATTCTTCAAGCTCTGTCAATATGTTTGGGATAATGACTAGACAACAATTTAGAAGTATTGCAATATATTTCCAATCAGATTTAAGTCCAAACTTTAACTTGGCAACTCAGGAACATTCACTGTAGATTTGTCATTGTGTTGTAGGTTATTGTCCTCCTGAAAGGTGAATTCCTCTCCCAGTGTCTGGTGGAAAACAGGCTTTGCATTTAGGCCAGAAAGTATATTCCTTTGCAGTTTTTTTCAGTATTAACTTCAGTGCCTTGTTGCATACAAGATGCATGATTAGATTTTTTTTTAAATCTGTAAATATGTATTCTTCTTTTGTGCACGAATTGAATGTGAGACTGTGTTGCTTGTTTTTATCGTGGAGAAATCGGATGGAACATCCAACAAAATCGTGTTCAATTTCCCATTTGCTCAAATAGATCCTAAATATGTACCGATTTCTCTGGGTTTACGTGTTTTCCAGTGTCTTGGTGGGAGTGTTGCTGTTTGTTTGCTAGCGAGTGTGGCCTGTGAAAACCGTGTGTTAGGCTTGAATACGTTTTTAGCGTGTGTCGACATTCCAATAACGCCACTTTAGCGAGATGTTTTAAAATGTAAATGATCTTTATATTAAACTGTACTTCAAGTCAATATATTAAGACAAAAATGAAAGCGTATGCCGTTGAATTGCAATATTTGCATGCCGGAAGGAGCTCTCTAAAATGCTGCCATCTTTCTTGGCGGTCCTACATGCTCCTTTGTTGTTTTTTAATACATTTGCAAACATTTCTTAAAACCTGTTTTTGATTTCTCATTATGTGTTTCTCATTGTGTGTAGATTTATGAAGGAATAAACGATTTAATGAATGTTAAAATAAGTCTGTAACGTAACAAAATGTGGAAAAGGTAAAGGGGTCTGAATTCTTTTCGAATGCACTGTAAATCACAAGTCAATGTGAGCAGTGGCTTCATGCACCGCAAAAATCTGAGGGGACACAGAGTAAGTGAGGGTGGCTGTGGGGTGGTCCCTAAATGGAATAATTTTGACAAGCTTGCTTCTCTAACTTGATTGATAGCCTGAAATGGCTTATTGGTAGATAGTTATGAGTTTGGGAGATTGGGAACCCATCTGAGCTAGCTAAAGCCAACGTCATACCATTGCTAAATGGCTGGTAGCATTACAGATAAATTATTATTATTATTACGTTTTTTAAGAGGACAAATCTGAGGGGGTACATGCCCCTGTGCCCCCTATGGGTATTACCCCACTGAATGTGAGACAACGAAAATGAAAAACAAACACCTCAGTATGCGTTTCATTTAGGTTTATTGTCAGTGTGTCAATATCGGAAGGACATTAGGTTTGAGAAACATGGATGAACGTCTAATTCTGATGTAAAACTGTGAGAGCTTGAAGCTCGGATGACAGTTTAGCAGCTGAACTCCAGTTTAGCGGTACTTCTCCGCCAGGGCCAGAGCCAGTTGCTGCAGGAACTTGTCCACGGACAAATGGATCTCGGGGGTGAATTCGGCAGGGAAGTAGGCGGCAACGACCACAATCAGGTTGTGAGCCAGGATCTGCAAAGGAAAATGGAGATGGATTATTTCACCTTCACACAGGTAAAAACGTAGATTTTGTTAGTGTTTTTTTGTGTCTTTTTCTCTTACCTTGAAGTTGGTGGGGTCCACCCTCAGCTTGGTGGCGTGCAGTTCACTGAGCTTGGTCAAGAAACCATAAAGGTCGTCCAAGTTGCCAACACATTCATCGATCTGATTCATGATGGTGATGCCGTGCTTCTTCACTGGAGCGGAACCGGGGGCCACGGAAGCCCAGTGGGAGAAGTAGGCCTTGGTCTGGGGGTAGACGACGAGCATCCTGTCGTGGACATTAGAAAGCAGGTGAGCCAAAATTCATTTGAAATAATAATTCACACGGTCGGGGATCCCGTCCATATTTTTGCTGAGATAGGCAAAGCTTCCATATAATTGACTGAGGAGTTGTGTTAATAATTTTAATACATGTACCTAGTTTATAATTGATCATACATCGTTATGTAATTACCTGGAAAGAGCCTGGTCTCCAATCTCATCGGATTTAGGGAGGATCTTGCCCCAGATGGCCTTCACGTTAGCTTTGTCCTTGGCTGAGAGACTCATAGCTGCGTCTTGTCCGTTTATCCACTTAGATGAAGATGCTGAGAAAAGAAGCGTGTGAGCGTAGACTTCTCAGAGGCTGTTTTTATTGAGGCATGAAATAAGGCACGCCCCGATGTAATCTCGGCTCCTCCTCTCATTGGGCATTTTTCCAAGACATGATTCATGTTTTTTTTGTATATGTTATGGAACTGAGCCAATTCGTGTAATGCCCCAAATATGACAATTGCACAAAATCGATTTCGTTTGTAAAAATGCTGTCATAACATTGCATGTATTTATTTCATATAGATTGAATAACAAAGTGTTTTTGAAACACTTAATATCTCAATATTTTCTTTACAGTTAAGGTTTAGTCGTACGGTCTAATATTGCCTATACTCATTGGTGAGTTTAGGCTATGTGATTCTGTACACAAGGCAGTGTTGGGGAGTAGTGGACTGCATGTAGTTCAACGAGTAAGGAAACTACATTTCGTAGTAGCTTGGTGGGAGTTGAACTACATTGAAATCTAGTTAGGGTTTTCAGTAGTTAACTACTCCCCCCCCCCCCCCCCCCCCCCCCCCCATGTAGCAGCTAACTACCGGAATTACACACTATTTTTTTTGCTAAATAAAATAAAATATGGATGAAATATGCAATCATTTACTTTTGGGGGGCATATTAGACCTGACTAATTCTGACTTGAAACATCGTTTTTGTGTTAATAGGCTAAACTACACACTGTCAACCTTTTACCCCAAAGTTCTCTGACAATTTTTACTCTATTATATTTCAGATTTACATATGATCATTTTTTACGAAGTTGTTTGGCTAGTGAACTTCTTTGCCATAGTAACTTTATATTTTTTTTAGGGGTAGCTTTAGTGTAGCTTAATTTCTTCCAGTGTAAAATAATTGCTAATTTTAGTAGCTTCCCCAACACTGACAAATATTTGCAACGTGATTGGATTGGCAACTAGCAACCAAATCAAGACGTGTTGGCTTATATCCAATTTGGCCGATGTAGTCAATATTCACAGTTAATATGAGACATATTATAGACCTGATAATCGGAACGGTTTTGCTTTGGTTGCAAAGCGTAGCCTAGGCCTATCACTAAACATTGTAACAATATATAGGCTACGTGCATTGAATTTCAGAGGAGTTAAACAAAAAGATGTAGTTTCATTGAATGAAATAGGCCAATATCCACATTGAATAGTGTCCAGTTAGAACTTATCAATTCCCCGGATGAAAGCCTATAAAACGACTTGTCACCAACTGACATTTAGAATAATCATTCAAAAAGACCAGATATATGGAACTTTCAAATGGGTGGGGCCGTCTGAATATGAAGATAAAACACGTTTTGAGTCATGCTCTTTTTTAATAGTTTACTCCCAATCTAGGCTTTCAAAAAAGAGACCAAAAATAAACATTTACATCAATAATTATAATTTTATAACGATAATATTGCAATTCAATGTGAATATTACAACGATAAATTAAAAGAGAATATTGTGCTAAATAAGGTTCTATCCTGAGATAATTGGCATTAAAGTTTCCGAACCTACATTGGTTTGAGTGGTGTCAGATATTATTTTGAACTTAACAATATGAATTGGCGTATTTTAGTATGTAGTATGTAGAGAACATTGAACAGAACAAGGCTATGTCAATAACTACATTTGGACAAAAATGCCGATGGAGGCTAATCATGACTTGTTTATTCCATCCATAATCATTTGAATTTGGCAACGCCTAAATGACCAAGCATTATCTTTAAAGGTGGGATGAAGTTGGCTCAATGCCGATATGTGCCACACTCGATGACCTTGCCCCCTCAAGGCATTCATCCAATCATTTTCTGTGTTCTGTTCAGGGCGGAGATACTGAACATCAATAAATTGGACGTCGCAAGAGACAAAAAGCTCAGGAGTCCCTTGTAACATTTTGCAAGTACCAACGGAAATCAACAAACAAACGACAACATGGTCGACTGGACAGATGCTGAGCGCAGTGCCATCGTAGGCCTGTGGGGAAAGATCAGCGTGGATGAGATCGGACCCCAGGCCCTGGCCAGGTACATTCTTATAATATTTATGTAGACATCATTAAATAATAACACAATAATAGTCTACCTAGAATATTTAGCACTAAGTGCGTAGTAGGAAATCGCGGTGTTCACCTTTGGTGCGATACAGACCATATTGATTGTGAAGTATAATTTTAATGGCAGCCTGTTTTATTTCTTTTTAGACTTCTGATCGTGTCTCCATGGACTCAGAGGCACTTCAGCACCTTCGGCAACCTGTCCACACCCGCTGCCATCATGGGTAACCCCGCCGTGGCCAAGCACGGAAAGACCGTGATGCACGGACTGGACAGAGCTGTGCAGAACCTGGATGACATCAAGAACACCTATACTGCACTGAGTGTGATGCACTCCGAGAAACTGCACGTGGATCCCGACAACTTCAGGGTGAATATTGCACATTAACAAACTGAAACAAAATACAAAAATAATTAGTCTTATGAATTAAATAGCGTTATGAGCCGATGTAAAGCTTATTCCAATATTACATTCTCCATCTGGTTCCTTCTCCACAGCTCCTTGCCGACTGCATCACCGTGTGCGTGGCCGCCAAGCTCGGTCCGGTCGTTTTCAGTGCTGATATTCAGGAAGCCTTCCAGAAGTTCCTGGCTGTCGTTGTGTCCGCTCTTGGCAGACAGTACCACTAGAGCATCACTCGACAGCATCAATATGGAAGAGAGATGACACTCCAACTCCAGTCTGTTAGGCTGGAACCTGTGCCATAGCTACACATATTGAAAATAATAAAATACACGTAAAAGCATTTATCTTTTTGAAGTATTGTTTTTTAATGGAAAACGCTCTCCTGCAAATGTACTGGTGGCAAATGGGTTCTAGTTAGGCCTTCAGTGGATTCAAATAAGCGATGCCTAGCCTACACATTTTCAAGTTTGAAAAATAAATGATTTCCTAAAAACCTGGACAGACATGTTTTACATTTAGCAGACGCTCTCATCCAGAGAGTCTGCTGAATCAGACCTTTCGGTTAACAACACTCTTAAGCACTAGGCTGCCTGTCGACCATTACCTAATGTTTGCTACTTGTATTATGATAACTACAGTATATTTAAATATGTATTTTCTTTGTTTTAGATATTTAAATATGTATTTCCTTAGAATTACTGCAATCCACTGTCAACAAATGCTTTTACCATTTTTGGACCTAAAAACCCATTTGTCAATCTTTTTAGCAACATTTTAAACGTCACACCACAATCATGTGAAATTGTTTTCAACACATTATTTGAGTAGCCTAACACAATCCGTATAAAATATGATTTTGGAGCCTTGCCCTCGCCATCACTGGATTTATCCACAGCAATGTGACAGATCGCGCCGTCTTGCAAAACGAGGGCAACTGATGTCGAGCTTTATTCAAACAAATCCGATAAAATACAAAATAGAGCTGCAAGTATTATTGCGGCCTCCGGAGTGGCGCAGCGGTCTATTGCACAGCGCAGTGCTGAAGGCGAGGGCCATGCGAACTCGGATCTGTAGTATGGAAGTTGCAGCGATAGGACAAGACTGCTACTACCAATTGGATATAAAGGAATTGGAGGGTAAAAAAGGCCTATATATATTATTCATTGCATCAATTCACTGTCCATCAACTCCTGTCTGAATCCTATGTCACAGCCACTAACAACTAACAACCCATATGCCTGAAATCCTTACATCATAAAGCAACATGATACAGTAGTCTCGTCGCTGTAGCACATTCAGAGATCGATTGATAGACAGTAATCTTAAATAATTCATAGATTTCAAACGAAAACCACTTTCTGTTTCTCATAGATGGACCAGATTAAAATGCGATGAAAGGCGAATTCCTAATTAGTTCAGGAAGAGTTCTGTGAGACATTCACAGCAATGGGGGAAGACATTTGGATCAAGAGAGACCTTTAGAAAAATATGCACATTTTCTCTAACACTGTATATACAAATATGTATTTTACAGTTATAAGGAAGGTGAAATCTCATAGTTAGTCATTTTATAATTTGATTCTACTATATTTAGAAAGCATATAAGTAATTTGAAGTCTTATTCATACAGTTTTGTTGAACAGGAAATACATCATCTAAATATTTAATGTATTCATATTTGTATATGTACCTAAGCTTGTGTCCTCAAAAGTGACTACACCTCAGCAATTTATAACAATTTTTTACCAGAAAGTGGAGATTTTAACATTTCTTGGAGTGCAGCATTACTATTGTTTATAGCCCTCTCATGATAAATCATTATTTTTGTGGATTATGTAGATTACATTTTAGATTACATTTAGTTACATTTAAGAGTTTTTAAAATGTTTGCATTTGAAACATTATTCTAGAATATTCAGATTATGTATTACATACATACATACATACATACATAAGGTGGTATTTATCCAAACAATGTGATTTGCATAAGTGAATGTTCAACCTTAACATGTGATAACTACACAACAGAACAGATTAACAAGAATGACATTAACTCTCATGGTGGATAAAAATAATTATCTGAAAGCCACATCCCTAAACTACATCTCCAATCTTCTGATCTGACCCACTGGGTAATTTAAGCAATAAGGCCCGAGGGGGTGTGGTATATGGCCAATATACAGTTGAAGTTCGACGTTTACATACACCTTAGCCAAATACATTTAAACTCAGTTTTCACAATTCGTGACGTTTAATCCTAGTAAAAATGCCCTGTTTTAGGTCAGATAGGATCCCCACTGTCACTCCCTGACCTTAGAGATCCCTATTATTCTCTAAGTTTGTTTAGGTCAGGGTGTGACTCGGGTGGGAAAGTATATGTTTTCTATTTCTTTGTTTTTGGCTGAGTGTGGTTCCCAATCAGAGGCAGCTGTCTATCGTTGTCTCTGATTGTGGATCACATATAAAGTTGTCTTTTTCCTTTTGAGGTTTGGTGGGATATTGTTTTCTGTTTAGTGTCTCTACCTGACAGAACTGTGCGCTTTCGTTTTCACTTTGGTTATTTTGTTTGAGTGTTTTTTGAAAATAAAATATCATGAACACTTTCCACGCTGCGCTTTGGTCCACTCCTTTCGACGATACTTTATTTTTATTATGTCTTCATTTCTTTGTCATTCCATTTTTTTTTAAATGTGTGAATCTACTGTATTTATTAGTCTGTTGTATTGCTAACATTCAAATATGGGCTTGATGGTGAAATAAGGACACAAAACAGAACATAACTTAATTCATTGCCCGTTTATTTTATTGTGATAACAACAGCGCAGGAACTGAACTACAATTTATCTGTATTTGTCAGCCAGGGCAGCGGACAAAGCTGCAAGGAATTTATCCACAGCAATGTGCACTTCGGGAGTGAAATCCGCAGGGAAGTGAATAGCCAGGGTCACAAGGATGTTGTGGGACAGAATCTGAAAAGTAGATTTTAAAAGTTAATATTGACGAATTAAGCCAGCAACAGACTTAGAGTTGAAGTCGAGAGTGATAAATATAAAGATAATAAGTTATCTGGGCGCCAACCTTGAAATTGCCAGGGTCAACGCGCAGCTTGAAGGCGTGCAAATCGCTGAGAGCACTCAGTCCTCCGACGAGGTCGTCGATCACTCCGACAGCATTACCAATTGCACCCATGATGGTGCTTCCATGCTTCTTGACTGGGGCAGAGCCGGGGCTCAGGTCAGCCCATTCGGAGAAGTAGGTCTTAGTCTGGGGGTAGGCGGTCAGCATCCTGCAAATGAGTTTGCATACCATTTTAGGCGTATTTAGATGCCTTAACTTTTAAGCATTATGCGTATCTTACTCTTACCATCGTCTGTCTACAATGTAATGCAAGTAGTTGACTTATTGTATGTTAAAATGCTTATTCGGGGTAGGCACATAGGCCGCTGTCAGCGGGTTAAACACAACCATTCTCATCATTCTTCCATTAAGAAGGCTTACCTTCCCAAAGCCTCAGCGCCGACGACATCTGCCTTTCCACTAATCTTGCCCCAGAAGGCCTTGACCACAGATTTGTCTTTTGCTGTCAGACTCATTTTGCTCCTTTTTGATTGACGTGTATTAGATCTACAATAACTGAACCTAACAAGATGACTGCCTATACAACTAGGTCCCTTTATATTACCATAGAGCGGCAGACACGCCCAGCTACTAGGGGACACTCCCCGTACACTGCAACCATCTTTGTCAAAATCCAATAGTAAGAAACGTTATCTTGGCTTTTATCAAATGTTAAGTTAGAATTTCTATATTAGGCCCTCCCATAAGATGTCAGAGGGCTATGTTTGTAATACTATACATCATTAACGTTTTCCTGAAAACATTTTGCCTATGTTTTCGTCTTCTGACTGTACTGTGAAACAATGTATGGTAATAAATTGTACCTGTCAACAATTTTACAATTTGTTTGATTGATAAATATAATAGTACATAATAATGATTATTTATTTCGTTGCATAAACGAAATATGTCTGTATAATCAATCATATATGTCCAATAGGCTAATTCTAAAGCTGCTTCTTGCAAAATATCTAAATATTTAATTGCTAGCTAATTAGCTATTTAAAATTACGATGCACCTTAGTAAATTAAATTGTACAAATCAAAACCACCTTCAAGACCTGCATTCAATTGGAAAATATTTATTCAAGGTGACATATTTGACATTTGTTCGATATGATCCCCAATGAAAAGGTTGATTGGACTTCGAATGATGATCGGGAAAAAAAAGTCAGAAGTCATGCGAGGACATGGGTACACACCTATCTGCAAATAATACAGGACATTCCTGCTTATCATATGTAATGTCTTGAAATTAATCACTTAAAATGGGCGGAACGGTCTGAATCCCCCGATAAAAAAAGAAGGCATAATATTGTCGTAGATAAGGAACTGTAACCAAATTGTAGGCCGGAATTAGCTTGATTCTGTACAAACTAATAAAATAGCATTTACTGTTGTTTTTAACAGACAAATTATTGGATTTTGAAACTGAATTCTCAATAACATCAGGTATAAGAGCTGAAGCTCTCATTAAACACTTGGCCAATACGGATCTTTACCAGAGCCAATCACATGCGCCGCCTCCAGTGGGCGGAGAACACTCATAAATATAAATTGCATGCAGCGTCTCCCTACATAATACATTAATTGTTCAATCTTGTTGCAAAACCGGAAAACAAACACTGACAACATGGCTGACTGGACAGACGCCGAGAAGAGCACCATCAGTGCTGTCTGGGGCAAAGTAGATATCAATGAGGTCGGACCACTGGCTCTGGGAAGGTAGGTTATGGCTTCAGCCTCATTCAAATATATCATCTAATATAGTTTATAGTGGAGATCATGAGTAATTATAACAATATTATACTTGTCCTGTTATCTTATTAATATTGAGTTGATATTAAGTTTGAATGGAGCATATTAGAGTATTAACTAGGCATATAATTTAAATACATTTTAAAATAATCCACATACTTCGGTGTTCTTGCAATGACAGAGTCCTGATCGTCTACCCCTGGACTCAGCGTTATTTCGGCTCTTTCGGAGATGTGTCCACTGCTGCAGCAATCATGGGCAACCCCAAAGTTGCTGCTCATGGCAAGGTCGTGTGTGGAGCTCTGGATAAAGCTGTGAAGAATATGGGCAACATCTTGGCCACATACAAGTCACTGAGCGAGACCCACGCCAACAAACTCTTCGTCGACCCTGAAAATTTCAGGGTAGGCCTTTTGTTTTAGGCTACACGTATAACATTCAGAACAATACGTCTAATTACAAAGGTAAAACAAAACCGACAGTCTTATTTAACATCTTCCTCATTTGTCTTCTGTCCACAGGTGTTGGCTGACGTCCTCACAATTGTCATTGCCGCCAAGTTCGGAGCCGCTTTCACTCCTGAAATCCAGGCAACCTGGCAGAAGTTCATGAAAGTGGTTGTCGCCGCAATGAGCAGTCGGTACTTCTAAATGTACCCCAGACAAGTGATTATGTTCTGACATCCCTGCCTGAGTGAAAATAAAGTCATCGAAACAAGCTGCTGTATTCATATTTGTACAAACAACATTAGGGTTAGGATTGGGGCGGGGGGGGGGGGGGGGGGGGGGGGAGAGTTCCACCACAAAACCCATAACATCAATAATTAGGCAATATAGAGATGGGCATTTCTTAAACCATTGATGGTTTAGGGTCATGAACTATTGTGTAAATGAAGGGCGGCTGCACTGTAAACCCTTATTAGTTATCATCACTCTACAGTGTTGTGGAAACCCGCTGCACTAGTATTCTAGAGTACAGTTACTTACAACGTTACAGCTGGCTTTACTCAAACTATAAGTATTTCATGATCCCAAATGGGCCACAATTTAAAGTTGATTAAACACAAAAGTTTTAGTAAGAGTACATTGTACTCAACATAGTTTGCTAATGAAGTAGATTAGTAGTGTAACACACACTTAATAATTTTTGTCCACTAATGGTAATTTCAGAGTTACCTAAACATAGTAGTTTGAGCTAGATCTACTAAATATTTGGAGTCTGGGCAACATGTTGAAGTATATTTTTTTGAGTACAGAATACTTAAAAGATGTCTGTCCATTAACTTGCTTTTACTCCCTACAACAACTTTAGTTGTAAAGTTCTGTTTGTACTCAAAACATTAAAGCCATAACAACTTGTCACTTATCATGTCACTGTGAATTTAATTGTTTAAGTATCCAAACTGTGTAGCTTTTGCACAACTTACTTACAATTCCAAGTAATATTACTATTTTTTATGTTCATTTCACTTGATTAATAACTTAAATCATTCATGTATCACTGTAATTAATTACTTTAGTTACTATTATTTGGAGTGCATTCAACAAATACTGAATCAACATGTTCAAATTTGAATACAACCTTTGAGGAAATTAAACATAAGACAGTAAAAAAAATAATGCTATCACATTTTAGTCCTGTGTAACTTGATATGTTTTGTTAAGTAACTCAAACAATTTGTAGAAACCAGCTGCACTTCAACATTTTAAGTCAAAAACTACTCTTAAAATCCAAGTTCTTTCTTTCAGTCAACTAGTCTAAAGCAAGTTAGCTTTACAACAGTTTATTTGATTTTATTTGAAACACTGCGGCTTCAGAAACACACATATCTAATTACATGAACGCACCAAACACGATTCATCTATTTTAGCATCCATCAATAGATGAATGCCATTTCTGTACAGCATGACTCATTTTAACAGAACTTTTAAAAGACTATGATAACAAAACCTCCAACTTTCAATCAATTCAATATTGTGTAACACTGCAACATTCCCCATCAACTTAACTGTTAAAACATAAGCACAGTATAATGACCCTTCTTTCTCTAATTAACACTTTCAACTGATGGCTGGTAGCTTCCATTCAATTAAAGTTGTGCTGGAGGTTTTAAAATTAAAATAATGAGGTAGTGATGTGCCGACATCAATTTCAATCTAACAACTTGACTACATTCAACTGTTTAAAATGAAGATTAATGTTGACAATTCACGTTTCTTCCTCTACGACAATTTTCACTCCATTATGTTTACAAAACAAAGTAATACTTGCAGATTATAAAATGTACTTTGTGGTTTCCCCAACGTTCGTATATGTACGGGTCAACAACTCTACACAGATATGCAAACGACCACTCCTTACAACTCCATGAAGATTCCCTATCCATTGTCATCCTCTGGGACCTCGGCCATTTTTCATATGATGACGTCAGCTATGTGAGATTTGTGGCCATTGCCTCTAAAGCGTCCGATATACAAGAATTTGCAAGGTAACTTCACAATGCCAATGTTCAGTTTTCCCAAACAGTAACACTTTCAATTAAACTTTACACCAACTGAAGTCAAGTTACTCTTGTATCTGTGTACATGTTAAGATTAAAGGCCAATAGTATTGCATGACTTTCTCATTTTTGTGATCGGTTTGACTAAATCAAATGCAGGCAGACTTTTTAGTTGCCCACAAAACATTTAATCATCTTCAGTTGTTTTTAAACATTTTTTTTATCCCTAAATCTCTTTTCCTCATAGGATAAAGTAGCTATTTACAATTGTTTAGCGCCATAAATGTTTTTGGTATTGGTACTTTGCAGTTGGTTTTTCAAAGCAAGGACCTTTGGCTTCATTCTGTCCATCCAAGTTTAACAACACTTTTTGTATAAACCCAAAAGTGTTCTTCGTGCAATTCAGGTATCCATGTAGGAGTGAGTACATTAGGCTGTACAAACATACAAAATCAAATCAAATCAAATTTGATTTGGCACATACACATGGTTAGCAGATGTTAATGCGAGTGTAGCGAAATGCTTGTGCTTCTAGTTCCGACAATGCAGTGATATCCAACGAGTAATCTAACCTAACAATTCCACAACTACTACCTTATACACACACAAGTGTAACGGGATAAAGAATATGTACATAAAGATATATGAATGAGTGATGGTACAGGACGGCATAGGCAAGATGCAGTAGTTGGTATAGAGTACAGTATATACAGATGAGATGAGTAATGTAGGGTATATAAACACAAAGTGGCATAGTTTAAAGTGGCTAGTGATACATGTATTACATAAAGATGGCAAAATGCAGTAGATGATATAGAGTACAGTATATACATATACATATGAGATGAGTAATGTAGGGTATGTAAACATTATATTAAGTGGCATTGTTAAAGTGGCTAGTGATACATTTTTACATCAATTCCCACCAATTTCCAATTTTACAAGTGCATCAGGCCAGCACTGGAAATCCTTCATAACCATGTTCTCAAAGACCACGGAGACTCTTCCTGGATGGAACAACCTCGCACACAGCAGCTACATCTCCATCGTCATCAATGACTGAGATGATGGCTGCTGGTCTCTTGATGGCTGCAGGGTCTTGGGATGTTCCCTCATGAGAAAGAACATGAAAATGTAATTATCATGTCACAATAAACTCTTATGAAGACACACAAGTAGTTTCTCCCATCCTTTATTTTGGGTCAAAGAATATTTGAACAACCTCGCACACAAACAATCCACCGTGCAAGTTATGAACACTCCAGTTTCCAGTGTTTAATTGCTATATTGTAATTACTTCGCCACCATGGCCTATTTATTGCCTTACCTCTCTTATCCTACCTCATTTGCACATGCTGTATATAGATTTTTCTACTGTACTATTGATTGTATGTTTGTTTATTCCATGTGCAACTCTGTGTTGTTGTATGTGTCAAACTGCTTTGCTTTATCTTGGCCAGGTCGCAGTTGCAAATGAAAACTTGTTCTCAACTGGCCTACCTGGTTAAATAAAGGTGAAATAAAAAAAAAAAAAATGAAAAGTCATCCTCTTGGAGTATTGCTGGAAGACATCTGAGGACAACAGTTCATCTGTGTTCACATCACGTGGTTGCTACAGAGAAACATTACAAACATGAACTATAGATTTGTGTAAGGGTATCACTGATCTTAAAATGTAACATTTCAATCAATTCATTTGCTTTACACTTTGCTTACTGATTTAATTTCTATACCTGTGTAACGATCTGGGCGTAGTGGGTGTGAGGTCAAGCGCATGAAGCAGAGAGTTCAGGGTAGTGCTATTTAATGCACAAACGGCGAACATAAGCCACCCCACGACACACAGGGCGCACACAAAAAATGCCCCAAACACGGGGACTTAAAAAGTCCAGCCAAAACCCACGAAATGGGAAACACGTTAACCTCAAATGTGCACACTAGTCACACAAACAATCCCGCACAAAGAGCAGGCGGGCCTACTGGTTGACATAGCCCGACTAATCAGCCTAAACTCAAAACAGGTGAAACCAATAAACAGAAAGGGGGAAAAGGATCAGTGGCAGCTAGTAGGCCGGTGACGACGAGCGCCAAGTGCCACCCGAACAGGAAGGGGAGCCACCTTCGGTAGTAGTCGTGACAACCTGGCTGTACAAATTCAGAATGGCAGCCATCTTCTGTCCATTTCTTCCCGTCTTTCCCTGCTTCTCTGGATAGGTCTAGCAAGCGTTCTGTGTGTTGATCAACATGGAATAAAACGAATCACAGGCTTAACGTTAACTCTCAAAAGCAATGCATTTAACACATTAGCCAAAACACTATTTACATTGTCCCCATAGCTCTGTGGAAGAGTAAGTCATGACATAAACTAGAGGAGTCTCTGTTCTGCAAACTAACGTTAGCTAGGCTAGCTAATTGTTGAGACGGGCTGCCAACTAGTTAAAACATCAAATAAATACGCACATGTCACGGCAGATGGATTTTAACATAAAATTATCGATGTTAACGTTACACGGAACCCAAACAGTGGGTGTGTGCGCCATCGTGCATAATGGTATTTTGTCCCCCCACACCAAACGCGATCACGACACACAGGTAAAATATCTAAACAAACTCTAAACGAACCAATTATATTAATTTGTGGACTGGTCGAAAAGCATTAAACATTAATGGCAATTTATCTAGCTAGCTTGCACTTGCTATCTAATTTCTCCTTTATAGCTAGCTTGCTGCTGCTAGCTAATTTGTCCTGGGATATAAACATTGAGTTGTTATTTTACCTGAAATGCACAAGGTCCTCTACTCCGCCAATTAATCCACACATAAAACGGTCAACCGAATCGTTTCTAGTCATCTCTCCTCCTTCCAGGCTTTTTCTTCTCTTGACTTTATATTGCAATTGGCAACTTTCATAAATTAGGTGTATTGACTTTGTTCATCTTTCAGTCACCCACGTGGGTATAACCAATGAAGAGATGGCACGTGGGTACCTGCATCTACAAACCAATGAGGAGATGGGAGAGGCAGGACTTGCAGTGTGATCTGCGTCAGAAATAGGAATGACTTCTATTTTAGCCCTTGGCAAGCAGACGCTCGTTGGCGCACACAAGGATTATATTTTGCAACGCTCACGCACGTGACGCCAGCGGTGTAGTCAGCCTGTTACACGTGCATTGATCCATCAGTTGGCTAGCTAGCTAACTTTACCTGTTAGTCATGCTTGCTAAAGCTAGCCACAGACTTTTCACAGTGTTCTGCAACTAACATTATAACAATCATGTAATGTATTGAGCATAACTTTCTTTAAAAAAAAAAAGATTTACCCTTCGGGTAATTTTGTATTTAACTAGGCTAGGTCATGAAAATCAGCAGCACTTTTCCTTAAATTAATTGGCTAACATGAACTGCTGAAAAGTTAACCGACTTCATCTAATGTTAACGTTACCTACGCTACGTCGTCAGGCTCCGGAAATTTCCTCCCTAACTTAAATAATGAGACTACATTAGATTTCCGTGCTCACAATTGGCTCCCTTAATGCAATGTAGCTTTAAATTATATATACTTAATTGTACAAACCTTGGCGGGAAGTAAGCCGCCTGTGTGTGAGGTTTACTACTGCACACACACTTGGAGAAAGTGCAGTATGATCACAGAGGAGATGTTGCCTTTGACCGATGATTCTTCCAGATTCCCGCCCAAAATGTCAAATTAACCAGCTTTTTTATGACATGCAGCTAACTGTTTAGAAGTTATATCACTTGAACAAAAACATTACTCTAACATTACTCTTAATTCAGGGCGTCATATACCACATTTTCTTGGAGACAGACATCCACAGTGACACTTTACGCACATCTGATCTAATAATTACCAATGACCAATTAACACCAGGTTTACCACTTCTAGGCCCAGATGCAAGCTACATTTAATCAACACTAGACTACTTCCTCGATCAGATGCAAAACAGTTTTAAAATCTAAATGGAATTGGACACCAGGAGCTTAAGGACCATGTCCTGGACACATTGAATGTGTAATGTAATTGAGCCATCATTTGGGAAATATAGGCCTCCTGACAACATTTTGAGTTGGCCTCCATCCTCACCCTGTCACCGTTCAAATAGGTTTGGCCCTAACCAATTGGGGCATTACTACATTTAGCAATCTGTATTATTCTCACCATTAGGCTTTGAGGTCCCTACATAATTATGCCTACATCATGCCAGAGAGTAAGCATGTCTACCAGCTATACACCACACGCACTGACAGAGTACAATGTTATAGAGGGCCAGACAAGGATCAGCACACAAGTCATTGCAGAGGACAGTACATCAGCACAATTTACTCTGTCTGATGGCAGACTATAGGGAGGACAAATTGTGTAAGGCATAAAAAATTGACAAAAGAGTAGAGGGCATGAGAATATCTCACCAACCATTTTTGACACCCTTTCATTTCTTATGTGGCTGGTGTGTGTTGTGGGTGGAGACAATAGGAGGCAAGTAAAATGACAAGGCATAAGAGGAGAACGAACGATAGGCAGGAAGAGAGACTGACTTAGACCTCACTAGCCACCCCTTTCCTAACTGTTCAATTTCCCTAGTTTCAAAATTATGTGTATGGTGTGTCTTAGAAGTTGGGCCTACTAACAGTGATATTCAGATGCACCAGTTAAGGTCCTTGTGTAATGTGATATTGTACCCCCTAGCCCAATTGTCCTTTGTATATTATTCATATATACTTGTGTTCCCACATGTACTTCCTGTATTGATTTGTTAATTAAAATTAAAATAAATAGCTAACGTTACTTGCTTCCTGCTAAGAATTTTCAGGGTTCTCCTGCAGCTTCGCGATTACTTCCATTGTACTTGCTCATTTATGATTACGTTGCCACAGCTAGCAAACGACAACGCACGGGACCCGAGACGGTATTGTTCTAATGGTACGTAGAAAGCTAATTTGCTGTACTGCATGTTTGCATGTTTATATAAGCGAATGTGATATGCGAGGTTCATGCTAGCTAGATACAGCTAACCTGCTGCCCCACAGTAAAGGTAGCTAGCTAGCTAGTTAAAGAAAAGTGTTTTGTGTGACCTATACTTTATGTATGACGTTCTGTTGGATGGAATTGAAGGTTAAGTTTGTGCCCACCTCCAATGTGGTGGGACCATACTTTTTGTTGCGTGTGGCCACCGACATCACTCAAAACAGCTTCACATTCACATATAATGAATATGCTTAATTCGAAAATATGCATATTAATTCCATTACTACTTATTAAATTACAGGCTTGACATCACTCATCTTAAAGTAATTGTTATTATGTTCTCTCTGGTTTTGCATAAATTGATATGGTATCATCTCCCTTCAAACGTAGAGTGATCTTGGTGGAATTGAAAGGATGATACTACCAGAATGTCCAGCCACTATTGACCAATTTATAATTTTACTGAGGCAGCAATTTGACATTCCTTACACCATTGACATTCAATTTCAAAACTCACAGTCTGATTCACAGTTTTTCAAGCGGACCTGCATTGATGATCTGCCAAACATGGGCACAATTAAGCTTTTGATATTGGAGGATGCCATGACTAGCTTTGGGGTGTCATTGAGTAATCCACACGTAACTTCACAGCATCCAGGACAACCGAGTGACAACTTTGGGGTGCCAACCTTTTCACATGATCTTGAATTGATACTGAGAGAGTGAAATCAAGGGTATGACCAATTTGGAAGACAACTGGTGTTAACCAGAAACCAAAGACAACTGATTTTGGATGGCGTGGCAAGAGCTATGTATCAGAGGAATGAGTATCCAAGTGAGTGTGACTTTGAAGATGCTGCAAAAGCCTTAGTCCATTGTATACATAAATGCCTTGCTGACAATGGGTCACCAAAAGGGTGGGAGGGATGGAAGAATGGCTTAAGTTTAAAGTAGGCAAATACAGAACGGAACTAGGCAGAGAAAGGTGTCCTGAGGTTGGTAAAAAAACGCGCCCAAAAAAGAAAAGATCCAGAACCACCACTAAAACACACTGTTTACTGTGGCCCAGTCAACCTCTCACAGTTCCCTCAATCAAACGTTGACGCAGATCAGGAAAAGCTAAGGACCGATATTGCTCTTGAGATGAAGAAGACACACAAAGACTTGGCTGTAATCAATCGCTGTATGGAAAAGACATTTGCCCTGAGAAGACAGGAGATTCTGAGATTCTGGGCTATTGAGTTATTGTCATTCAGTAAGAGCCTGGTAATGTATAATCGTATTAAGTACAGAAGACGTCTGTGTCTTTAAAATATTTAATCTACAGGTATGTGCTGAGTTTCATCACATAACTAATCAGAACCTGCAGCGATTGTTCTTTCTGCACTAGACCATCACACTGAACGCTTGCTGGCTTTATCCCGGGAGGTGCAGGGACAGATGGGGAGCTTTGGACTTTGGCTTTCTGCCATTCTGAAGATATATGATGAAATGGTTTGTTACATTGTAATGGACATATTTGGTCAGTTTCATTGGTTCTGTGCGGGCACTCCCCCTATTTATTATTTTATAAAAAAATAAAGAAATGTCCAAACCCCACCTGCAGTGTACATAAAATTGGTTTGGGGTGAAATGGTAGTCAAAGGGGTGTTGTCTCGATTAATGATTGAGCCTATGGATAGCCAGATTGGTTTAAAATCACAGTGCCTATATGCTTTTCCAATTTGTCCTCTGCAAGTTGATTTATTAATATTCTGTCTGTGTCCTTTTAGCAATCAAGGGATGTGAATGTCAGGCGAACGGCTGCCCTTCATCGGCTGCCCTTCATTGTCTTCCAGCACTACTTCGTGAAAGAGACTCAGATGTTCAAAACCTGCAAGGTTCATTAATATACTTCAGAGTTATTACAGAGTTTAAGACTGCTCCTTTTAATATTGATGTGCCTTGCCTAGAAATCACAACACGTCTTCCGCATTGGTTGATCTGTATTTCACACTCTTCCGGTTGTCATACTGTAGGGACGGACGTGAGTCAAGAAATCCTGGTGTCCTCATTGGTCCAGTCTGCATACTTGCTATCATCTCTGATGATGAAGATGCAGTCTCCATCATCCTCGAAGATGGAGTGGTGATGATGATGAAGATGCAGTCTCACTTCAGCCACACCAAGTCTCCATCATCCTCGAAGATGGAGAGGTGATGCACAGTTTCCAATCCTGGCCAGATGCTTTTCTCGCTCTTTTTGGCCTGGTTTATGCTCTACATCTGGATTACCCAAAACCCATGCCCAGCTCATTTCTATTCATTCAGCAAGTGTTCCTTAACGTTGATTGTGAAAAGCTCAAATCAAGTTTTGGCCTTGAAAAATAAACTGTAACCTAATTACAGGTCAAATGTGCCTGTGGTAAGACAACAGATTTTTTTTCTTCAACCTTAGAAAAGAGAACTTGGTGATTGTTGGAACTAAAAAAAGGTGGTGTATGCTTTTTTGTTGTTATTTCCTTTCATGTGGGTTCTCTTGAAATGTAACCAGAGGAAAATTGACTGACAACTGTGAATCTCATGTGTTTGAAATGTTGTTGTGGTATTCTCTAATAATAAATCATATTAATTTGTACAGTCCAACATGAAATGTTGTTGTGGTTTTCTCCAATAATAAATAATATTAATTTGTACAGTTCAACATGACATTTACACCTGAACCTAAATGATCTACATGGAAGCACGCTGGGAGGGATTGGCTTGTAAACTATGACTGCTTTTGTAGACAATGTAAAAAAATACATTTAATGTGTACTTTTGAAGGAGTTACACAATAATACTTCAGCTATTATGTTTGTTCTGGGTTATATTGCCTAACCAACAAATATTCAAAATCATTATATGAATTATCAGACGTCAATACTCTTAATTAACTTGAAGTCATTAGACGTTTACAAAGCAAAGCATGATGAACCGCTAAATGGGTTGGCTTTGAACTTTGCTCCCTGGTTTGCTTTGAGAGAACATGTCATCATGATAACCTCTACTTACAGTACTAATACTGAGCACATTCATAGAGCAGTCTATACAGTAATATACTCAGTCATCTGTCTGTGTTATAATATTGTGGTGTTGAGGGAGCTCACCGTCTCCAGGTACTACTTCAGGCAGTGTTAACAGCAGAGCTCCAACGAGAATTGATTTTGACATATTGTGTGGCATCTGCCTGTTCATTGCACAACATAAAATTGGTTTCCACAGCAGGGTTAAGGGACATACATACATACACTTATAATTCTAACAACTTTTTTGTTAGTAGAGTATTTAATTGTCTTAAAATATAGTTCAATTTCTTTTTGTAAGGTAAGAACATGTGTTTTTTTGTTTGTAAATTTACATTTGTGAATATGAGTAACGTTAGCTAATGATCATCTAGCCGCTGCATGGCATGACATATCTAGGCAGGGAATTTCGCCATGAAATTATATGTAAACAAAATTCGGTGAATATCGAAGTAAAAAAAATCACTTAAATTGGGCTATTTTTGCTGCAAAGTCAGCTGGACGAAAACCTGTAAGTCATATTAGATAAATAGCAAGTGTGACTTTAAGCGAGCAGAACCTCATCGTTGATCAAAAAGAAAAATGTCTTAAACAGTACATATAGAACTGTAAGCAAACGTGATTCAAACGTGTAAAAAAGTATTTGAGCGCGTTAAATTCTCCAACAGCAATAGTCATTCGCTTTCAATTTCTCAAATTGCTCTCTCAAGTTTTGGCACCTTTAAGTTTGGATTCCAGGATTGATGGGGGTGCGGGTTTACAGGCGGGTGCATGTCTATAAACCTTAAATTGGTCACTTTTACTGGAGTGATGGACGAACTAACAAATTCCTGGCATTGGCCAGTCTAGTGTTGCTATTGTGACCTCTAGCTATTATGAACCGTCTGTTTTCCTGATAATTGGGCTACTTTGAAACGATGTCGCAGGTGAAAATGTATTGGTCGCGGGTGGAAGGTTTTTGGGCTACTTCTAAATTGCACCGCAGCCGCCATGGCATTTCATTAAAAAATATATATATTTCACTGTGACCTGCTGCTGACTATCAGGCAGTGAGCAGGCTGTTACTGAGTGAGTGTGTGAGTGAGTGAATGAATGAATGAATGGTGGAGACGAGGAGGGACAAAGGGGTGTGCGTGCGTTGAGAGCACTGGTTGAGAGAGTGCTGCACGGCGACAGAGTAGCAACTTTTTAATAGTTGTAGGTAACTGCGTTATACTGAACGCAACATGCAATAATTTAAAAGATTTTACTGAGTTACAGTTCATATAAGGAAATCAGTCAATTGAAATAAATTCATTAGGCCGTAATCTATGGATTTCACATGACTTGGCACCAGTGCACCAATGGAAGGGCCCACCCACTTGGCAGTCAGGCACACCGACTGGGGAGCCAGGCCTAGCCAATCAGAATGCGTTTTCCCCACAAAAGGGCTTTATTTAAGAAATACAGAAATACTCCTCAGCACCCCCCTCCACCCCCTCTCAGGTAACCACGTCACTTTAGTCGTCCCCTCGCCTGCCCGGGCTCGAACCAGGGACCCTCTGCAGACAACAGTCACCCACGAAGCATCGTTTCCCATCGCTCCACAAAAGCCGCGGCCCTTGCAGAGCAAGGGGAACCACTACTTCAAGGTCCCAGAACGAGTGACGTCACCGATTGAAACGCTATTAGCGCGCACCACCAATAACTAGCTAGCCATTTCACATCGGTTACAGTTACACATGGTCTGCTGTTGTGAGGCCGGTTGGATGTACTGGATGTAGCTTATGGTAGAGAAATTAACATTCAGGTCTCTGACAACATCTCTGGTGGACATTCCTGTTGTCAGCGTGCAAATTGCATGCTCCCTCAAAACATGAGACATCTGTGGCATTGTGTTGTGTGACAAAACTGCACATTTTAAAGTGGCCTTTTATTGTCCCCCAGCACAAGGTGCACCTGTGTAATGATCATGCTGTTTAATCAGCTTCTTGATATGCCACACCTGTCAGGTGGATGGATTATCTTGGCAAATGAGAAATGCTCACTAACAGGGAAATAAACAAATTTGTGCACAACATCTGAGAGAAATACATTTTTGGGGGCAAATGGAACATTTCTGGGATTTTGTCATTTCAGCTCATGAAACATAGGACCAACACTTTACATGTTGCGTTTATATTTGTGTTCAGTGTAGATGGTCATTATTGAGACACGCTAGAACTGATATAATGGCAACAAAGCAATGGAAAACGACTTTAGGCGCACTAGAGCTCTTTAGATAATTTCGCTCAGATTATTAAAAGTAAACTGGATTCTAATGTCGACTTTTATTATGGATAACAGTATCAAGCAAAGGGTTTTACTCATGCTGGGCGGCAGGTAGCCTAGTGCGTTGGGCCAGTAACTGAAAGGTTGCTAGATCCCTGAGCTGACAAGGTAAAAATATGTCGTTCTGCCCCTGAACAAGGCAGTTAAACCACTGTTCCCTGGTAGGCTGTCATTGTAAATAATAATTTGTTCTTAACTGGACTGTTGGAGCTAGGAACACAAGCAATTCGCTACATCTGCTAAATATGTGTATGTGTTTGATTTGATGTTTAATTTGGGTCTCTAGGTGATAACGTTTAAGAACCCCTGCTCTATGCTTTCCAGTTGTATTAGCCTCACATGATCATGCTGGCTCGCGAGGCTACAGTACAGTTGCATTGCTACTGAATATGAAAAATAACAGTGATGATATTAACTGGTAAAATGCGAGTATTTGTTTTAGAATCGACCGAATCACTGTAATCTCCCACCCCACTAGCGGAACTATTTTTACGGTCTACATCACATATCAGTGTAACACACAACATTGGCAGGCAGCCCTGAGCTGGAGTAGAGAAACAACACATCTAGCAGATAACGGAATTATATAAGTATTAAAATATATTGTCACCAGTATATTACCGAATGTTGTTAAGTAGTTAATCAATGTAGCTAATGGTGTAAGATAGGTAACATTAACCCTCAACATCTCTTAGGTGGCACAAGCTAGTTAGCTCGGAGCTAGCTATATTTGATCATTATTGGAAAGTCTGGCAAGTGGTAGCTAGGTTTCTTGTAACCATGTAGCTAGCTACTGTAATGTTAAATATCAATTGACAAACAGTTTGCTAACTCGACGTTAAAATATGTACATTCATTCATCATCATTTGATTTACAAGGCGAGCGAAAATCTATGTATAAACAGTCTGAAAATAGCTTCTTCAAATGTGGTGAAAAGACAAGCCCTATCAGTGTAATTTTGGTTACTTCGGGTAGCCGAGGGAACAAATTGCTCTTTAGGTACCCATTTCAACGGGTTGCAGATTGCACATCATCACTCACGAGTAAGTATTCTTTACTGTGTGTGTGACGTTAGCTTGCTATGTGGTGTGATATGTAAAATTTGGTAAACAAATCTTCTAATCTGATGTCTTTGCCCAATAGCAAAACAGCGAAGTCCATATGCATTGAACACTACAGGAGATGTTCTTGAAGACCCAGATGGAGATTCAAGGTATTGGTAATCATATTATGTCACCTACATAATGTTTCCATGTTTAGGTCTATATCACGATGGGGAAATAAACAACATCCCTTTGAATGGGGACTGTTAGCTTTCGAAAACCCTCATCCATGTGTCGGATTTTCAGCCATTACATTCGCCCGCATTTGGCTTGGTGTAAACTACAATTCCGATGCTGTGTTTTAAGGTTTAAAACCGTCAATAATCATCGCTTTCGAAGCGGTTTTCAAAACGTATGCTGATATGCCCCCTATCTTTCATGTCAGCGAGAAATAATCTTTCAAATAAAAAAGACACACTTACTTTAGTAGTTTTACACAGATCCATACACATTGTGTGCCCCCAGTTTATGAACTACATTTCCTCCTCAGTTATCTTACACACAGGTGTTCGGAGCACGCTAGATAGCCAATTTGCACAGGAGGCGTCCAATGTCTTCCATCAATAAGCTCTGTAGTAACATGGACATATGTCCGTGTGGGAAAACTAACCCAATAAAGGCGTGTAGTAACTTGAATAAAAAATAAAAAAGTATTTCTCACTGATAAGAGATACATTCCTTATGTTTCCAATATAGTACCTCAGGCAATGCTTGTTAATGTTTAAAGCAAAGTGTTTGGGCTCTCAACAAAACTCCCCTAGTCAGAAGATACTATCATCATTATGTGCTAAAGTAGTTAGCATTTATGAATTGGGTAGGGGACTGTGTGACACTGCACCAGCGTGACAGGCTTCAGCATATTCATCATACCTTTTGTTAACCAGTCAAGTTTTGGATATGTTCATATCAGAACAAAATTAGTCAACATTTGATTAAAACAATTGCGGCATGTGTGTTGGCTAGGGTCCTATTGGCTCTGGATCACCCAAGATGGCTAGGGTTGTATTTGTGCCCTCTTGCAAATGTGTCTGTGATATTACAGCATGGGTTCATGGTAATCCACCCCTTATCTGTTGTTTGGAATATGTGATTATGAAAGTCACTCTATATGTATGTCAAATAAATGGATAGGTTACATGAGCTTTTTAACCTTGTTACATAAGTGCCTTTTGTTTAAGGTGTGGGCTTTTAAAGTGTTTGCTTTTTAATTTTCAAGTGACATTCAGATAAAAAGAAATGGCTGGCATGCAAAATAGTGGCCACTAGATACAGATTTTTTTAAATGAAAATTTCAGTCACTCATTTCATTTAAAAGGAAGAATTTAACAAAAATACAGATGCCTACAATTGATAGTTACTCAAATAAAAGCTACAGGCCTATTTACATCAAGTTTGGCCTACTCTTTACCTATTTCAACCCATCTATGATATTAACATGGTAATTACTCTAGTAACTTGTTGTTACTTAGTTATTGCTTTGTTGTTGCATTTTAATGGAGTTGAGTCCACTAACAAAAAAAAAACTAATGTTGACTACTATGTAATTACAAAGCAAATGATAAATTACTTTGTAATAACATGTTCATAACATTGTTACTGGGTTAATTATAGCATTTGTACTCTGGTACAAGAGCAATGCATCGTGAAGCGTTACAACATTTTCTGTAATCAAGTCTTTTGGTACAAAAATGAGATCAATTTGCTTTAAAATATTTATTCAAGTCACTGTCAAGTGGTAATCTTGTTTAGCTTTGTTTGTGATGTCCTTCTGTTATGCACTCTGTTCAATTGTCTGCTGCATTTTTTTTCTTTTGTTTGCGTTTTCTTTTTTTTTTATGGCCCTACTCCCATTTCAGAGAACAAACTCCATTAACTGATCAACAGTTGGTAGCAGGGTAAGACCAAGTCATTCTAAAACCACCTTTCCTTTGTTTACAACACCCTTGTCTTTATTCACTCCTTCCTTCCTGTTTTGTCTTGCATATATATATATATAAATATATATCCTGTGTGTATATATATATATATATATATATATATATATATATATATACCTACGCCAACCTTAATCTCTGAAATTCCTGTTGAATTATTACAGATGGAATGATTCACTGGTCTATCTTGGTAAATCCTGCATTTCAATTAAGCCTTGTTAAGTGATTGCTCCAAAACCAGCGGACATAGATTCTTCAGTTCATTTAGCGTTGGAATCCACTTCATCTGATGATATTTGATTGTTGGGAAATCAATTCTGAATAGATACAGACTTCTTCTACATGGCTAAACCAAGCAGAGACATAATAACTTATTTCTCAGAACAAAAAAACATAGTCATGATTAAGATTGGATTAGAATCTGTCCCTTTTCGGTTGTCTGGTGGAATAATACTACCTAATGATGTTGATATAATTTGTATTGGATGATGGGGCCAGCCTACAGCATGAGCTATGTAAACCAGCATGAGTCTGTCACCTCCCCTTTACAAAGCCCTCACCTTCTCTGCCAGAGGGGGCTTATTCACTGTCATCTCTCCTTTCCAAGTACTATTTACACCAGCTCCTCTCACACTGTGATCCATCAATCAGGTTCCAGGCTGATCCATGTGATTAACCTAACCCTCCTATCCATAGTCACACTATGGCTACCATTATAGGTTGATGGACTAAACAATAAAACAAAGACAATGAAACCGAATTAGATATAATTGGCACTTTCTCAGATATCTTGTTGCTCTCCTCCCTTCCTGCTCTACTCTCAGCTGGTTTACTTAGGTCTTTTTCTCCTCTCTTTCTCCAATAAGGTTCTCTGACATCATCCTCGCCACTATCTTGGCCACCAAGTCTGATATGTGTGGGAAGAAGTTTGAGCTGAAGATAGACAATGTGCGTTTCGTTGGGCACCCCACCCTCCTCCAGCATCCTCACACCATTCAGGTAAGATACTTTTTTTGTGAATTTGTGATGGCCTGAGCATAAATACACCTTCACCCGCAGAGATTCTCTGTCAGTCAGTCCAGCAGTACCATGAGATCTGAATAATGACTGTATATGAATGGATGGACAAAGCCATCAGTCACGTGACACAATTCATCCCTTTGTGAAGACTCAATAGCACATTTGAAGCCAAGGAATTCAGTTAATATGGCATCTCATGGATATATAACATGCACAGTTTGAGCTGCTCCAGAAAGTGACGTTGCAGGCTAGCTCAGTGCTGCCCCCTCTCAATGAATAAATCAAGTTGAAGGCCTACCGGGGTACTGCAGGCTTCCATTAGTCATTTAGTAGATGCTCTTCTGCAGAGCGATTTACAGGAGCAGCTAGGGTTAAGTGCCTTGCTCAAAGGCACATTGACAGATTTTTTACCTAGTTGGCTTCGGGATTAGAACCAGCAACCTTTTGTTTTTAAAATAATCAGTTCAAGGACGTACATCTGGTGTAATATAATAAATTATTGGTACCATGCTTGTCTTAGAATATTTTCATTTATTTACACGAAGATTGACCACGAAGATTGACATTTTCCCAATTGCGGTCGGCTTTGGCTTCATTGAGAGGGGGCAGTTCTTCTCCTCTCTATCTGAAACAGCAATTCTCCTTTGACTTCTAATTCCACTCTGAGACTGTGAATTCAGGTCACTCGCTCCATCTAGTGGAAGAAGTGCCTTACATCTGTGTTTCACAATCATTATTTGACAATTCACAGAAGTAAGATAGAATGGTTGAATATAAGGGGTGGGGGTGGAGAAATCATTTGGAGTGAAATTCTAGACAAATATTGAAATGGTTTGTAACGTAACTAAAACGTATCTAACCTAAGTAGGTTGATGATAGGTACTATTCCATTCACTGGACTACATGTAGCCTGTTAGAGGGTTGAAATTAGTGTCCTGATGAACCTGATAACAAATTACTCAACTAGTGCAGTGAATCATTTGCTTTCCATAAAGACTTATTTAATCCATGTGATTTGTATGCTGTTGATTGTATCCAAATGGCAATTTCTCATCAGTGTGATCCCCTAATAACCGAGCCTGAGCCGTATGTTAGAATCTTTACAAAATGGCCCTTTTCAGAAATTATACCAACAATTCATGAGCTATCGCTCTCATAGAATGTTATTTCAAAGCTTAATTGAATACCTACTGTAATAAACCAAGCTTTAAAGAGTGCAATTATATATTTATGTATTTTTGTAAATAAGATGTTGGAAATTCCAGTATAAAAGGCACGAATAAAAGGAGCCATTTAAAGCTGTTTATTCTTGTCTAGAGAGCTTTGTCACAGGACTAACATGAATGTTTTCACTGTGTTGTTTATACATTTCAATACATACAATAGAAAGGATTATGATTTAAATAGTGACGTGCAAAGCCATTGATCATAGAATGATTTAGAACATCTTATATCTATTATATTTATGATCTAATTTCTTTCTGTCCAGGTGTCCAAGACAGACCCCTCACCTAAGAGGGAGATGCCCACCATGATCCTGTTCAGTGTTGTGTTTGCTCTGAGGGTAAGAACGTAATTTTTATTTTATTTTCTATAAATAGCTTTTTCTTTCCTCTTGAATATAATTACTGTCATGTCAATAGTATTCATCTTCATTTGATGAATAAGTGCTAATACTCAGGTTTGGATTAGCTAAATGTTTTCCACATTATGTGCTTATTTTACAAACACCACATTCATTGGTGATAAATACATTTTGTCTAATTAAATAAAATAAATTGGCTGGTAATTTGGGTGGGTGAGGCCAGGTCAGGGAGAGTGCTTTCCCAGAAAGGGATGGGTCTCTTGGGGTGATAACATTCCAGCATGGGGTCTATCTGTGTTGGAAAGGAGGGTGAGAGCTGGGTGGGGGCAGTGGGCCCTGTTTAATCACTCTACCCAGCATGGCACTACCCTCCCCTGGGCATGACTCAGCCTGGCAGACTGCTGATTCACTGGAGGCTGCCTAGCCCTGCACAGCTGAGACTGGGCAGAATGTGCACAGTCATGTTCTAACCTCATATCTGCCCAACAACCCACCCAGCCTGTCACTCACTGGCATTTTCCACAGCTCTGCGCCTAACATGACAATGCAGAAAATGATGTCCTGCACTTTTGACTTGTTTGTTTTTTATTTTGAAATATGAGTAATTTGTTTAAATACGCTATTGATTCATATTTTTATATTCATATAAGTAATGTCACTCAATGTCGGTTCACCCAAAATTATTTAACTGCAATAAATAAAATTTGACATGAATGTATTGTTAAAATATCAGATAGATTTGTTTTTATAGTATGCACATTTTTTAAATTAGCAGTTTGGAACTAGGGGCATTTTACCGCTCACAATTTTTAAATTAGCAGTTTAGAACTAGGGCCATTTTACCGCTCACATTTTTTAAATTAGCAGTTTAGAACTAGGGCCATTTTACCGCTCACATTTTTTAAATTAGCAGTTTGGAACTAGGGCCATTTTACTGCTCACATTTTTTAAATTATCAGTTTGGAACTAGGGCCATTTTACCGCTCACATTTTTTAAATTAGCAGTTTGGAACTAGGGCCATTTTACCGCTCACATTTTTTAAATTAGCAGTTTGGAACTAGGGCCATTTTACCGCTCACATTTTTTAAATTAGCAGTTTGGAACTAGGGCCATTTTACCGCTCACATTTTTTAAATTAGCAGTTTGGAACTAGGGCCATTTTACCATTCACATTTTTTTATTAAGTTATTATTGAACTGACTTGCCAGACCATAGATTCCCTATTTGTTACAATTACAATGTAATAATTGAGTAGATGCTCACAATTTCAACCAATGTGTTATAACCATTACATATTTCTAATCATCTATAAACTAATAATAAAGTACTTTTTAGTAGTAAAAAATGTAAGGGATATTTCGACATTTCAGAGTCTCTGCATGCAGTTTGAAGGAAGTTGCTAACTAGCTCAAGCGCAATTGCTAACTAGTGTTAGCGCAATGATTGGAAGTCTATAAACTTCTAGTAAGCATTGGCTCACGAAACAACCTTTCACTTCCTTCATACTGGACGCAGAGACATAAAAATGGTATCGACGAGTTCATCTGACTATGGGGAATTAGATAAATTGCCACAATCTCGAAGTATCACTTTAACCCAGTGTTGAAGTGTGATCAGTGTTCCAGTTGCTTTGCACCAGTGTCTCATAATGCCGTCTCTCTGTCCCTGCGCCTCTTACAGGCCAACGCCGACCCGTCAGTCATCAGCTGCATGCACAACCTGTCCCGGCGCATCGCCATCGCCCTGCAGCACGAGGAGCGCCGCTGCCAGTACCTCACCAGAGAGGCCAAGCTGATGCTGGCCGTGCAGGACGAGGTCACCAACATGACCGAGAGTGAGTCACATACTACATTACCCAAAACACACCACTCAGTGCTTGAGTCTAGTACCATAAAGTACCCTCCATTAAGTACCATATACCACGAAGTACCCACTTTACTCTGATAGCATTTTACAGAACAATGCATATATTTTCCTCTCCATATTGTTCCAAAGAAGATGGGGAGGAGAGGTGTCTGTCAAAGTCTTC
Source organism: Oncorhynchus mykiss (assembly GCF_013265735.2). NCBI lineage: Eukaryota > Metazoa > Chordata > Actinopteri > Salmoniformes > Salmonidae > Oncorhynchus > Oncorhynchus mykiss. Next base: position 40,513,008 of record NC_048577.1, on the reverse strand, counting down.
ACAATGTCATGGAGAGGTCAATGTATGTGACTTGATTTTCTGTGTTTTCGTTCTTAGCTGATGGCAGCCCTCAGTCACCGTTCAGACAAATCCTTCCTAAATGCAAGCTTGCCAGGGACTTGAAGGAAGCATATGACAGGTTTGTAAAAACACCATACAAAGTCATGTATTTGTGGATAGATTCTTTGTTCTTACAGTGCAGGTGTAATAATAGAGTCTGTGTTGTGTTTCTAGCCTGTGTACAACAGGGGTGGTGAGGCTCCATATCAACAACTGGCTGGAGGTGAGCTTCTGTTTACCTCACAAGATCCACCGGGTAGGGGGCAACCACGTACCCCCAGAGGCTCTGGAGCGTAGCCTCAAGGCCATAAGGTGTGTATGTGTGTGAGTTTGTCCTTTTGTGAGCTACTGAACACTGTTTGAGACGTGTGGGTTACAAGTTGTAACTGACGGCAGAACTTCGTAGGCTTTCATTGTATGTGGACATTAGGTTGATCAGATCTGTATTATGGAACGTTTTACAGTAATTATATACCGAGGCTGTGAGAGAGAAGTCTATGTGGTAACAGTTAGCTCTTGTGGCCTGCTTCTTTATGTGGAACTATTAACTGCATCTGGTGAGCAGCTCCACCAATAATTTCCTGTAGGCCACAGCGCCACCTAATGGCGTTCTTTATTTACTTCTTCTGCCTTTCACATGCTTATGTTTAGTCAGACCAATGTTAGTATCTTCATCTCAAATTACTACTACAATTTTGCCCTTAGTAAAACATGCATTGGAACTTAAATATAAGCCATAATGATAGCTATATATTATGAGTATTTTCCAAGAGAGAAAATGTTGTACATTTGTAGCAACAAAGGGGCGCTAAGTGTATTTCCATACACTTCACGGACTATGTAGAATGTAACTAGTGATAATTAGTCATGAACATGGGCTCTGTGTTAAATGTATGTGTTGTTGTCCCCCAGGCCGTATCATGCTCTGCTGTTGCTGGACAGTGAGAAGGCTCTGCTGGCCCAGCTGCCTTTGGACTGCTCTCCTGCTCTGGTGCGCCTCATTAAGACCTGCTCTGCAGTCAAGAACCTGCAGCAGCTGGCACAGGATGCAGACCTGAACCTGCTACAGGTTGGTAGGAGCACCTTGCATCAGTACACACTAATACATGGGTATTTGATTGTTTATTATTTGAATACTTATTTTCTGTGTATTTGAGTATTTTCAAATAATGTGGCTGAATAAAATACTTCTATTGGAAGTATGTAAATGTATTTCAAATAATTTCCTATAAATAGCCTAATACCAATACTAATTTCAAACACTTTTTTAAAATGGAGTGTATTTGAGTCAGTGTATTTCCAAATACGTTCCAATATTCAACTACTTGTCTTTAAAAATATATAAAAAATATAAATACTTACTTCCAAATGTATTTGAAAACAAATGAAAACCCTAAATAGTATTTGAAGCCAAGTTTAGTTGACATCGGCCCACTTTTGAACAGGGACCAGGGACCAGGAACAGGGATATTTGATTGTAAGTTGCTGAACACTAACATGCTGCAATATAAAGAATTGTCGATATAAAGAATAGCAAGTCATTACAAATTGTCCTCAATGTCACATCATATTGTTGGTGTCATAATGTTGCTGTTCTCATACTGCCATCTAGTGGGGTAAATTATGAATCTTCTTTCTCTTCAGTAATATTTCATTTCTATACAGACAGGTTCTGTCCATGCCCAATAATGTATTTTCACAGTTACATTTTTGTTTCTGTTTGTTGTGTGTGCAGATCTTCCAGATTGCTGCTCACCTGGTGTACTGGGGAAAAGCCATCATAGTGTACCCTCTGTGTGAGAACAATGTCTACATGCTGTCCCCACACGCCAACATCAGCCTGTGAGTATCTGTGTGTGTGTGTGTGTGTGTGAGTGTTTGAACAGTCTCGTGCTCCCTTTCTCTCCTTCTCTCATTCCTGCCATGCCTCATTAACAGGGTGTGTGCTGAGAGTTGGCTAAACTAATGAACCAGACACTGTAATCTGTACATCCATTTTATACCAACATAATAAGCTGTCATCATGAGCATCAGGGTGCTAATTTTGAATTATGACCTAACGATTGGATGGTGAATCTATAACAAAATGTGATGTCATATCATGTTAACCCATTATTTTTGTTGATTGAATTAGATTTTCTTTTGGTCACTCATGGTTTGTCTGTGTTTCGTACTGTAGACTGAAAGGATTCTCTCCAGCTTGAACATTTGTAACGGGTACAATATGAATATGAAGAAGTAAGGAATCACCATCTCCTTCTTCTTGCATAGGTACTCTCCATTGGCTGAGGCGTTTGGCCAGCAGTTCCCAGGTCATGACCTGCCTTCCATGCTGGCCAAGTTCTCCCTGCCGCTCTCACTGTCTGAGTTTAGGAACCCACTGGATGCGTCTGTGCAGGAGGTAGGTCTATTAGGAAATACACAAGCTCATTTTGACTAAAAGATAGCTTCCAGAAAGCTACTCGGCATATAATTGATACCTTAGAAATGCTGATGTCTGAAGCAGAAAGAGCGCCTGGGCTCTCTCCCAGACCCATTCCTGGTTTGGCCGAGCTCTCTAAGCGAAGATGATAAATTATAAAAGACATCACATCAACTCCATCCTTCTCAACATCTATTTTTCATGAGAACAGGACCAGAACACGCAGCTATTTCTTGGCTCTATTTTGGGCCAGGTTGGAACCTTTCTGTCTGAAACAGATGCGCCCAGTTACAGGGTGACGCTTCTTCCAGTTCCACTTGTTCAGTTTTTTTCTTTGAGTGGTGCCTCTAACCCAGTGTGTCCCTTCTCATTTCCCCTCCACCTCTGGCCAGGCCCAGCTGATCCAGATGGTGGTGTGGATGCTCCAGCGGCGCCTGCTGATCCAGCTCCATACCTATGTGTGTCTGCTGGTCCCCCCCAGTGAGGAGGAGCCAGGTCTGCTGCGGGACGAGGAGCTCCCCCTGGTGGCCCGGGTGGGGGGACGCAGCCTCAGCACGCCCAGCGCACTCAGCTTCGGATCTCCAAGTATGTGAACTTCCCCTTCAACCAGCTGTCTTGCACTCTGGGGATGAAGTGTTGATGAAGTACGCTCTGTTTTTATGTACTACCGTACCTGGTTAACCTGTTCAATTCCTGTTCAAAAGGGTTACCTGCTACAGTTGTGCCTCTAGTCAGCTAGAGGCACAACTGACCAAACCCCTGTCTGTCATTCCTTCTCCTCAATCAATGTCTGTCTGTCTCATTCTCTCCACCCCTCACTCTCTCTCTCTCTGTGTAGCCAGCAGTGATGACATGACCCTGACCAGTCCCAGTATGGAAAACTCCAGTGCAGAACTGCTTCCTGGTGGAGACTCTCCACTAAACAGGAGGATGACCGAGACGTTACTGGCCAGCCTGACAGAGCACGAGCGCCAGGTCATCCTCAATATCCCAGCTGCACAAAGTCCTGAAGACCTGCGCATGTTTGCCAGGTACAGTATGTCCCCTGCACTTTACTAGTTGGCACCAAGGTGGGCTACTGTATTTTTAGTGGCGTAATGGCGCCCTCTATTGTGTAACAGCCAGTATGACAGGTGGGCTGGTTCATTTTGAAGGACCGGGGCTGGAGGCTCTTGTGACTAGTATATCTTCAGAACAAACATACATCTGTCAGCTTGTTCTTGTGGGGAATTAAAGGATTTTTGTTCAAGGCTTTGAAAAAAAAAAAAAATAATCTCATCCTGTCTTCATGTAAGAATATATGGGAAAAATAATGGTATTTTTCAGTTGTGTAACAATTGCTGAGTTGCAGAAGTGAGAAAAAGCTTGAAGGAAAATGCCAAAGCCCTAAGCAGTGAATCAATAGTGTGACTGCATAGTGTGCAGGATGCACTAATGTGATTACTGGCTCTAACAAGTGCTGCTTCGTGCTAGATTTACTCAGCTAATGATTTGGTGAAGAATTTGCTTTAGTCTCATTTCTCTGCCTGTTGTGTGATGTTCCTTCCTTCTTTCCAGGCTGCTGCACTACTTCCGAGGGCACCATCACCTGGAGGAGATCATGTATAATGAAAACATGAGGCGATCTCAGCTGAAGACCCTCTTTGACAAATTCAGAAGTGTTCTGGTGGTCACCAACCATGAGGACCCTGTCATCTCCCTCTTCCAGTCTCCTCTGGAGTAGAGGTCTGTCATCTCCCTCTTCCACTCTCCTCTGGAGTAGAGGTCTGTCATCTCCCTCTTCCAGTCTCCTCTGGAGTAGAGGTCTGTCATCTCCCTCTTCCACTCTCCTCTGGAGTAGAGGTCTGTCATCTCCCTCTTCCAGTCTCCTCTGGAGTAGAGGTCTGTCATCTCCCTCTTCCACTCTCCTCTGGAGTAGAGGTCTGTCATCTTCCACTCTCCTCTGGAGTAGAGGTCTGTCATCTTCCACTCTCCTCTGGAGTAGAGGTCTGTCATCTTCCACTCTCCTCTGGAGTAGAGGTCTGTCATCTTCCAGTCTCCTCTGGAGTAGAGGTCTGTCATCTCCCTCTTCCAGTCTCCTCTGGAGTAGAGAGGGTAGAGAGAGTAAACAGGTCTGTCATGAGGTGAAGGACCCTTTCTGAAATACCAGACGGACAGAATGATACGGACTGCTGCTGTACAAAGGCCTTTATTATGGTGCTCACTGCTTCTAGCCAACTGTACTCATATCAATGCACCCCAAAACAATAAGATTTCTAAAAGAATAACTGTCTGCTCTGCTTGGGGGACTGGGAGTGAATGTATGTAGCTTTTAGATGATTTAATTTGTCCCTTTCTCTCTTAGATGTTTTACGTTCAATGCCTTGTTTTCAATACTACTGTACATGATTGACTAACAGTGTGTGAAGAGCTTTAGTGATACCTATAAATTGGGCAGTTTAAACACAGTACTCCACTTGAGCCTTTCCATTTGGGGGATTCCCAAAAGTGCTAAATCATCTCCAACAAACACAATGTAGGAAAACAACCTTAATGCTCATTCCAGGCTGCAGGCAAGGCTGCCTCCCCCAGGAGTCTCAGTGGGAGGGAAAGAATGAATAGATGCCAAACATCAGACATGCTGTTTCTGCTTTGAGAGAAGGAGCACGACGTTCCAAACATCTGCGAAATCATTGATTCCAAGAGAACTTTTCCAGCAAGGATGTTTATTAATGAGAATGACTGGAATGGAAATTCTAGTTGCTTTGATAGCAGGGAGGGGAGGCTAGATCAAATATTTTACAGATGTTTTGGCTTTGGGTATTTTGCAATGATTTCCCCATAGCTAGACCAAATTACTGAAATAGCTCATAGCTGACATTTTTCACTTGCATTATGTCTGTAAAAACATTAAGTATATACTCATCATGGTTTGATACAATTCCCAAAATATTCCCAGTTTCAACTCTGTCCTGTGTCACCATCACATACGTCCACTGAGGAGGACGCAAAGTCTGATATCACATTGTTGGCCAGTGAGTGAATCTGTATCTCTGCCTGTTTGTTCACTACACTCACACAGTGGTGACCACGCAGATAGAAGCGCAGGGGTTTGGTGGCCCATTCCCCATGAGAGTCAATGCCGATCCGGCTTGCTGAGACCACCTCCCTGAGGCCTGGCTCTTGCAGTCCTATCTGGGTGTCCCTCTCCAGCCACACTTCTGGGTCTGAGGCAAGGTCTCTCCGGTCGAAGCAGCGTGGTATGTCCAGGGCCTGGCACAGCTTTGAGGGACCATTGCATAGCTCTTTGTCCTTCAGGGGCCGGGCCCCCTCCCTCCGCCTGGTTGTCCGCAGCTGCTTCATCAGAGGCAGGCCATTTAGAGGCTCTAGAGCCCGCAGAAGCACAGCAGCACCCTCCCCTAGAGAGAACACACACAGGGAACGATAGAGTGGAGCCATACTGTCTCCTTCCTTTGACCTTTCTCCAGTGTGAATGAATGGATAATAACATGGTGCAACATATAATATAACGTCTTCAATAATGAGAAACAGTTGAAAAAAAGAGAACTATCGCCTAATGAAAGTAACATGGGAGAGCCTGGGAGATGCAACACTACTTAGTCTCTAATGAGGTGATTTTCCTACAGATAAGGCCAACACACTGAACTTTTCTGCGTGTGGTTTTAATGGCAGTTTGGTTTATTACTGGTGGTTTGTTCCACTGCCTTCAGGGTAAGCTTGGCTGTTGTACTGTTTTGTTGTATGGTCTTACCTTGACTGGAAACATTCATACAGAGGTAGATGCCGTAGATGGGGTACACATAGATGGTGCCAGGTTTCATAAACATCGCTGTGTTCCTCTCAGTGCATTTTCCCCCAGCAGAGTGAGAGGCTTTGTCCTCAGGCCTCAGTCTCCACCACCCTCCCTCTCAGCTCAGTGCCATCTGCACTCTGACACACCAATACCTTGCAGCACAAACAAGGGATGGCCTAAATAAAGACGTTCTTTCATGTTTGTCCTCAGTGGGTATGTCTTCAGTAGGAACTTGAGCTATTGTTGTCTCTGAAGAGAACTAGACTACATGTGTGGGGTCACAATAAGCCCTGCTGATGATGTATGTGTGCCAATGGCTGTGCAACCGCTAGCTGGACTCCAATGTTGATACAGGAATACACAACACACATTTTAACCACCATGTTTAGCTAGATCATTCAACTCAAGAGGTGAACAAATGATTGTCTATGAACAATGACAAGCCACCAGGGTCTGACAATCTAGATGGAAAATTACTGAGGATAATAGCAGACGATATTGCCACATCTTCAATTTAAGCCTACTGTAGAGCGTGTGCCCTCAGGCCTGGAGGGAAGCTAAAGTCATTCCGCTACCCGAGAATAGTAAAGCTCCTTTACTGGCTCAAATAGCCGACCAGCCTGTTACCAACCCTTAGTAAACTTCTGGAAAAAATTGTGTTTGACCAGATACAATGCTATTTAACAGTAAACATATTGACAACATAATTTCAGCATGCTTATAGGGAAGGACACTCAACAAGCACAACACTTACACAAATGACAGATGATTGGCTGAGAGAAATTGATGATAAAATGACTGTGGGGCCTGTCTTGTTAGACTTCAGTGCAGCTTTTGACATTATCGATCAAAGTCTGCTGCTGGAAAAACTTGTGTTATGGCTTTACACCCCCTGCTATAATGTGGATAAAGAGTTACTTGTCTTAATTGAAGCCTATAGAATATCATCCAGTTAGAATCAGGAATTCCCCAGGGTAACTGTTTATGCCCCTTGATGTTTGAAATTTTTACTAACGACATGCCACTGACTGAGTAAAGCCAGAGTTTCTATGTATGCGGATGACTCAACACTATACACGTCAGCTACTACAGCAACTGAAATGACTGCAACACTCAACCAAGAGCTGCAGTTAGTTTCAGAGTTGGTGGCAAGGAATAAGTTAGCCCTAAATATTTCTAACACTAAAAGCATTGAATCTGGAACAAAACACTCACTAAACCCTAAACCTCAACTAAATCTTGTAATAAATAATGTGGAAATTGAGAAAGTTGAGATGACTAAACTGATTGGAGTAACAATAGATTGTAAACTGTCATGGTCAAGACATGTTGATGCAGTAGTAACTAAGATTGGGAGAAGTCTGTCTTTAATAAAGCGATGCTCTGCCTTCTTAACAAAACTATCAACAAGGCAGGTCCTACAGGCCCTAGTTTTGTCCCACCTTGAATACTGTTCAGTCTTGTGGTCAGGTGCCACAAAAAAAGGACTTAGGAAAATTGCAATTGGCTCAGAACAGGACAGCACGACTGTCCCTTGGATGTACAGTTGAAGTCGGAAGTTTACATACACTTAGATTGGAGTCATTAAAACTTGTTTTCAACCACTTCACAAATTTCTTAACAAACTATAGTTTTGGCAAGTCGGTTAGGACGTCTACTTTGTGCATGACACAAGCAATTTTTCCAACAATTGTTTACAGACAGATTATTTCACTGTATCACAATTAATAGTATGCAAGTATAAATGCCATGGGACCACGCAGCCATCATACCGCTCAGGAAGGAGACGCGTTCTGTCTCCTAGAAATTAGCGATTTGCGAAAAGTGCAAATCAATCCCAGAACAACAGCAAAGGACCTTATGAAGATGCTGTAGGAAACGGGTACAAAAGTATCAATATCCGCAGTAAAGCGTCCTATATCTACATAACCTGAAAGGCCACTCAGCAAGGAAGAAGCCACTACTCCAAAACCACCATAAAAATGCCAGACAGTTTGCAACTGCACATGGGGACAAAGATTGTACTTTTTGGAGAAATGTCCTCTGGTCTGATGAAACAAAAATGTAACTGTTTGGCCATAATGACCATCGTTATGTTTTGAGAAAAAGGGGGGAGCTTGCAAGCCGAAGAACACCACCCCAACCGTGAAGCATGGGGGTGACAGCATCATGTTGTGGGGGTGCTTTGCTGCAGGAGGGACTGGTGAACTTCACAAAATAGGTGGCATCATGAGAAAGGAAAATTATGTGGATATATTAAAGACACATCTCAAGACATCTCAAGAAGTTAATGCTTGGTTGCAAATAGGTCTTCCAAATGGACAATGACCCCAAGCATAATTCAAAAGTTGTGGCAAAATGGTGTAAGGACAATAGAGTCAAGGTATTGGAGTGGCCATCACAAAGCCCTGACCTCAATCCTATAGAAAATTGGTGGAAAGAACTGAAAAAGTGTGTGCGAGCAAGGAGGCCTACAAACCTGACTCCGTTACACTAGCTCTGTCAGGAGGAATGGGCCAGTATTCACCCAACTTATTGTGGGAAGCTTGTGGAAGGCTACCCGAAACGTTTGACCCATGTTAAACTATTTAAAGGCAATGCTACCAAATACTAATTGAGTGTATGTAAACTTCTGACCCACTGGGAATGTGATAAAAGCTGAAATAAATCATTCTCTCTACTATTATTCTGACATTTCACATTCTTAAAATAAAGTGGTGATCCTAACTAACCTAAGACAGGTAGTTTTTACTAGGATTAAATGTCAGGAATTGTGAAGAACTGAGTTTAAATGTATTTGACTAAGGTGTATGTAAACGTCCGACTTCAACTGTACACAGAGAGCTAATATTAATAACATGCATGTCAATCTCTCCTGGCTGAAAGTGGAGGAGAGATTGACTTCATCACTACCTTTATTTATGAGAGGTATTGACATGTTGAATGCACCGAGTTGTCTGTCTAAACTACTGGCACACAGCTCGGACACCCATGCATACCCAAAGAGGTCTCTTCACAGTCCCCAAGTCCAGAACAGACTATGGGAGGCACACAGTACTACATAGCCATGACTACATGGAACTCTATTCCACATCAAGTAACTGACGCAAGCAGTAAAATTTGATTAAAAAAACACCTTAAGGAACAGCGGGGACTGTGAAGCAACACAAACATTTGCAAGGACACATGCATACACACACGATAACATACATACACATGGATTTAGTACTATAGATATGTGGTAGTGGTGGAGTAGGGGCCTGAGGGCACACAGCGTGTTGTAAAATCTGTGAATGTATTGCAATGTTTTAAAATTGTATAAACTGCCTTCATTTTTGCTGGACCCCAGGAAGAGTAATGGGATCCATAATAAATACAAAATCAACAGAGGCCATGAGACTCCACTGAGAAGGCATTTAGTATAGATGGAGCTGGGGGGGGGGCAAAGTAGTATAAAATTAGATTAATGTGAGAAGGAAAAATATATTTCTCTACAAGATAAGTCCTCTCCCATCAGTTGTTTGGATCTCAGTCAGCACCAACTACTCAGAGTCAGAGTTTCTTTCAGTGCTGTTGAAAGAAGTCCCCATTGAGGAGAGCAATTATTTCAGCATTGAGCAAAGGACTGTTCACAAACCACACAGTGTTCTGAGGCAGTGTGTGCTGGAAGTTTGGTGGAATGCATGATCACACCGGGGGGAACCAAGCTTCTCTGACAATTAACAACCAGCCCGGAAGCCTTGCCACATGATAATGGCTTTCATACTTTTTATTACAGCCTTCCTGTAAACTGGTCCAGACATAACTTAATTAAACACAAACATGCACAGGATTCAGCCACTGGAGGGCTTAAAAAGAAGCAACGTGCAAAGGAGTAATGGCTAAGATTATTAATAGTCACTCTGCATACACAAGCACTTCCTGGCTTTGAAATTTGCTGGTTGTTTGAATGCAAGCAGTGTTTCTGTTCAGGATTAAAATAGATGACCTTTCCAACTCTTAGTTGCAACAATAATCCTCAGAGGTGACTACAGATTGTTACACCAGGTAATCATTTTTTTGTTCCATGAAGTAATCCTACCATCTTGTCTATTTCAAGTCTTCTCTCATTGATCGAGACAGGTGTCTGTCCTTCATGACACGAGCACCTTGGGGTGAACACCCACCAGTCTCGATCAATGAGAAAATACTTGAAATAGACAAGATGGCGGCGTACAAATTGTTGGATTACTTCACGGAGCAAAAAAAATTATATCACATTATCTGGTGTAACAATCTGTAGCTATATCAGAGGTAGACATTAGTCCACAAAGAGCCCCCTTCCCATCACAGGGGCTGCCCTAGTCATAGGCCTACCTAATGTGTTATAATCTGTATCTGATCAAGGGTTTTTCAACAGTGGTTTGGGTTAAAATTATGTTTGATTCTAGGGAACGTACCTTGCCCAGGAATGCTTTAGCAAACTTATACAGGGCTGGTTGAAGAACTCTTCTCCAAGCCTTTGTTGGTCCCCCTCCTTGGAGAAGTACTGACTCTTCACTGTCCCTGGTCTGACATCATCAACATCACTGCTCTCATGGTCATGGACGGTAGACCTCACCTGCCTCAGTGACACGCCCCTTTTTACTTGGCTCTCAGCTCACTGGTCACCATAGCAGCACCCACTCGTAGCACGTGCTCCAGCAGGTATATCTCACTGGTCACCCCCAAAGCCAATTCCTCCTTTGGTCGTCTTTCCTTCCAGTTCTCTGCTGCCCATGACTGGAACAAATTGCAAAAATCTCTGAAGCTGGAGACTCACATCTCCCTCACTAGCTTTAAGCACCAGCTGTCAGAGCAGCTTACAGATCACTGCACCTGTACATAGCCCATCTGTAAACAGCACATCTATCTACCTACCTCTGTGTTGTTGTATGTGTCGAATTGCTACGCTTTATCTTGACCAGGTCGCAGTTGCAAATGAGAACTTGTTCTCAACTAGCCTACCTGGTTAAATAAGGGTGAAATAAATAAACGGATACTTGTGTCCTCTTTCGCCCTGACATGCTACATTGCTTGATGTACCTGAGCTTGTAATCGAGTAAAAATAGCTACCTAGCCAGAGATAATTATAACTCTTTCATCTGTGACCTAGCTTGTTAAACTAGACATGTTTTTTGCCTATAAGGTTAAAAGCATTTTTGTTTTGTTGCAACGATGTAGGTTTGTTGAGGCACATTTATGTTAACCAGTATGCAACATCAATCATGTCCGTTTCCTATGTATTAATCTGAAATTGGGTTTGCACCCACAAATGATTTGATATAGGAAATATTTGTCAAAAACCGGTTTGGCTTGCTAGTTAGCTAGCTGTATAGCGTGTGATGCTGGGGCTTCTGCTGAGTTGATAACTAAATGGGAAGGTGGTAATTACCAGTTGTGAACTCTTAAATTCTAGTTAAATTCAACTTCTTGAGAAACGCCGATTGGCTCATGTCAACCATCGACAAAAAGTCCAGCTATCACGCTCGCAAGCAAATTATAGTGTTAAAAAAACACATTAATAGATTACTTTCTATAAATACTATTTTGTTGTTGCATTTTACTGCCGAAAATGCTGTTATTGAGACCGTTTCCTTAATATGACGTCAGAGTTCAGCATGTGTGAGAAATCGGAGCTCGGGGATGGTACACGAGTTTTCCGCTGGTAGACTCGTTGGAGGTTCGTTCAACTGGATTTTTACCAGTGTGGTAAATACCAGATGCCCACTTGGTTATAAACGCAGCATTTTCTTTTGACTCCTGTTAAAGATACCACACACATCAGATTAACAAATTCAATCCAAAAATGTATTTATAAAATGTGCTCTCTTATATAGAGAATTTAATTTATGTGAAGTAAATTATGTGATTGAATGGAGGGGGAAAATATGTTCTAATTTCCACTTATTTTTCCCATTCTACTTCTTCATTTTCTTTTTGTTTCTCACATCAACTCACAAAAGAAAATCATTATTTAGGCTACCTTAGCTACATTAACAAGTGGTTGTGCAATTTTACATTGTAAATCTTTGCTCACAGGCACAGCAGATCATCGTTACTTACAGGGGACCTATAGGGGATGTTTCAAATTAGTGACTTGACTTTTGTCAAGGATGATTGTTGAGTTTCCCTTCACAATTTCTCTTTGTTCACAGTGAATACCTTCCAGCTGTGTTGCTTGGACTGCCAGCGAGACTCAAAGCAGGTGACTGGGGCGATGGATTCACAATAACATCAGATTGTGTCAGCTTCCTGTTATTTTATGAATATTTTGTCTTGGCCATGTCTGAATGAGAATATGTCTGTTAGCTGATCCTGATAAGGTAATGGCCTTTGTCTGGTTACGTTCATAACATTCATAGTTATTGACCCATGCCAAAGTTATTTAAACTTTTTTTGTGGTTTGCTGAACACATTCCATGGATTTCACTTCACATTGCACACATTTAGAGCATCTGGATGGCTCCCTAGAGATGGCATTTCACTTTGCTACTCTCAATTTGTTTTTGTTTTGTATTATCTCAATCGAAACATTACAAAACATTAAGAAAAACCTCCTAATATTGAGTTGTACAATCTCAAAGGGGAATTTCGTACTGCATGTAGTAGACCTGGATCCACTCTTTCCTCTTTCTGCCTTCTCATTTGACACAACTTCATTGGGAAAACAGTGCTGGTTTAATAAGCGGATATAAATAGTTCTGATGTCCTCGTGCCTGCCCGCCCGTGCCCAGGAAGAGGGCTGTCTGCACCAGGCAGCTTGGCCCCAGGCTGTGTTGACCAATGTGCCAGTCTGGCCGTCTATAACAGAATGTGACACGAGCTTGAACACAGCATGGCACACTGGGAATGAAGTACAGTACAGAAGTCTGTCCATTATCCTCGTGTTTAAAATGTTTTTGTGACACAACAGTTTAGGAAGCCTTTCAGAGGTAGTGATATGAAATGAGCTATTATTTTTGAATATGCCATGGCATTTCATAGTCAGGCGGTATGGTCCGGTATGGCGTCCCAGCAAAATAAATAGTGGAGGTACACCATACTGCTACAACATGAGCCTGTGACATAATTAAAACCAAATGTCAACAGAACTGTATGCTGTTACACCCCTTTTTTATCACGGAAGTCAGAGGCATGAAAAATGAGGGAATGGACTTGAAAACGTGTGGTAGCCTAAAGCTTACGCTCCAAAATGCGATGTGGTTCGATGAGAACACGGACATTTTGGCAAGGCAGAGATGAGTGGGCGACACCGACACACGCACGGACAGCAGTGGAGGCATAAATTCTGGCCTAATGACAATCACCAAAATATCATCACACTTTTTGGTCTTTTATGTAATAGATGTCTCTTTCCTTTCACCGCTGTTTGGAGGCTGGAAATATGTTGCAAGTGAATGAACGTGCGCTGGTAGCCTAGTAAAGGAGCCCTTTGAAGTGATGATTCGACAATCAGATGAAAACACCATTTATGCCACAATAAAAGGTTTATACATTTGAAATGATTCATCTTTATGAATAGGCCCACAGAGATCCTATTGAATTAATAGGGATTCTATATGTAATTCTATGATTAGCTCCATAAAATGTTTGGTACAGGCCTATGAGTTCCAGTACTGGGAAGAAATGAATTCTACTTTCAGCCTACCTCCCACTTTCAGTATTACTCACTGAAAACTGCCTGCAATAACAACAATTCTAGAAAATAGAAACAGCAGATGATTTGAGAAAGATGTGGTGCTTCAGTATTATGATGCAGGGTCACTTTCCACTCCCTTTTTGGATTTCACATTCTTCTAGGACTTAACTTTGCAGGATGAGAGTGGGCCCCATGTTGGCCAGGTTTGCTTGACATTGTGTGATGGTTAGTAACTCTGATGGGATTGACAGACTTTGGGGTTTCTAGCTTGGTCCCCCATGCCTCTGCCCTGCTGTACGGTTCTGTCATCAGCACCAGCCAGACCCTGCTCCCAGCCGCCTGGTCTACCACCTTCTCCTCCTGCTCCCCGAAGACAGCCTGCTCAGCTGCTCTAAACCAGCACAGGAACACAGGAGTAGAGGGGAACATGGTGGAGCCTGTGTCCCATGGTTCAGTGACAGGCCCGTCTGAAGCCTTTCCAAGGCAGGCCTCTTGCACTTAAGGGAGAGGGAAGTGGTCGCAGTCTGTTACCAAGCAACAGGCTGCTAGGATCAAGCTGGAGAAGAGGGAGAGAAGACCCAGAGCTGAAGGCGGTTACTGCACCTCCTAGAAAACAAGTCCATTTAAATCAGTTGTCAGTCAACTGTCAGGCCCATCATCTGTAGTGAGGCTGATAGACTGGGAGATGTGGAGATGTGTGGCCTTAAGGACTAGGTTTATTTACGCTAGCCCATATCGTAGTTGATCAAATTATGGGAGTTAAGTGATCTTGGACTAGCAGTGTATGTTCTTTATTACATCTTTCCTCATATTAAGGCTGGCCTTTCTCTCTAGTTTTGGTCTGTTGCCACTCCTGAGAAAAGATGATACTGTATATTTCAATCGGAGAAATGCAATGCATGGTTGAGTGGTGATGTACTAACTGCTGATCTCTGCACCCCAGCAGTGCCTCCCTGTGTGGATCAGTCAGTCAGTCAAACGTTTTGGAGGCCTGCCAGAGACAGCAGTGTGCTTGTGGAGTGGTGGTCTTATGTGTAAGCATGGCAGAAATAGGTGAAGGGCATACAGGAAGTTGCCAGTGGGGGTAAGTTGATATCAGTAACTTAAGGATGGCATAAACATTCCCAGATCTAATATTTGCATGGCTCGTTTTTATGATGTCATGGCAGCTGTCCTGTAGTACTTTTATCACTTGCTCTTGTGTGACCAAGTGATCAAATTGTCCCGAGTTAGAAGATATGTGGAGATCTGATTGGTTTTATTGAAGATATCATCGTTATCAAGAACTTTGATTTTATTCTCTCTCAATAATTTGGGAATGTATACTGGGCTATTCCACGGTAATGGAATAACAGAATGAGACTTTGATTATTCACTTTAATAGTACGCCAAACAAAAAACATTGATTGCGAAGTTAAACAAACCATACAACTCTATGCACAAGGACTAGTTTGAACAATTTCCACTGAAAATTGTACAAAAACAGACTTACCAAACTTTACATCTGAACTGTTTGAGTAACAGAATGACGACACAATTTCCCTCAGTTCATGTGACGTTTTCCAAACTCCCTGTTAAATGTTTACTCTGAATTAGGATTTAAAGATGTCTGCAGAAAGAATAGGGTGTCAGCTATGATAAAACACATTTTGGTTATTGAACTACAGTAAATTAAGTTGATTAACATCTGGTTAGAGAATGATGGCAGGGGTCTTTACTTCAACATTGTTGTGTTTTAATGTACTTCTTACTACCTTTTAAGACTTGTTCTGCCAGATGTTTCCTAAGACCCCTTCAAAAGCCTTGGCTTATTCCTAATTCGTTAGAATGACAATGGTTGAAAAATGTATATACAGTGCATTCAAAAAGTAATCAGACCCCTTGGCTTTTTCACATTTTTGTTACGTTACAGCCTTATTCTAAAATGAATTAAATCGTTTTTTCCCCTCATTAATCTACACACAATACCCCGTAATGACAAAGCAAAAACAGGTTTAGACATTTCTGCACATCTATTAAAAATAAAAACTGAAATATGACATTTACATAAGTATTCAGACCCATTACTCAGTACTTTGCTGAAGCACCTTTGGCATCGATTACAGGCTCGAGTCTTCTTGGGTTTGACGCTACAAGCTTGGCACACCCATTCTTCTCTGCAGATCCTATCAAGCTCTGTCATGTTGGATGGGGAGCGTTGCTGTATAGCTATTTTCAGGTCTCTCCAGAGATGTTTGATCGGGTTCAAGTCTGGACTCTGGCTGTGCCACTCAAGGACTTTCAGAGCTGAAGCCACTACTGCGTTGTCTTGGCTGTGTTCTTAGGGTCGTTGTCCTGTTGGAAGGTGAACCTTCTCCCCAGTCTGAGGTCCTGAGCACTCTGGAGCAGGTTTTCATCAAGGATCTCTCTGTTCTTTGCTCTGTTCATCTTTCCCCCAATCCTGACTAGTCTCCCAGTCCCTACCGCTGAAAAACAGCCCCACAGCATGATGCTCCACCACAATGCTTCACCGTAGAGATGGTGACAGGTTTCCTCTAGACGTGACGTTTGGCATTCAGGCCAAAGAGTTCAATACTGGTTTCATCAGACCAGAGAGTCTTGTTTCTCATGGTCTGAGAGTCCTTTAGGTGCCTTTTGGCAAACTCCAAGCGTGCTCTCATGTGCCTTTTACCGAGGAGTGGCTTCCGTCTGGCCACTCAACCATAAAGGCCTGATTGGTGGAATGCTGCAGAGATGGTTGTCCTTCTAGAAGGTTCTCCCATCCCCACAGAGGAACTCTGGAGCTCTGTCAGGGTGATCATCGGGTTCTTGGTCACCTCCCTGACCAAGGCCCTTCTCCCCCGATTGCTCAGTTTGGCCGCGTGGCCAGCTATAGGAAGAGTCTTGGTGTTTCTAAACTTCTTCCATTTTGGCACCCTTCCCCAGATCTATGCTTCGACACAATCCTGTCTTGGAGTTCTGCAGACAATTCCTTTGACCTCATGACTTGGTTTTTGCTCTGACATGCACTGTCAACTGTGGGACCTTATATAGATAGGTGTGTGCAAATCATGTCCAATCAATTGAATTTACCACAGGTGGACTCCAATCAAGTTGTAGAAACATCTCAAGGATGATCAATGGAAACAGGATGCACCTGAGCTCAATTTCGAGTCTCATAGCAAAGGGTCTGAATGCGTATGTAAATAAGGTATTTCTGTTTTATAATTTTTTTTATACATTTGCAAAAAATTCTAAAAACCTGTTTTCACTTTGTCATTATGGGGTAATGTGTGTATATTGATGAGGAAAATTTTTTCTTTAATCCATTTTAGAATAAGGCTGTAACGTAACAAAATGTGGAAATAGGGAAGGGGTCTGAATACTTTCCGAATGCACTGTATGCCTTAATTTCTAAAACACAGACTATTAGCTTTCATTTGACACCAAATTTGATATGCTCATATGAACTTCACTTATTAGTGCTCATAGTTTTCGGGGGGGTTACATGGAAATGCCTTACGTTTTTATGTGGCGATAGAGAAAAGGGTAGCTGGTCATTATCCAAAAATAACAGAGAGCGCAATCATTTTGAGTACGTCAATTCCTTGCCTTACTTTAGTACTTTGACTACATCAACATTGCAAATCAAACACTTCTATGCCTTGAGGGCAGCATGTTGAAGTTATTGGAACATCATGTGTGGCCAATGTGGAGACCAGGTGTCATTTAATTCCTATTGGCGACAAGTCTGTGACTGACTGATGGTGAGCTGAGGTGGGAGCCAGACACAAACCCCCAGGGCAGCTCTGGTAGTAGAGGCCAGGGATGGTTGGATGACTCTGTCATATATCTGATCTGATGGTCTGGCTGAGGCCATCGTTGCCATGCTCTGGCTCTATCTGTTGGCTCGGTTATCTGTGTTTCCTGTGACTGTCAGCAGTGTGGATGGGCTCTGGGCCGGTCCTGGCAGCTTGGCAGTGCCACTGATGAGTTAAATGGGCTGGGTGGGTAGTGGTGGGTAGAGCTTGGCTGTCCTTTTGAATTCTGGCCTTCTTTCATCTCTGAAGTGAACATAGCTATGACGATGCTTCTTTGCAGGGATGCCAATGACCTGTCTGTGATGCACAGATGGTTGGTCTCCGTACAACAACTAGAATGTATCACCCAGCGCAAGTCAGCACAGGCTGTCTAAATATCTAATAGCACTGTGACTCATAGCCCCCTAATTGCACTGAACAAACATATAAATGCAACATGTAAAGTGCTGGTCCCATGTTTCATGAGCTGAAATAAAAGATCCCAGAAATGTTTCATACTGTATGCACAAAAATATTCCCCTTCACAAGGTTCACCTGTGTAATGATCATGCTGTTTAATCAGCTTCTAGATATGCCACACCTGTCAGGTGGATGGATTATCTTGGCAAAGGAGAAATGCTCACTGCCAGGGATGTGAACACATGGGATGGGATGAGATCTTTTATTTCAGCTCATGAAACATGGGACCAACACTTTAGATGTTGCGTTTATATTTTTGTTCAGTATACTTAGGATTTACTCAAGCATATTTGAAGCCACTAACCAATCATAAAGCCATAACATGAGGGTTGTATTCTAGTCCATTAAGAATACAGAATACAAATAAATTTTTGTTTTTCATTGAAAAAGGTTTTGCTACGGTGTTCCCTACTGAACATGACCCAATAGGAATTCACTCTGACCCACCAGTGACTTTTGCTGTTTGTAAAAGGTGTTTGGAAGATGTATTGCTCTCATAGAAATCCCCTGAAGCTGTCGATGCAGGCATCTCTGTAAGACAACATATTAACTGTGCTTTCACATGGTGCGATATGTAATGATTTACCTATTAAATGTTTTAAACAGACAGATGGCAACCCTCTCATGTTTCAGTGGAGCACCTGCTTGGCTTAGTGTGCTCAGTGTACCACACCAAGGAGAAGGAGCAAAGCCATACTGTTTGGGAGTATTAAATCCTGCATGCTTTTCATTAGGCTTCCCCCTATGCCAAATGTATATTATATTCATACTACACTGAACAAAAATATAAATACAACATGTAAAGTGTTGTTTCATGAGCTCAAACATTTTCCATACGCACAAAAAGCTTATTTATCTCTTATTTATCTCAAATTGGGCAGAAACTTGTTTACATCCCTGTTAGTGAGCATTTCTCCTTTGGCAAGATAATATATCCACCTGACAGGTGTGGCATATCAAGAAGCTGATTAAACACCATGATCATTACACATGTGCAACTTGTGCTGGGGACAATGAAAGGCCACTAAAAATGTGCAGTTTTGTCACACAACACAATGCCACAGATGTCTCATGTTTTGAGGTAGTGTGCAATTGGCATGCTGACTCCAGAGATGTTTCCAGAAAATTGAATGTCAATTTCTCTACCATAAGCCACCTCCAATGTCATTTTAGAGATTTTAGCAGTCCGTCCAACCAGCCTCACAACTGCAGACCACACGTAACCAAGCCAGCCCAGGACCTCCACATCCAGCTTCTTCACCTCCGGGATCGTCTGAGTCCAGCCACCCAGACGGCTGATAAAACGGTGGGTTTGTACAACGGAAGAATTGCTGCACAAACTGTCAGAAGCCGTCTCAGGGAAGCTCATCGGCATGCTCGTTGTCCTCACCTTGGCCTGACTGTAACGACTTCAGTGGGCAAATGCTCACCTTCGATGTCGAACTGACACGCTGGAGAAGTGTGCTCTTTACAGATGTATCCTGGTTTAAACTGTACTAGGCAGATGGCGTTGTGTGGGTGAGTGGTTTGCTGATGTCAACATTGTGAACAGAGTGCCCCATGGTGGCAGTGGGGTTATGGTATGGGCAGGCATAAACTACGGACAATGAACATTATTGCATTTTATCGATGGCAATTTGAATGCACAGAGATACCGTGACGAGATTCCGAGGCCCATTGTTGTGCCATTCATCCGCCGCCATCACCTCATGTTTCAGCATGATAATACACAGCCCCATGTCGGAAGGATCTGTACACAAATCCTCGAAGATGAAAATCTCCCAGTTCTTCCATGGCCTGCATCCTCACACATTAAGCATGTTTGGGATGCCCTGGATCGATGTGTGTTCCAGTTCCCGCCAATATCCAGCAACTTTGCACAGGCATTGAAGAGGACTGTTACAACATTCCACAGGCCACAATCAATAGCTTGATCAACTCTATGCGAAGGAGGTTAACTCTTTTGTTTTTATGCAAAGGCTATTGGCTGGTGGTTTTCTGATGCATTCCCCAACCTTTTTAAAAATGGTATCTGTGACCAATTCATGTGAAATCCAAAGATTAGGGCCTAATGCATTTATTTTAATTGACTGATTTCCTTACATTAAATATTCTAAATGGTTGCATTTATATTTGGTTCAGTGTATTAACTCTCTCCACAGCAGGTCATCATCCCTCACATTACTCTTTACGGACAAACACCATGAATTAAGCACGGCCATAACCCATTTAGAAGAGCAGAGAGCCGACAACTAACAGTATACAGACTTGAGTCCAACGTTAGACTCAAAGGAACTATGATGAAAATAGCTGCTGCAGTACCACACAATGTAAATAAATCATAACTAAACCCCAACATGAAGTTTTAAGGCAAGTAGCCACAACTTTAGAACACAGTGTTTTCTGACACTGCCC
The DNA here is from genome assembly GCF_013265735.2 of Oncorhynchus mykiss. NCBI lineage: Eukaryota > Metazoa > Chordata > Actinopteri > Salmoniformes > Salmonidae > Oncorhynchus > Oncorhynchus mykiss. The sequence goes on along the minus strand of NC_048577.1, from coordinate 40,492,399 downwards.
CTTCTGTTCGCCTCACTGAACTTTTGCTAAATTTAACCTATCTCTGTCAGCTGACAAGCAGTTCCAAGCGTTACTAATCAGAGGCTCCATAGTCCTGCACTACTGTACTCTAGTTTTCCCTCCTCTCTCTCTCGTGCGAGCTGTCTCGCTCTCGCGCGCTGCCTCTCTTTGAATATTGTGAATCACAGAGTATTGGTGGTTTCATTCAGTTAGTAGTGGCTTAAAAATGGTATTTTGCTACAGTGGCAGGTCAATGGCATGCTTGCTGCTTCTTCTTGGTTGGATAGACTTGCATTTTTCAGAGGACAAAACTGCAGCTGAGTGAATCAGTGCTTCAGAGAGAAATGCTAGAAACATTTAATTGAATTCACTTGAGCAGTAATGTATTTAGGTTTCTCTCCATTAAATAGGTACATTGATTCTACATTGAACGGGTGGTGTCATGTTTTACTGAATTAAACTACTACTTCCAAAAAACGCTGTATGTCTTTCACAAATGCTGTTTGTTTAGGATCATAGTCTGTTTTCTGTGTTTGAAGTGGTTCTCCATGCTGTTATTCATCAGCTACAGAAGCAGTTGCGGCTACCCAAGTGATTTTGGCACATAATCATATCAACAGAGCTACCTGTTTGTTTCAGTTGGCATCAGACTTCTTCTTCAGAACATTCCATGGATTCTAGCCCAGGTGTTCTCTACAGCGCTCAATCACCTTCATCAGCAATCCAGCCATGTGTTGATCTTTCACCTGTTAATTAAAAACAGTCACTGAGGTCTCTTGTTACTAATTGATGAGAAGAAGCCGTGTGCGAGGCCTTTGGATGACGGCAGAGCCTAATCTTCATCTGCCTCCTTTCTGTTTGATGGGATTAATATTTAATAGAGGATCATGAATGTTTCACGCGACTCCTTTCTTGTGTGATGCAACAGAGGTGTCAGGTGGGTGCAGGTCCTCAGTGGGAGGGAGAGGCAGGATTACTGCTCAACAAGAGTCTCCGAGAGGCCCCCGGCTGGCTCCGCCTAACTGTCAGAGACAAGCTTGATCAGAAACATCTGTCCAACCTGCTCACATTTAGTCACTCAACTTTGTGTGGTTCTCAAGAAAGCGGCCTATTCTGATCAAACTAGAGATACAGAAACTGGGAAGTGGGAGGTATTTTCAGTCTCATCAAGAGGCTGAGTGGGAATCGAGAAGTTGAAAGAGTTGTAATGAAAGAGGAGAAAAAGACAAAGGAAATGACTAAAGACCCTATGCTGTCACTGTAGCTGCATAATACTGACCCTTAGTCACTGTTTAACATGTGGTTGTGGTTTTACAACTTAGCTGTATGTGCAGATATGGCTTAAATCAGGTTTATTTGCCTACCGGGCTCAATAACAACAAAATATTAACATCACCTCGCAAGCTTCTCAAACAATATTATAAGCAAAGCACACACGTATCTGTTGCTCAGGGATAATAGCAATTGTATGTGTCATTGATTGAGCGAGCGAGGCCATAGTTTTACAAGGAGGATGTTTTCACACAAAGGGGCCTCTCCCCCTTAGCATTGAGTTTCTTGGTGTAGCCTGATAACAGCGTCCTTGTCTCCAGTCACACCTGTAGCCCTCCTGTTTAAACAACAGCCATTAGGCCAGGCAGGCAGGTGGGGGAAGCAAGGCTGTCTGCAGCCCACAGTCGGCTGCTAATGCTCTGATCATAGCTAGGGAATCGTCACATTCTGTGTGTCTGCAGCCAAAACTGTTTTTTGTTTGTTCTTTATTTTACCTTTTGGAGGCCTCACTCTGCTCTACTTATCCAGCTGCTCAATGTGGGAATGGGATGGATGGTTTTCTCCTTGTTTGGTTGTTTGATCTGAATGCAACCTGTGGCTGCTTAGTTTGTGTTCTTTAGGTCTATTATTAATGTGTTATAAACTGTGAGAATGTGAGATTTCATTGGGTTGGAATTCAATATACAGTATAAAGTACCAGTCAAAAGTTAATTCAACGGTTTTTCTTTATTTGTACTATTTTCTACATTGTAGAATAATATTGAAGACATCAAATCTATGAAATAACACATATGGAATCATGTAGTAACAGTCTTGAAGGGGTTCCCACATATGCAGAGCACTTGTTGGCTCCTTTTCCTTCACTCTGCCGTCCAACTCATCCCAAACCATCTCAATCGGTTTGAGGTCGGGTGATTGCGGAGGCCATGTCATTTGATGCAGGACTCCATCATTCTTCTTGGTCAAATAGCCCTTACACAGGCTGGAGGTGTGTTTTGGGTCATTGTCTTGTGGAAAAACAAATGATAGTCCCATTATGTGCAAACCAGATGGGATGGCGTATCGCTGCAGAATTCTGTGGTAGCCAAGCTGGTTAAGTGTGCCTTGAATTCTAAATAAATCCCAGACAGTCACCAGAAAAGCACCATCACACCTCCTCCTCCATGCTTCAAGGTGGGCACCACACATGCAGAGATCATCTGTTCACGTACTCTGCGTCTCACAAAGACAAGGCGGTTGGAACCAAAAATCTCAAATTTGGACTCATCAGACCAAAGGACAGATTTCCACCAGTCTAATGTCCATTGCTCATGTTTCTTGGCCCAAGCAAGTCTCTTCTTATTATTGGTGTCCTTTTAGTAGTGATTCACGCAGTGTCTTCTAAACAGTTGATGTTAAGATGTGTTTGTTATCTGAACTCTGTGAAGCATTTATTTGGGCTGCATTCTGAGGTGCAGTTAACTAATGAACTTAATGAACATATCCTCTGCAGCAGAGATAACTCTGCGTCTTCCTTTCCTGTGGCGGTCCTCATGAGAGCCAGTTTCATAATAACGCTTGATGGTTTTTGCGACTGCACTTGAAGAAACTTTCAAAGTTGTTTAAATTTTCCGTATTGACTGACCTTCATGTCTTAAAGTAATGATGAACTGTCGTTTCTCTTTGCTTATTTGAGCTGTTCTTACCATAATATGGACCTGGTCTTTTACCAAATAGGGTGATCTTCTAAATACCACCCCTAATCGCCACAACACAACTGATTGGCTCAAACGCATTAAGAAGGAAAGAAAATCCACAAATTCACTTTTAACAAGGCACACCTGTTAATTGAAATGCATTCCAGGTGACAACCTCGTGAAGCTGGTTGAGAGAATGCCAAGAGTGTGCAAAGCTGTCATCAAGGCAAAGGGTGGCTATTTTGAAGAATCTCAAATAAAAAATATATTTGGATTTGTATACATTTTTTTTGGTTACTACATGATTCCATATGTGTTAGTTCATAGTTTTGATGTCTTCACTATTATTCTATAATGTAGAAAATTGTTAAATTAAGATAAACCCTGGAATGAGTAGGTGTGTCCAAGCGTTTGACTGGTACTGTATATACAAAAGTCAACTTTGCCGAGTATCACTGTATTGGGTACTTGTTGAGATGTCTCAGTGGCAGCTGGTGTATGGGTTACAGGGCAGGGCGTATGGAGGGTGAAACATTTGACAAGTGAGCTGACTTTGGGACTTGATGGAGCAGAGGCTGTGGCTTTACATTGAACGTCACAGCCACTGAGAGTTGATTGTCGATAAGTCATTTTGACAGGCTCTACCCTCAAATCAAATGTTAATGCGAGTGAAGCGAAATGCTTGTGCTTCGAGTTCCGACCATGCAGTAATATCTAACAAGTAATCTAACAATTTCACAACAACTACCTTATACACACAAGTGTGAAGGAATGAATAAGAATATGTACATATAAATACATGAATGAGCGATGGCCGTGCGGCATAGGCAAGATGCAGTAGATGGTATAGAGTACAGTATACACATATGAGATGAGTAATGCAGGGTATGTTAACATTATATAAAGTGGCATTGTTTAAAGTGACCAGTGATAAATTTATTGCATCCAATTTTGTTGTCCTTGATGATCTTCTTGACCTTCCTGTGACATCGGGTGGTGTAGGTGCTTTGAAGACTGTCAGCCTGCCAGTCTCTCCGATGCCTCCACTCCCCCAGCCTGTTTTATGTATCCGTTTTCCCTACCTGAATGAGAATGGCTTTAACCCATGAATGAACCATATCTTCACTGTACTGCTTGCGTAGCCCAGGAATTATTCTCTCTCTCGCTGCTTTAGCTTAGCCTCAGAAACGATGGTCCTTCCCTCCATTTCTGTGGTTGGCTGACACAGGAGGAAATAGTTGTGTTATCCGTCTGACAGTGTTCCTTTGCTTAAACATGGCCTTTGTAGCTCAACCCTTTTATCTGTGTGTGATTGATGGAGCTTCAGGGGAGCTGGAGTGCTCTTAGAGGTCTGGCGTTGGCTGTCTAATCGCTAGTTGCCTATGCCCTGGCCTGGCCTCACCTCTTTCGCACTTCCCCCTTCTCCTCGACCCCGGTGAGAGTTCACCGTTAGTCACAGCTACTTCATGGTATATCAATCAGAAACTCCCTACGCTACCTCACAGGCCTTTAATGTATGTATTGAAGAGAGTTCTGTCATTTGTATTTTACTTACTCACAAGGTATATCAGAACACATACAGTGGGAAAGGGGATACCTAGTCAGTAGCACAACTAAATGCATTCAATTGAAATGTGTCTTCCGCATTTCACCCAAACCCTCTGAATCAGAGAGGTGTGGTGGGCTGTCTTAATCGAGGTCCACGTCATCCGCGCCCAGGGAGTAGTTAGTGTTGGGGGTTAACTTCCTTGATCAAGGGCAGAACGGCAAATTTTCCCAAGGATTCGATTCAGCGACCTTTCGGTGTCTGGCCCAACGCTCTTAACCGCTAGGCTACCTGCCGGCACAAAGCTAATAGAGGCTCAGAAGCATACATTAGGTTTGCCAATGTTTCTGACATTTTTCTTTATAGGCGGAAAAGGGCAAAAATGTTCAGTAGTCGTGCCACTTTCGAGGTGTTGCAAGGTTACATTGCCACTCTCCTGGCGTGACACCAGCCATGTGTGTCTTGTGGTCAGTTCTAGGAGCTAGTGAGTCAGTGTTTTTACAGGGGAGGGAAGACACTGCTAGGCAACCTGTTGCTTTTCATGAATATGTGTCGACTTCAGCCAGGGACAGCCTCAGGGCTTCCAGACTCTCTGGTCGAGAGAGAGTGTTTGGATGGAGAAGTGGAGCCAGAAAGCCATGAGGGACGGGATCCCAGGCTGAGGTAACCCCTGCCAGGAGAGGAACTTGCGGCTACTGTACCCAGCAGTCTCAATCTAGAGAAACCTGCTAGCGCTGTCATTATCTCTGGAACCTCCTGCCCCCGTATCAGACTCCCCACTCTAAAGGCCCAGAGTGGATATGAGCTTTCACTGAGAACATGGAATTGAATGGTCTTTACATTAGAACCAACAGACTTTGTTCTCTGAGGAGCACTTAGAAGCTCCAAACAACTATTCCAGGACAAAAACCTCCCTTGGATTGAATTAAAGAACAGAGAGTACTTTGAATATCAAATTGTTCATTTGATCCACACTGTAATTGTAGGTGATCGTCTGCTACAGATTGTTAATAGCTGACATGAAAAACAAATCCGACCTGGAAACAGGGAAAACACATGGCTGCTTAAAAGAGGTTGGGTCTACATAAGAGTTTCAGCCACTCTTGGAGGAAAATGGAAGTATCTCTATAAACAAATGCATTCATGAGACAGCGTATAGGGAGGAGGTCAAAGACATGGCAGTGTGGTGCCAGCGCAACAACCTCTTCCTCAACGTGATCAAGACAAAGGACATGATCATGTACTACAAGAAAAGGAGGGCCGAGCACGCCCCCATTCTCATCGACGGGGCTGCAGTGGAGCAGGTTGAGAGCTTCAAGTTCCTTGGTATCCACATCACCAACAAACTATCATGGTCCAAACACACCAAGACATTTGTGAAGAGGGCACGACAAAACCTATTCCCCCTCAGGAGACTGAAAAGATTTGGCATGGGTCAGCAGATCCTCAAAAGGATTTGTACATCTACACCTTCGAGAACTGCCTGGTATGGCTACTGCTCGGCCTCCGGCCTCAATGCTCTACAGAGGGTAGTTTGTACGGCCAAGTACATGACTGGGGCCAAGCCTCCTGCCATGCAGGACCTCTACACCAGGCGGTGTCAGAGAAAGGCACTAAAAATCCCCAAAGACTCCAGCCATAGACTGTTCTCTCTGCTACCGCATGGCAAGTGGTACCAGAGCACCAAGTCTAGGTCCAAAAGGCTTCATAACAGATTCTATCCCCAAGCCATAAGACTGCTGAACATCTAATCAAATGGCTACCTGGATTATTTGCATTGACCCCCCCCCCCCTTTTTTATGGTGCTGCTACTCACTGTTTATTATCTATGCATAGTCACTTCACCCCTACCTACATGTAGATATTACCCCAATTACCTCGACTAACCTGTACATTGGCACATTGACTCGGTACCCCCTGTATATAGCCTCGTTATTGTTATTTTATTGTTGCTCTTTAATTTTTTTTACTTAAGTTTATTTTAGGAAATATTTTCTAAACTCTTATTTTTCTTAAAACTGCATTGTTGGTTAAGGGCCTGTAAGTAAGCATTTCACTGTAAGGTCTACCTACACCTGTTGTATTCGGCGCATCTGACAAATACAATTTGATTTGATTTGAATCAGGGCTGTAAAAATATGAAAGAACAAGACCAATTTTGTCTAACAAACCTGTGTGTTTTTCTGGTTTTCATGTGTCTCTCTCAGGAGTAAAATGGAGTGGCGTATGGGAACAGGGTCCGTGGGTTGGGAAAGGAAGGCACATGAGGCTTGGAGAGTAGAGTGAGTAATCATGAAGACATGCTCGTATGTAGCGCCTGCTCGTATGCCCATCAATGCCTAACTAAAACTCAAGTGATAGAATACTTTAGAACCGTACGCAGTCGACAGTACAGATGTTATTCTATACAATTACCGTGGGAATTCATTAGGCTACAGTAGGTCATTATAGGACAAGCTGCCTAAGATAGTAATTTATGTATCTATTTTTAGAGGTGTCTAGGCACTTGTCCATGGAATTTACCAAACACAGATAGGATGTGGTTTGAGTTACGTCAGCTTCTAGGTTCAGTTATCGAAAAGGATGTGAAACAATGTCACATGACTGCTCTCACAACAGAGACCCTTGAGACAAGGGACCATTGCATGTCTATGCAGAGTCATTCTGTCCACATCTGTTATTCATTAACATGTTATAGGACCATTGTTTTATTTCAGTTTGATTAAGGCTTGAAACATGCTTTACAAATAAAGATGTTGTGACTGGGATATAAAGAACAGATATTGAACAGATCTGTTGAAATGATCATGGCTTTACTTTAACTACAAAATCACTAGCCTACAAAGGTATGAAGAGGGGTGTACTAATAAGTGTGCTAATAACCTTCAGTTTCAGTTGACACATGATTCAACTATTTATTGATCACTGCTGGTCAGGTATGTCCTATGATGTCATGTCATATGATTTCTCTGGATGGGCCAATGTCTGGGTAGTGCCAAATGAGAGCGTACATGATTTGTTACGATCCTGTCTCTTTAATATTTTTAAACTTGATCTCTTCTTAGTCACGCCCGTCAGCCGGTTAGCGCCGAGCGCGGCAGTGGCTGCCCATGTAAACCGATTGGCTGGTGGGTTTGACAGTCTTGTCCTATGCTCAAGGGCGGGGTTCTCGGTCGGTGAAACTGAATTACCGGCCGAAGAAAACTTACCCTTGTTGAGCCTTGCGGTGTGGGAATGCGCTGGACACTGCCTGTGAAAATAGGATCCCCATAGACATATCTGGACATGTTTGAACGTTTTGTCTCTAGTTCCAGGATATAGAAAAGGACTATTGTTTGACTCGAAATAAATTATTATTTTTCCTTCTCAGAATGAAGTGACATCACATTTCAGTAACTGAGATCTGAAATCTTTACAACCAGATTTTTTCTCCGCAACGGGAAACATAGGATTTGATTTTGATAAGGGTAAGTGTATTTGTACACTACATGAATATGCTGGGTTTAGAGTGCTAGGCTATATAGGATTTAAAACATCAGAAATAGAATGTTAAGAAGACGATCCGGAATAGGCAATCTGTCCCTCAGTCTCGTGTACGCACAGTATGATCGATAGCCTACACCGGGATCGATAGCCTACTCACACGATCCAAAGGGAATGTATCGAACGAATTGTACTATTTGATATTGGAACCTGTTTTGAATTTCCTGGTTCACATGCATCTGTGCTGTAGGTTGCAAAGATCTACGTGTATCGCTATACAATATAAGACCTGTCATACGTTTTGCATATTTGTGATTGTGAATGACAGCTTGTCATCACCTCAATACCAGTGCTTCTATTCTATAAATGTTTGTCATTTCCGCGAGCGCCTATAGGCTTCACGACAGTCCGGCATGTTCATTTGTAGCATAGTAGCACGCCCGGTCTGTAAAGGAGCACATAGCAATGTATTACTACATAATATGACCGCTATTACGCAGGCTTACACCTGAGGTATTTTGTCAGGTGATGAATGTAACAGTTCTCCTCTGATAATGTTTCTCCTGGAATAAGTGGGTTCAGGTGTTTTCTAAGCAAAATCATTGGAATACAATTATTATGGCCGTACTCTTTCACCTTGTACTCCAACGATTGTTCATGCCGCCCATTATCAATATTCTGTTATGAACTATTGATAGCTATTGTTAGGTAATTGATTGCTTTGTTAACATTTTCATACACGTCATGAATGCAATGCCACTGTTTAGACTCCACAATATAGCACAGGCGTCTGCCTCCACTGTGCTACCAGATCAATGGACACTGTACTATAGCCCCCTGTCTGCAACAGGAATGAGAGATGTATTCAAATGTGCTGAGTTATTTTGGCAAAGTGAGAGGAGCAGCAGGCCAGGCAGGCAGCACATGGCCACCCAGAGGATCATCATGAGGGCTGATGTCATGACACAGATACAGCAGGCAGGGCCATGATGTGTGATAGTGACGATCATGTTCATCCTCTCTTACCGGTCCAACTGGACTGGAGGTACAGGGAATGTTTCTACTGAGAAAGAGACTGTGTGTGTGTACAGTATGTAGCATGTGTGGAGGAAGGTGTGTGACATTTTCTGTGCCGTACAATCGAGAGAGAGTATTCCTTGGAAAAACCGAGGGGTTCTGGAGCTGGCATTGAAGGGAGCAGGTGGGAATGGGCTAGCCAGGCCAGTGTTGGTTGATTGGTATGTGGGTGTAGCAGGGAGCTGCTGAGGGGGCACACTGGACTGTAGTCATGCCCACATGAGTCATGGTGCAGTATCTGTCTATCTATCAATCAGTCTTGCTAAGTGTGCAACACTCACTCTCTCTCTCTCTCCATGTGGTGTTGTTTTCACTTGGGTTACTGGGTTGAACCGGGTTCACCCTCAGGAGTCCTGTTTTGAAACCAAGGTGCCAGACTTGTTTCGGTCTTGTTTTTTAAAATCTTTACCCCTCAGGACACTAGCATGGTAGCGTGCATGCATCTCTATTATATGTAAGGCCTTCTAAGGCAGCCATGAGGTTGTGTTCTGTGTAGGTGTTTGTTCTAATCACCTCGTGATGATCATGATGAAAAGCTGACCAGACTTCAGATGTGTCATGGTCATGTCAGATCCTCTGCTGCTCCGTCCAGTCGATGAGATGATGCAGCCCCTTGGTACGAAAAAAAAAGCAGTTCCTGGAATGATCTTCTTGTTTAACGTGGTCTCAGAGCATTTCGTATGATTCTGTACGTAAACCCAAGACACTCTATTTAGTATGACATGTTACATTTGATATGGTATGTAATTCATTTGTGGATGTCCATCATCCATTTCGTACAATATTTTACGAATTTGCAAAACGTACAATATGTTACAAATATGTTACCGACACGCAACCTTTGGGCCCACCTACCTATCGCCGACCAACCACCCTCCTTTCGTTTTTGCCTTAAGTAACTTTTATCTTATGTAACCATACCAAACATAACATATCATACATTTACTATGTTACATCTAGTCTATAAGACCAGTCTGTCTTGTTATGAAACTACATTGTTCTCTCCCATGGCCTTCAGGTTTTTATCCTAGCCTCTGTACAGTTCTCTCTCTCTCTCTCTCTCTCTCTCTCTCTCTCTCTCTCTCTCTCTCTCTCGCTCTCTGTCTCACTCTCTGTCTCTCTCTCTCTCTCTCTCTGTCTCTCTCTCTTGTTCTCTTTGTGTGTGTGTGTGTTGGGGGTCGACCGATTATGATTTTTCAACGCCGATACCGATTATTGGAGGACCAGAAAAGCCGATACCGATTAATCCACCGCTAAATTTTTTTTTGTATTTGTAACAATGACAATTACAACAATACTGAATGAACACTTCTTTTAACTTAATATAAATACATCAATAAAATCAATTTCGCCTCAAATAAATAATGAAACATTTGGTTTAAATAATGCAAAAACAAAGTGTTGGAGAAGAAAGTAAAAGTGCAATATGTGCCATGTAAGACCCCCGAGCTGACAAGGTACAAATCTGTCGCTCTGCCCTTGAACAGGCAGTTAACCCACTGTTCCTAGGCCGTCATTGAAAATAAGAATTTGCTCTTAACTGACTTGCCTAGTTAAATAAAGGTGAAAAAAATCAAGAAAGCTAAAGTTCCTTGCTCAGAACATGAGAACATATGAAAGCTGGTGATTCCTTTTAACATGAGTCTTCAATATTCCCAGGTAAGAAGTTTTAGGTTGTAGTTATTATAGGAATTATAGGACTATTTCCCTATATATTTCATTAACCTTTGACTATTGGATGTTCTTATAGGAACTTTAGTATTGCCAGTGTAACAGTATAGCTTCCGTCCCTCTCCTCGCTCCTCCCTGGGCAGCGAACCAGGAACACAACGACAACAGCCACCCTCGAAGCAGCGTTATCCATGCAGAGCAAGGGAAACAACCACTGCAAGTCTCAGAGCGAGTGACGTTTGAAACGCTATTAGCGTGCTAACTAGCCATCCATTTCACTTTGGTTACACCAGCCTCATCTCGGGAGTTGATAGGCTTGAAGTCATAAACAGCGCAATGTTTGATGCACAACGAAGAGCTGCTGGCAAAAGGCACGAAAGTGCTGTTTGAGTGAATGTTTACGCGCCTGCTTCTGCCTACCACCGCTCAGTTAGATACTTAGATACTTGTATGCTTGTATGCTCAGTCAGATTATACGCAATGCAGGATACGCTAGATAATATCTAGTAATATCATGAACCATGTGTAGTTAACTAGTGATTATGATTGATTGATTGTTTTTTATAAGATAAGTTTAATGCTAGCTAGCAACTTACCTTGGCTTACTGCATTCGCGTAACAGGCAGTCTCCTTGTGGAGTGCAACAAGAGGCAGGTCGTTATTGCGTTGGACTAGTTAACTGTACGGTTGCAAGATTGGATCCCCCGAGCTGACAAGGTGAAAATCTGTCGTTCTGCCCCTGGACGAGGCAGTTAACCAGTTCCTAGGCCATCATTGAAAATAAGAATGTGTTCTTAACGGACTTGCCTAGTTAAATAAAGATGAAATTAAGGTGTAAAAATATTTTGTTTTACAAATCGGCAAAATCGGTGTCCAAAAATACCGATTCCGATTAATCGGTCGACCTCTAGTGTGTGTGTGTGTGTGTGTGTGTTTGTGCTGAGCACATACTTTTCTAAATCACCCCAGGCTGCCTGCTGCGGCTTCAAAAGGCCTCGCTACATCATGTGAGACCCAGAGATTATAATCATGTAGTGATGACTATGGCGTGCTATAATGCCATTGGGATGATGTAATAGCTAATTATAATTGCTCTCTTATTAGTAATTATAGTGTTAGTATTAATCAAATTAATATCAATTGTTGAAGAGAAGACATTTTCAACCACAGGCATATCTGTGGTTGAAAATTCTTTACCCTTTTGGGTTAATTGTAGAGTTAGTGTTGGCACACACACCCAACAATCTGAGTTATGTATGTGTATCCATATCTCAATTGAGGATTCCTCTGTTTGTGGAAGCATGCTTGCAGTTGTAAAATATAGGGCAAAGCAACAGTATCTCTTGTCTTGCAGTTAAACATGTCAACCAACTTGGTGAGCAGCTTTAGGAACAATAAGCTGTCACGCCCTGACCTGAGATATCTCTGTTTTCTTTATATTTTGGTTAGGTCAGGGTGTGACTAGGGTGGGTACCCTAGTTTTTGTATTGTCTAGTTTTTTTGTATGTCTAGAGTTTTTGTAGGTCTAGGTGATTTGTATGTCTATGGTGACCTGATATGGTTCCCAACCAGAGGCAGCTGTTTATCGTTGTGTCTGATTGGGGATCATATTTAGGTAGCCATTTTCCCTTTGGTGTTTGTGGGATCTTGTCTATGTGTAGTTGCCTGTCAGCACTCGTCTGTATAGCTACATGTTTCGTTTTGTTATTTTGTTAGTTTGTTTAGTGTTCATTCTTTTAATGAATAAGAATGTACGCATACCACTCTGCGCCTTGATCCGATCCTTATAACGAACGTGACAGAAGATCCCATCACAAACGGACCAAGCAAGGTGGCCAGGAGGAGCAGACATCATGGACATGGGACGAGATTTTGAACGGTAAAGGATCCTGGACGTGGGAGGAAATCATGGCTGGAAAGGATCGCCTACCATGGAAGCAGGTGGAGATAGCGCAGGAGGAGCGACGACGATACGAGTGGACACAGCTAGCACGGAAGCCTGAGAGGCAGCTCCAAAAAACATTTTGGAGACCTGAGCCAACTCCTCGTGCTTACCGTGGGTAGCGTGTGACTGGTCAGACACTGTGTTACGCAGTGATGCGCACGGTGTCTCCAGTTCGCATTCATAGCCCTTTGCGCTCTATTCCAACTCCTCGCATTTGTCGGGCTAGAATGGGCATCCATGGATGGATGGTGCCGACTCAGCGCTCCTGGTCTCCAGGATATCCTGCGCCGGCTCTGTGTCTCCGGCACAGAGTGTCTCCGGTGCGTCTGCACAGCCCAGTGCGTCCTGTGCTAGCGCCCCGCACTTGCCGGGCTCAAGTGAGCATCCAGCCAGGACGCATTGTGCCAGCTCTACACTCCAGTTAGTTTGTTCAGTGTTTGTTCAGTTTGTTCAGCATTCTTTTTATTTGTTTTATTTTACCCCTTTTTCTCCCCAATTTCGTGGTATCCAATTGTTTTAGTAACTAGTGTGGGTCTCTGTGAGCTCACTAGGGCTCAGGAAAGACGAAGGTTGAAAGTCATGCGTCTTCCGATACACAACCCAACCAAGCCGCACTGCTTCTTAACACAGCGCCATCCAACCCATCCAAGCCAGCCGCACCAATGTGTCGGAGGAAACACAGTGCACCTGGCAACCTTGGTTAGCGCGCACTGCGCCCGGCCCGCCACAGGACTCGCTGGTGCGCGATGAGACAAGGATTTCCCTACCGGCCTAACCCAGACGACGCTAGGCCAATTGTGCGTCGCCCCACGGACCTCCCGGTCGCGGCCGGTAACGACAGAGCCTGGGCGCAAACCCAGAGTCTCTGGTGGCACAGCTGGCGCTGCAGTACAGCGCCCTTAACCACTGCGCCACCCGGGAGGCCCTGTGTTCATTCTTTTAATAAATAAGAATGTACGCATACCACGCCGCGCCTTGGTCCGATCCTTATAACGAACGTGACATAAGCGGGGTGTTCTTGCTCAGCAGATCAGTAAAGAGTGTTCCCACTACGGCAGACAGATAGACGGGGATTTACAAGCATGGCAGGTATAGTGGCACTGAAGAATAATGGCGAGAGAAGAACAATTTACTGCCTATGCGCTCTCTTTGATCTGGGCCCCATTGGTGCTTGCTCAACCACTACCGTCAATAACTTTGATGTGCTTGTAGTCGGCCTGGGGTTTGTGTCAGATTGTGTCAAGGCTTCAGGAATGCTTGATAATCAAAAACAGACCACTCTTTTCAGACATTGCAAAAATAATTTGTCGTGTCAATCTATGAACCGTGGAGAATATGCCGTGGTGATTACGCTTTATGTGGAATACTTGTGAAGAGGAAGATGTTTTCCTCATGCTGTCAGACACTGAAAGCCTTTCTATACATGCAAGCAAAGACACAAACCTTCACATTAGTTCCCAACAGTCACAATGAAAAAGCCTCATCAAAACCAACCCCCCACCATTTTGTGTCGTGTGAGGAGTTGGCGTGGCCATGGTGGCTACTTGTTTGTATTCACAATCGTCCTCCCTCGGGTGTCTTGAGTTTGGCCGTGTATGAATAAATGGAACATTGCTTTGGTCTGTGAGTTTCCTGTCAGTGTTCAGGCCTTGATTATGTGTCCCAGGAAAGCAGCCGTGAAGCAGCTCACTGTAACCCTCCCATTACATCTTGGAGGTGGCATGTAGGGCCTGTGCTGCAGAGGCTAGGTCCGGCCGACAGACAGGACTGCAAACTCAGTCAGATGTGATGTAATGCTATTTCAGGTCTACCTCTGGTCTCCAAGGCTCTGTCTGCCAGCAAGCCATTCTGCCTGCTCCTCTCTCTCTCTTAGTCCCTATGTTAGCACCTCATCTATCAAAACTCAGCCATGGCCTATGTTGGGATCCACAGTCAGGAATCCCAAGAAACTCAAATACCCATGTCTCCTGTTATGACTACAGGGCAGAATGTGAATTTCCTTTAACTGAATATGGGGATTAATATAGATTGTTTTATGTTATTATTTGTTTTAAGCTGATTTTAGGTAGGGATTAGTCTGATGAGATGATATTTAGGGCATGGTCCTTGCTGCTGGGGTTTTTATGGATTCCATTGGTTGTTGTTCTCAATGGGGTGGCGTCTGGTCTGAGACTGGTTTACCCGGCGGCACTCGTCATTCTCAGGACTATGGGAATGTTGTGGGTGCTCCCACCAAGCAGACCAGAGCTCCGAGGAGGAGGAACTGCTCTGTGTATTTTCATCTTCTGGCTCTGTGTCTGTAGACAGAAACTATAAGGGTGTTTTTCTTTTTCACAGATAAAAAGAAGGGGTCCACAGGATTGTTCCATAGCTGTTGGCATGTGGATAGTGCAGCTCCTGTGTAATATCTCATAACACAGAGTTTACACAACAAGTCAGAATCTCTAGTCTAATTCAGATCCTGACCTGTGTAGTATCTCATATCACAGAGTTTACACAACAAGTCAGAATCTCTAGTCTAATTCAGATCCTGACCTGTGTAGTATCTCATATCACAGAGTTTACACAACAAGTCAGAATCTCTAGTCTAATTCAGATCCTGACCTGTGTAGTATCTCATATCACAGAGTTTACACAACAAGTCAGAATCTCTAGTCTAATTCAGATCCTGACCTGTGTAGTATCTCATATCACAGAGTTTACACAACAAGTCAGAATCTCTAGTCTAATTCAGATCCTGACCTGTGTAGTATCTCATATCACAGAGTTTACACAACAAGTCAGAATCTCTAGTCCAATTCAGATCCTGACCTGTGTAATATCTCATAACACAGAGTTTACACAAAAAGTCAGAATCTCTAGTCTAATTCAGATCCTGACCTGTGTAGTATCTCATATCACAGAGTTTACACAACAAGTCAGAATCTCTAGTCTAATTCAGATCCTGACCTGTGTAGTATCTCAAATCACAGAGTTTACACAACAAGTCAGAATCTCTAGTCCAATTCAGATCCTGCCACTCAAAACAGATAAAATATAAGCCTGATTTTTTAAAATGGTTGTCAAATGGACAGTTAGTGGAACTATTGTCAGTCTTGTTCTTTTTCGACAGGAGTCTTGAGTGCGGGACTAAAAATAACATATACCACATTCAGCACTTTTCCTCAAGCTTTTTGCTAGGAAGTGACCGTTCTAATGTACACCCACAACGTCCATTATTGCAAAATCCTCAAGAGAAATCTTTGTTCTTCAGCTTTCAGTTAGAGCCCATTAGTACAGGTCTCTACTGTCAGACTGTCCATAGTGTTAGATTCCTACACTCACTATCTCTTTAAAAGACTGAATGGCCAGACACACACAAGGATTGGAGAGGGACAATTATAGTTACTATCCCAGGACTGTTACAGTTGAGAGCACATCTTTTTTAAATAGGGCGGCCTGCCTTCTCCGACCCTATCTTTGGCACAGCAAGCCGTCAGACCCTAGTGCAGGGATCATCAACTAGATTCAGTCACAGGACGATTTTTTCTTGAGCGGATCAGGGGGGGGCGGAACATAATTACAAATCATTTGTAGAATGCAAATTGACCGCAAGAAAGCCCAAACAAAAATGATACAATGACCATGAGTTTCACTATCGTGAATAAGTTGAGTGAGAAAGTTCCAGACGCAGAAATATCATACCCCTAAGACATGCTAACCTCTCACCATTACAATAACAGGGGAGTTTAGCATTTTTGCGGGGGGGTGATATTTGTGCATCTGTAACTTTCTCACTCTTCATTATTCACAATACCTTCAGGACTATCCGTAATCATGGTAGCATCAACATTAATGTAGAAGCGTTTAGAAACATATTCTATTCTTATTTAGAATAAAAGTGACTCCAATGACACAATACATTATTTACCATTCATTTCTATTGGGCACAAAATAATCTGAAACACAACCAAAACAAACAGCAAATGCATCCAAAAAGTTTGTAGAGTCACAAGCTTGAAGTAGTCATTACGTGCCATGAATATGGAACCAAATACTAAACTTTTGACTAACTTAATACACATATAATTGAATTTGTCCCAATACCTTTGGTCCCCTAAAATGGGGGGACTATGTACAAACAATGCTGTCATAACTGTTTACCCTCAAATTAAAGCTGACAGTTTGCCCTTAGTCATTGAATCATTTCAAATCCTGGAGTACAGATTCAAAAGAAGACAAAATTCTTCACTGTCCCAATAATTTCAGAGGGGACTGTATTACTCTCTACTGTACGTGGGAATACTTTGGAACAGATTTCCATAATGAAGATCACTTGGAGCTGATTTGCTGGTGTTTTTACAGTCCTTTATGTCCAACAGCAAAAACTACTTTTTTGCTTGGTCAACTTGGGGGGTTAACCCAAGGGTTAACCCTAACCCTAACCCAAAGAAAATCACGCAAGGACCAAATTCGGGCCATGGGCCACCAGTTGGGAAAACCTGCCCTATTAGTGTATCACGTGGTAAACTCAAGTAGACTGTTCCCCTGCATGGAAGAGCACACAGAGTCATACACAGTAATATCTGGACAGTCTCAACCAACAGTCCACACCACCACCTCCATCACATACCTTGGGCCCAACTCACTCTGTAATGGAGTTTCCAAGAAATGAGGGTGTGCTTTTGGAACAGCTCTGTGACTTGGCCTTGCCTGGCCCTATGGGAGGAGGTGGATCCAGGAATGACTAATGATAACTGACAGGGAGACCACTTGGATCACTCTGAGTGCACTTCACATTGTACTGAAACTTGAAGCACACTGCTAACCTTGGACAGAAGGTTTGACATTTCCAGTTTCAATGGACCATCATGGTCCCTTACTTGCTGTAAGGGAGCGTGTGCCTTGGCTGTTCTTGTTAAAGCACTCTGAAGTAGTGAAGTCGTCCAAGTGCTACAGCACAGGAAGGTTCTGTAGTTGAACTGTTCTGTTGTGTTTTAAGATCTTTGTGTCACAACGATTGAAATTGGTAATGAAGTCATCCTGTACTTCTACTTGTCCAGTTTGCTCTCCTGTTCTTGTCTGCTGCTGTCACGTCCTGACAGTAGTTCCTTTTTTATGTCTCTGTTTTAGTTTTGTCAGGGCGTGAGTTGTGATGGGCATTCTAGGTTTTGTATTTCTATGTGTTTGGCCTGGTATGGTTCCCAATCAGAGGCAGCTGGCAATCGTTGTCTCTGATTGAGAACCATACTTAGGTAGCCTGTTCCCACCTGTGTTTGTGGGTAGTTGTTTTCTGTCTTTGTGTGTCTGCACCAGACAGAACTGTTTCGTTTGTTTCCGTTTTTTTTGTTCTAGTGTTCAGTTTCTTTATTAAATCTACCATGAACACGTACCACGCTGCACCTTGGCTTCACCTTCTTCCACCTATGACAACCGTTACAGCTGCCTGTGCTACACTTCAGATCCATGCCAACTTTTCCATCCGTTGGCCAGTTGTCAGTGGTTGTGCTTGGCATTGCCTTGTGCCAGGAAGATGATGTAAAGCCTACCAGTGATGCCAGTGTTGCCACCCAGTTGATCACGTCACACACTGCAATAATAAAGCCGTCTTCTGGATTCTTCTGGTTGCGAGCACAGTAGTGAAGGACATTTGCATGTAGAGCAGCGATTCAACAGAAAAAGAAATCAATGAATAGAGTCTGTCAGGTTCTTCAGTCTGGGGACGTAACCCAGATACAGTGAGTCAAGTTGGTTCTGCTGCTGTAGGGGTTGACTAATGCACACTCATCACCACCACTCTGTCTCTCCAAATTACTCTGTCACACCATAACCTGTTACCTGACTGATGAGGGTTTATTTGGATTATCTCACAATGACGAGCACACCTGGGAAGCTGGGATATGTGTCATTCCCTTGTCCCCCCTTATCTCCCCTGTCAACACATTACGCTCATCTCTGTGGAGGAGTCTGTGTTTTCCTCAGCCCAATCTACAGGGTGACGACCGAGGAGGCTCCCTTCAGCCTACTGTATCCCCCATGGGGTCTGCCCCAGCCTTCCTGTGCCTGTGTTTGGGACTTTCCACTACTCTCTGTGCAGCACAGCTGGCTGCAGCAGGCCTGCCCGCCCCTGCTCTCTCTCCCCGACCCCTCAGACCTGAACCCTGGCGGGCCTCCCTTCTGATGATCCCCCAGGGCTAGCTTCACTTCCTCAGAGATTACTTGATGATAGAGAATCCTATGGCACCTTATCAGACTAGGGAATAAGATGTAAAGATACAGGTGAGGGGCTTGTCTGAAACAGGTCAATCAAATGTTATGTGTGAGGGAGATTCCAGGGCATGTGAGAGCTGAGAGAATGACCAAATGTAGCTTAAAAAAAAGAAAAGAAGATCACTAAAACAGAGATTATTAACTTATTTTTCTCCTCTTCATCTAATACAGTGCACATATGAAATACTGAGTGATATGAAATAGAGACATAGCGTCTAAACCGCTTCGACATTGTCATTGTAACGTTTGTATCTTATTTTCACGGTCTGTTGACGGTGCTCTGGAGACTATGATGCAGTGTATCAACCACAAAAATACTCACTTGTGCTATTTATCTCTATTAATACAAAGTTACACAGGACACCAATATTTGAGTAGAGGCTTTAATAAGGAACCCTCATGAACTCCAGGCTTAGAGGTTTACTCTATAAGGGTCGGAAGTTCAGAGAAAGAGATCATATCAGCATAGCATCAGTATAGTTGAGAGTGCTGCTTCCCCCCCCCCCCCCCCCCCCACACACACACACACAGCAACTAGTTTGGGCAGAGTGTACATGTTGAAGTTGATGAATGTGGGGACTTGTAAACAGGCAGTCTGGGTGGCTGGCTGCCTGGCTGGTTGCCTGGCTGTGGGAATCAGTGCACATGTTCAAGGTGGAAGTGGAGCACCTGTCTTAGAACACCGCATGGCAACAGCGATACACCTCGAAGACTCAACCACAGGAAGAACATCACTTCCTCTTTCTACCTTTGGATTTGACTATATTGCTGAGTCTCACCTGTTCCGCTTTTATCCTCTTATCTCCCTGGATATCTGCGATTTATTACAGATGAAAGGGATTTAAACGTTGGAGGGTTATGAAACTCACCCTGTTGTGTCTGGGTTAGACAGAGAGACATAACACCAGAGGGATATATATATATATATATATATATATATATATATATATATATATATATATATATATATATATATATATACACTATTGGTCAAAAGTTTTACAACACCTACTCATTCAAGGGTTTTACTTTATTTTTACTAGTTTCTACATTGTAGAATAATAGTGAAGACATCAAAACTATGAAATGACACATGGAATCATGTAGTAACCAAAAAAGTGTTAAACAAATCAAAATATATTTTATATTTGAGATTCTTCAAATAGCCACCCTTTGCCTTGATGACAGCTTTGCACTCTTGGCATAGTTTTGATGTCTGCACTATTATTCTACAATGTAGAAAATAGTAAAAATAAAGAAAAACCCTTGAATGAGTAGGTGTTCTAAAACTTTTGACCGGTAGTGTATATGTCAAAGGTAAATGGGTTTGTCTGGTTGGAGTCACTCTGTGTAGAAGATTAAAGATCCATAGTACACATCCTCAACAGCTACTGTGTAAGTGACTGTAAATGTGTTGAATAGATTGAGACCTCAGATTGTTGCCCCCAATTGTTGAATTGCCTTGTTGCCATATGGAGACAGGTACTACATAGCAGCAGTGTGCTGTAGTAGTCTGTGGTTCATCTATGGCCCCTGCTGTGATGGGGATTACAGACCCTGTTTGTTGTGATGCTGGTCAGGAAATCAATTCCTTCGATCTGCTTGTGTGTATTCTGTGTGTTATTTCTCATTTGTGTACACGTTTCACCAGAAACCGCCCGTCTGCTGAACCAGTTGAGGTCACTTCCTTCCATACAAGAATGTTCTTGGTTTGAGGAAGTGATACCGTGAAGAGTACGTTGTTCTTGAATACATAATTGACTCACTCCAAGCCCAATACATATTTACTCACTCCAAACCCAATACATAATTGACTCACTTCAAACGCAATACATAATTGACTCACTCCGAACTCAATACATATTTGACTCACTCCAAGCCCAATATATATATGACTCACTCCAAACCCAATACATATTTGACTCACTCCAAACCCAAAACGAATGAAAATTAGAGAGAATAGAGAATTGTTAATTAACCATAAAGGTCAAGCAAATCTGTATGAAGGGATTAGAAGAGGCTTTGAATCATATTACAATCACTGTAGAATTCCCTTCGGAATAAAACTAATTACCAAGTAGTGAACGTTTTAATATAATATATGAATGAAAGATTTAGTAGTAAATGGATAAATTAATGAATCCATGGGATTATGAATGTCATTAAATTAACCTTTCAGTATATGCCTATGTTTTTAGGACATAATGGTGAAGCTAGTTTTCTCTGACGGTTTGTCAGAGCTGGGTTCAAATAGTATTCAAAGACTAAACCTGAGTTTAGTAAACAAATACTGTTTGGTCTGATGGTGTGGCAGTTGATCCCTCACCCCAGCAGACAGACAGACAGAGGGTGGGTGTTCCTACCAGTCCCTCCCTGGCCAGTTTATCAGGAGGTTTGACCTCATTGGCTTTGATTGGAGATCAGAGGGCTGATTTGGACAGGCCAAATGCCCATTCTTTCCCCTGACTAAATCCGTGTGTAGTCTGGCTAATTCCTTTGTCCCAGAGCAACAGGCCACACTTCGTCTGCTCTTCTCAATAGAGACAACAGCTTAGATTTCACACTCCATGGAGATGCCAGATGGCGCTGACGGGACAGGACAGAGGCAGGAGGGAGGGGTGGCTGTTGTTCTCTACTGTGGTATTTGGAGGGGAGGGATGCCTCATAGCCGGTGATGGGATGAAATTGATTAGTGTGTGTGTGTTGTTTCTGTGGCTGTGCGCAGTGAACGCTGTGGGGAAGCCTCCCAGACAGCAGTGTGTTTCCTGCTTTCCCATTCGGAGGTCTCTTCAGCTCCTCCTCTCCTCTCCACTTCCTCCCAGCACATCTTAAATAAGCAGTCATCTGACCTCCCCGTGCTGGTGGTCTTTCAGGGAGGATGTGAGGTCACGCTGTTGATGGCGTCTCTTTGTGAAGTATTTTTACTCGTGTTGATTGGCCAGAGCGTGTAAATAAACCTAGGAGTGCCCACAATGAGTAATATGGTGGTGACAGGCCGTATCACCTCCAGAATACACCAGTCTGAAGGACTTCATAACAAGATACGCTGTCTGTCCGATACAGCTGGAGTCTGTCCACATTTACTCCCTCCTAACCATGATGGGGTTAACGAACTCAGGGCACACAAAGGTCCTTAGCTTAACACAGAACTTGCTGACACCCCAGTTTTGATCGATAAAGGAATGAATCCTTCAGTCAGCCTGGTTTTCCCCTTCCTTCCCTCACGTTGAGGAAGAATTTTGGATCAGTCTCCACAACAATGACCCTCCTTCAGCCCCATGCACATCATCAGCCTGATGCCCAGCACACAATGCAACCTATTGTAGGCGGGAGCGATTCAGGCTGATATCATGCTGGAAACTATTTAGATGGGGATCACATGTTGTTTAGTCATGCTGCTGCTGAGTCCCCTCTTAGCTCACTTGGCTAACAGGAAGGGCAGCTTCTGACTGCTTTCTACAGACAATAAGGCGCTTGTTTAGCTAGTTTGGGGATGCATCTGGGAGCCTCTCTTCAGGGGATAGTAGTGGAGGAGAGAGATTCTGCTTTGAGTTTGTTTTCCTTTGTTTTGTTAAAGCTGCCCTGTCTCTCAAGAGGATGTAAATCCATACAGACACTTCAATGTCCAACGGTGAGAGGTCAAGAGGTCAAACACGCAAAAATGTGGTTTCAGATTTGCATGCTGTGGCTCACCCAGTGGTTTCCCTTGCCCTGTCAGGCCGGTTTAACAGCAGTGTTTTGAATTTGTGAATAAGTAAACTGTCAGTGCAGAGAGCGGAGAGACAGTTTTTCATTTATACACATGTAATTACTGTGATTTATTATGGAGTGTAAAAGTGTCATGTTAATCTATCATGTAATATTGAGTAATGTTATTACTTGAATAACCCTTTGGCATTTTCAGTAACAAGTTATGCTATTGTCGTTATGTAGTCTAATATTTAGTTTGACAGAAGATGTTACGTAGTCTAATATTTAGTTTGACAGGAGACGGTGTCAGCATTGTTCTACTGTAAACGTTATCTTGTTAAACCACTCAACCTCAGTTAAACCAACCCAGCTTAAAAGGTTCATGTTGATAAATGGTCATGGTTGAATTAGTCCAATCACACACCTCCTCTGTGTTTTCAACCTTTGACCCAGATCTCCTAGTTCCCGTTAAAATTAGGTCATGTCCCTATAAGATGAGGTCACGTCCTTGTAAGTGTCATGCTCATGTTCATTTTATTATCTCCATTCTTTACTCTGCTCTTTGTCCCCACAGCATTCCTACCCATCTCCAGGCTGTTAAATACTGGAAACTCATAGATATACCTATTACAAGGCTGTTATACAGGCTACATGGAGTAGCTGTTGTCATGGTCACACCCTGTCCTCCAGGCTGCAGTGGTCTGGGGGGGGGGGTGGATGTCAGAGGGGCCCTGAATCTAGGTGGATGTCTACTCCCACTCTCTCCCCAGGTCACAGGCCTTTCTGCGTGGGCACACTGGGTTGTCTGCTGGGGGAGATAAGGAGAGTTTCCATGCGAAAAAGTACCATCTGGGGCCCTGGCATGATAGCAGCAATCTCAGGGACTTCAGGCTCGGATAAAACACCCTCTCTATTCCCACCACATCTCAGACTTGAGGAGGTTGTATGAGTGTGTGTGTGTGCATTCCCTAAGAATCAGCTAATGTAATCACTGTCCATGCACAAGAAGACACGATATTTGATTGTGTTAAATCAAATTGCATTTACTTGTCTTAGAATAGTATAAGGCATCTGGCCCACGAGGCAAGTTTAGAGTCGTCTCTCTTTATATGAGATGTACAAACACTGGCATGTGTCCAGACAAGATACAGATTTACAGGATATGTACCAACCATCTCAAGTGCTGCTGTGGATTAGGAGTGGAGCTTCAGTAAAATGGGCACGCTAAAGAGTTGAGCTAAGAGGGGCACGCTAAAGGGTTGAGCTAAGAGGGGCACTCTAAAGAGTTGAGCTAAGAGGGGCACGCTAAAGAGTTGAGCTAAGAGGGGCACGCTAAAGGGTTGAGCTAAGAGGGGCACGCTAAAGGGTTGAGCTAAGAGGGGCACGCTAAAAAGTTGAGCTAAGAGGGGCATGCTTAAGAGTTGAGCTAAGAGGGGCACGCTAAAGGGTTGAGCTAAGAGGGGCACGCTAAAGAGTTGAGCTAAGAGGGGCACGCTAAAGAGTTGAGCTAAGAGGGGCACGCTAAAGAGTTGAGCTAAGAGGGGCACGCTAAAGAGTTGAGCTAAGAGGGGCACGCTAAAGGGTTGAGCTAAGAGGGGCACGCTAAAGAGTTGAGCTCAGAGGGGCACATTAGAGAGTATTCTCTCTCGTATGCAATCTGGTTTCCGCTCAGGTTATGGATGTGTCACTGCAACCTTAAAGGTCCTCTCTTTATCTAGTGTTGTGGTGTCTCTTGTTGTGATGTGTGTTTTT
Organism: Oncorhynchus mykiss; assembly: GCF_013265735.2. NCBI lineage: Eukaryota > Metazoa > Chordata > Actinopteri > Salmoniformes > Salmonidae > Oncorhynchus > Oncorhynchus mykiss. The sequence continues at coordinate 40,468,038 of NC_048577.1, read as the reverse complement.
GTCCTATATTTATATATTTTTAATACCAGCTCCGTCCCCGCAGGAGGCCGCTTGCCTTTTGGTAGGCCGTCATTGTAAATAAACATTTGTTTTTTAACAGACTTACCTAGTTAAATAAAGGTTAAATAAAATAAAAAAGAGTTGAGCTAAGAGGGGCACGCTAAAGAGTTGAGCTAAGAGGGGCACGCTAAAGAGTTGCGCTAAGAGGAGCACGCTAAAGAGTTGCGCTACGAGGAGCACGCTAAAGAGTTGCGCGCTAAGGAGTTGCGCTAAAAGGGGCACGCTAAAGAGTTGAGCTAAGAGGAGCACGCTAAAGAGTTGCGCTAAGAAGAGCACGCTAAAGAGTTGCGCTAAGAGGAGCAAGCTAAAGAGTTGCACTAAAGAGTTGCGCTAAGAGGAGCACGCTAAAGAGTTGAGCTAAGAAGAGCACGCTAAAGAGTTGCGCGCTAAAGAGTTGCACTAAGAGGGGCATGCTAAAGAGTTGCGCTAAGAGGAGCACGCTAAAGAGTTGAGCTAAGAAGAGCATGCTAAAGAGTTGAGCTAAGAGGGGCACGCTAAAAAGTTGCACTAAGAGTGGCACGTTAAAGAGTTTTGAGAAAAGAGACAGTAAGTGTACTACTGTAGTCACAGAGTGCTATGGGCCAAGTGGTTCTTTCTCTCTCGGTCTCTCTCTCTCTCTCTTTCTCTTTCGCTCTGAGAGTGTGTGTGTGTGTGTGTGCCATGCCAGCTCCAATGGGAAATACACAGTGAATTATTCACAAGTGTAGAATGGTTTAATAATTTATCTGTTGAATTATCCACCCTTGCAATAATATTTCACCCCCTAAAGAAAAGTGGAGAAACCGTTTTGCCTGGGCAGAATTTACTCAACTTCAAGTGAACTGAATCAGTAGACGTGGCAATTCAGAGCTAATTCCTCTCCCTGATATAAAACACATCTCACCCTTTTTTTCATGTTGATTTGCAGAGGAAGATATATGCACTGTTTTCTCAGTGTATTCATTGGGATGTTGCCTGCTCAACTTTTTAACTTGCGGTTAAATATGCTGTATATGAGGCAGGAGGGTGTTATGAGTGTGATGAACTGCATAACACTGTCACTGTACAGTACAGTGCACATCGTACTGTGAAGTCACTAGTGAGATGTTAAAAGGATGCGGCCATCATTTTGCCAGTTACAGTAGTAGCATTTGCCGTTATATCATCCTACAGTACTTGCTACTGCCTTGATATCTAGCATGTCTGCCATTATGTAAGCTTGTCTATAGTCTATCTCCAGCAGGACGTTGGCCATTGAAGTTCTATAAATAGACTGTATGCACACAGAACAGCGTCAGAGACTTACTTATCCTCTCATACATAGTACCTATGGCACTAGATCTTAGCATACAGTCAATACTGTTTGGACAGCAGTAGCAGAGGTTTTTCCCATGCACCGTATGTAGCACGTTCACACTCACTTTGGATTGAAAGCCACTCACTTCCAAGTGTTGACTTTGCACTATAAAATCCCCCCGTGGTGTGTGTGTGTGTGTGTGTGTGTGTGTGCGTGCGGTGAGTGCGTGTGTGTGTGTGTTTTCCCGGACGGTAGGGCGAGCTGGCCTTGTTGTCTGAGTGAGCAAACAGGGGGAATGGAATGAGGTTCCACCAGATAGGCCTGTCATGCCAGTTCCCCCCTCCCCTCTGGCCCCTCCACAGCCATGACACTGGATCCCTGGGTCAGCTGCAGAGGGTATTCCTGTTGTGTTTGTGTTTTAATGTCAGACGAGGATGTTTCGGGGTGACAGCCTGTCACTGTGTCAGTTTGCCTTAGGCTAGACACACACTGAATCTTAATGGTGCGGGGCGGGCCGGACACAGGGCGGCTCCTTGGCCTCCGCTACCCAGGCCTGGTCTGCAGCTATGTGGAGTATTTCCTTCCATGTAAGAGGAGTATACCGCCAGGCCATACTCCCAGACTGAGGAGAGGAACCGGAGCTGGACCCTCCTTCCTTTTCCCCTTAAAAAAACCCTGGTGAAAATCCCCTTGTCATCCCAGCGCCGTGTGCATGGATACCACGTGGTTGAGAGTCACACTGCTCTGTTAGTCATCAGGGAGAAGGTGTGAAGGAGGGAAAGAGGGAAAGAGAAACAGAGAGTTGCGTTTACACCCTTGGTTAATTCACAGAGGCAACTCTCGTCTGCGTCCAAACTCTGCTTCCACAATCAGCGTGGTCACCTGGTCTTGCTGTCGCTCCTCCAACACGAACGTTGTGTTGATATTCTTAGTCCTTTAATCTGCGTCTGTTTCAGAAGTCATCCCAAACTCCCAAACTAAGAGACTGCAGCTTCTGTCAGCTTCTTAATGGGTCTCGCTTTACAGTGGTGTGTGTGTGTGTGTGTGTGTGTGTGTGTGTGTGTGTGTGTGTGTGTGTGTGTGCTATTTAAAGATAAAAAGCAGCACCATGCTGTAATAAATGCCCAGATGGGCCTCAGATGGATCAGGTGTTACACAACACTGAGGCCGTTGTTATTAAGTGCAATTGATTCACGGTCTCTAGATCTCCCATCTAGGTCCATTGCCAGATCAGATGCGTGTTCCAATTGCTTAGCACGTTCCTTATCCATCCAAACACACTTGAAGGATGAGGTCTTGTTGGGCTCCTTGGCAGTAACGACGTTGTGGGAGTGTTGTTGCCTACGGTGCATGCAGATTGCAGCATAGTAAGCCTATAGAGTCCTATGAGGAGTGAGGTCAGTGTTTGGGTAAGAGAGTGAGCTGCTCAATGGCATATTTTCCTCCCATTATTTCCTTTATTTCAGGCTTTGCATTGCTTTCAACATGTAGTGAGGCAGGCGGACTGCAGCCATGATGGATAGGTTGCATTGTTGTTAGTGACAACTCCAGCATGGGGAAGGTCAACAATACCAAGAAGAATCTCTGTTTTTATCCAGGTTTACGGTATTTATGGTGCATATTCTGTTAGGTGGAAAGGGACATGTTATGCGGTACTAAAGCGAAGTCATTGTCTTATAGTTTTCCATAGTTTATCTTGGGTCATGAGTAAGCAAGTGTGTCACTCATAAAGAGGGAAGAATACAATTATACACAAAGACATTTAGAGAAAACCAAAATAAAGTGATTGAGGTTCAGCTACAGAGGACGAGAGAAAGATAAAGATATATTTGGAGAAATGCTGGGTAAAGAGAGAGAGGAAGCGAGAGAGAATGAGAGAGCAAGGAAGCAGAGCCTTGGGTCAGGATGTTCAGTTTCTCAGGAAGGAAGTGTCCAGCCTTCTCAGTACCCAGATTAATGAGATCATCCATCATGGCGCCTGCCTCGGCCTGCACGCCAGCATCTCTCTGTTTCTCTTCCTCTTCCCCCTACGCCCATCCTGCCTCCCTCTGCCCAGCCTGCCTCATCTACCCAGCCTGCCTACCTCTGCCCAGCCTGCCTCATCTACCCAGCCTGCCTCATCTACCCAGCCTGTCTTTCTTTACCCAGCCACCCTCATCTCCCCAGCCTGCCTCCCTCTGCCCAGCCTGCCTCATCTACCCAGCCTGTCTTCCTTTACCCAGCCACCCTCATCTACCCAGCCTGCCTCCTTAGCCTCAGCTCTGCCCCGCAGCCAGCTGCACTGTCTTCAGCTCTGTCACTTACAATAAGACAAATCATTTTCCTGTGACTGTCCGCACACAGGGCCTACTGAAATGACACCCCACTTTTTGGTCAAAAGTAGTGCACTGTATGGGGAATAGGGTGCAATTTGGGACATAGATGTCCTGTCCTGTACATGGAGCAGCCAGCCCAGACACTGGCTGAACAGACTGGTTAGACTTGATGTGCTTTCTCCAGCAATGCTGCTCACTTTCAGAATCACATTTTATTCACCAGGTACATTTACACATAACTCCGAATTTGACTTGGTGATATGGTGCTGCTAGTGATAGACAACATTTAGAGACAGAATACAGGCAACCGAGTTCATACGAAGTTTACATGCATTATATACAACTAGGTAGAGTGAGCATAGCGCTATAAGATAATGAGCAGATTTATAAATATACAGTGGGTATACGGTTGATATACAGTGGGTATGCGGTTGATATACAGTGGGTATACGGTTGATATACAGTGGGTATACGGTTGATATACAGTGGGTATACGGTTGATATACAGTGGGTATACGGTTGAAATACAGTGGATGTACACATTTACATTATCAGTATGAATATATCTAAATGCAGAGAGATAGACGGAGTGCAATGCAGTTATTTTAGTGCAGTTATTTTATGTGCTGTTCAGAGATGGCTTGATGCGGTGTGCAGCATAGGGTGTCCTTTAGTGTCCACAGTCCTTTAGTCTCTATGCGCCAGATGGCTGGTTGGTGAGGGCCACAGTCCAGGGGAAGAAACTTTGTGGCGGGAGGTTTTGATCAAGAGTGACCTGAACCGCCTGCCAGAGGTAAATGTTTGGAGTGGGGGGGACCGGGGTGGGAGGAGTCGGCGATGATCTTTCCTGCACGCTTCCTTGTCCTGGAGGGCAGGTGTCAGCCTATAACCCGCCATGCGGACAATGCGTTGCGGTTTACCCTTGCAGTGGGCAGACCCAAACCAGACGGTGATGGAGGAGGTGAGGATGGACTCAACGATTGATGTGTTAAACCAGATCAGGATTGCCACTGTTGTGTCTTCTTGGTGACCGCTGTGATCATGTCCTCCCACTTGAGGTTGCGGGAGATGATGTTCCCCAGGAATTTGAATGATTCAGCCCTGCTAACAGCTGAGCCAGCGATCTCGAGGGGGAGAGATGGTGGGGGGCTGTTCAACTGAAGATCATATGGAATGTTGCTGTGGAATGTTCCAGTGACAGTTTATTATGAATTCAGGTTATGTCCCTGGATGGAGGTCTTGGGAAACATACTGTACAAGACCCATTTAAGAAATGTATAATGTTTCACTTCTATTTCCAAATCTGGGCTGGCATTAGATGAGAGAGGCTGCTGACAAATGCATTCCTGCACACATGGATAATGAAATGGATGGATCATGTTGTCTTTTTCTATCGATTAGATCTTATGTCGAGCGGTGTTGAGTATCAGGAAGTTAGGGCTACCAGTTTGAACAGATAACATGAAGATTTTTCAGTGGAACATTTGTTTCTGCTTAGCAGGCATCAAAAACAGGGCTATATTTAGAATGTGGATAACGTCAAACAGGATGTGTCAATTAAGGAAACGTTGCTGTGAGATCGCAGCGGGAGAACCAGGTCCTGTTGAAAAGTGAACCGTGAGAATTAGCCCCTGCCCTCGCACACCTAAACCCCTTCCAGACAGGCAGCTGAAAGAGGCAGTAGTGAAGGAAGGCAGTCACATCTACAAGGCTCCTTGCAGCCCCCAGCCCTCCTCACCACTGTTTGTCTTCAAGCTGTACCTGTTACAGCTGGGCCCTCCATTGTCAATACTCACTGCCTCCCTGTGCATGACTGGCACCCATTTACCAAGTCATTATATTAATAGATGGCCTAAAAACCTCATCCAGGGTGTGTGTGTGTGTGTGTGTGTGTGTGTGTGTGTGTGTGTGTGTGTGTGTGTGTGTGTGTGTGTGTGTGTGTGTGTGTGTGTGTGTGTGTGTGTGTGTGTGTGTGTGTGCGCGTGCGTGGGCATATTGTTGGTGCCGCTTGCACATACACCAACAATAGACCTACATGGCTCCCAGGGAGGTAAAACACTGTGGTTGAGCCAGGCTGTCAGTTTGATAACCTGAAAGCCTCATGGACGTCTCTGTCCTACCCTGCACCTGGAGAGACCCGGGTCTGTCCTCTGGGTTTAGTCTGCCTGTCAGTCTTCCCCGCTAATGGAGAGCAACAGCAACACCAGAACGTAAAAACACAGTCAATCGAGTTTGTTGTAAATGCATCTCATGGTTGAGTAGGAAGCGTTCGTTTCTCACATGCATTAGCCTGGAGTTGAAGCATCAGCAGGAAGCTAATCTTGCAGTGTGCATGTTGCAAGGATGGGAGTGGGTGTTTTCCTTCTTCAGATGTGGATCTGGAAGATAAAACAAATCTCTTTAAAGGGCCCACAGATTAAATCACGTTAACCTCATAGTCGTGGGAAGTAGGGGTGCTGACGGTGCTGCAGCAACCCCTGAAAAATCAGAATTTTAAAAAGTATCTATAAAAAAATATGTCCACTTGCAGCGCCAGCGCGGGCAAAAAGATTTATCCAGCCCCACCCCCAAAATACTTCCCGCGGCTATGGTTAACCTTAAGAATGCTGAGTGCAGACAGACAGACAGAAAGACAGACAGACCTGCAGACAGACAGACAGAAAGGAGACAGCTGTCTGTCTGTAGGTCTGTCTGTCTGTAGGTCTGCCTGTCTGTAGGTCTGTGTCTGTCAGTCTGTAAGTAGGTCTGTCTTCAGGTCTCAGTGTGCCAGTCGCGTCAACCACCTGGCCTCTCTCAGAGTTACACTCAAGAGTGTGTACACAGGGTAGTAAGGATGAGAGGAAAGCCAGGCAACAGGCAGGAGGATTTAAGTGGGTTGGCCGTAGGAAAACCGCGGGGAGAATCTGAGGCGCCAACGCCCCCAGTGTTCACTACAAACCCAGGAGATAGTGGAGCGTAGATTCAGCAGGAGACAGAGGCTGAGTCCCAGGTCAAACACACTACAGTCACGGCTCCTGGGCCTGGAATCAAATGAGACAATTAGGCTCCCATCCCTCGATACAATCGGCAGAACCAGGGCATATGCCTCTGCTGTGTTGGATCACTAAGCACTAAGATCCCTAGAGTTTGTCGTTAAAAGCAAATTATGGGAGCTGTGGCTTCGGGGCTGTCTGGGCTATAGAAGAGAGGGTTTGTGTGTGTGGTTCTGGCAGCAATGTTGTAGTGGGTGTTTTGTACAAGTGCAAAGGCTGAAGACAGACAGGCTGAAGTTTCCCTTCTCCAGGCGTTGGTTGCTAGCTGGTCTAACAGAGCTTCACCTGGCCCATGACTCACCCCAGTAGGAGACCAGGGGAGGCTGTCACTACGCCTTATACCCCCGGTCAGAAAACCTACAGTCATGACCTGTACCGTCACTAGAAGTCTAAGCTCATATGGAGCTGAGTGACCGTGCTTCGAAATGTGTAATCTTGTGATATTTTCTCTGCACAGAAGAACCTGGTTGCAAGTCAGTGAGGGTGGTCTCCCCCTCTTTCCTCCCTCACACCTCCCTAACCCACACACCCTAGGCAGGCCTGCTTGGTTCCCATATGGCTCAGCTAACAGCTAATCCTGGCCAGTCATCACAGCCCAGAGCTCCTGACCAGACATAAAGGCTGGGGTGGTCGGACAGCATTCCACCACAGAGCCCTCTCTACACTCTGTGCAGTGGGGCAGAATGTCTCAGCATGGCGTCCATGGGTGAAGTGACCGACCTCTAGTTGGCTCTGTCTTCACAGTAGCTAGCTATTTACCACAAGCTTATGGACTTGTTCAGTACGCGCGCTCTGTGTCCGACTTGGGTTCAAATAGTATGTATTTTCTTTCAAATATTTGCTGAATTTGATTGAGCCTACACGGAGTGCCATATTGGCAGGGTTTGCACTTTTGGTACTATTCCCTTGGTTCCATTGCACCAGGCGAGCTCAATTCAACTCAGTTAAAGTATTTACATAAAGCAAATACTACTTGAACCCAGTTGTGTGTTGCAGACCATTTTCACACATGATTGGACAGGTCAGGATGGGACTGACTGCATGTGTGTCCTGCTGTGAACCGATGGCTCGTGAACACCAGCCATCAATGATGGCTTGGCTGACTGGGACCAGGCTGCTGTTACTAGCAGTGTGGTTGACCTCACCTTCTCTCCTCTCCTCTCTATCCGTGGACAGGGTCCCCGGCCTGGGGTTTCACTCCTGCCTCCCTCCACTGCCCTCCATTGTCAGCCTCGCTGGCTCTGTGGCAGGATTTATGTTTCATATGAACACTCCCATCATCACTTGGGCTAAAACAGGAGCCTGCAGTGTGTTAAAATGCAACGCAAAGCAGATGTGCTTGACATTGCCATGGACTTTCCAAGGACCTAAAGCTCTGTAACCATAGAAGGGGAATGCGTGACCCTGTATGACTGCTGCCAGCCCGCTCATAGCCCCCTGATGCTGCTGAAGTGAAAGCACAAGACCACATTAGGGCCCTCATCCCTCGTCTTGTCAGGCATTTGAGCAATATGGGAGTCTGCGAAAGACCATTATCATGTGACAAGTGAGGAGAGCGTTTTTCCTCACATTCACAGGGTTTCATGACAGCTTCTCTGGTAAGGAACTACCCAATGGCGCACTCTTCAGTGTTTTTCTTGGTGGAAATAGTCTTTATTTACGCCTTCATGTATCTCACCGCGGGAATGATGGTTTCAGTCTTCCTATGATGCCCCTGGGGAGAATGTCGCAGAGCACTTTAAGACTGCCACCCTGGTGTTTGAAGGACACTGTACTATCTTACCGTAATCAGCAGTGAGGATAATAACAGGATATTACAGACAGAGAGATAAGTGAGACTGTGAGAGAACCCAAGCTGAAGTGAAGGATTGTTGATAACGATGCTTTAAGGATGAGGAGGTTTCTCTGACGGAGGCCGGCGAGGTTCATTGCACCACCTGTGGCGTCGAGGCTGCGTCATGGGAAGAGACCTAGCAGTTTAGGCTCTCCCACAAATGCCTGGCGGGGGATAGGCCTAGAATAGGGCAATGTATAACAACAAGGTGGGATTAAATTCAGTTAAATCTCTGGGATTTTTAGTCCTTAGATCATAAACTTCCCCTCTCCCCCTGCACAAATATTTATTGCTTTGTTAAGTGGTTCCGTGTGCTTCTTTCTGGGTAAGAGCAAACAGCTGTGGTCTGGTAATCTCTCCATTTGGCGCTCTTCTAACTGGTTTTACGATAGCAGTACAGACCCTGTCACATGGGGTGACTCAAGCCTCTTCAGCACCATCTTGTGTAATGACTCTGCAACACAAGCTATTCAAATCAAAGTTTCAAATCAAATCATTAGCGGGATGCTCTCAGGCTTTCATTTACGAATTGTTGATTCGTCTTTTAAATGAAACTCCTGAGGGACGATGTGATTACATTTGAAGGATGGATATGTATCAATCTCATTTTTCCCTTCATCTCTCTCTCTCTCCCTGTAGGTGGGAGGCGTGGGGTGGGGTTGGGAGCATGGCTGAACCACGCCGTGAGAGCACCAGCAGCCTGCAGAGGAAGAAGCCTCCATGGCTCAAACTGGACATTCCCACTGCTCAGGTGTCCCTGGATGAGCCACCCACCTTCGTCCAGGTATAGCACACACACTCTCTTTCCTTCTCTCTCTCTCTCTCTCTCTCTCTCTCTCTCTCTCTCTCTCTCTCTCCCTGTCTCTATCTCACTCTTTATCCATATCGTTCACTTTCTTTTTCTCTCTCTTTCACTCTCTTTCTTTCTCTCTCTGTCACTCACTTTCTCTCTCACTCACTTCCTCACTCACTCACTCACTCACTCACTCACTCACTCACTCACTCACTCATTCAATCACTCTCTTTATTTTTCTCTCCCTCTGCGTGCCTTTCCTTGTATCCCACACTTCTTCTCTGGGTCTCTGTCTCCATTCTTCTCCCTGCTTTCTCATTGTCTCTCCCACAGTGTTGTGTTGTGGTCTGTTGTAACTGTATGTGAATCTCTGCATGCAATATGGCTCTCATTGTGTGTACTTCATCTCTGTCTCTTCCCATGCCCCCCCCCCCCCCCCCCCCCCACTGCAGCCGGTGAAGCGCCAGGGTTTCCTCCGCAGTATCAGCATGCCAGTGGAGCCCTCCCACCTCCGGTCCCCACCTCGCGACCTCTTTGACCCTCGCCGGCCGCCCCTGCTACGCCAGTCCTCCATCACACAGACCATCAAGAGGTAAGGGGAACATATCAACGCTCTGGAGCTACTGAAGGACACCTTGATTGGTTAGATCATGGTTGTGACCCGGAATCGTATGACCTCCATGGGATTTGGTTATCTTTGGTGTTGAGCAGTGGGCCCACTGAAAATATTTGATGATGAAATTGTCATGATGGTGTGAAGTAAGCAATGTTTTAGTCACGGATGGCATGTTTTTGACCAGTTTGTGTTACTGTGGGCTACTTGTGTGTTGCCAGTAACAAGGCATGAGACCATAATGTCCGTTTCTCTGCCTGATTGCCCCCGCCCACTTCAGCTTGGCGGTTTGATTGCATATTGATTTTTACCAGACACCTGTATTTGTTTGACAGGACAGACTGTTTGTGGTGTGTTTTATCAGTGCCTGTCTGGGTCTGCAGATGGGCTCATACTACAGGGTATAAAAGTTGAAATCACTGTGGCTGTGATTGTGTGCATTGATTCTTCAACAGTCTGAATGAATGAGTTGGGAATCCCTCTGCATGCCTGGTTCTTCGTCTGGTCAGTGTGTATGATTCTAATGCATGTTCAAACTTCATTTCCCTTTACAATTTCAATGCTTGCAAAGCTTTACTCCATTTTGCACTATTTCTGTTTTTATCGCTTTTCTAGATGCTGTTTCTTGCTCACCACCTCTTCTTCTTTCCTCTTTCCTTCTCTTTTTTGCCCTGCCCTATCTTCCTCCTCCTCTCACCTTCCTACCCTCTCCCCCTGCCCTGTCCTCCTCCTCCTCTCACCTTCCTACCCTCTCCCCCTGCCCTGTCCTCCTCCTCCTCTCACCTTCCTACCCTCTCCCCCTGTCCTCCTCCTCCTCTCACCTTCCTACCCTCTCCCCCTGCCCTGTCCTCCTCCTCCTCTCACCTTCCTACCCTCTCCCCCTGCCCTGTCCCCCTCCTCCTCTCACCTCCCTACCCTCTCCCCCTGTCCTCCTCCTCCTCTCACCTTCCTACCCTCTCCCCCTGCCCTGTCCTCCTCCTCCTCTCACCTTCCTACCCTCTCCCCCTGCCCTGTCCTCCTCCTCCTCTCACCTTCCTACCCTCTCCCCCTGCCCTGTCCCCCTCCTCCTCTCACCTCCCTACCCTCTCCCCCTGCCCTGTCCTCCTCCTCCTCTCATCTTCCTACCCTCTCCCCCTGCCCTGTCCCCCTCCTCCTCTCACCTTCCTACCCTCTCCCCCTGTCCTCCTCCTCCTCTCACCTTCCTACCCTCTCCCCCTGCCCTGTCCTCCTCCTCCTCTCACCTTCCTACCCTCTCCCCCTGCTCCCCCTCCTCCTCTCACCTCCCTACCCTCTCCCCCTGTCCTCCTCCTCCTCTCACCTTCCTACCCTCTCCCCCTGTCCCCCTCCTCCTCTCACCTCCCTACCCTCTCCCCCTGTCCTCCTCCTCCTCTCACCTTCCTACCCTCTCCTCCTCCTCCTCTCACCTCCCTACACTCTCCCCCTGCCCTGTCCCCCTCCTCCTCTCACCTTCCTACCCTCTCCCCCTGCTCTGTCCTCCTCCTCCTCTCACCTTCCTACCCTCTCCCCCTGCCCTGTCCCCCTCCTCCTCTCACCTCCCTACCCTCTCCCCCTGTCCTCCTCCTCCTCTCACCTTCCTACCCTCTCCCCCTGCCCTGTCCTCCTCCTCCTCTCACCTTCCTACCCTCTCCCCCTGCCCTGTCCCCCTCCTCCTCTCACCTCCCTACCTTCTCCCCCTGCCCCCTGCCCTGTCCTCCTCCACCTCTCACCTTCCTACCCTCTCCCCCTGTCATCCTCCTCCTCCTCTCACCTTCCTACCCTCTCCCCCTGCCCTGTCCTCCTCCTCCTCTCACCTTCCTACCCTCTCCCCCTGCCCTGTCCTCATCCTCCTCTCACCTTCCTACCCTCTCCCCCTGCCCTGTCCTCATCCTCCTCTCACCTTCCTACCCTCTCCTCCCGCCCCCTGCCCTGTTCTCCTCCACCTCTCACCTTCCTACCTTCTCCCCCGCCCCCTTCCCTGTCCTCCTCCACCTCCCACCCTCCTACTCCCACCTTCCTACCTTCTCCCCCTGCCCTGTCCTCCTCCTCCTCCCACCCTCCTCCTCCCACCTTCCTACCCCCGCCCCCCGCACCCTGCCCCCTGCCCTGTCCTCCTCTCACCTTCCTACCCTCTCCCCCTGTCCTCCTCCTCCTCTCACCTTCCTACCTTCTCCCCCCACCCCTGCCCTGTCCTCCTCTCACCTTCCTACCCTCTCCCCCTGTCCTCCTCCTCCTCTCACCTTCCTACCCTCTCCCCCTGTCCTCCTCTCCCTCTCACCTCCCTACCCTCTCCCCTGCCCTGTCCTCCTCCACCTCTCACCTTCCTACCCTCTCCCCCCGCCCCCTGCCCTGTCCTCCTCCTCCTCTCACCTTCCTACCCTCTCCCCCTGTCCTCCTCCTCCTCTCACCTTCCTACCCTCTCCCCCTGCCTTGTCCTCCTCCACCTCTCACCTTCCTACCCTCTCCCCCTGCCCTGTCCTCCTCCTCCTCTCACCTTCCTACCCTCTCCCCCTGCCCTGTCCTCCTCCTCCTCTCACCTTCCTACCCTCTCCCCCTGTCCTCCTCCACCTCTCACCTTCCTACCCTCTCCCCCTGTCCTCCTCCTCCTCTCACCTCCCTACCTTCTCCCCCTGTCCTCCTCCTCCTCTCACCTTCCTACCCTCTCCCCCTGTCCTCCTCCACCTCTCACCTTCCTACCCTCTCCCCCTGCCCTGTCCTCCTCCTCCTCTCACCTTCCTACCCTCTCCCCCTGTCCTCCTCCTCCTCTCACCTCCCTACCTTCTCCCCCTGTCCTCCTCCTCCTCTCACCTTCCTACCCTCTCCCCCTGTCCTCCTCCTCCTCTCACCTCCCTACCCTCTCCCCCTGTCCTCCTCCTCCTCTCACCTTCCTACCCTCTCCCCCTGTCCTCCTCCTCCTCTCACCTCCCTACCTTCTCCCCCTGTCCTCCTCCTCCTCTCACCTTCCTACCCTCTCCCCCTGTCCTCCTCCTCCTCTCACCTCCCTACCTTCTCCCCCTGTCCTCCTCCTCCTCTCACCTTCCTACCCTCTCCCCCTGTCCTCCTCCTCCTCTCACCTCCCTACCTTCTCCCCCTGTCCTCCTCCTCCTCTCACCTTCCTACCCTTTCCCCCTGTCCTCCTCCTCCTCTCACCTCCCTACCTTCTCCCCCTGTCCTCCTCCTCCTCTCACCTTCCTACCCTCTCCCCCTGTCCTCCTCCTCCTCTCACCTCCCTACCTTCTCCCCCTGTCCTCCTCCTCCTCTCACCTTCCTACCCTCTCCCCCTGTCCTCCTCCTCCTCTCACCTCCCTACCCTCTCCCCCTGTCCTCCTCCTCCTCTCACCTTCCTACCCTCTCCCCCTGTCCTCCTCCACCTCTCACCTTCCTACCCTCTCCCCCTGCCCTGTCCTCCTCCTCCTCTCACCTTCCTACCCTCTCCCCCTGTCCTCCTCCTCCTCTCACCTCCCTACCTTCTCCCCCTGTCCTCCTCCTCCTCTCACCTTCCTACCCTCTCCCCCTGTCCTCCTCCTCCTCTCACCTCCCTATTCTCTCCCCCTGTCCTCCTCCTCCTCTCACCTTCCTACCCTCTCCCCCTGTCCTCCTCCTCCTCTCACCTCCCTACCCTCTCCCCCTGTCCTCCTCCTCCTCTCACCTCCCTACCTTCTCCCCCTGTCCTCCTCCTCCTCTCACCTCCCTACCCTCTCCCCCTGTCCTCCTCCTCCTCTCACCTCCCTACCTTCTCCCCCTGTCCTCCTCCTCCTCTCACCTCCCTACCTTCTCCCCCTGCCCGTCTCCAGCAGCAGAAGGGTGCACTTTGAGCGGATTAACACAGTGCCCGTTAAGGGTCAGCGGGCATCTCGCAGCGGCCCCAGGAAGCATCACTCTCTCTCCAGAACCCTGCTCAGGTACTGCAGGGCAGAGGTCAGGGGTCAGAGGTCAGACTGGGCCCAAAGTACACTGGCCAATGAGGACAGCACTTCCTGTCTGATTACATTACAGTAGCATACAGTAACATACAGTGTGCAACCATGAGGAGCCAGAACATCTTGTGATGGGGGGAGAGGGAAGGTTTAGCTAAGTGTTTACCCCACCAGTGTTTGTGTCCTAGGTTATGTTGGTGGTGGCTCAGATCTGGAGAGTACAAAGAGTATTAAGTGCAGAACAGAGAGAATTATCAACAGAGTGCAGGCTCTCCGTAAGACAGAATACTGCATCAGGCATAAAGGCACAGCTTGAATGAACTGTCTTCCATTGCCTATAGCTATAAGCCTCTTCAGGGGGGCTGTTGTTTTCTCTCTGTGCTATGACTGGTGTTGTTATATGACTCACCACATTGACACATCTGACTCACACGGAATTGGTCATAATAAAGGGTCCTAACACAGGGACCTGCCATTTTCCTGGAATACACAACAACCACCGCATTCCATTGTGGTCAGGCCAAAGACTAAGCAACAATAATGTCGCCTCAGACTTTATGAATCTCTGTCTGAGTTAGGGACCATGGAATACATGTCCACTGATTTGATGTTACAGTCACTAAAAGACCATAATTGCGTTTGACTGAGTCTTAAAATAACCTGAGCTGCTCTTTAAACTAAGCCATTCTCGTTAGTTTGTGTATTGCGGCAGGGTTGGGTTAGCGTGGCCTTCTGCAGCACCTGATTAGATTAGACTGGCAGAGGCAGAGAACATTGTATTGTCATCCTTATTGAATGTACAGATTATATGATTCAGTAGAAAACAACAGCTTACAGAAAAAAAGAGGCAGAGAGAGAGAGGGGCAGAGAGAGGGGCAGAGAGAGAGAGAGAGGGGCAGAGAGAGAAAGAGGGGCAGAGAGAGAGAGAGGGGCAGAGAGAGGGGCAGAGAGAGAGAGAGAGGGGCAGAGAGAGAGGGGGGCAGAGAGAGAGAGAGAGAGGGGCAGAGGGAGAGAGAGAGAAAGGGGCAGAGAGAGAGAGAGGCAGAGAAAGAGAGGGGCAGAGAGAGAGAGGGGCAGAGAGAGAGAGGGGCAGAGAGAGAGAGAGAGGGGCAGAGAGAGGGGCAGAGAGAGAGGGGCAGAGAGAGAGGTGGGCAGAGAGAGAGGGGGGCAGAGAGAGAGGGGCAGAGAGAGAGAGAGGGGCAGAGGGAGAGAGCTTGATATTGAGAAAGGCCGCCAAAGGCAGACTTGGCTCTTAAGAGAAGACAGACTATGTGCTCACTGCCCACACAATGAGGTGGAAACTGAGCTGCACTTCCTAACCTTCTGCCAAATGTATGATCATATTAGAGACACACATTTCCTTCAGATTACACAGACCCACAAAGAATTTGAAAACAAATCTAATTTGATAAGCATATGTTTCCCATGCAACTAAAAAAGAGAGAGAGGTAGAGCGAGGTAGAGCGAGGCAGAGGTAGAGAGCGAGAGAGGGGGCAGAGGAAGAGAGCGAGAGAGGGGGACAGAGGAAGAGAGAGAGAGAGGGGGACAGAGGAAGAGAGAGAGAGAGGGGGCAGAGGTAGAGAGCGAGAGAGGGGGCAGAGGTAGAGAGCGAGAGAGGTTGGCAGAGGAAGAGAGCGAGAGAGGGGGACAGAGGTAGAGAGCAAGAGAGGGGGCAGAGGTAGAGAGCGAGAGAGGGGGGCAGAGGAAGAGAGCGAGAGAGGGGGACAGAGGTAGAGAGCGAGAGAGGGGGCAGAGGAAGAGAGCAAGAGAGGGGCAGAGATAGAGAGAGAGAGCCGGACAGGTAGAGGGGGAGAGAGAGAGGGAGAGGGGGAGAGGGAGAGGTAGAGGGGGGGAGGGAGAGAGGTGCTCCACATGTTCCATCAGGCAGAGGTCTATTTATAGCCTCTGAGGTCACGGATGCCAGGCTGACACACTCTGATGACACGCCACGACCTGGAGGACAGGGCAGCTGGTCTGGAATGCCAGAAATTCAATTGTGTCACTAACAGACTGATAGAGATAGTACATCCATCCACAACCCAGAGGAACACAGGACACAGTATTTCAAAAGATCTGTCCATATTACCCAGAATAATCCTTTACATGCAACAGGTACAGTAGGTGTATAGTGGGCTATAATAACTGTTGCTAGGGAGTAGGGCTTGGAATTGCCATGGACCTCATGATACGATATTATCATGATTCTCACAATTCTGTATGTATTGCAATTTGATACTGTGATTTCATTGTGTTTCAATGTTCCAAATATATTGCTCACCATATGTCTTCTGCAGAGGGACAAGAGAGAGCCATGAGAAAACAAGTTCGGTGGGCAGTTGTGATAGTTACTAATCGGAATACCATTTTTGACGATATATCGTATCAACTATCGCAATATTATTTTACACCAGAGTTCCAAGTATTTGTCCTTCACAGCTGGTTCTCCCTCTTCTTTTCAAACAGGGAGACTTTTTGTTTTCAGCACTTTTATCTCCATGACTGACCCAAGCTCGTTTCCCCTTGTACCTCCGCAGAAGACAAATGGTGAGCAATATGTTCGGAACGCCGAAACACAACACAATCAAATCAGCTCCATGTTTGGTTTGATGTTACTTAAAGGAGATTTGGCCATTTAAAAAAAACATTACTTCCATTGATTGTTAGCTTGTCAAATCAAATCAAATTGTGTTAGTCACATGCGCCAAATACAACCGGTGGAGTAGACCTTACTGTGAAATGCTTACTTATGAGCCCCTAACCAACAATGCAGTTAAAAAAAGAAATACAAATAAGAAATCAAAGTAACAAGTAATTAAAGAGCAGCAGTAAAATAACAATAGCGAGACTATATACAGGGGGGTACCGGTACAGAGTCAATGTGCAGGGGCACCGGTTAGTTGAGGTAATATGTACATGTAGGTAGAGTTAATAAAGTGACTATGCATATATAATAACAACAGAGAGTAGCAGCGGTGTAAAAGAGGGGGTGAGGCAATGCAACAGCCATTTGATTAGGTGTTCAGGAGTCTTATGGCTTGGGGGTAGAAGCTGTTTAGAAGCCTCTTGGACCTAGACTCTGGTACTGCTTGCCGTGCGGTAGCAGAGAGAACAGTCTATGACTGGGGTGGCTGGAGTCTTTGACAATTTTTAGGGCCTTCCTCTGACACCACCTGTAATAGAGGTCCTAGATGGCAGGAAGCTTGGCCTCAGTGATGTACTGGGCCATCCTTAATACTCTCTGTAGTGCCTTGCGGTCGTAGGCCGAGCAGTTGCCAAACCAGGCAGTGGTGCAGCTGTAGAACCTTTTGAGGATCTGAGGACCCATGACAAATCTTTTTAGTTTCCTGAGGGGGAATAGGTTTTGTTGTGCCCTCTTCACGACTGCCTTGGTGTGTTTGGACCATTCTAGTTTGTTGGTGATGTGGACACCAAGGAACTTGAAGCTCTCAACCTGCTCCACTACAGCCCCGTCAATGAGAATGGGGGTGTGCTCTGTCCTCTTTTTCCTGTAGTCCACAATCATCTCTTTTGTTTTGATCACATTGAGGGAGAGGTTGTTGTCCTGGAACCAGGCGGCCAGGTCTCTGACCTCCTCCATATAGGCTGTCTCGTTGTGGTCGGTGATCAGGCTGTTGTGTCATCGGCAAACTTAATGATGGTGTTGGAGTCGTGCCTGGCCGTGCAGTCATGAGTGAACAGGGAGTACAGGAGGGGACTAAGCACGCACCCCCAAGGGGCCCCTGTGCTGAGGATCAGCGTGACGGATGTGTTGTTACCTACCCTTACCACCTGGGGGTGGCCAGTCAGGAAGTCCAGGATCCAGTTGCAGAGGGAGGTGTTTAGTCCCAGGGTTCTTAGCTTATTGATGAGCTTTGAGGGCACTATAGTGTTGAAGGCTGAGCTGTAGTCAATGAATAGCATTCTCACATAGGTGTTCCTTTTGTCCAGGTGGAACAGGGCAGTGTGGAGTGCAATAGAGATTGCATCATCTGTGGATCTGTTAGAGCGGTATGCAAATTGGAGTGGGTCTAAAGTTTCTTGGATAATAGTGTTGATGTGAGTCATGACCAGCCTTTCAAGGTACTTCATGGCTACAGACGTGAGTGCTGCGGGTCGGTAGTCATTTAGGCAGGTTACCTTAGTGTTCTTGGGCACAGGGACCATGGTAGTCTGCTTGAAACATGTTGGTATTACAGACTCGGACAGGGAGAGGTTGAAAATATCAGTGAAGACACTTGCCAGTTGGTATGCACTGACCAACTGGCAAGTGTCTTCACTGATATTTTCAACGTCTTGGTAATCCCTCTGACCTTGTGAATGTTGACCTGTTTAAAGGTCTTACTCACATCGGCTGCGGAGTGCGTGGTCACACAGTCTTCCGGAACAACTGGTGCTCTCATGCATGTTTCAGTGTTATGTTCCTCGAAGCGAGCACAGAGGTAGTTTAGCTAGTCTGATAGGCTCCTGTCACTGGGCAGCTCTCGGCTGTGCTTCCCTTTGTAGTCTGTAATGGTTTGCAAGCTCTGCCACATCCGTCAGGGCCGATGTAGTACGATTCGATCTTAGTCCTGTATTGCCGCTTTGCCGTTTGATGGTTCGTCGGAGGGCATAGCGGGATTTCTTATAAGGTTCCTTGAAAACAGCAGCTCCTGTCTTCAGCTCAGTGCGGATGTTGCCTATAATCCATGGCTTCTGGTTGGGGTATGTACGTACAGTCATTGTGGGGACGACGTCATCGATGCACTTATTGATGAAGCCAATGACCGATGTGGTGTACTCCACAATGCCATTGGAGGAATCCAGGAACATTATTCCAGTCTGTGTTAGCAAAACAGTCCTGTAGCTTAGCATCTGCTTCATCTGACCACTTCCTTATTGAGCGAGTAACGGGTACTTCCTGCTTTAATTTTCGCTTGTAAGCAGGAATCAGGGGGATAGAATTATGGTCAGATTTGCCAAATGGAGGGTGAGGGAGAGCTTTGTATGCGTCTCTGTGTGTGGCTAAAGGTGGTCCAGACTTTTTTCCCCCTCTGGTTGCACATTTAACATGCTGATAGAAATTTGGTAAGACCGATTTATGTTTCCCTTCATTAATGTCCCCGGCTACAAGGAGCGCCGCCTCTGGGTGAGCGTTTTCCTGTTTGCTTATGGCTGAATACAGCTCATTGAGTGCCATCTTAGTAGCAGCATCAGTCTATGGTGGTATGTGGACAGCTACGAAAAATACAGATGAAAACTCTCTAGGTAGATAGTGTGGTCTACAGCTTATCATGAGATACTCAACCTCAGGCGAGCAAAACCTTGAGACTTCCTTAGATATCGTGCAACAGCTATTATATAGAAAAAGACAGTCTGCTGCCGTCTTACCAGACGCCGCTGTTCTATCCTGCCCATAAAGCGTATAGCCAGCCACCTGTATGTTGATAATGTCCTCGTTCGGCCACGACTCCGTGAAGCGTAAGATATTACAGTTTTGAATGTCCTGTTGGTAGTTTAATCTTCCACGTAGGACGACAATTTTATTTTCGAAAGATTGCACGTTTGCTCGTAGAAGTGGGGGTTTATTCCATCGCCTACAAATTCTCAGAAGAATCTGGGTCTGTTCCCGGGAGAGCAGTATATCATTCACGTCGGGAGCCCGACTCGTTAAAGGAAAAAAGTCCGTAGCGGCTAAAGTTAGCTGAAGTTTTTAGTGGATGTTTAAAGAGAACTGAACTGTAGATTAGTTTATCCTGGCCCATAGACTACTTTCAGTGCAAGGAACCAGGTTGTAAAATAGTTGTAAAACTCCTTTAACGGGGTCAAATTGTAATACAATAGTCCATTCCAAAAATCTCTTTATTCTAAAGTTAGTCATCTGGAGGAAATGGACAGATTTTCTTCCAGCAACAGAATGCCTCCAGCATGCTTTGAGAGTGGAGAAAGTTCAGTCTTTTACATTGATTGAAATGTTTGACTTTATTACTGTGCTGTAATGCTGCAAAGGCAGGCAAAGTAATACAATATACACCGGACCCATGAGAGAGACGGTGTGTGTGTGTGTGTGTGTGTGTGTGTGGGGGTGGGTGGGTGTGTGTGGGTGCGTGTGTGTGTGCCTGGACTGGAACATGTCCGGGCTTATTCCCTCTCTCTGGCTGATGGTCTATTACTAGTGCAGTCAAGAACAATTAGTCATTTCTTCTTTTCCTGGGAAGTGTGGCGTTATCGGTCCATTGCATGTTTGCCCACCCAGTCTTCCGAACAGGGCTTTGAGGAGGGACATCTAATAACAGTGCTAAATCTCTCTGGCCATTTACTGATGCACTCTGTTCTAGATAGCTGGAGTTAACAGACTCCCTCTACGAGAGAAGTACTGCGGAACTAGGTGATCAGAGAGAGTTCTGTGGGTAGGGTGGAGTTTATGAGATGAGATGTGTGCTTCCCGCGGACTGAGTGGCTGGTGTTTGTGGTGTCAGGGGCACAGCGGACTGGTTCGGGGTCAGTAAGGACGGCGATGCCACTCAGAAATGGCAGAGGAAGAGTCTGCGCCACTGCAGCATGCGCTATGGTCGTCTGAAGCCCCAGGTGATCCGGCAGATGGACCTGTCCAGTCAGGACAACATCTCTCTGACCAGCACCGAGACGCCCCCGCCCCTCTACGTACCCTCCTCAGCACACGCCTTTGGCATGCAGAAGGTATATAGTATAGTACTTTTGTACTTCAGTGAGGGTTTCATTGTGGATCTTGATAACATATGTTTGGATGTATCAATATTTGTCTCCTGTGGTACCCACAGTATTTTTTCAATTAGAATCTCGGTAAATTATTCGACCACAATCCAGTTTCACAATATACACTCAGTCCTAGATAGCCCGCTCCTAACCGATGTGTCTGTCATCTTCAGATCGTGGACCCGTTGGCGAGGGGGCGTGCGTTCCGTATGGTGGAGGAGGTGGACGGTTACAGCGTGCCCCAGACCCCTGTCACCCCCGGCGCCGCCTCCCTTTGCTCCTTCACCTCCTCCCGCTCAGGCCTCAACCGGCTGCCGCGGCGACGCAAGAGGGAGTCTGTCGCCAAGATGAGCTTCAGGGCAGCAGCAGCTCTGGTTAAGGTGAGCTTGCTGTGTGACGAGACATTCTATTGAAGGAAGTGGTTTATTATTTTAGAGACTGTAAGCTGCTAAAGCCCTCTACTGTACTGTACACACAGATCCAAACCATACCCACCCAGTACCACTATGACCAAACTCTTCCCTTAATCGATAAGGTACCCTCGGTGAAACAGCATGGCCTGATCAGTTGTGTGGAATCAGTCAGCCTCCGGCGTTCTAGAACAACACCGAGTTCCATCGGGGCGGACACATTTATTTCCTAAAGGAGACATTATCTCTGTGTTGTGTTGTGTCATTCAGTGTTGAGGGAGACCACTATGTGCTGTGTTGTGTCATTCAGTGTTGAGGGAGACCACTATGTGCTGTGTTGCATGTTCAAGAGCAGCAGTGCTGTGCTTAGGACTACTGTTATGAAAGAGCTTACCGTTTTGGAAGTGCAAGAGTGACGTGGAGGAATGAACGAACATGGCTCCTCAAGCTCTGATATGCCTACTATGCATGTGTTATAATTATGAGGTACTGTCTCCAACATTTTCTGACATGCAAAAATACACTCAACTCAATGTTAGTGTGTGTGTGTGTGTGTGTGCCGGTCAGATCCGTATCGTCCTGCTGTGCTAGGTGACAGCTTATGGTGTGTGTTGTGTTGTCATGTGTGTGTGTGTGTGTGTGCGTCTCAGGGGCGCTCCCTGCGGGAAAACGCCACCCTGCGGCGGATGCAGAGACGCAGCTTCACCCCTGCCAGCTTCATGGAGGAGGACGTGGTGGACTTACCTGATGAGCTGGACACATCCTTCTTCGCCAGAGTAAGGACATGTCCTCGTCTACTCTGTAGTTAGAAACTCATCTCAGGCCTCCATCTAAAAGAGAACATACAGCACCCCCTGGAGGTCTCTAACAGAGTTGCAGCTTGGGATAGAGTCTAAAGGCCTGTGATTGGCCGACCAGTTAGTGTGTGTTTTCATTAGGACCAGGAGTTCTTCCTAAACCATGTGTGAGCTGACCAGGGAACTCTCCTGTGCCTAGTTCCCACCCACTACTGTTCTCAGACCTGGCCTACCCCCTCCCAATCCCTCCCCCAGGACTGTCTGATGCAGGAGGAGTTGTCCACGTACGCTGACGAGGTGTTTGAGTCTCCGTCGGACGCGGCTGTGATGGATGTGGTGCAGGAGGAGGGCAGTAAGCTGGACGAGACGGAGCTGACCGGCAGCGCTCTGGACAAGAGTGAACTGGAGAGGAGCCATCTCATGCTGTGAGTCAGGCACACTCATCATGACAACAAGTACACCGAAACATCTGAAATTACTACAGTATCTTTGGTTTCCTGTTGCCAATATCCAATACACCAGAGCATCTCAGTGAACCATTCAGTTGTGTTGACACAGTGTTCGGTTTAAAGAGAACCTACACTCTCCCCACGGGTGGTTCTGTGGTGGGTTCCTCTTTAAACTGACTTTACCCCTCCTCTCTGTCTCCCCTCCCTCCCAGGCCTCTGGAGCGAGGGTGGCGTAAGGCCAAAGAGGGAACCCCAGGACCGCCCAAGGTGCCCTTGCGGCAGGAGGTGGTGAGTGTGAACGGACAGCGACGGGGGCAGCGCATCGTTGTGCCCGTCAAGAAGCTGTTCGCTCGGGAGAAGAGGCCCTACGGGCTGGGCATGGTGGGGAAGCTCACCAACCGCACCTACCGCAAGCGCATCGACAGCTATGTGAAGAGGCAGATAGAGGACATGGATGACCATAGGTAATGGTCTCTAAGACCATGCTGAGGCTCAGCGTGTTTAATACATGAGACCCTCGGTGTAGAGTAGAGCACTTCTGTGTTTAAACCGTTCTTTTCTAATATGGACATTGTGTTTTCATCAGGCCTTTCTTTACGTACTGGATCACCGTTGTCCACTTGCTGATCACCATCCTGGCTGTCTGCATCTATGGCATCGCCCCCGTGGGCTTCTCCCAGCACGAGACGGTTGATTCTGTGAGTACCACCTCACTTCAAAATCAAATCAAAGTTTATTGGTCGCGTACACAGTTTAGCAGGTGTTATTGCGGGTGCAGTGAGATGCTTGTGTTACTAGCTCCTAACAGTGCAGTGAGATGCTTGTGTTACTAGCTCCTAACAGTGCAGTGAGATGCTTGTGTTACTAGCTCCTAACAGTGCAGTGAGATGCTTGTGTTACTAGCTCCTAACAGTGCAGTGAGATGCTTGTGTTACTAGCTCCTAACAGTGCAGTGAGATGCTTGTGTTACTAGCTCCTAACAGCGCAGTGAGATGCTTGTGTTACTAGCTCCTAACAGTGCAGTGAGATGCTTGTGTTACTAGCTCCTAACAGTGCAGTGAGATGCTTGTGTTACTAGCTCCTAACAGTGCAGTGAGATGCTTATGTTACTAGCTCCTAACAGTGCAGTGAAATGCTTGTGTTACTAGCTCCTAACAGTGCAGTGAGATGCTTATGTTACTAGCTCCTAACAGTGCAGTGAAATGCTTGTGTTACTAGCTCCTAACAGTGCAGTGAGATGCTTGTGTTACTAGCTCCTAACCGTGCAGTGAAATGCTTGTGTTACTAGCTCCTAACCGTGCAGTGAGATGCTTGTGTTACTAGCTCCTAACAGTGCAGTGAAATGCTTGTGTTACTAGCTCCTAACCGTGCAGTAGAATTTCAATCAAATAATCCTAAACTAAAATCAAGAAACGTCTGAACGAATCATTACAGCTTTACAATGGCCTTACAGTCGTTTTGACCTTCTATTCCATCCTTCCAGGATCAACTTGAAATATGAAATGTTTCCCTCCCCAGGTTCTAAGAAACAAAGGTGTATATGAAAATGTCAAGTTTGTACAACAAGAGAACTTCTGGGTCGGGCCCAGTTCAGTAAGCACATTCACATTGTTCCCCTTTTGTTCATTCAAACATTCTGTCGCATGACCAGATATGTCCTATCCTTTCAGTTTGGAAGGTACTTATGTGAGCGCTTTAACTAGGCCTGATAAAGGGATGGTGTTCTATGTGTCTATTCCTCACTGTCTGCATGCCATCTGTCTCCCTCGTTAGGAGGCTCTGATCCACCTGGGGGCCAAGTACTCTCCCTGCATGCGTCAGGACCAGCAGGTGCACGACCTGATCCGGGACAAGAGAGACATAGAGAGAGACTCTGCCTGCTGTGTGCGCAACGACCGCTCCGGCTGTCTACAGACCTCAGAGGAGGAGTGTTCGGTGAGTCGTGAGTCCCTGAGCCGACCTATTCTCTCTCGCTCTCTCTCTCTCACTCTTTTGTACTCTACCTCCACAAAAGAGCTATTCAGGGGTCAATATTTTTTCCTTTCGATCTTTGTTTTGCCTCAGAGTACTCTGGCCGTGTGGGTGAAGTGGCCGGGGCATCCCAGCACCCCTCAGCTGGAGGGCAGAGACAGGCAGTACGGCTCAGTGTGCCATCAGGACCCCCGGTGAGAGAACCACTCTGACATTCAGCAGTGCGCCGTCACACCCCTCATGCTACTGTTGTTGCACTGTGTGCTTATTGGGACCACGGACTGAACTGTGTATCCATACTAATATTTCATCAATATTTTTCACCCCACAACAGGATTTGTCTCGAGCCAGCATCGGTGGCACCGCATGAATGGCCGGACGACATCACCATGTGGCCAGTGAGTATTGTGTAACCCCGTTGGTCATGATGAGAGGGTGAGCGGTCAGAGGACCTGTCAATCAGTCAGTGTCTCCTTGTTACCTCTGGCTGTGTTTTTAGGTTTGCACCAGGTACAACACAGGGAACCACACCAACCTGCCTCACATAGACTGCACCATCACAGGCCGGCCCTGCTGCATCGGCACAAAAGGGAGGTGAGGAGAGCCTACATACAAAACCAAACATGCAAACAGTCACGCCACACACCACACACACATTCCTGGGAGTCTATTTACTATCGACACTGTGGTGTTGATTTGCCTGTGTCTGTGGTACATGTAGATGGATGCTTAAACAAGGCAGGGGGCTGCATCTCAATAATCTACATGGACTTCCTCTCCCCTCTTGCCTTCATCTGCACTGATCTGGTAAAGCAGCAATATGTAAGCAGTGTAGTGGTCACCGTGTGTCTTGTTCATGACCTATCAGTGCACACGAAGGGGAGGAGTCAAGGGAGTGTGTGGCCACGAGGTCATGCTGTGGTTCTCCCATTCCTCAGGTGTGAGATCACGTCCAGGGAGTATTGTGACTTCATGAAGGGCTACTTCCACGAGGAGGCTACTCTCTGCTCCCAAGTAAGTAAGCATCTCTCTACTCAATGAATATCGGACTATTTTGTTGCGTTAGGATATTGCCAAGTCATCTTCAGTGGCTAGTTAGTATGATGGGTACGATAACCCGAGTCCTACAAAAGACATAACCCAGACCATAACCCCGGCCCCGTTCCGACTAGGTTAATGAGACAGGCTGAGTCGGAGGCAGCCGTTGAGGAGCAGAGGAAGATCTAAGCTGTCAGAGTGGCTAGTGTTTAATCACCATACAGGGTGCCACACAATACCCTACTGAGTAGGCAAACTGTCCTCACTGTAATCCCCTCTGCTCTGAGCTACAGAATATCCAGGCCACAAGTAAATATATTCACACAGAAGGCTCTTCATTATGAATAGGATGTATTCATTCCACAATATGTGTCAAATGAAAATCCATCCTCTACTACTAGGACTTGCAGTGACATGTTTGTCTTAGAACAGCATGGCAGTAAAATAAGTTATTGTAAATCCGGTGGGTATCTGTATGCTGTTGTGTGTGCGGTTTCGCGTGTGTGCGGTTTCGCGTGTGTGAATGTGTGTGTGTGTGTGTGTGTGTGTGTGTGTGTGTGTGTGTGTGTGTGTGTGAGTGTGCCAACAGAGACAAAGAGAGAGATGGTGTCCTGTAGGTGATGTAGTCTACCTCCTTCCCCAGGTTCACTGCATGGATGATGTGTGTGGCCTGCTGCCTTTCCTCAACCCAGAGATCCCAGACCAGTTCTACAGACTGTGGCTCTCTCTCTTCCTGCACGCTGGGTAAGTGGCTGACTGCCTCTGCCATTTCATCACAAATCCTCTGTCCATTTTAGCAGCATTTAATACATTCGACCAGGACTGTACTGTTAGACATCCCTGGAGCAGCTGTATTATAATGAGGCAGAAGGGTGTCCTACGATTCATTCCATTGGGTGACCAATTATGTGTCCTCTCACTGATTCATTATGTGTCATGTACACTTTCTCCAATAACTCCTTCTTCAAGCGCCTCATTAATGTCTTTGACTTCTTCAGTCAGAATGTCAGTGGTCCCACAGCGCAGATGTCATGAGCCTATATTAGTAGAAGGAGCTGAGTGTGTACACTAACGTGCCACTCGGAGGGAGCAGAGTAGCAGTCCTCCATCTCTCTGCTGCCTCTTATCTGTCTCCTCTGCTCTCCTCTCTCACCTCTCTCTCCTCTCTCTCCTCTCTCTCCTCTGCTCTCCTCTGCTCTCCTCTCTCTCCTCTCTCTCCTCTGTCTCCTCTCTCTCTCCTCTCTCTCCTCTCTTTCCTCTCTCTCCTCTGCTCTCCTCTCTCTCTGCTCTCCTCTGCTCTCCTCTCTCTCCTCTCTCTCCTCTGCTCTCCTCTCTCTCCTCTGCTATCCTCTGCTCTCCTCTCTCTCCTCTCTCTCCTCTGTCTCCTCTCTCTCTCCTCTCTCTCCTCTCTTTCCTCTCTCTCCTTTCTCTCCTCTCTCTCCTCTGCACTCCTCTCTCTCCTCTGCTCTCCTCTGCTCTCCTCTCTCTCCTCTCTCTCCTCTGTCTCCTCTCTCTCTCCTCTCTCTCTCCTCTGCTCTCCTCTCTCTCCTCTCTCTCCTCTGTCTCCTCTCTCTCTCCTCTCTCTCCTCTCTCCCCGGGGTGATTATAAAGGAAATGTCCTCTCTGCAGGCAGTAGCCCTCATTAGGCTTGAGGAGATAGACAGACAGCAGAGACATATTGATGCTGGATAAACTAGAGATCCCTGGTTGGCTGGCTGTGGAGGTGTCTTCTCACAGCAGCCGGATTAGCTGGATCCCTCCATCACATGCAGAGGACATACTCTTACATTCACACGCATACACGCTGTAGGATCCTTCGCATCATGGTGTAACGTGTCTTTCTGTCCCCCTGTAGGATCCTTCACTGCATGGTGTAACGTGTCTTTCTGTCCCCCTGTAGGATCCTTCACTGCATGGTGTCAGTGTGCTTCCAGATGACCATCCTGAGAGACCTGGAGAAGCTGGCAGGCTGGCTGAGGATCTCCATCGTATACATCCTGTCTGGCATCACCGGCAACCTAGCCAGCGCCATCTTCCTGCCCTACAGAGCAGAGGTCTCCCGCCATAACACACACTAACACACACACCTCAATATGTAGGCTTCAATTTGGACAGCTCAGAACACATGACTGGTAATAGTGTCAGATGAGACAGACTAGATGTATGGTTCAGACTTGGGGTGGATATTTCATTGTTTTGTGCAGCTCATAGAATGTGTCTAATAGAATGTGTCTAGGTGCTGAGTATTTCTATGTTGACCTTTTCCACTGACTGACCGGTCCCTCTCTCTCCCCCTCCCTCTGTCAGGTGGGTCCGGCAGGCTCCCAGTTTGGCATCCTGGCCTGCCTGTTTGTGGAGCTGTTCCAGAGCTGGCAGATCCTGGCCCAGCCGTGGCGGGCCTTCATCAAGCTGCTGTGTGTGGTGCTCTTCCTCTTCGCCTTCGGCCTGCTGCCCTGGATCGACAACTTTGCCCACATCTTTGGCTTCATCTCTGGCTTCTTCTTGTCCTTCGCCTTCCTGCCCTACATCAGCTTCGGACGCATGGACATGTACCGCAAGCGCCTGCAGATCATCGTCTTCCTGGTGGTGTTCTTGGGGCTGTTTGCCGGCCTCGTGGTGCTTTTCTATGTGTACCCCATCAAGTGTGACTGGTGTGAACTGCTCACCTGCATCCCCTTCACAGACAAGTTCTGTGAGAAGTACGACCTCAACGCCCACCTCCACTGAGGAGTGGGAAGGTAGCGCCAGAGGAGGGGCGTCAGGTCAAGAGGCATCGATTGGAAGGTGTTATCAACCAATCCTTGTCTCTGTTCTGCCCTATAGTGTGGCTAAAGAGGAGGGGGGGGGGGGTCCTGTACGGAGCTCCCTCTCCTCTGGCTCTGTGAACTGAACTCTGATGACAATATGCTTGTGTTTTTTACTCGGGCTGTCTGTATGAATAAGTAGGAATGCCACTGCACTCCTCATGAGGACTTGCATTAATCACATTCTTTTCACCGCCCCCCCCCCCCACACACACACACACCATTTTCTCTCCTCCACTGACCAATGAGAGAAGGGTATGGTCTATCTCCTTATCTAAGCCCTTCCCACATTTCTCTCTCTCTTCACGTATGAGGCAGGGTTTGGAGGAGTCATCACTGGTACAATAGACAGAAGGAAATATTTCTGTATGTTTTTCAATTTGTTATTTTTTCTAATTTTTATTTTCGTGTTTTTAACACTCACAATCCAGGAGTAGGTTTTGTAATTATTCAGGCAACCTCTCAAAACAACCAGGGACAAACAAATCAGACATTAATACCTTTGGTGCCTTGCTGATAAATGTACCAACTACTGCCATATTTTTGTTACAATACGTTGAGCACTCGAATGCTATCCTTTTATTTGTTTGTTGCTTCTTAAGAAGTAATGATTGATTGAAACAAGGTAGTGTTTTAGCTACCTATCTACTCATATGTAAAGGAATACAACAGTAAAGAAAACGAGAAAAGAAATCCGTCAGTGAAGTCTGTCTGATTTTCTGTGGTGATTGATGCTGCCCTTTACTTTCAGACATGAACATTAGTTACCGTTCGCTAACAATCAGCTTTGTTGAAGGCACCACTGTTTTCGTGATGTATGTCAATGTTAAAGGGAGTATGAGGAGCTATAAAATCAGTGGCATCGTTTCCCTTTGTTGCCTTAGTACATCATAGTGTTAATACGAAAAGATGAGCAACAGCCAAAGAGTTCAACACACCAGAGGACTAATAGGGTTTAGAAAAATAAAATGGTATTTACATCACACTCAGAGAACTCAATAATAGTAGTATCTTAGTAACAGTATCTCAATAACAATAGTAGAGTTAGTATCTCAATAACAATAGTAGTATTAGTAGTATTAATAGTATAGTAGTATTAGTAGTATTAATAGTAGTATTAGTAGTAATACAAACCTCAAACAAGAATAGTACTACAAAGTACGATTTGTGGCAAGGAACATTTAATTTAAATACTCTCAAAATGAAGCATAATTACAATGAAGAATGTTGTGACTGCAATAATTCAATGACGTATACACAAAGTATGCAGAAACTCGACATTGCATCTCAAACATATTCTGATTCTGTCTTCTATCACTAAAAATGTGTTTTTCTTTCTGTTGCTGTTTTCTGAGAAAACCCATTCTTGTCCCCTTCATGCGATGGTGCTTGTCCCCTCTCTATGTTGCAGGGAGTCGGGATGCTGTCTGTGAGGCACTGAAAGATGGTGTCTCGGAGCCTGCT
Source organism: Oncorhynchus mykiss (assembly GCF_013265735.2). Classification (NCBI taxonomy): domain Eukaryota; kingdom Metazoa; phylum Chordata; class Actinopteri; order Salmoniformes; family Salmonidae; genus Oncorhynchus; species Oncorhynchus mykiss. Next base: position 40,438,557 of record NC_048577.1, on the reverse strand, counting down.
GGTGCTGCAGCTGAGATTGATGGGGCAGTGCCTTCTCTCATGGAGCACCTGTGGTTGCAACCTGGTCTCAGAGCATTTCATATGATTCTGTATGTAAATCTGAGATAATCCATTTAGTATGATATGTTACGTTTGGTATGGTATGTGTTGATTGGTAGATGTCCATCACCCATTTCGTATGATATTACGAATTACAATTCATATTATATGTTCAGAATTTGCAAAACATATAATATATTAGGATTTTACAAAACGTGTAATATGTTGCGAATTCTAGCTAGGTTGGCTAATGTTAGCTAGCTCGCTAGGTTAGGGGTTAGAGTTAAGTTTATGAGATTTGAACTCGCAATCTTTGCTAGATGTTCGTTTTACATGCCCACCCTCCTTAAGTAATCATCTGTCTAATGTAACCACACCAAATGTAACCTATCATACTAAATGGAGTGTCTCGAATTTACGTACAGAATATTATGAAATGCTCTGAGACCAGGTTGATGCGTGGATCTGTCTGTCTGCTGTAGTGTGGTCTGGACGGTCAACTGTGATGACCAGAGTCTATGTTTACATAGTGGATGAGTTCCAGTGCTTGGGTTGATGTGATTATGAGCGGGGTGGTGACGGCCGGCAGTGACTAGCAGCCGCTGTTCCGCCGTGCGTAGGCCGCTCCGCCGATATGGTACTCCATCTCCTGGAAGGTGAGGTTGGGCACGGTGATGGCAGAAGGCCCCTTTTCCTTGAAACCTGCCTTATGGTAGAAGGGCACCAGGAACTCCTCACAGACCAGCAGGGCCCTCCGGAGGCCTGGCACACATCGCAGGTACTGCAGGTAGCGCCACAGCAGGATGGAACCTTTACCCTGCTGGCGAGCGTGGCGGTGTACAGACAGTACATGGATGTGCACTGCCGAGGTTTCTGGGATATGCTGGGTCATGGCCTCCTGGGGTAGGGAAAGGCAAAGGTAGGGTTAATGACCCGGTATGATCAGGGTAAAAACATGTATTTTATTGATGGTTACCTTTCAGATTGTGAAAAAAATATATCTGTTTTTTTGGGGGCAAAACAATTCCAAATATGCAATGGAGGTAGCTACTGTAAATTGTGGTGTCTGTCTCACCTGCTCCAGTCTCTCTTTGCCCCAGCCTGAGCCGATGATGAACGCCACCAGCTGGCCCTCTTCAAACCAGCCCAAGGAGAGCTCCGGACACTGACTTAGGAAGTTCAGCACCTCGTCAAGAGTGAGTGGACACTCACCAGACACAGAGACGAATGCTGGTGGGAGGAAAGACGAGACACACGGTCAGTCAGTGAGCAGATTAAGCATCTTGGAAGATTAGCAAACAAACCAGGGATTACAGGCTGCTTGTTCACTTATCACAGTTTATTGATGTCATTCACAATCCATTTTTTTGGGACAAAAATCTGTGATAAACACACATTTGGTGTTATTATGGCATTGTCTAGTTTCCTGGGCTATTTATATAGTGGAGACTGACAGCTATTGTCATTATGTGTTAGAAATGATAAGATAAATGTGCATTTTGTTAAGACCCAAAAGCCTCTCTAGTCCAACAAATCCTATACAATCAACATTTTCTGAGTAACCAGTAGAATCTGGAGATATTCTTACCTTCTCTCTCGATCTCGAACACGCTGATGGCGTCCTGTGGGGTCAGGTTCCTGAACTCGCTGGCGGGGAGCGTGTGGCGTCTCTGGGTTCGCGGAATGACCCCACCAACCGGGGTCCTGGTGTAGAAGGGCTTGAGGAATGGAGAGCGGCTGACCTGATGTGTCATGATGGTCAGTTACTGGGCTGGTGAATAATAATGATGAAACAGTCTCTGTACTGTCTTTACAAGTATAGCAGCTCTTTACAAGTATAGCAGCTCTGTCTTTACAAGTATAGCAGCTCTGTCTTTACAAGTATAGCAGCTCTTTACAAGTATAGCAGCTCTTTACAAGTATAGCAGCTCTGTCTTTACAAGTATAGCAGCTCTTTACAAGTATAGCAGCTCTTTACAAGTATAGCAGCTCTGTCTTTACAAGTATAGCAGCTCTGTCTTTACAAGTATAGCAGCTCTTTACAAGTATAGCAGCTCTGTCTTTACAAGTATAGCAGCTCTCTTTCCAGTCTTCTGTTGTAGAGACTACTGTAGATATTTTCTTGGTTAGATGTTGATTTCCTCTTGACCGTTTTTTTGTTCCAGAGTGGTTTGATGATGATAATAGTCTTTGAATCCAACACTAAAAACACATCTGAGGTTATCTTGCTCTGTGCTTTCTATCTGCCTGTCTGTCTCTGTCAACTGACTAGTCTTTCTCCTCACCAGTAGAATAGTACCTGTCCTTATGTCTCAACACCTCCACTGCAAGCGCTTACCCTCCCTGATCTCCTTCTCTTGCTATCTCTCTCTTATTGGCCCATCCCCTGATCTGTCAAAATGGTCCTTCCAAAGAGGGGATGTCTGGGCACGTGAGGTGGACAATTCACCAAATCTGGTGACAAGCATGTTTATGCATAGCAGTGTCTGGGTTAAAGGAAACCATTGTACTCTGTGATATCCATTATGTTAGTGATTGATTGATTCATTCTCTTCAGTGTTCATTTTGTTCAGGGTTTTCTTAGAAAACTCAATTGAAGGCCAGTTTTTAAATCCATTCACTAAGAAATCCATCAAGTTCACAGTTCACACTTTCAAGCCCCATACTGTATGTAAGGGCTACATATATCACCATTATATGATATAGTAAAACATGATTAGTGAAACCTCTGTGTAGGCTTTAAAGAGTTTTGAAGCCTTCATTAAGCTTTTGAAGTTAAAGCTCAAAGTGTGACCAAGATCACCAAGGTTTTATGTCTCTCACATCGATGACGTCATTTTGGCACGCTAACGTCAGCGCCCACGTCGTCCTTTCTGGGCGGCTCTCATGTGCCGGCCTCGTGCTACAATATACCCACGCTTGTATGTCGTGGATCTGGTCCAGAGTATGTGCATGTAGCAAACGTAGCCGATATACTGTAGCTCACATTGTGTTGACACGTGGGGGCCCTTGGGGGTGTGTTTTGGAGGCGGTGGCGGAAAGGGCTGTAGCGTGGCTTCTGGCTTACTGGCGTGATAGGCATGTGTGTGTAGTTCCAAGGGCATGTGGGCTTTCACTGTAACAAACCCAGAGAGAAAGAGAGAGGGAGATTTGGGTGGATTGCTGTAAGGCTGATGTCATGGCTTAGAGGTTTAGCTCACCTGCTAATTAATGAGAATGAAAGCAGCCTGTTTGCTGGGCTGCCTGGAGGAGAGTAAACCTGTTTATATCAACTGGGCCTGGAGGAACGGGGTAGGATGAGTAGGTTACAGAATGACTACTCTTGATGTCACCAGACAAATGAACAGATTTGTAGTCAAAGTAATATGATCATATATGATAATGTCATTCATGTAGCACTATGCAAGTTATTTATGTTGATCATTTATGTAGCACTATGCTAGTTCACTATGGTGATCATATACAGTTGAAGTCGGAAGTTTACATACACTTAGGTTGGAGTCATTAAAACTTGTTTTTCAACCACTCCATACATTTCTTCTTAACAAAATAACGTTTTGGCAAGTCGATTAGGACATCTACTTTGTACATGACACAAGTCATTTTTCCAGAGGCGAAAGAAACACACTCCTATTTAGGCGAGGTGCTGGCTAGCGGACTGGAACACTTCAAAAAAATAAAGGAGAGCCGCACACTAGGAGCTCAGATGTCCAACGTTTCGACAGACAAGCTGTCTTCATCAGGGTACAAGTCATTTTTCCAACAATTGTTTACAGACAGATTATTTCACTTATAATTCACTGTATCACAATTCTAGTTGGTCAGAAGTTTACATACACTAAGTTGACTGTGCCATTAAACAGCTTGGAAAATTCCAGAAAATTATGTCATGGCTTTAGAAGCTTCTGATAGGCTAATTGACTGCGATTGAGTCAACTGGAGGTGTACCTGTGGATGTATTTCAAGGCCTACCTTCAAATGCAGTGCCTTTTTGCTTGACATCATGGGAAAATCAGAGAAAAAATTGTAGACCTCCACAAGTCTGGTTCATCCTTGGGAGCAATTTCCAAACGCCTGAAGGTACCACGTTCATCTGTACAAACAATAGTATGCAAGTATAAACACCATGGGACCACGCAGCCGTCATACCGCTCAGGAAGGAGACGCGTTCTGTCTCCTAGAGATGAACGAACGTACTTTGGTGCGAAAAGTGCAAATCAATCCCAGAACAACATCAAAGGACCTTGTGAAGATGCTGGAGGAAACAGGTACAAAAGTATTTATATCCACAGTAAAACGAGTCCTATATCGACATAACCTGAAAGAGGCTCCAAGATGCTTGCAAGCTGAAGAACACCATCCCAACCATGAAGCAAGGGGGTGGCAGCATCATGTTGTGGGGGTGCTTTGCAGCAGGAGGGACTGGTGCACTTCACACAATAGATGGCATCATGAGGTAGGAAAATAATGTGGATATATTGAAGCAACATCTCAAGGCATCAGTCAGGAAGTTAAAGCTTGGTCACAGGGTCTTCCAAATGGACAATGACCCCAAGAATACTTCCAAAGTTATGGCAAAATGACTTAAGGACAACAAAGTCAAGGTATTGGAGTGGGCATCACAAAGCCCTGACCTCAATCCTATAGAAAATTTGTGAGCAGAACTGAAAAAGTGTGTGCGAGCAAGGAGGCCTCCAAACCTGACTCAGTTACACCAGCTTTGTCAGGAGGAATGGGCCAAAATTCACCCAACTTATTGTAGGAAGCTTGTGGAAGGCTACCCGAAATGTTTGACCCAAGTTAAACAATTTAAAGGCAATGCTACCAAATACTAATTGAGTGTATGTAAACTTCTGACCCACTGGGAATGTGATGAAAGAAATAAAAGCTGAAATAAATCATTCTCTCTCATTCTTAAAATAAAGTGGTGATCCTAACTGACCTAAGACAGGGAATTTGTACTCGGATTAAATGTCAGGAATTGTGAAAAACAGAGTTTAAATGTAGTTGGCTAAGGTGTATGTAAACTTCCGACTTTAACTGTATGTAGCACTATGCTAGTTATTTATGGTGATCATTTATGTTGCACTAAAAGACATGTACAGTATGTAGAACTATGCTAGTTATTTATGGTGATAATTTATGTAGCACTAAAAAACATGTACAGTATGTAGAACTATGCTAGTTATTTATGGTCATCATTTATGTAGCACTATGCTAGTTATTTATGGTGATCATTTATGTAGCACTAAAAACATGTACAGTATGTAGAACTATGCTAGTTATTTATGGTCATCATTTATGTAGCACTATGCTAGTTATTTATGGTGATCATTTATGTAGCACTACAAACATGTACAGTATGTAGAACTATGCTAGTTATTTATGGTGATCATTTCTGTAGCACTAAAAACATGTACAGTATGTAGCACTATGCTAGTTATTTATGGTGATCATTTATGTAGCACTAAAAACATGTACAGTATGTAGAACTATGCTAGTTATTTATGGTCATCTTTTATGTAGCACTAAAAACATGTACAGTATGTAGCACTATGCTAGTTATTTATGGTGATAATTTACGTAGCACTAAGAACATGTACAGTATGTAGAACTATGCTAGTTATTTATGGTCATCATTTATGTAGCACTAAAAAACATGTACAGTATGTAGAACTATGCTAGTTATTTATGGTGATCATTTATGTAGCACTATGCTAGTTATTTATGGTGATCATTTATGTAGCACTATGCTAGTTATTTATGGTGATCATTTATGTTAGCACTATGCTAGTTATTTATGGTCATCATTTATGTAGCACTAAAAACATGTACAGTATGTAGCACTATGCTAGTTATTTATGGTGATCATTTATGTAGAACTATGCTAGTTATTTATGGTCATCATTTATGTAGCACTATGCTAGTTATTTATGGTGATCATTTATGTAGCACTAAAAACATGTACAGTATGTAGAACTATGCTAGTTATTTATGGTCATCATTTATGTAGCACTAAAAAACATGTACAGTATGTAGAACTATGCTAGTTATTTATGGTGATCATTTATGTAGCACTATGCTAGTTATTTATGGTGATCATTTATGTAGCACTATGCTAGTTGTTTATGGTGATAATTTATGTTAGCACTATGCTAGTTATTTATGGTGATAATTTATGTAGCACTATGTTAGTTATTTATGGTGATCATTTATGTGATATTTATTTTGTGCTGTATGCAGCTAATACACATGTAGAATATTACATTTTATTTTTATGGAGTAATTGATCATTTTACTGTTACATTTCTACCAGGGCAATCTGTAAGGTGCAGCTTTTGTCTGTTAGTTTCAAAATAGTGAGGTTGCCAGATGAATTGTAAAATGGCAGCATTTCTTCACATAGTGACTGAAATGGACATTAATCCCCAAACAATATTCATTGAGTAGTTTACAGCAAGCAATAAGATTATGAGAAAGCTAAATCATGTCACGCCGCCCATTTCTTATCAGTTATTAGTATAGCCTTTCATTACTTGTCATAATGTTTACATTAAGACGATATTGTAGACAACAAGAGAACTTTGCCCATGTCAACATTACTTTAAAAAAAAAAAGATAACCAACCCCCTCCCGCCATAGCCTTATCCACACAGGCTTAGCAAAGCCATAATAGCTTTAACACCACTGAATGTGGAGTAACTCGGCTCTGTAGACCACTGCTCTACCAAAAAGCATTGTCTGTAGGATTACTTTAGAAACGGATGGTGAAATCTCTATTTCCAGCCAACAGCTGCGTCTTTCCAAGACAATCACAATGAGAAAATCCCCACTTGTTGGGCTCACTGGATATTAGGCCTAGAGCGTATGCACGGATTCTGTTTTTTTTATGATGCCGTGATTTTTTGGGGATCCACCTAAAGCTCTTGTCTTCCTAATCTCACTAGTTTGCTTGAAAAGGGAAGAGGAGAGGAGAGTAGGGTCTCACTGTTGTTGTCAGGAAGGTAATTATCTCAAGGAGCACTCAAACCTCTGAGCTGCAGCTTCTAGCCACTTTAAATGAGAGTTGAGGAGGAAATTATGCTGTGGTGACGTGCAATGGGGGTTTGGGAGGGCATATCATGTTCTCACCTATATGTTTTCCATGTGACATCATGTCCTTGTTTGTTAGTGTCCAATGTTTTGGATTACACTCAGATACATAAGACTCCATCTTACAAAGTTGTTGACGAATATCATTATATTCCTAAATACTTTGATAACCTAAAATGATGGATCACTGGATCAGGATGTGACAATACAATCAAGAAGTAATGACAGAATAATAAGAACACTATAATGTAGTGTTACAGAATGTTCTGTGTGTTTGTGTGTGTGAAGTTGTGTTTGTGTACACTACACTATCAAATTGATCAGAAATACAGTGTAGACATCGTTAATGTTGTAAATGAGTATTGTAGCTTGAAACGGCAGATTAAGCATGGAATATCTACATAGGCGTACAGGGGCCCATTATCAGCAACCATCACTCCTGTGTTCCAATGGCACGTTGTGTTAGCTAATCCAAGTTTATAATTTTAAAAGGCTAATTGATCATTAGAAAACCATTTTGCAATTATGTCAGCACAGCTGAAAACTGTTTTGCTGATTTAAAGAAGCAAGAAAACTGGCCTTTGAGTATCTGGCGCATCAGCATTTGTGGGTTCAATATCAGGCTCAAAATGGCCAGAAACAAAGACGTTTCTTCTGAAACTCATCAGTCTATTATTTTTCTGAGAAATGAAGGCTATTCCATGTGAGGAATTTCCAAGAAACTGAAGATCTGGTACAACGCTGTGTACTACTCCCTTCACAGAACAACGCAAACTGGCACTAACCAGAATAGAAAGAGGAGTGGGAGGCCCCGGTGCACAACTGAGCAAGAGGACAAGTACATTAGAGTGTCTCGTTTGAGAAACAGACGCCTCACAAAGTCCTCAACTGGTAGCTTCATTAAATAGTACCAGCAAAACACCAGTCTCAAAGTCAAAAGTGAAGAGGCGACTCCGGGATGTCGACCTTCTAGGCAGAGTTCCTCTGTCCAGTGTCTGTGTTCTTTTGCCCATCTTAATATTTTATTTTTATTGGCCAGTCTGAGAAGGGAGTAGTGACCTTTTTGTCACGGAGTCACCTCTTCACTGTTGATGTTGAGACTGATGTTTTGCGGGTACTATTTAATGAAGTTGCCAGTTGAGGACTTGTGAGGCGTCTTTTTCCCAAACTAGACAGTGTAATGTACTTGTCCTCTTGCTCAGTTGCTCAGTTGTGATCAATTAGCCTTTTAAAATGATAAACTTGGATTATCTAACACAACGTGCCTTTGGAACACAGATGTGATGGTTGCTGATAATGGGCCTCTGTACGCCTATGTAGATATTCCATAAAAAATCAGCCGTTTCCAGCCTCAATAGTCATGTGTGCACATGTGTGCATGCATGTGCATCAGTGTGTGTGCAAATGGAATTGGTTCTTGAGCTGTACTGGCAGTGTCAGCTTAATGAGGTTAGTGGGTGAGGTTGGCACAGTGTGCCAGACTGTTTTAATCTGTACCGGCCTGCTCAGCCACATCCAGAGGATCACCCATCCTCTGACAGCGTAGTCTCATAACACTTCTACCCTTCTGTGCTGGGAGATTACGCTAGCTGGTTATGAGGCTAGTAGCTCTACTTGGCCTAACAAATGACACAGAGACTGGGCTACAGGTCAACACCAATGGGAAAAGGATGGATGGCTGAAATCCAGGGGTAAATATGGTCTGAGTCCTCCTAAATGAAGTTCGGCTTAGGGTTGAGCCAGGGTGTGGACATGAAGCTAGGGTTAAGGAATCTGCATACATAATATAGGTTTGGTTTGCTCCTAGCAGAACTTGGCAAGGCGAAACGACCGTCTGTGCTCTCATACTCCCTAAAGACCTTCGCTTGAAAAACAAGAAAAAAGCATTTGTCCATTCTGAGTCACCATAGCAACAACATAGCCAGAAATACTTCCTCAAAATAGTCCGAATTAATCTAAAATAACTCAAGAAATCTGTCATTAATTTTGACGTTTTTGGTGAGGTGATCTTAGTCAAACAATTTTACATTTAACTAAGATGTTTGGTGCAGTATTTCTCAAGTTAAAAAATGCATGAAACCTAGTCGTCTGTTGTTGAATGAGAACAAACTCTTCATGTTCCCACTCCTACTAGGAGTAGTACTGTTGACCAATCACAGACTAAGGGGCATAGACTTCGGCTACCGAACTTCGACTTGCCTCAATAATATGTTTTGTGTGCACGAACACCCGAAAAAAAACCTGCTAAAGACCAAAACTAACAAAAAAATATATAATTTATGCACAAACTGTTTTGACTGGGAAGCACAAACTGTTTTGACTGGGAAGCACAAACTGTTTTGACTGGGAAGCATAAGCTGTTTTGACTGGGAAGCACAAATTGTTTTGACTGGGATGCACAAACTGTTTTGACTGGGAAGCATACGGTAAGCTTTAGGGTTAGGGTTGAGACGGAGTGTGGACATGAAGCTAGAGTTAGGGTTGAGGTTAGGGTTAGTTGATTGTCTTGGGGAGGGAACTGGCCTTGCACTTGCTGACTGACTGACCTTGTAACTTGACATAGACCGTAGCCAATCCGGGCATGTGTCCAGTGAGAGACACTCTCCTCTTTGTGCTTAGAGACAGTTAACCAGTATCCAGTTTGATGCATGACAGAAACCACTAATGATGTGTGTGTGAGGGTGTGTGAGGGCTTGAAAATACATAATATACAGTGAGTATAAAAACATTAAGAACACCTGCTCTTTCCATGACGTAGACTGACCAGGTGAATCCAGGCTATGATTCCTTATTGATGTCACAAAATCTACTTCAATCAGTGTAGATGAAGGGGAGGAGACAGGTTAAAGAAGGATTTTTATGCCTTGAGACAATTGAGGCGTGGATTGTGTATGTGTGCCATTCAGAGGGTGAATGGGCAAGAGAAAAGATGTGTCTTTGAACGGGGTATGGTAGTAGGTGCCAGGCCCACCGGTTTGAGTCTGTCTAGAACTGTAATGCTGATGGGTTTTTCATGCTCAACAGTGTCCCATGTGTATCAAGAATGGTCCACCACCCAAAGGACATCCAGCCAATTTGACACAACTGTGGGAAGCATTAGAGTCAACATGGGCCAGCATCCCTGTGGAACACTTGCAACACCATGTAGAGTCCATGCCCCGACGAATTGAGGCTGTTCTGAGGGCAAAGGGTGCAACTCAGTATTAGGAAGGTCTTCTTAATGTTTAGTACACTCAGTGTATACAGATATTATGAGTAAGGACTGAGTATTGATCTTACTCTGGGATTGGAGAAATTAGGCCCACTGGACACAGACTTCAGTTCAACGTCTAGTTTTACATTTGGTTGAGGTTTTAACTAACGTGAATTCAACGTGAAATCAGCATAAAAGGACACATTTTCATTGGATTTTGGTTTAAATTTGGGTGGAAAAAAACCCCCGAAATCTCCTTACGTTGATAACTTTTTTCAAATCCAATCAATTTTCCACGTTGATTCAATGTCATCGCATTGAATTTTGGGTTGAAATGACTTGGAAACTGCATTGATTCAACCAGTTTTCGCCCAGTGGGTAGATACTCAAAAATATATAATATAATGTTGATAAATATCTGTATCACCCCTTGCACACATGACATGGGCAAAATAATACCTAACGTGACCAATCCATTGACTCGTGACCAATCCATTGTTATTACATGTGTTTCACTAGTTCCTGCTGAACTGTCTAATCAGTAATCAACACTCTGTCAGAACATGTACGGGCTTGCTGTGGTAGCAGGTTTGATTCAGAAGAATAGGTCATTCACATCAACCCATAATGGACAGGGAGGCAAGTAGTTATTAGTCCTTATCCATGGTGCACAATTATGGGTCTCAGCGGGTTCTTGCCTAACATACTGGTCTGCTCAAACATGACGCCTGTTCTTGGAAGCCGGCTGCAGTTCTGACGTGCATCATCGGTTCTCAGTAAATGTGTCCGTATGTTATTTATTGACAGCCCATCGTTTACGATGCATTTTGTTAAGGTTTTTAATGCAAGGACCATATTTACTCGTCTGCCGTTGGTTATACTGCAGTTTCCACACTAGAGGGCGCCTCGGGGGGTGTAGAATTAAAGTGTTGAGAATCATCTGTACAGGGCTATTCTAGAAATTATGCATGCTATATTCACAATATTTAGGGATCATAAAAGAATACAAACTTTGAAGAACAATAGTTCATGTTAAACGGCTTGTCAAGAACTGTCAAGGTTGTTCATGATCCAATCTTTTATTATCAGTTGAAAGGCCACCAGTGTTGACCCAGGGCCACCTCCACCTCAAGCCCAGACCTGCAATATTGGCGAACAGTGTCCCTTGTCCAAGTAACTATACATTCCAGATCTATCATATTACCCCCTCTGATTATTTTTGGTATATTGTCATACAAGACAGCACCAAACATTTCACAGTATCCACGTCAGTCCAGACCTGTCTCTTCTTTCAACAGACACATAATTCTGGTGTAAACTATCAAATGAATTTGTACCGCGCCATATTCCTATAACAACATTAGTGTTACGAAGACCTATTTCTTAAACATGTCGTAAGTGTTGTTCCTCTTTTCCTTTCACATATGTATTACATGTTGACTATAAAAGCTTCGTAGTCTAAGAGGAAGAACTGGACATTTAGGCATCATGTTAAGGAGATACAGGGTCATTTTGTAGACGATAGTGACCGTGACCAGACAGGGAGGAGAGGAGGGCTATATAGGGACACTCCTGTTGTCATGGTAAAATGGCTCTCAGGAAACTGGACAGCAAATAAGAGATAGTCAAATGGAGATGAGTATAACAGACAGACCACACTCTGTGAATTCTATTAGCATATTTCAGGTAAGTGGTTGTGTAGGTTTATTGTGTGGTTGATGTGCAGAAGAGGAAGTATAATCGAAGTTTAACACACACAGGCTCATGTCACCTACTTGCAACCATGAGTACCAGAAGGCCAGTTTTATGGAGAACATCAGCAGGGGGCACTGTGAAACCTGCATGACCCGGCAATGTCTCAATCAGTCCCTCTTGTACATTATCAGCCTAACACAGGTGCATAACAAATAGCTTCAGTTACTCTAGGTCCAATATAACCTTGGAGCAGAAAAGCGAGATCTTATTGACAGTACTGTTCGTTGATTATGATCTGACATGAGGTTCAACATTCTTGTTTCAGTGTTCTCTTTTTTGTCCATTCCAATTCTGTACACAAATTCAGTCAAGTAAACACCTTACAGATGGGATGGACCATCTGAGCTGTTAACTTGAGCTTGTGGTTGACCAATGGGAGGTTAGCATGGTCCTTTTGGAGTGCCAACCCCTGCTGAGAGAGAGAGAGGGAGAGGGAGAGGGAGAGGGAGAGACATTGAGAAGGGTAGACACAGGAAAACCTGGCTCCCTGTAGAGGAAAGACTGTGCAACCACTGCACAACAGCAGAACCTGAGACGGATTTGCATTTCCTGACAAAATATAAAACAATTGGAGAGTGTCATTTTCCCAAAATTTGAAACCCTTATTCAAGGTTTCAAAGACCTCTCTGATGAGAGTAGGCTACCTACCCGTCCTGTTGGGGGAGGACGCAGAGAGCTGTGGGTTGGCAGCGCACTACATTGCTGCCTGCCATAAGTTGAGGGACAGTGTCTGACAGACCAATCAACCTGCACATGTACTCTACTGTATGCGTATTGTTATTGTTGAATGTATGGTTATTTTGACACTTGGTTATTGTTGTCCCATTGACAATTTTATTCTCATTTTTATTTTTATATTGTAAATATCCAAAACAAGCTTTTGCAATATGTACATTGTTACATCATGCCAATAAAGCAAATTGAGAGGGAGAGAGAGATGCGTAGTCCAGGATAGTTGGTGCTGCGATATAAGAAAGGAGGGGCATCTTGAGTGTGGACAGGTCCTGACCCTAATGCCAGAGCAAGCTCCATGATTACCACTACACAAAGACCCCTCTCTCAGCCATGGGATGGACAGATTCAAACGCTAAAGAGTTACTCAATCAAGTATTCATATGATCTGAATAGGGGTATTGAACAATACCTCAGAAACAATGCTCTGAATTAGTTTGAAGGTCGGAGGTCAGCATTCTCATCAAGTATCCACGCCCCATACTACATTTTTTAGTAAGAGCACTGAATCATTTGGCCAAATTGTGTGCTTGATTGTGTAGTGTAATATGTGTCCTTGTGACTGAAATCTGTTTGTGCTCTCTGGAAGACAGTATCAAAATGTCAAAAATGAAGGTCTGTTGGAATAAGGCATTCATACTAGGCTTTACTCATACTGGGCTTTACACATACTTTCACCAAGCACTACTACTTCAAAAGGACTTTTCCAGTCTGTGGTGATGAGGGAGATCTTGGCTGATGTAAATGTGCTTGTTACATTTTTCATTTTTTTATTTGTTATTTCACCTTTATTTAACCAGGTAGGCCAGTTGAGAACAAGTTCTCATTTACAACTGCGACCTGGCCAAGATAAAGCAAAGCAGTGCGACACAAACAACAACACAGAGTTACACATGGAATAAACAAACGTGCAGTCAATAACACAATAGAAAAAAAGTCTATGTACAGTGTGTGCAAATGGTGTAAACATCACTAATACTTGCACACAATGTTCTTCACCCTGTCTATTTAGGTCAGAATGGTCTCCAGGTATCTCTCTCTCCCCCTCTCCCTCTCTTTCCCATTGCTACCACCTAGTGCAGCATTAACGACAGCCTAGCCACAAGTCTCATCTCTCCCTCAGCTCTCTCATTAAGCAGCTGCCTAATGAGCTCTGGCCCCTAGGGACTCCCAGGGTCCCCCGGTACCTGATAGTCCTTCCTGAGATACCAACCATGCTCCTACCCACAGTGTAGCTTCTTCTCTCTGAGGTCTCATGCCCATCGTCTGGTTTTAGATGAAAAAGAGCCTTCTGACTCTAATATTTGACAGTGCAGTAATTCATCAATAAAAATACAAATAAAAAGCTTTTTATAACATTGCTGTCCAACAGGATAAGGTTTTTCTGTTTTTCTGTGAACATTTACATTTGTCTGATTAATGCACTTTAACACTTGCAATATGCCTGCTTTCATCAGGTATTAAGTATGATGACGGCTTACTGTGTGTGCTCTGCTTGTGTGTATGTGCGAGATAACGGCCCATAATGGGTCTGCCACCATAGACCTATGCCTCTCAAAGCAGGGAAGGAGAAAACCCAGGAGAAGGATTGTGTTCCACTGTTGCTCCAGCATGAATATTTAAAGTAGCGCTGATGGAGAGGAGAGGGTAGCCTTCTCTCACCTGGAGGAACTGAGGCTTCTGGGAGCTGCACACACAGCACCTGCTGTGCCTCATGGCCAATCACAATAGGCAGGCAGATGTACTGCATGTTTGATCAACAGTCTGCCGGGGACAGGTGTAGTCCCAGCTACAGTAATTACACCGCTTTTAATGAATCCCACCGATCTCTTCTGCAAGAGAGGCCACCGTTGGCAGTATCTTGATCAATGGTGTTACGGACTGGTGTGTGGCTTTTTACATCTTTTGTTTGTCTCTATCATTTCTGCAATGTATTCAAATCTGCGTGATTTTACATTTAAAATGTTGTTGTTAGTGGTTGAGAAGTGTTCCACAATATGAGCTTTGTTATTCAGTATATATACAGTATAGTCCGGTTAAAAATGTTTTGGGAATGCCAGTTACATAAAACGTTTTCAAAAGCGGAATAGTCCTTCCAGGAAGTCATTCTAACCTTTAAACAGGTCTGCTTCTACTGTCTGATCCTTGCTCTTTTCATTGGTCAATATTGACTACTGATTGTTAGTCTGATTAGTAAAAGAGAGAGATTATTGTGTTGAGTATGATGATGTCCTAAGAGGAGAGCAGGTGAGAGAGATTCTACTCCCCGTCAAATGTCTTCCAGCATACATACACACATCCCTCCATCCAGACAGCTGATTAGGGGAGCTCCCAGTGCGGTCACCTGGCCCCAGGCCTTGGGAAGGAAGGTGTAGTGTTACCCTGTATTAACCAGTTAGGTGGCCCAGGGAGCCAGATGCCAGGCTTCATAAAACAAGGAGCAGCTAATCAAGTAAGACTCTCTTCAAGACCCAGACAATCCCTGCAATGTAAACCCACCTTCTTATTCATCAGGAAAGCTGTGAGGAGAGGGAAATAGAAAAGAGGACTGAGCATCTGCGCTTACACACACACACACACACAGCACACAACTCAAATTAACACATTAATTTATTGGTGACTGCACTGATGTGGCAGAAAATACTTTCTTATAATGATCGATAGATTTGCAAGAGCTAATTCCTGAGTTGCGCAGCGGTCTAAGGCACTGCATCTTAGTGCTAGAGGCGTCACTACAGACACCCTAGTTCGAATCCAGGCTGTATCACAACCGGCTGTGATTGGGAGTCCAATTGGCTCAGTGTCATCCGGGTTTGGCTGGTGTAGGCCATCATAGTAAATAAGAATTTGTTCTTAACTGACTTGCCTGGTTAAATAATAATAATAATCAACATGCTGTGTTCAGGGGATGCAAGTTATTGAAGGACCCACCTCTCCACCACTCATTCTCTTCTTTCCTCAGTTTGATCTGGAGTGGAGGCTGTTGTTTGGTGTTCATTATTGATGATAATCCACATTCCCCATAGGGATAGAGCAGACCCACAGCAGGTGGAGGTGGGGCACTTAACCCTAATTGCTCCTGTAAGTCGCTCTGGATAAGAGCATCTGCTAAAAGACTAAAATGTAACATAAATGATGATGACTAAGGATCACCTGACCAGAGGTTCTCAAACAGACAGATGATGTTTCACCCCCAGCCTGTCACCTCACCTTGGGCTGCAGGATTCTCTGACAAATTGGACCCCTCTTTTGTTTAGACATCAATGGTCAGATATCCTGCTGATGCACTGAGATTGGGAGATGTTCAAACTGGACTATCTATAGGGCCGAGGATGAGATCAAATCTAGTCAGACCAAATCTAAAGGAGACAATCCTTTCACCCCCTTTCTCAGAGGGGCCCAAGTTAATTACAGCCTCAACAGGAGAACTATCTGACAGATCGGTGACCTCTGACCTTTACCTTGCTGCCCATCAAAGCCAGAGGGCACACTGCATGACCCCAGCTGTGTGTTGGTGTATACACAGAGAGATCTAGAACATAGCTATATTAAAAATGGCATTAAGCCCATGCTGTGGTTTTATTTTCTGTCCGGAGTCCTCAGGGGTGAGACATGCTCCCACTACCGTTTCATATAAGGAATCAACTGCTTTCTGAACTTGTGAACCACCACTGCAGGACACCACAGAGGCTCTTCCATGTTCCTGGGTGAATAATAGAACAGGAATGCCACTTCCAATAATTCTTTACCACAACAGATTGGATTATCGCTCATTGGGCCTAGTTAGTTCCCCTCACATTAAAGAGATGCTGTTTGGGAATTAAGTGGTTTATTCATGGGGGTTATCATTCCAGCATTCCAAGTCCATTCCTTGTATAGTTCCTTTCACACACATGCATCCTTCTACCTTCTCTTTAAATGTACTTGAAAAGTTTCAACCTGCCTCTGTTTTCATTACACTCACGATTTGAGTGAGTTTTTGCACAAAACACTACAGTGAATACTATAGTAAAGTCGTCAAAATACTTCAGTGAATACTATAGTATTTATACCATAATATAGACAAAGACAGAACAGCATGTTTAGAAACTATGCGGTATAGATTCAGTAAAGAGGTCAATGGAACTCGACCAAAACAATGGAAATGCCATGTAAACGTGTAGTGGGAAGAAATTAGCCTACATTTAGTCTATTGTTTATACATGTATGTGTATTTCACACTATATTGAGGTAAAAATTGGCGTATATCGTTTGTATGGATGTGTCACGTTCTGACCTTCGTTCTTTTGTTATGTCTTTGTTTTAGTATGGTCAGGGCGTGAGTTGGGTGGGTTGTCTATGTTAGAAAAACTATGATTTGCTATTTCTGTGTTTTTTCCTGGTATGGTTCTCAATCAGAGGCAGCTGTCAATCGTTGTCCCTGATTGAGAACCATATTTAGGTAGCCTGTTTTCTATTGTGTTTCGTGGGTGATTATTTTCTGTCTTTGTGTATGTCACCAGACAGGACTGTTTCGTTTCATTCTCGTTTATCGTTTTGTTGTTTTGTTCGAGTATTCGTTTTCATTAAACGGCATAACGAATACTTACCACGCTGCACCTTGGTCCTCCTCTCTTTCTCCCAACGACGAATGTTACAGGATGTCAACCCCAATATATGTTCATCTTGTCATCATCAATCAACTGCATTACAGTTCAAAACAACTTTGACTACCAGCATCGATATCTGTATACTAGCTATGGTAAAAGCTTATACTTATGGGAATTAGCATTTAGCAGTCACTTCTTCTAAACCTGAACAGGGACAACTTCTAAATGTTATGCAGTGAAAACAGCCAAATATATCCACATCGGACTTTAGGAACCACATCAAGTTGTATTGGTCACATACATATACAGTTGAAGTCAGAAGTTAACATACACTTAGGTTGGAGTCATTAAATCTTGTCTATCAACCACTCCACACATTTCTTGTTGACAAACTATAGGTTTGGCAAATCGGTTAGGACATCTACTTTGTAGATTTTAAAGTAAATTTTCCAACAATTGTTTACAGACAGATTATTTCACTTATAATTCACTGAATCACAATTCCAGTGGTTCAGAACTTTACATACACTATGTTGACTGTGCCTTTAAAGAGTTTGGAAAATTATGTCATGGCTTTAGAAGCTTCTGATTGACATAATTTGAGTCAATTGGAGGTGTACCTGTGGATGTATTTCAAGGCCTACCTTCAAACTCAGTGCCTCTTTGCTTGACATCATGGGAAAATCAAAAGAAATCAGCCAAGATCACAGAAAAAAACTGTAGACCTCCACAAGTCTGGTTCATCCTTGGGAGCAATTTCCGCCTGAAGGTACCACGTTCATCTGTACAAACAATAGTACGCAAGTATAAACACCATGGGAACACACAGCTGTCATACCGCTCAGCAAGGAGACACGTTCTGTCTCCTAGAGATTAACATACTTTGGTTTGAAAAGGGCAAATCCATCCCAGAACAACAGCAAAGGACCTTGTGAAGATTCTGGAGGAAACAGGTAGAAAAGTATCTATATCCACAGTAAAAAGAGTCCTATATCAGCATAACCTGAAAACCCGCTCAGCAAGGAATAAGCCACTGCTCAAAAACCGCCATAAAAAAGCCAGACTACGGTTTGCAACTGTACATGGGGACAAAGATCGTACTTTTTGGAAAAATGTCCTCTGGTCTGAATAAACAAAAATGGAACTGTTTGGCCATAATGACCATCATTGTGTTTGGAGGAAAAAGGGGGAGGCTTGCAAGTCGAAGAACACCATCCCAACCGTGAAGCACGGGGGTGACAGCATCATGTTGTGGGCGTGCTTTGCTGCAGGATCCGTGCTTTGTACTCGGATGAAATGTCAGGAATTGTGAAAAACTGAGTTTAAATATATTTGGCTAAGGTGTATGTAAACTTCCCACTTCAACTGTATTTGGCAGATGTTATTGTGTGCGTAGCGAAATGCTTCTGGGTCTCTTACAAGACATCAGTCATGACGGATTTGATGAATATCCACTTTTAAAAAAAATAATGTGTTTAATTAGCCCCAATCCAGCTCCCTTCTACCCCTCACGGTCTGCATTCCATTGACCGCCTAACAACCTCTATACTACAGTATGTTTTCATGTGGGAGACCACGTACCTTCATAGAGGAAGTTAATGAAAGACCATTGGATATTAAACCATTATTCCCAACCGTGCTTTGTCTTTGTCACGTTCGTTAGTATAGATGGATCAAGGCGCAGCGTATGTAGAGTTCCACATATTTATAGACAGTGAAACTTAGAAAAAACTAAACAATAAAGAATAAACGAAACGTGACGACAATGCTGTGCGAACAGGCAACTAAACATGAACTAAACATTGGAGACACTTTGCCAGAACCGCCACACATTGTACCGGAACGTTAACACACTTCGCACGGCAAGTGCGAGGATCTGGCACAGGACCAACTGGGCTGTGAAGACGCAGTGGAGACCTGGTGCGTATAGCCGGTATCAATTGTACTGGAACTTTAACACACTTCTCAGGATGAGTACGGGGAGCTGACTCAGGTGGCACTAAACTGACAACACGTTCCTTAGGGCAAATGCCGTGCATCCTCCACCAACTCAACAACTCTCCCATTTCTCTCTCCTCCAGCAGCATACCACCCTGCATACCACTGCTGGCTTGCTTCTGAAGCTAAGCAGGGTTGTTCCTGGTCAGTCCCTGGATGGGTGACCAGATGCTGCTGGAAGTGGTGTTGGAGGGCCAGTAGGAGGCACTCTTTCCTCTGGTCTAAAAAATATCCCATTGCCCCAGGCCAGTGATTGGGGACACTGCCTTGTGTAGGGTGCCGTCTTTCAGATGGGATGTTAAACGGGTATCCTGACTCTCTGCGGTCATTAAAGATCCCATGGCACTTATCGTAAGAGTAGGTGTGTTAACCCCGGTGTCCTGGCTAAATTCCCAATCTGGCCATCAAACCATCACGGTCACCTAATAATCCCCAGTTTACAATTGGCTCATTCATCCCCCTCCTCTCCCCTGTAACTATTCCCCAGGTTGTTGCTGCAAATGAGAATGTGTTCTCAGTCAGCTTACCTGGTAAAATAACAGATAAATAAAAAAATACACAATTCTCCCAGACTGGCTCTGGTTCACTCCTCGGCCCCGCCGACTGCTCCATGTGCCCCCCCCCCCCCCCCAAAATTGTATTTATTTATTGGGGTTTCTGTGGCCTTCCTTCCTGACGTCGTCGCTGTCCTCTCATGTTCCTAGGCGACTCCCGCCAAGGAAGGCGATCATGTCCTGCCAGGATTTCCTCCCAAGTCCAGGATCCCTTCCCATACAGGATCTCCTCCCAAGTCCAGGATACTTCCTCCTCCTGGGCACACTGCTCGGTCCTTTGTTGATGGGATATTCTGTCACGTTCGTTAGTATAGATGGATCAAGGCGCAGCGTACGTAGAGTTCCACATATTTATAGACAGTGAAACTTAGAAAAAACTAAACAATAAAGAATAAACAAAACGTGACGACTATGCTGTGCGAACAGGCAACTAAACATTAACAATATCCCATAACCACAGGTGGAAAAATTGCTACTTAAGTATGATCCCCAATTAGAGACAACGATTACCAGCTGCCTCTAATTGGGAATCATACAAATCACCAACATAGAAAATTAAACCTAGAACCCCACATAGAAATAAATAACTAGACTAAAACACCTAGTCACGCCCTGACCTACTCTACCATAAAAAATACAGGCTTTCTATGGTCACGACATGACAGTCTTTGAGAGAAAAAAACTAATTTTCTTGAGTTCCTGTGAAGATTCCAGTCACAAACAGTAGGCAACTTGGTCTGCAGTCTGGTTGTCAAAACAGCATGGTAAAAACAAATGATATATTTTTCTATGTTTAGATTGTCTTTCTTTCTGGAGGATGTCATTGATCAGTCAGCCCAAGTCAGAATTGGGAATGGACCGTGGAAATGAAATGACCATGGGAGAAAATTAGATTAGTCTGTTTTAACCCCTAATGTGACAGATACGAGACAGTCATCCCACTTGAAAAAAAAAACAGATCTCTTTTGTGTGTCTGAATATCAATCATGACATTTGGTCTCCCAAAAGATTTTTAAGTAAAGCCGAGAATGTAAAAGTTGGAACTTGTCAGGATTCTCCTATCATAATGAATACAACAGTGATAATTAAAGACATGTCTATAACCATGCTCAAGAGTATAGATATATATTTAGAATTATGTTTTAAACTCAGCAGAGCTGTGCATTAGGACAGAGGTTTACTTGACTAATGCAATGCAGTCAGATGCAGCTCCCCATCCCCTTCTCTGCTCTGGTTTCACACACATCTGAAGGAGATGGATCCCCAGACGTCTCTCACCACACAAAGACTTCCACTTGGTTTGAATGAAGATGCAGGGAACAATGAGAAGCAATCATTCTCAGAGTGAATGGACTCTGGGGATTGGGGACCACTTGTTTAATAATAGGTATGTCAGGTCGGGACTGTTTGTACAGATGTAAAAGAAACATACACAGAACAACGCATAGAGCTTTCAGGCCGTCCCCACTCTGTGTTGTGCTTTCTACTGTATATCACTGGAAAGACTAATAAAAACCAACATGATTTGTTTTGTTCATGTATTGTGTACATGAGTGAACCCATCAGTATCAGTTCACCCTTTGTTTCAGCTCCTCCTTGGCTGTCCTGTGCCCCCCAGCAGTCAGCTCCTCCTTGGCTGTCCTGTGCCCCCCAGCAGTCAGCTCCTCCTTGGCTGTCCCCTGTGCCCCCCAGCAGTCAACTCCTCCTTGGCTGTCCTGTGCCCCCCAGCAGTCAGCTCCTCCTTGGCTGTCCTGTGCCCCCCAGCAGTCAGCTCCTCCTTGGCTGTCCTGTGCCTCCCAGCAGTCAGCTTCTCCTTGGCTGTCCTGTGCCCCCCAGCAGTCAGCTCCTCCTTGGCTGTCCTGTGCCTCCCAGCAGTCAGCTTCTCCTTGGCTGTCCTGTGCCCCCCAGCAGTCAGCTCCTCCTTGGCTGTCCTGTGCCCCCCAGCAGTCAGCTTCTCCTTGGCTGTCCTGTGCCTCCCAGCAGTCAGCTTCTCCTTGGCTGTCCTGTGCCCCCCAGCAATCAGCTCCTCCTTGGCTGTCCTGTTCCCCCCAGCAGTCAGCTCCTCCTTGGCTGTCCTGTGCCCCCCAGCAGTCAGCTCCTGTAATCAGCAGTACCAGGAGGACATAAAGCAGACAGGGTCAGGGTGAATTGACTGCCCTGCTTGTTCACCCTGACAGATCTGCATGTTGGGCTGACAGTGTGCCACAGTTCCTTGTTTGAATAGAGCCCCATGGTTCAGCCTGCAGGGAGATAAGTCTATCAGGGCAGCTCAGGAGAGTTGGCTTCGACACCAGACAAAACGTTTGTCCAGGGGGGAATGTTAGATTTGAGCTCACCACCCAGCTGTACCTTCCATTAGATTGTCTAGAACGTAAACTGTCGTAAGGTCCACAAGCTGTGGTGTGGTTCAGTTTGAGTTTAAGTGATGTGCAGATTGGCCATGGACCTCAGGATGACCCAACCTACCTACACATCCAACTGGTTTATGTTTACTCAGAATTGCATAACAACACAATGGCCCCTGCATGCCCAGACCTGCTCCACCACCTCCACCTGACCTGACTCTTCCTTAACACCTGCCTCTGGGCTGCTCATGTTCAGAGTGGCGATTACAAAAACATTAGACTTACACAGACAGACCAAGTTGCACCATGGTTATTAGTCCAGTGGGTCTGGCCATTTTATGAAGCTTCGACAAGCTCAGACTTGCCTGAGGGAAATATCTATGTTTTTTCTGTTGTGAAAGAGAAAGAGGTTCTCTTCATTATAACATGGTGCAAGAGAAGGAGGGAAGTGTTCAGAATGGGTCATACACACACACACACACACACACACACACACACACACACACACACACACACACACACACACACACACACACACACACACACACACACACACACACACACACACACACACACACACACACACACACACACACACACACACACACACACACACACACACACACACACACACACACACACACACACACACACACACACACACACACACACACACACACACACACACACCACCAAATGATTATTTTTTATCCTGGAATAACTTCTCCACCATGAGTGGAATTGAATGGGCACTGCTACAATACCTCATCACGCTCTATCGCTAATGGATCCTCCTCTGGAAATGGAATTTGGATTTGTTGGGAAAGAAACTCCTTGAGGGAACTGAAATAAACGTTTCATCTTGCAGAGAGGGAAGTGTGTTCTTCTGCCCTGCTGGGTGAAGTGCTTTGTTTTGTACCATCCATTTCAGAATGCACTGAGGGACCTGGGCTTAGGCAGGCTGGTCCTCATAAGACGAAGGTTCAGTGGTGTATGGTGAGAGGGTGTAGGTAGGGGATAGAGATAGGACAGTTCATTCCTGGTAGAGTAGAATAATATTTGTCTGTCTACATACATTAACAATAGATCATCCAGTATAGTTAAGCAATAAGGCGCGAGGGTGTGTGGTATATTGCCAATATACCACGGCTAAGGGCTGTTCTTAGGCACAGCGTATCGCAGAGTGCCTGGACACAGCCCTTAACAGTGGTATACTGGCCATGTACCACAAATCCCTGAGGTGCCTTATTGCTATTATAAACAACATAATTAGAGCAGTAAAAAAAATGTTTTTGGTCCTACCTGTGGTATACGGTCTGATATACTAGTGCTGTCAGCCAATCAGCATTCAGGGCTCGAACCACACAATTTATAATGAGATTTATACAACGGGTGGGCCTAATCCTGAATGCTGATTGGTTAAAACCTATTCCAGCCAGTGTCTATTCCACAAGTTAACACCTATTTACTCTGTTCCATCTTTTTCCCTATCCTTGGGAAGACCATATAAACTACATCATGAAATAATGTATTTTTAAGTCCACTGTATTTATTTAATTGATGCATTATTTACAGCCTTTTAATGAATAATTCAATAATTCATCACCCCATTCATCACATGTACGTTTAGATAAACTTACTGCCAAAGAGATGACCATCTATGCAGAAAAAGTGATTCAGTGTTTTCATATTTTAACTGTATTACTTGAATCATACATAAAACATCCTTTACATAACATACCCTTACAACCATGGCTATACTAATGTTAGGTAATCCTGAGCCTTTTTAGAATATCTACTAATGGAAAGAATATTAAAAAATCATCATGAAGTTTTACAGTTGAAGACTTTCAGAGTATAATGTAGCCTGCTGGACAGCCAGCAAACTGTCACGGCACAACTCTCTCTTGCATTATGTCTGATCTGATTGCCCACAAAATACTGATTATGAAATTATATTATATTAATATGTGAAGAGTTCCAAAACACTATATACACACATTTGTCACATTTGTTTTTTTCATCAGAAATGATTTCTTATCCTTCATGTGTGTGTAAAATATCAAATTGCCACCGGTCTAATGTCCATTGCTCATGTTTCTTGGCCGAAGCAAGTCTCTTCTTCTTATTGGTGTACTTAAGTAGTGGTTTCTTTGCAGCAATTTGTGCATGAAGACCTGATTCACACAGTCTCCTCTGAACAGTTGATGTTGAGATGTGTCTGTTACTTGAACTCAGTGAAGCATTTATCTGGGCTGCAATTTCTGAGGCTGGTAACTCTAATGAACTTATCCTCTGCAGCAGAGGTAACTCTGGGCTTTCCATTCCTGTGGCGGTCTTCATGCGAGCCAGTTTCATCATAGCGCTTGATGGTTTTTGCGACTGCACTTGAAGAAACTTTCAAAGTTCTTGAAATGTTCCGTATTGACTGACCTCCATGTCTTAAAGTAATGATGAACTGTCGTTTCACTTTGCTTATTTGAGCTGTTCTTGCCATAATATGGACTTGGTCTTTTACCAAATGGGGCCATCTTCTGTATACCACCCCTACCTTGTCACAACACAACTGATTGGCTCAAACGCATTAAGAAGGAAAGAAATTCCACAAATGAACTTTTACGAAGGCACACCTGTTAATTGAAATGCATTCCAGGTGACTACCACATGAAGCTGGTTGAAAGAATGCCAAGAGTGTGCAAATCTGTCATCAAGGCAAAAGGTGGCTATTTGAAGAATATAAAATATATTTTGATTTGTTTAACACTTTTTTTGGTTACTACATGATTCCATATGTGTTATTTCATAGTTTTGATGTCTTCACTATTATTCTAAAATGTAGAAAATAGTAAAAAATAAAGAAAAACCCTTGAATGAGTAGGTGTTCTAAAACTTTTGACAAGTAGTGTAACATTTTTTGGGAATTAAACCCTTCATGTAAAACGAAGTGGTTGCTAATTTAGGATAGATTTGTTTTGTTCTATAACAGACATTCAATACTACAATAAAAACAGCATGTTTGTTTCATAGATGCAAACAATCACAAAGCAAATAGAAAATGCAAATAAAAAAAACACAGTAAATGTGACTCAGATGTTTCTCCGAATAAATCCATAATGCTAATGTAGCAAAACAGTAGTCTATAGGTCCTCTGGCCTCCTGCTGGACTGCTTGTTCAGTATTGGGGCTGGTGCTGGGTGAGGGTGTCACATATAAGACTCTGCTGTCCCCCATGGCTGCATCTCAGTGAAGAAGCCTTCACAGAAGCTGAGACTATGATCCAGGGTGATAGGCACTGCCTGCACCTCCTCTTTCAGCTCCTCCCAGGGGTGCCTCTGCTGCTCATCAGGGAACAGTGTCGGCTCCTCAAAGTGCTGTGGGTGGACCGTCAAAGGGAGCGGCTGCTGCAGCCCAGTCAGGTTGAGGTGCTGCTGGATCTCCTCCATGCTGTAGCAGCCCATGGTGGTCACCTCCATGTACCTGCAGGCCTGCTGGTGGTTCCGATCAGCCCCGCTGCACCACCTCCCCAGGTGCCAGGCCCGGCCTTGATCCTGCTGGGAGAGATCCACCTTACAGCCCAGGGAGTTCAGAGCTAAGTTAATGTCTAGATCCTCAAAGTTATTGCTGCTCCCATTCAGAACATCGTCAAACACCATGGCCCAGTCTAGTTCACCCTTCAGTGCCTCTGGTTCCATGAGTTCCGGTGTCAACAGTGGTGACTTATGGACTGTCTCCCACTTTGTGCCACCAAGTTTGCGTCTGTTCCCAGCACCTGCCCCTCTGTGGGACACTGTGTAGTGGGCCTGGGGGAAATGCTGGTGGTACTCCTGGGTTTTTCGGTTACGGGATGATCCTTGGGTTTTGCTGTGTCCCTGGGTGTTGAAATGGATGGCTGACATCCGCTTGCGCTTGAAGACTCCATTGACAAACATGTCCGCGTACTGAGGGTCAATCTGCCAGAATCCCCCTTTTCCTGGTTCATTCTTCTGCCTGGGAACCTTCATGAAGCACTTGTTGAGTGACAGGTTATGACGGATAGAGTTCTGAGGAGAGAATAGAATGTAGTTCATGAAAAGATGAGCTAACTGACAGCAGTCTCATGAAATATTCTCTGTCATTTGTTGCTGGATCGTCATAATGTTATAACTAATGATGTTTATATAAATCATTGGTTATAACATGTCAAATGTGCATCGTCAGGACAAGGTAATAACAATTTAAGTTCAGTGTACTCCTGGATCATATAGTCCCCATCACAGAGATTCCAAGAAAATCAAACAAAGTCAATCATTTAACTTGTCTAATAAAACTACCCATTTTGAATGGTGAGCGAGCGTTGCGTTTTTTTTTTGTCCAATGATGTCTACCCATTTTTAGGTTGCACCTCTACTCACGTTGGTTTGAGCACCTTCTACTTATTTCCCCCCAAAAAATCAAACATTAAATAACCCACGATTACATCAATGATAAACATATATAATCATGATAGGCCTAGAACATATTTTCCATACGACATCAAAATAAATACTGTATCTCTGAGGGATTAGTTGCATGCAATCGCCCACACATCTCTCTCCCCCTGTGTTGTGTACCTCTCTCAGGTTTGATCAATAATGTAGAAGACAGACTGAGTCACTAACCTGCCAGCTGGTCTCAGCGTGTCTGTAGTAGCAGAAGTTCTCTGTGATCCAGTTATAGATAGCAGACAGTGTGATCTTGTTCTTCTTGCCGGCCTGCATGGCCATGCAGATCAGTGTGGCGTAGGAGTAGGGAGGCTTCACCTCGTGGTTGGTATTGAAATCTACCTCCTCCAGGGACTTGGCTGGCACAGTGATCTGGTGGTGGTTGTTGGTCACTGTCGGTTGAAGTGAGTAGTAACTAGTCCTGTTGGCTGAGGCACTGGAGGTGATGGGGCTGCCTGCACTCTGAGGCATGCCGGAGGCTGCAGTGTCCCCAGCAGGTGGACTGGAGGGGGAGTCGGAGCCCTGAGGGTGCAGGTGGCTGGGCTGAGGCAGGTGGTACGGCTGGCAAGTGGAGCCCGGTAGGCTTTCTAGACTCACACTGACTATGGTGAAGTCCTGGAGCCATTGGAGGCTGGTGAGACTGTCATCCAGGTGCACTGCACCATTCACATTGTCTTGGTCTTCTGGGTGAAGCTTCATCCATTTCTCCTTGAATCTGGTGGCAATCTCCTGACTTGGTAGTACTGGCATTGTAAAGTGTCCCTGTTAATAAATTCCCACAAAATATTGGTGTGATCTCACTCAACTGCATTATAATCTCATAAAAATAAAAGAACAGTGGCCATTCATTCATAAGGAAGTATTTGCAAAAGCAGTACATTTACCTTGGTCTTGGTGTACTCCGCAGTACAGCTTGAATGATCAGCTCCACTGTTCTCATATGGTACCCAAACCTCTTACACGTTATTGCGATGTCTGTACAGATGGCTTGGAGAGAAACTGCAATCTAAACATGTAAAACCAAGACTTAATTTGCAAAAGCAGCCTTTATGTTTCCACATTCGTTCAGATCCTGTCGATGTGTGATAATAATCTCACAACGGCGAGGGGCAGATCAGAACATACTGAGGGAAAGACAGAAAAGACCGCCTTGAGTTTTAATAGCCCTAAACAAATAGCAGGTCGCTGATTGGCTCAGTGGTTTTCAGGTTTCGCCTTTGTTTCTACGGCTCGCTGTATGTGTGCAAATACAGGAAAAATTTGTTAAATCAGCGAAAACAAACAGAATGTAATTACACAGAATATTGTATCAATATTTTTTACCTAATTAATCAGAAACAAAGTGGCTTCTGACTGTCATGAATACGTTGTGCATTCATAAATTGCAAGAAGAATGAGTTTTGATTTAAAAAACTGAAGTGCAGTTTTGTTACTAAGGGTCTTCTGTAGGCTATTGGACAGTTAATGATACATAATATTTCAAATATATCCTGAATAATTGTAGATAATGAATAAATCCTTAGTTAATTGTAAAACAGCCACCTTTGGAGTAATTTTTTTTACAACTGTGATGTGACACTTAAGCTACACATGGTCGATATTTGAATTGACATTTGATTAATTCCTCGTTTTATAGACATTGAAGACATAAATGTTACAGTTAATGACAATGTGTGTAGTTGAAATTGCGAACTTACTGGCTCTGGGATGAAATTGGGTAATTCTGGCTTTGACATGATGTATTAGCGACATCTACTGGTTATTGTCGATGTAAGGTTCTCGAATTTGCTGTATCCGTTTTTTAATCAGTAGGTATACCCAGCTGACAGGGAAACTATGATTCCGTTAAAATGAATATGATCATTGTAGAAAACTCCATCACAGTTACTCTTTCTCTGGTCCTGGGAGTCTGGGACACAGGCTCACAAACTCTGTCTTTCTAACTCAGGGTGTAAAACTCATTTTGCCCCTCGGATCACATTCGCGCACTCGGTCTTCGACGATTTCCGGAGGACGCATTAAAATGTCTTATATTTCCTCGCCATCAGAAATTGGCCTAAAATAGTTCTCTCTCCATCATTTTTTGAATTGTATATACTCCCTGACTGTCTATCTTTAATTTTGATGATTATTAACGAGTTGGACACAGTCAAGAAACTGTATGAAGGTACTGTAGGTCCATTATCGTTTCTACACTGTCTCTATATGGTTTTAGTCATACATACACTACATGACCAAAAGTATGTGAACACCTGCTCGTCAAACATCTCATTCCAAAATCATGGGCATTACTATGGAGTTGGTCACCCTTTGCTGATATAACAGCCTCCACTCTTCTGGGAATGCTTTCCACTAGATGTTGGAACATTGCTGCCGGGACTTGATTCCATTCAGTCCGACACTGATATTAGGAGATTAGGCCTGGCTTGCAGTAGGTGTTCCAATTCATCCCAAAGGTGTTCGATGGGTTTTTAGTCAGGGATCTGTGCAGGTCAGTCAAGTTCTTTAACACCGATCTCAACAAACTATTTCTGTATCAACCTCGCTTTGTGGACAGGGGCATTGTCATTCTGAAACAGAAAAGGGCATTCCGCAAACTGTTGCCACAAAGTTGGAAGCACAGAATTGTCTAGAATATCATTGTATGCGGTATCATTAATATTTACCTTCATTGGAACTAAGTGGCCTAGCCCAAATCATGAAAAACAGCCCTAGACCATTATTCCTCTTCCACCAAACTTTACAGTTGGCACTATGCATTGGGGCAGGTAGCATTCTCCTTGCATCCGCCAAACCCTGATTCA
The DNA here is from genome assembly GCF_013265735.2 of Oncorhynchus mykiss. NCBI lineage: Eukaryota > Metazoa > Chordata > Actinopteri > Salmoniformes > Salmonidae > Oncorhynchus > Oncorhynchus mykiss. The sequence continues at coordinate 40,408,996 of NC_048577.1, read as the reverse complement.
TGTGTCAGACTACCTGATGATGAAGAGTGATTAATCACTCCAGAGAACGCGTTTCCACTGCTCCAGAGTCCAATGGTGACAAGCTTTACACCACTCCAGCCAATGCTTGGCATTGCGCATGATGATTTTAGGCTTGTGTGCGGCTGCTCGGGACGAACAGTTCTTGTGCTGATGTTGCTTCCAGAGGCCGTTTGGAACTCGGTAGTGAGTGTTGCAACCTTGGACAGACGATCTTTACGAGCTACACGCTTCAGCATTTGGCGGTCCCGTTCTGTGAGCTTGTGTGGCCTACCACTTCGCTGCTGAGCCATTGTTGCTCCTAGATGTTTCCACTTCACAATAACAGCACCTACAGTTGACCGGGGCAGCTCTAGCAGGGCAGAAATTTGACTAACTGACTTGTTGGAAAGATGGAATCTTATGACGGTGCCACGTTGAAAGTCACTGAGCTCATCAGTATGGCCATTCTATTGCCAATGTTTTGTATAGAGATTGCATGGCTGTGTGCTCGATTTTAGACACCTGTCAGCAAGGAGTATGGCTGAAATAGCCAAATCCACTAATTTGAAGGGTTGTTCAGATACTTTTGTATATACAGTACAAGTCAAAAGTTTGGACACCTTCTCATTCATGGGTTTTTCTTTATTTTTACTAGTTTCTACATTGTAGAATACTAGTGAAGACATCAAAACTAAGAAATAACACATATGGAATCATGTAGCAACCAAAAGCCAGTCCATGCAGAAAATGTCAAGAACTTTCAAAGTTTCTTCAAGTGCAGTGGCAAAAACCATCAAGCGTTATGATGAAACTGGCTCTCATGAGGACCGCCACAGAAATGGAAGACCCAGAGTTACCACTGCTGCAGAGGATAAGTTCATTTGAGTTACCAACCTTAGAAATTGCAGCCCAAATAAATGCTTTTTAAATTTAACTAGGCAAGTCAGTAAATAACAAATTCTTATTTACAATTACAGCCTACAGGGGAACAGTGGGTTAACTGCCTTGTTCAGGGGCAGAGCGACAGATTTTTACCTTGTCAGCTCAGGGATTCAATCCAGCAACCTTTCAGTTACTGGCCCAACACTCTAACCACTAGGCTACCTGCTGCTTCACAGAGTTCAAGTAACAGACACATCTCAACATCAACTGTTCAGAGGAGACTGCGTGAATCAGGCCTTCATGGTTTAATTGCTGCAAAGTGCAAAGACGCCACAACTAAAGCACACCAATAAGAAGAAGAGACTTGCTTGGACCAAGAAACACGAGCCATGGACATTAGACTGGTGGAAATCTGTCCTTTGGTCTCATGAGTCGAAATTTGAGATTTTTGTTTCCAACCGTCAAGTCTTTGTCAGATGGCGGAGTAGGTGGACGCATGATCTCTGCATGTGTGGTTCCCACCATGAAGCATGGAGGAGGAGGTGTGATGGTGCTTTGCTGGTGACACTGTCTGTGCTTTATTTAGAATTCTAGGCACACTTAACCAGCATGGCTACCCACAGCATTCTGCAGTGATACGCCACCACATCTGGTTTCACTTAGTGGGACTAACATTTGTTTTTCAACAGCACAATGACTCAACACACCTCCAGGCGGTGTAAGGGCTATTTGACCAAGAAGGAGAGTGATGGAGTGCTGCATTAGATGACCTGGCCTCCACAATCACCCGACCTCAATCCAATTGAGATGGTTTGGGATGAGTTGGAGCGCAGAATGACAGAAAAGCAGCCAACAAGTGCTCAGCATATGTGGGAACTCCTTCAAGACTGTTGGAAAAGCATTCCTGGTGAAGCTGGTTGAGAGAATGCCACAAGTGTGCAAAGCTGTCATCAAGGCAAAGGGTGGCTACTTTGAAGAATCTAAACTCTATTTAGAATTGTTTAACACTTTTTTGGTTATTACATTATTCCATGTGTAATTTCATAGTTTTGATCTCTTGATTCTGCTGTGTAGAAAATAATAAAATAATTAAAACCCCTGAATGAGTAGGTGTGTCCAAACTTTTGACTGGTACTGTATATATAATATATACATACACATTTCATTTCAACTTGTAGGACTAGCCGCATGTGAATAACAATTAAATAAATGTAATGTTGAACACTTCTGGTTTTAACTGCATGTCCTGTGATGACTATTTAGGGTGAATTCGGGAAAGAGTGGGACAAGACAAACTGGGACAGATTAATCCTGATTCATTTATTTCTTGGTCTGACAAAATAACATCTAAACTATTGTTACTAAAAGCAAAATTACATCACATCAGGGGCAGAGAAAGCAAACAGGAAGCTCACCCCGGGAAGCACAAGGTAAAATCAGTGACATAGCTTCTCTGTGTTGTTGTTAAGGTTATAAAACGGTCCTACATAATGCACTGTGCCGAATGTTGACGTAAATGTGAATACTATGTACTGGTGCATCAAAATACATAAAGTTGCCAATATTATCTTTCAATTTTGAAATTGTCATGTTTGTTGTTGTCCCGCTTTACCAACCATAGCTAGCTAAAGTAGCACAGAATGGAGTGGGCTTTTCTAATGGAGAGAGAACCAGTCTACATTAGGGACCACCTGTATTTAGGTTAAGCTCTGGTTCTTGTAGTACTGTTATTAGTACTGTTATTTCTGGAATTCAGAAAGCAGGACACTTTTTGCGTTTTCGTCTTCTGTAACTTCTTCAGACAACATATCGGCCCAACATGATACATTTCTGAAATCCTCAAATGTTTCCTAATCACACAAAATTGAATCGTCATTGAAGTACAATTAGGACTATAATAATGGTGTCAAAGTCGACCAAAAGCGAACTGAAAATATGGTTATGCCTCCTGTGAATATGAAATCAACAGTCGTTTTTTTGTGTGATTACGAAACATCTGTAGGATTTCAGAAATGTGTCACGTGTTGGGCTAATATGTTGAATAGATGTCGAAAGAGGTTACAGAAGATGGAAATGCAGTGTCCCACTTTTTCCGAATTCACCCTAAATGGTCATCACAGGACATGCAGTTAAAACCAGAAGTGTTCAACATTACATTCATTTAATTGTTATTCACATGCGGCTATAGGCTACACATGTAGGATCTTAATTTGAGCCAGTTTGCTACAGCAGGAAAATAATCCTGCAGCAACAGGAAATTTGAATTATGTGGATTATAATGAATGGGATATTTTTGTAGGGGTTGATACATTTTTCGTTACTGCAAATCTAGTCTGATATTTTAAAGTAGAAATAACAAACTTTAGGAGCCTTTTTAAACCTTAAATACACTACAAGTTTGCATTTCCTGCTGTGAAGGAAAATTCTCAGTAACAGAATAGTGATCAAATGAAGATCCTACATCTGTACACAGGGACAGACAGATATTGCTAGAGTTATGAATCACTAAATGTGGTGTTGTCCTGGATACCAGGTCAATAATAGTGAGAAACAGGAACAAGGCACAAGTGTATCATCAAAGTTAACATGACACATCGTTAGTCAAAGACACATGACATGAACAGTGTTAATCCAAAACAGATTGGATAGTTTTACACCCCTCTACAACAAAACTCACAAGCAAAAGATAACCTAATGTTATCTTACAATGTCTAAAGATGTTGCATAAGTAAAATGGTTGAGAAGCATTTAGTTTATTCCCCCTGGGGGAAAAAATTAGAACACATACAATACAGACCATATAACAACCAAGTCTACTCATAATGTAGTTAATTTTTAGATTAAATGTATCAATATATGGACTTAACATAATTGTAATTGCTGAACAGTTGGTTTTTAATAACAATTAGGTTTCTTTAAAAATATTTAACGAACCATTGAGAATGCAAAGAAACGTCATACTTTTACAGCTCTGTATATCAGCCAATGGGAATAAAAACCTCCTAGACTACGTGCTCATACAGCTGTATATCCTGAAACAGTCATCACAAGAACACCAAAAATGCAACAAGCAGCAGCCATATCTGTTTAGTTGAAGGCACATAGATCTATACGTATGGTGCTACATCTACAGGGAAGTCAGACACTGCAAGTCATGGAACTTGAGCAAGGCAACGACTATGCCAGGATGACAAGCCACAATATAGCTACAGAAATATGCCACGTCTACAAATAACACACTTTGTGCTATACAGTCAGCATCGCGTATTGGCTTGTTGCAGGCTCTATCTATCTTTGTGTTCGGCTGTTCGGGTGTAAAGCTGGACTCTGTCACTAAAAATCGATCAGCTAAATGTGAGATACTGTGCATGTAGCTGTAACTACTAATCTCCTTATTTGAATCCCCAGATGTTCTTCTATAATACACAAATATACAATTTTGCTAATTAATCTACACAATTTTCTAGTACAGGTACAATATATAAGATATCACATAATTCAGTATAAAAACAAACAAATGCAGATATTTACCGTTGAAGACAACTTGAAATGAAATGCCTCAATTTGACTTGCTATGACAGGGGAATTCACCATTTCAAAGTAAAATGAATGAATCCTCAAAACCTTTAAAAAAAAATGACACCATTCAATTATGTCATGTTTAGATCATGTCAAATGTCCACTGAAATGTTTCAAAGTTTGCTTTCAAAAACGTTTCATATCATACAAGCACCAAGAAATAACAGTTAAAAAAAAGTTATTAGTTTAGATGAATACAACATGAATGGTATTAATGCTCTCTAAAACAATTAGTGTCAAGCAGTAATTTGAGTAGAGTAAACTGAAAGTGAGTGTGCTTCTAGTACTACCATATGATGGTAGTCATACTCAACCACTGGAATCATGCAACGTCCACCACTGCACCACAACCCCATCCAGAATGGATAAACAATTACACACTCCAAAATGTATGTATGCAAAGCAATCTAATTAAGGACTTGTTGTTTTTTAGTTAAGGTATAGTATGGTTTTAGTAAATCCTTGCAATGACCACCACAAACACATTTTGAATCAATGCCAGTTATGGCATGAATCGGTGACCAAAGTAGGAGAGAGGTCTTCTACAAGGCCCAAGGGGACTGGATCATGGGGGAGGGATGGGCTTGGGAGGAGACCATGGCTAAGTCCCAATTATTCATCCTTTAGGCTAAATGTGCACTTTCACACTCCCCGTCATGGATTTAAAAGCATTGGATTGGTGTAATTATTGACTGGAGGGAGTTTCCACCATTGTGAAATCCATGTGAGAAAGTGAATTGGGACTCAGCCAGAGAGGGAGAACCGTTGGGCCCAGAGGTTAGGGGTCAAATTGCTCATCCTCCATGTGAAGGCTGCTGGGGGAACACAGGAGGGGCTGGCTGGAGCAGTTGGTACTCTGACTCTTCAGGCTCTCTGATGACCCTGTGGACACAAGGAGCATGATCCAATTAAACAAGAGGATCTCTTACTCCAGTGAAATAAATCTAAACAGTTGCATACTTATCAATACAAACTTGCTGTCTATTTGCATGATAAACAGAGTTACAACCTGCAGCAGATTATTAACCAACTGTCCTGAATCGGACAGATAGCGAGGGATCGGTTTCTCTGAAGCAACGTGACAGAAAAGCAGATAGGTAAAGACAGGACAGAGAAGTCCTACATACCACATTTATTCCTCCACACCAATAGAGCAGGCATCAGGACCTAGAGCTGGCCATAGCAAGGCCAGGTAAAGGGACAGGGCAGGGAGTAAGGAAACAGAGAAGAACAAACAGCACACAGGTTAGATGCAAAGCTGGGGGACTGAAAGCCTGGGAGAATAAAGAGAAAAAGAGCCAAAAGGTATTATACGTGCAATCAAAAATTTATGTTAACAATTGGTTTGAGCCTTAAAGACATGCTCTGGTACTTTGGCAACTAGTAAGTATGTTTTAAGGTTCCAATTTTGTGTGTGTTAATGTGTAGTTCATATGAGCAGAACTAGCCAAGAAATCCCTAGCAACACGCACACAGTAGACAGAGAGACATGATGCACATATGTGACAGAGTACGCAATTTTCTGGGGCCACTTTTGGCTCGTGGGCGCTACTTTCAGAACTACTAGCTAAAAAGTATACAAAAGAACCAGAGAATATCTTTAATATCCAGACAAACATACACAATTGTGCACATATACGCACAGACCTGGGCCTTGTGTTATTATTAGCTTACCTGGCAGAGACAGGTCCCCTGGCGGGTCACTCTCTGTTTTGGTCAGGCTGCTGTGTTCACTGCTGTAGTCCTGAAGGATCTCTCGCTCTCCTCCAGAGTGCAGCCTGTCCTCTGTACCACCCACGACAGGAGGGAGAGACAAGGTCACAACATGCAACAAGACCTAAATGTCCTTACACTGGTTTGCAATGTACCCTGGTAGGTATTTCAAGTCATTATTTGGAGAGGTCACCTACTCGAACTTGATGTAGACTGGACCGCTAACTACGTGCATTCAGAGCATGACAGAACTCACCATCATCTGGGGAGATGAACTCCGGTATATCCTCGGCTGCAGTGGCCTCGGTAGGAGCAGGGCTGCTGGAGAGCAGTGTGTGAGGCTGGGCGTCCGACATCTCAGACAGCTTCTCCTCATCCTCCTCCTGGATGGGTGATGAGGGTGACCTCAGGGTGCTGCGGGGGTGAAACACTTACAATGAGGTGACATTGATAACAAACAAAAAAACATTTACAACCGACGTGAAGCTTTATAATATACAGACTGCACTCTGTACTGTTGTCCTAGTAAGTTTATTTTCTGCAGGTTGGCAAGGCACAGCAATGTCAACTGGATGGATTGCCAAGGACATGCCATATAATCAGTTTGTAGCATGGTGCTGGATACAGAAGATGACCTCTAGCAGCAGCTCACCACAACATAAGGACACTCTTTATTCTGACCCTGGGCCAAGCTGTTACACAAAATGATGAGCAATCAATCCAGAGTCAAACCCAATGTCAACAAGCAAATCCATCCAGGGCAGTTAATCTGTCAGGGCTATTAACTCCATACTAAAACTAAATCATTCAAAATTGCATATGCTCCAAGTTAGAGACCATTCAAATCAAATGGTAATGGTGTGAAGAATTACAGTAGCAGGCAGCTGGACTGTAGAGAGCAGCACTGTGAGACTTTAGCCCACTTCAGTTCCTCCCCCTTCTTCCTAAAGTGTGCACTGATTCACCCTACCTCAAAAGATTTCAAAGCATTGGATTGGTTTAAATATTCGCTGGAGGGAGGTTCCACCATCTTCTCTTACACCTGTCCATTACTTTTAAATCCATGAGGGGGAGTGTAGTGTACGAGTGCACACTTCAGGGAGATGGTCCATCTCAGATGGAGGAGAAAGTGAACTGAGCTTGTTACTACCCTTGTGTCTCAGGATTACCTGTCAGGTGACTTGCTGACCTTGCCCTTCTGCAGGCCCCCGTCACCGGAGTGTTCTGGGGAGCCCAGTGGCCGGCCCTCCCCTACCAGGCTCCCAGAGAAGTTAATATCATCGTAGAGGGGGGCGGGGGGGATGGAGGGGGACACAGAGTGCAGGCCGTTCAGGGCCTCCAGCAGAGAGATGGGCTCAAAGCCTGGGGGAACCGAGTCTGAGCTCTGGAGAGACGCACACGCAGAAAGACTGCTCATATCTTCACTAGTCATTCACAGTCATTTATTAAAGGCTTTGTAACTGCATCGTGATGGAGTTGAGTTTCGTTAAATACAAGTATAAAAAGAAACAATCCTTGTCACAAACGATGTCATGTATTAACACCAAATGCCTGGGTCGTGTGCGCCGTACCGAGTGCTCATCATGGTCCATGGTCTGAGCCAGTACAGGGCTGAAAGACACAGGGGACAGCGGCCCAGGCTTCTTCCTCACAGCTCTGATCTGCAGCAAGGCTCGGAAGGCTGGGGAGAGAGACAGACCAAACACTGATTACACTACACACTGTCAAATGGGACTGCATCTTCACTAAAATGTCAACTTCACAGCATTTTCCTTAAATCAGCTCAGTGCACACAGGGCATTCATCTCCACGTCCATTAGGTGTCTCTCTCGCTGAGCTCTGAAACATGGCAGCCTGGCATGTCTATTTCCTATTAGCGAAGGCATCCCATTTGGAAGCCTATTGGAAACAAACTAGTGTCGCTCCTTACGCAGTCTGCAGATAGGACAGTTGTTGGCCTGGTAACGCAGGGTGTCAGCACAGGAGTTGCAGAGACACAGGTGTCTGCAGGGCAGAATGATGGTGTCTCGGAGGTCTGACAGACAAACAACACACTCATTGCTGTTGTCACTGTTCTCATCCTCCGATGGCTGCAGAGATCCAAAAAACAAGAGTGTTGTTAAGAGTGATGAACATGTAGAAAAAAATTGACTACGCAAACCAACGGTCTGAAAACCTACAGCAAAATGAGCTATATTTCTGATAGATTCAGGTGTGGTTACACCTCCATAATGTAAAAATGTGTTGCTTTCCAACAGCCTTTGTAAATTCATGTTAGATAAATCTACTGTATGCATCTACAAAAGTTGTTCCTGGTGAGTTCTAGAACAACAACCTTGGTCTCTTGGTTGTTTTTGTTTTCAATTCCATAGATCTCCTGCAGCAGGTAGCTCACACGATCCACCTATAACAGAGTGCACACATGGTAACACGTGGCCAAGGACAGAGAACGATGGGAGGAACACATTGTAGCCTTATGTCCCATAGGGGATAAAGAGGACGTAAGCACACATGCTAACAAATGTATGTGTTGTAAATTAACATGTTTTTGTTATTCAGGCATTTGTATTTTGAATAATCGACTAATATAATAGAGAAGACATGGATTAACTTGGATGAACTTACAATTTGCTTCTGCTTCAGAGGCTTGACGGAGAAACTGCCATCCACATGCTTGAAGGGAAGAAATGGTGTTTAATTCACATATTTCATAATGTGTGAAAACAGAACTTCATGACATCAGACGCGGGATGCAAATTTGAGTCAAATTCAAACACTGTCCTCTTCCACTCAATTGACACAATGAGTTACTTACTCTCTCAAAGGCTGCCAGCAGCACATGTGCATGTCCCAAGCAATCTGGAAAAGGACAAACACTAATTCATAAGGGATTACTGTACTCTGTGCATACAGAGTGTCTAATCTAGCACCTGCTATTGTGGTACAGCGGAGAGACAGTTGCTAACTAAGTTTGTTAAGTCAGTCTTGAGGTGATATATGGAGCGCAGTACATTAACATCAGCGTCAACCGTTTGGACCACCTACCATCCCCTTCATCCACCACAGCTTGGATCACCATGGGGAAAACACCCCGGTCCAGGTCAAAGTTCAACTGTAAAGATAAAATAAATGGTGACAACAGATGAGTTTATCAACCGTGAGCTGGTGACATCTCTCCACAGGATTGAGTGCTGCTGCCCAGATATACTCACATCCTCCTCCTTCCAGTCGGTGAAATCGATTTTGAAAGAAGGTAGGGAGAAATGTTGGCTCACACCCCTCTTATAGTGTACAGTCTCAGAAACCAGGGCTGGGCCCTTTGGGTTGTACCTACACAAGACAGAAACAGTGATGTCAATATCTTATCAATACAAAAACTATCAACGTTAATTTAGTATAGCGGAAATATAAGATGTTCTTTATCAGATCTCTTGTTGAGAGCTCTTTCTTCGACCACAAATAATGAAAAACAGCATTAGGCCTAACTAAAATCAATTTCCGTATTTTCCCTCTTAAATTTGTCAATGGAAAAGCTCAATAAAAAAAACTGCAAAAAAAGGCAGAAAAACACATCCATCCACTCACATAATGACCTCAGCATAAACTATTATATTAATTCCCTCTTCAGATGACATGCGTATCCATGGAGACAGGCAGTTGCTAAGGACCTATTGTATCTCTCCCAGTCTGCTTTTTGGAGACTGGCATTCTATGCTGTATATTGGCCACTATCATAAGATGTTCTTATACAACGTGTCTTTAAAGTGAATAAAACATTTTCACTGCAGAAACAGATAAAAGGCATGGATTTAATTTCAAATGAGAAATGTAAAATTATGAATTTGATTTAGTTAGCAAGAGAGCAAGAGACAGTGGAAGAAAATATGTATTTCTAATTAGTGAATGACTTAGAAATAGCATATTGATGCTAAACATAGTCTATTATGTAAATGAAAAGGTTTCTGAATCAGACTCTTACATACATTGCCATCCCATTGGTGAATTCCTCAAAAGCTTGGCAATACAGGGTGATAGCCACACGAGCATCAGCGTCAAATGTGAACTCCACACCATACAGAACCTTTGGCTTCCCTCCTTCCTCTACTGGAGCATCAGTGTCATCTTTATACCTAGTAGTCAAGCAGACAAACAAAACAATGTTAAGCTAGCTTTTTCAAGTGGCCAATTTCAAAATGACATAACTTTGATACTGAAGCTATGATTAAGTTAACAACAACAACAAATCCCTCATGCACCACACTTATGAAAGCATGTCGATATCAAATGAAACATAGGATTAAACAAGTACAGTGAATAGATGTTAAGCTAAGCTCAATCAGCCAGGATTCTTGACCTGAATCACTTGACAATGAAAACCACGAAGAAAAATAAATGAGGTAAGGTTAGTCTGAAGACTACTCGCTGTAGAATATGGTGGTGTTTTTCCTCACCTGACCAAGCGCAGGGAGTCCTTTCTGATATTGACCAGACTTCTCAGGGTCTTCACAGGCTCATGGGGTGCCGGGGTCACGTACGGAAACTAAGCAAAGGTGAGACATGACAACTAGTCTAAGAAAAGAACAGCCCAATGCAGATAAACTTCAAATGCTTTAGCCTAATCAATAACATGGGGGATGTGAATCAAGGACTAGTCCTGAACTTCCACTTCAACTAATATGCCTAATAGGCTGTACATGTTACTTCTCTGTCTGCAGCTTGCAAGGTGCAAAACTTAACAACATAGCTAAGAATCTTTACCACTATATAGCGAACTTGTAGGTCCTTACTTGTACAGGCCTATTTCCAAGGAAGTTCAGATCCATGTTTTCTCCAAATAGGTAACCCTCTGGATGTGGAGTGTCAAATTTCTCCCCTCCCATGAAAAAATGGCTGGCAAAGTAATTCCCTTAAAAAAAATAGAAGTATGTGACTAGATTAGAATCAGGATAAAATCAGGATGGAAGGCCTATCTTTAATCAGGACAAGATCAGGACACTGATGTACAACTCATCTCTGCCTCATCAAATAAACATCTCACCACGACTGAATATCATCTAATTACCCATTTACAGCGTTCACATGTAACGTTAGGCCTATAATGTTGGGAACTGATGATGTCAGTTTAACTGACGTTAGCAGCGTTAGCTATAGTTCGAGTTTTAGCGTTACAATCCAAATGAATAACTATATTTACCCGATTTCGGTGGAAATCTGTACGCAGAATTCGCCTGGATATCAATATCCTCAACGCCAGCGATTCTCCGGCTAAGAATCGACCCCATCTTTCCTTGTTGTTGCTAGCTAGCTAATTAGCTACAGACTTGGCTAACTACTAACGTTACTAGCCCCTACGCTAGTGTAATTATCGTCCAAGGGACCGTTTTGTAACAAGTTTTAGACTTTCTTCGGTATTACACAGCCACTTATATATCCAACTGTGTGCCTGTCAAGAATAACGATAGAACCAAGGATAACTTGGTGTCCGCTAAAGAAAATAAACACAAGTTTCTAGCCAAAAGCCTTCTGATGTGTGATACGTCAAACTACATGGTGTTAGGGACTTGTAGTTCTTTCTGTCACCGACCTACTTACTGATCGACCCTCCCCATCGCTCTGATTTGCTCTCTCGTGCTGCCGATCAAAGGGGCGCTCAGGACACTGAACATAGTTCATACAGTAAATATTTGGGTTTTTACTGCGGACTGTGCTGTCTTCATGGTCGATGAGAGGAAAGGCTAATGCAAGGGAGAATAACCTCAAGGACTGAGCACCAACCCAAGGGGAAAGGTTTAGAATAGCCCGCGTATGCAAATATGGATGATCTAAAGCACCAAGTTATGATAAATCAGTTCGTCCTGACTGCTGGATGCGCGGCAGACCAAGCGAAACAGCTTCTACAAGCGGCACATTGGCAGTTCGAGGTATGGGAACCTTTTCTTGTTGACAATGGGTTTGGTGCATGGAAGATAGATCAGTTACAGAGATCAGTCTGTGTCTGTTTCTCAGAGTCATTCATTAAATACATCTAATTAATACAGTAATGCCAATCATTTGTAAAATAATCTGGTTATCTTTACAACATCCCAGTAGGCTAATGCTATTATGCAATGAAAATGTAGCTAACTATGGTATTCAGCAGCCTAATGGCACAATGTAACATTTTCACAGCAGATAGTATAATATCAATTTAGGTTGTATCTGTCTGCAATAGGCTATCATATGTGTAATGCACACTGGACTGTTGCTTATTGACACATATATTTTATTTTTCAATAGACTGCATTAAGTGCCTTTTTTCAAGAAACCAATATTCCATACAGTCACCATCATCAAATGGTAAGTATAGAAAACCTACAGTATTATTGTTAACAATTAATAATGTATGTATTATTATTACATTATGATGATGATTATTGCAACATCTATGATTATATTTATATTCATGCCCTTGTCGTCCGTGTCCGCCATGTTGTACCGACACACAAGCCTGACAAAAGTAAACACACGTTGGCCACGTTGTTCATAGTGCCTTGTCATGTACTGTAGCATATTACTTACTGTGTTATTTCACATGAACGGTGACATGATAGGCTGCTATGTTTCTAATACTTATAGTCGGCCAATGAAGTCATGTGAGTTATGGATGATCTGTACTGCTATACTTTTTCTTCTTGAATTGAAGCCTTGAAAATGTGTCTTGTGGGAGAGGGTGGTTCCAGAAAAAGTGAACATTGTTTTAGTAAAAAATAAATTAAAAAAAGGACAAAATAAATAAATAAAATGATTTCAGTGCTACAGCACTTATGATACATACTATACAAAACATACAGTTGAAGTCGGAAGTTTACATACACCTTAGCCAAATACATTTAAATTCAGTTTTTCACAATTCCTGACATGTAATCCGAGTAAAAATTCCCTGTTTTAGGTCAGTTAGGATCACCACTTTATTTTAAGAATGTGAAATGTCAGAATAATAGTAGAGAGAATCATTTATTTCAGTTTTTATTTCTTTCATCACATTCACAGAAGTTTACATACACTCAATTAGTATTTGGTAGCACTTTAAATTGTTTAACTTGGGTCAAACGTTTCTGGTATCCTTCCACAAGCTTCCCACAATAAGTTGGGTGAATTTTGGCCCATTCCTCCCGACAGAGCTGGTGTAACTGAGTCAGGTTTGTAGGCTTCCTTGCTCGCACAAGCTTTTTCAGTTCTGCCCACAAATTTTCTATGGGATTGAGGTCAGGGCTTTGTGATGGCCACTCCAATACCTTGACTTTGTTGTCCTTAAGCCATTTTGCCACAACTTTGGAAGTATGCTTGGGGTCATTGTCCATTTGGAAGACCCATTTGTGACCAAACTTTAACTGATGTTTTGAGATGTTGCTTCAATGCCATCTATTTTGTGAAGTGCACAAGTCCCTCTTGCAACAAAGCACCCCGACAACACGATGCTGCCACCCCCGTGCTTCACGGTTGGGATGGTGTTCTTCGGCTTGCAAGCCTCACCCTTTTTCCTCCAAACATAACAATGGTCATTATGGCCAAACAGTTCTATTTTTATTTAATCAGACCAGAGGACATTTCTCAAAAAAGTACGATCTTAGTCGCCATGTGCAGTTGCAAACCGTAGTCTGGCTTTTCTATGGCGTTTTGGAGCAGTGGCTTCTTCCTTGCTGAGCGGTCTTTCAGGTTATGTCGATATTGGACTCGTTTTACTGTGGATATAGATAATTTTGTACCTGTTTCCTCCAGCATCTTCACAAGGTCCTTTGCTGTTGTTCTGGGATTGATTTGCACTTTGCACTGATTTGCACCAAAGTACGTTCATCTCTAGGAGACAGAACACGTCTCCTTCCTGAGCGGTATGACGGGTGCGTGGTCCCATGGTGTTGATACTTGCGTACTATTGTTTGTACAGATGAATGTGGTACTTTCAGGCGTTTGGAAATTGCTCCCAAGGATGAACCAGACTTGTGGAGGTCTACAATTTTTTTTCTGAGGTCTTGGCTGATTTCTTTTGATTTTCCCACGATGTCAAGCAAAGAGGCACCGAGTTTGAAGGTAGGCCTTGAAATACATCCACAGGTACACCTCCAATTGACTCAAATGTTGTCAATTAGCCTATCAGAAGCTTCTAAAGCCATGACATCATTTTCTTGAATTTTCCAAACTGTTTAAAGGCACAGTCAACTTATGTGTATGTAAACTTCTGACCCACTGGAATTATGATACAGTGAATTATAAGTGAAATAATCTGTCTGTAAACAATTGTTGGAACAATTACTTGTGTCATGCACAAAGTAGATGTCCTAATCGACTTGCCAAACCTATAGGTTGTTAACAAGAAATTTGTGGAGTGGTTGAAAAACAAGTTTTAATGACTCCAACCTAAGTGTATGTAAACTTCCGACTTCAACTGTACATACATTGTCTTTTAATGACAGCGTTAAAATCTTGACACATGTATAACAGGACATTAGCACAGTTTATTCTAGGCCATTTGTCATATAGATTTTCCATTTGGCCAATAGATTTCTTCCTTCGAAACAACATATGGCTTCATGAGCAATAATAAATCAGTTTATTTAGGTCTAGAACCTAAACCTAGAACCTCTCATAACCTACCACTGGGTCTGCCATTTCCCAAAAATCTCATCCTGCTCCTATTTTCATTTTTAAACTGATGAAAATAAACAGGATGTGGGCAGACATTAGATTAGATAAGAAGCAGTGACATTGGCAATACATCTGGCGTGGTCTGTTTACATTAGGGGTTGGCTGTCAGGAGTGGCATAAGGTTAAGTTGAGCCCCTTTCATTGACAATTGGTTGACAGGTTAACTACGGTGCAGCATTTGCCCACCGTGTTCTTAAACAGACCAGCGCAGAAAGGCCAAGCGTAGGAGAGGTAACATGATGTGGAGACATCTCAAGCTGGGGAGTGAGGTTCCGAAATTAACTCTGTTACACCCACGGCTATTAAAGGAAGTGTTTTTGAAAGTGCTGTAGGGTATTGTTTCTGTTGTCAGTAGTGGTTGTGTTGTTATGAAGATCACCGTGACCTTAGTTTAAAATGACACTTGTCACTTGAACAAGTTGACATGACAAACCAGCACCCGTATATTAATCTATCCCTGGCTGCATAATAACAACAAGGGACTGTGTTGGGTTAATTATTGACTCACCTTATGGTTGCTCATTGACCTGTTTGTGTTGGAGGTTGGTGAGATTGATTTGTTGATACAGGACAGAGTAATGTAAGCTGTGTATCACGTGACACGTGATGTTTGAATTTCCTTTCGTTCATCTCGTTGGACAGTTGACCACGTACATGGAAACAGACATTGTGTAGGGTGACTGTGAGTTAGTGAAACAGCTCTGAAAAAGGTGCAGCCTCGCTAAAGACAGATTACCCATGATGCCCTCAACAATTTTATCTTGTAGATCAAACGATGGAGGTCAGTGTTGAAACTCAACGGGATGTTACATCCACAGATGATTACGTCCCACATGATTGAAATGCACATAGGGGTTTTTAACTACAGGAGGCGAATAAGGCAAAGGCTGGTGGCAATATTGTAGACGTGTGGCTTATCACAATGTCCCAGTCAATGTCTAGGATGCCAGGAGGTCTGTGGCAGTCATGAATCGAGTCAGTTAAAGAGTCTTCATAACATCGTCCAAAAGAAACAGCTTTTGTAAACTGTACTACTACCCTTGTTATTCATATTTGGGATGGCTATTAGACGTTTAGCGTCTACATTTAGATGTGCTCTGATGCGGGATATACTTTTGAAAAGAACATGTGTCTGTTTTACAAGCCTTTTGAACAATGGTAGAGTAGACTGCCTGGTGTACAATAGCACATTTGTTTAAAATGGACAATGCTGGTTGGTAGGATGCAGGGCTTTAGTACAGGGTACAGTTTGCCATTGTTTGTTCCGAGCCACAAATATGGCAAACTGACAATAAACAATAGGAAAAGGGATGAGAAAGACCACACTCTCTAAAACAAGCTCTCTTGTACTGTTTCCCTGGCTGCAGCTGCTATTACAGGATCCATCCCTATCAAACAGGACTGTTTCTATAGCAACTTTGCAGCTCCAGATGAGAAAATGCACGGTCGGTCTCCTGTGTGTTTATGTGTACAGAGCCAGCTGATCTGACTGAGTAGCTGCCACACACTGAGGCCCACACCCTGTGTGTCCACATAGCCAACCCCTTCAACACCTTTCTCCTTATACACTGCTGACCTCTTTCAATGTAAAGCAGTGGAAACTCCCACACATACCAGGCTGTCTTGTTATTGTGGTCAGATAACGGAAGGCTTTTGTATTATATGTGTTTTTCAGCTGTACAGTTTTAACCGTTTTGTAAGCAGATGTAATATTAAAAAAATATCATTCTAAATCAAATCTTAGTGTCACGACTTCTGCCGAAGTCGGTCCCTCTCCTTGTTCGGGCGGTGTTTGGCGATCGACGTCACCGACCTTCTAGCCTTCACTGATAGATTTTTCATTTTCCATTGGTTTTGTCTTGTGAGTGCTGTACAGAAACCGTTCGTTCCATACTGGATTCGAGACCTCGGGCGAGGGGCCTTCAGTACCTCGTGGACTGGGTGGGGTATGGTCCGGAGGAGAGATGCTGGGTTCCGGTGGAGGACGTGTTGTATCCTTCTATGCTGTGAGATTTCCACTGTCTCCATCCGGATCGCCCTGCGCCTCGCCCTCCGGGTCATCCCCGAGGTCAGTGCAGACGTGCGGCTGGAGCCGCGCGTCAGGTGGGGGTACTGTCACGACTTCCGCCAAATTCGGTCCCTCTCCTTGTTCGGGCGGTGTTCGGCGGTCGACGTCACTGACCTTCTAGCCTTCACTGATCCATTTTTCATTTTCCATTGGTTTTCTCTTGTCTTCCTTCACACCTGGTTCCAATACTATCAATTACATGTTGTGTATTTAACCCTCTGTTTCTCCTCATGTACTTGTCGGAGATTGTTTTATTGTATGTCATGTGATTTTGTACCCAATATTTTTGTATATTTAGTTTTTTTGGAGTTTTATGAGCACTTATTAAACGACTCTGTTTATACCAAGTTGGTTTTCCTGCGCCTGACTTCCCGGCCACCGACACGCACCCATTACACTTAGGTCATTGTTTTATTGCCGCCATGTGTGTCAGGTGACAGGAAGTCTGTTATGATCACTTACAATTTATTGCTGTAATTTATTGCAATGCTATTGACTGAAGCAAATGTAGGCTACCAGTGATCTGCAAAATGCAAAATTACTTTTCTGAAGCAGCCAGCCTTATGCTAGTATGGCTGCTGCTGACCTGTTTTTTTTTTGTACAAAGACATGCTTGTCCTGAACTGAGCAATGCACATACTAGCTTTATGGTTCACTACGCATCATAAATGATTACGTTGAATAAAGGCATGTCTTGTTCCTATTGAAGCAGCTCAACGCTAATGCCTGTGGGAAATCCAATGTTTGTTCATTCATTAACTCATTCATTCGTACTGCACCATAGAAACCTTAGAAATCCATGTGTGTGGGATACTCCACTAATGTTCTTATCAAGTAATAAGAATTTCTTTATTAGCCCGTGGACATTTTTTTCTTCTTATACATATTTCAGCTCTCATTAACAAAATGTGGTTAAATTGTCTGACAATCCTCCTAAAGAAATATGTTTACCATAGTCAAAACCTGTTCTGGAGGCAAGCATGTGCCTTGGGGGGGGAGGGTATCTGTTTCCCCTAGTTCCACTACAAACCACATGACTGTTTGAGATATTGCATAATCTATTATGTGTGTGAATATCCTGTCCACACAATGAGAAAACAGACAGTCTGGTAGCCTTCAGATGGTTGGGGTGAATCCTAACACTGGTTGCTTTGACCTTTTATGTCCTGGAAGGTACGATTCCTTTGGACCCACTTAGGTTCTTACTGATGGAATGGTGTTTGTTTTGGCTGACTGGTCCTGTGTTTGGCAGTCACAGAGCAGTCTCCTGAGGCCTGCTCTCTGTAGTGTCAGCTGAGAGGGCAGACTCAGGGCAGGATGTAGAGTTCAGTGGAAAGACAAGGGGTCAGTCTGAGGAAGTTGGGCTTCGAAGGGAAAATATTTTTCCCTTTTCGCTTCCACAACTATTATGATGTAGGCACTTCTAAGGACCAGTTGAGGGAGGACATTAGTGTCAAGATGGTAAATCAAACCAAGCTTGTCAATTAGAACTGGAGACAATGCGCCAGTAATGACAAAAGTCAGTAGTGAAATATGTAATCAGAAATGCGTACAGATCGATGTTCTCTTATTAAAGGTTCTCTCTTTTCTCTACAGATGCACACTCCAGCCAACACACCAGCAACACCTCCCAACTTCCCAGACGCCCTGGCCATGTTCTCCCGCCTCAAGGCCTCAGAGAGCTTCAACGCCAGCAGTCCCATAGCCTCCATGGCGACCTCTCCTCCTCAGGTCAACTGGGCCATGGGCCCTTCTGCCCCAGGTCAGACCCAGCAGGGCATGTGGACTTCTGGGCAGATGCCCTCTCAGGTGCCTCCCCCTGGGTGGCCCCAAGCCGTCACACAGCAGGCCTCCAGTGAACAGGCCAGCGTCACCATGGAGGCAGAGAGATGAGAGCACTGCAGGGGCCTCGCGATAACAAGAGGAACCGACATCGGGCAGTCCTCTTTGAGTTGTCTGTAAGGGAAAGCAGAAAACCAAGCAATGTTGTGGAAATGCACTGAGGACAGAAAGATAGGAATTATGAGCATACAGCTGATGAACATTCACATGACGCCACATTGTAAAAATCTGCAGACAATTTTAGCTAGGCATACGTTTCATTTTTTTTCATTGATCTGAAACCAGAGACAAAGGTGGACTTGTATAACTAGTGCCGAAGAAGGATCTTCTTGTTGTACACACCGATGTGTATGACAGTGTCATCATCTTTCCTTTGTCTTTCTGTAGTGGTGTCAATGGACTGGATGCCTTTGATACTGGGGGTGCACTGCATAAATAACATCATTCTTCTTGATTTTTTAACCAGTGTAAGTGTGTGAATATCATGTGTTCTAGTATTCTAATGTGCTTAGAAACCAACTTGGATCTGCTTTTTCAAACATTGGGCAATGACTTTGACTGTCTCACTCACACAATCAAGGAACACCAGCTAGCCAATCCAACTTATGTTTAATAAGCAACTTTACAAGCTGCGCCTCTTTGTATACAGTGTTTCTGTCTGCATTGAATGCTAAAGGATGTTATACTGCAATCATGGTTCAGTGTTTTTTGCATGATTTTGTTTTCAGCCACTAGTGTTCAGGGGAAAAGTGAGATCAAGGTTTCTGTCAGAGCGAGACTTCTTGCTTGATATTCCAGCTGTGCACCATCTCGAAGTAGCAGACAGATAGTTTTTGATACAGTGTTGTTGTTGCTTAAGATGGAAATCAACATATTAGGGGAAAATAATAAATAGGGAAAATATATTTGAAAGAATATAGATTTAAAACATATAAATACAAAATAATAAGAAAAAACTGCATATTTGGTGATGCTGTCTCAGGAACTCTCGGCTCAAACATGTTTCGTCTAGGCACCTGATCATCTTTTTATTTTGTAAAATGGAATGAATATTGCAATTGAAAGGAACTGATACATTCATTGAAGGACTCATCCAAACGTTTTCTATTCTACAATCTGTTAATCTGATAATCACACTAGTTTTGCTTTGCACATCGGTTAATCTGAACACACGCCTGTTCCTCAATGTTTTCCATGAGACAGCTACCACAACAATTTTGTGGATTACCAGACAATTAATTATTTTGTGTTTCTGAATAAATATTGTATCTATTACACTGCATTAGATCTTGGAGTCTGACTCTATGTATCAAATGGACATGGGGCTCTAATGGAACTATAACTCACAACATCCTGTGCTCTCTTAGTATTTCCCAGATGGCAGTTTATTTCTCAGCGGATGTTGAGTCCAGTGAGTTGGTATGACGCAATCTTCAGTCACACACATCACATCAGGGAGAGAGATACACTGTTTAAAAAACAGGGGAAATGTGAAATGGTCTAAACAGATGAATGTTTGCCCTTCTCTCTCCATCCTTGGATTGATGAAAGACCTCAGAGCAGACTGAGGAGGAGATGTTGAGTCAGAGACTGTTTATCCCACACTACAAGGACAAGCAGAGACCAAACAGTGCTATGTTATGGCCACTTCCTTGTCTATGTGGTACAGATTTGTTTTTGTATGACAAACCTTTTCACCCCACTGTTCTTTCCCCACCATCTGCTTGGGAAATCATCTCTCCCCATTTGATAGACGTTGTCTTCATTCATGTCATCCCCTGTGTATGCTATTCAACTTCTCTCTATTTTGACTTGAGTGTTGAAGATCGTCATCAGTTCTGTGAGCGTGTTTATGCTCCAACAGTCATAACACATAGCGACATGGATTCAAACATTAACCAGAGCCTAGTTGGACTGTGCACCTATCAACCTCAAACAATTATTGTTCTTCTGCTCACATGGTGAACCTCCCCGTATTCTGTAGCTGGACAGGCCTTAGTCTGGTACATTGTATAATGTCATGCTGACATCAGACTGATCGATCTGATCTGTGTGTACTGAGTTGACAGTGAAAGGTGAGTGGCCCCCGAGCAGTCCACCCATCCTCATAACTCCTCAAAACTCATGGGATTGGTGAGTTGTGTTGCTGTTTGTTTACACTGCAAATTGCTGCACTGTAAAACTGTAAGCAGGCTAGCACAAGATTTCCCTGCTGCGCAGAGCCTTGAAGTACTGTAAGCACAAGCTCGTTTGAGCCAAACTAAGACATGATGGTTCGGGTATACATACTGGAGATTTAGTTTTAGCCTGAAATAGAATGGAGGAAATGGTGAGAGTATGCGCCAGGGGAGATCAGCAATGTGACTTGCTTTTGCCCCAAAATGTGGAGAACACTCAGGCATCCAAACATAAACAACGGCTGCTCTCATAATGCACAACCCCCCCTGTTCTTTTTTTCTTTCTCTCCCTCTTTTTCTACCCCCCCTCCTCTCGGTCCCCCCAAATAACCAGCAGTAATGAGAGGTGGGTTGTGTGTCTCTTTTGACTACGACTATCCTTATATCACCTCCACTTCCCTGGCAGCAGCAGTGCATAAAATACTTTTGAGTCTCCTTTAGACCCATCCTGCTGGACCCAGTCCCCCTCCCTATCCCCGTCACCTCGCTGGCTGTGTTGTGTTTCTGTGTTTGCAGGGTGTGACATGAATACCAGGCAGCTGCCAGGTTGGCCAGGATTATAGTGGAGCTGGCAGGAACACAAGACGAGATGGAGGAACAGAGTTACATGGCGGAAATTCCTATAATACACTGCCCCACTCTCTGCTACTCCGTACTGCTCACATTCCAACCCACCACAACCATTAGGCTTACTTCATAGTTCTTTACATGGATTTCATGCAATGTTTATGAAGCTTATGCGTTGTAGGTGGATGGGGGGCAGTATTGAGTAGCTTGGATGAATAATGTGCACAGAGTAAATTGCCTGCTACTCAGGCCCAGAAGCTAAGATATGCATATTATTTGTAGATTTTGATAGAAAACAACACTCTGAATGTTCTAAAACTGTTTAAATGATGTCTGTAAGTATAACAACTCATATGGCAGGCAAAAAACAGAGAAAAAATCTAACCAGGAAGTGGGAAATCTGAGGTTTGTAGGTTAAGTCTTTGCCTATCCAATACACAGTGGAAATTTGTTCTGATTGCACTTCCTAAGGCTTCCACTAGATGTCAACAACCTTTAGAACCTTGTTTCAGGCTTCTACTGTGAAGGAGGAGCGAATAAGAGCTGTTTGAGTCAGGGGTCTGGCAGAATGCCATGAGCTCAGTCATGCGTGTGGCCGTGAGCTAGCTGCGTTCCTTTACCTTTCTAAAAAGAAAATAATTGTCCGGTTGGAATATTATTGAAGATTTATGTTAAAAACATCCTAAAGATTGATTCTATACATCGTTTGACATGTTTCTACGAACTGTAATATAACTTTTTTGACATTTCGTCTGTACTAAGTGTGCCTGCGCCTCATGAATTTGGATTTGTGAACTAAATGCGCGAACAAAAAGGAGGTATTTGAACATAAATAATGGACTTTATCGAACAAAACAAACATTTATTGTGGAACTGTGATTCCTGTGAGTGCATTCTGATGAAGATCATCAAAGGTAAGAATATTTATAATGCTATTTCTGACTTCTGTTGACTCCACAACATGGCGGGTATCTGTATGGCTTGTTTTGGTGTCTGAACCTTGGGGTGACAGGGTAGCCTAGTGGTTAGAGCATTGGACTAGCAGCCGAAAAGTTGCAAGTTCATATCCCTAAGGTACATGGCGGGTATGATAAGAATTTGTTCTTAACTGACTTGCCTAATTAAATAAAGGTAAAATAAAAAAACTCAGGTTATTGCATGGTGAGCTTTTTCCGTAAAGCTTTTTTTAAATCTGACACAGCGGTTGCATTAAGGAGAAGTATATCTTTAATTCCATGTATAACACTTTTTCATCAACATTTATGATGAGTATTTCAGTAAATTGATGTGGCTCTCTGCAAAATCACCGGATGTTTTGGAAGAAAAACATTACTGAACATAACGCGCCAATGTAAACTGAGATTTGGATATAAATATGAACTTTTTCGAACAAAACATAAATGTATTGTGTAACATGAAGTCCTATGAGTGTCATCTGATGAAGATCATCAAAGGTTAGTGATTCATTTTCTCTCTATTTCTGTTTTTTGTGACTCCTCTCTTTGGCTGGAAAAATGGCTGTGTTTTTCTGTGACTAGGTGCTGACCTCAGATAATCGCAATGTATGCTTTCGCCGTAAAGCCTTTTTGAATTCGGACACTGTGGTGGGATTGACAACAAGATTATCTTTAAAATGGTGTATAATTTTAATTATGAGATTTCTGTTGTTTGAATTTGGCACCCTGCATTTTCACTGGCTATTGTCAAATCGATCCCGTTAACGGGATTTCATCCGTAAGAAAGACATACCACAATAGAAGTGCTCCAGCTATTGTACTGATGGGAAATGGTTCAAATATATAGAAATTATACACTCCATCTCCAGAACATTGTGGGTTAGCCTATACAATAACAAGATAGCTATTGTCAATGTCAGAGTCATTGTTTGGATATGCTGTCGCAGTATGCAATCTCAGATAAGACATGTTTTTGGAAAACTTGTGAGAAGCTGACGTGATTGCTGAGATAAAAACTTACTCGAGGGTAAGCCTGGAGTGAACCCTCAAAAGCAGAAAGTGGGTGAAAGGTGATGAGGACAAAGTAGACACAGCAGCAGATGCTAGAAGAAAGGGAGAGGCAGGTAGAGATTACAGCAACGAGGAAGAAGAAAAAAGTTGTTTATCACGCGTAAGCCCCTCTGCTACTATGGCATTAACATGTCGCATTTAGCCTACTGCCTATAGGGAATGATCATATTGACACACACACACACACACACACCATGAGCATCTATCGTATCTGCTGTGGGACTGCTGATTACATCTCACATTTGCTCTTGCAAATGGAAGGAATAGGACTGTTCAACTCTCAAAGCATGGGGAGGAGACATTTCTTTCCACCATGACTCCCACCCTCTCCCTCTCTCCGTCTCTTGCCCCCCATTCCTCATTGTTACATAAGAGCACTGCAGTGTGCCCCGTCTCTCATCACACAGACTGATCTGAGAACAGAAACGTAGTGTTCCAGTGAAACGAAACAGACAGGAACACAGGTAGAGAGAAATGTCCTTTCATAACACTGGTGGGACAGACAACACTCCCTTTCATTCATTCCATTCATGCATCTGACTGACCCCTCACCCCCTTGTCTGCTGAAACAATCTCACTCTGGACACCAGTCATGCTTCAGTGTAGTAGTTGTAGTAATTGTAGCACCGGTTTGGGAGAGTCCGGACAGGGAGGGTACTTTACAGCTGGTTTTGCTGGTTCAACATGTTACAGCAGCCTCTTCTTATTAGTACTAAAACATGAATTAGTAGCCTGCTGTAGTCTATGTAACAAGTTATTTCTGGACAGTGTGCCAATATATATCCTACTGCAAAACCAAACATAGTAACAACCTTCTTAATATAGCAACATCAAATCTATCTGGCAATAAACACATGGAAACTGCGATCAAATTCACCAATCACAGGGAGTGTGATAGAAAAGGAGAGACTGGGTTGGTTGGCCTCTAAACTTGGCTCAGACTATGGGATGTAAAACTTGCCAGAGAACAAGGGAGTGTCTACCCTGCCAACAGCAGTATTTTGTTGTTTTAACTTGTGTGCCTGGAACTTCACTATTGTTTAAGGTTGAATGCATGGGAAAACTTACAATAGGCCAAATGACTAAAATGCAACATGTGAAACAAAACCATACAGAATGCTCTAAAAACAAATATCTCATTAGAGGTAAAACAGCATAAAATTGTCCATATTATCTGCACCTAAGATGCGGGGGAAATAGTTGCATTTGAGTGCAGAGTGGTAGACTAAATGTGTCTTCTGAGGAGGAGACTTCTGGATATAGTTATGCATTGTGGACAGTGCTCTCTAGTGGACATTTTAGGCATGGAGCCATTGCTTCGCAACATTATACAAATTCATGCTATATAAATAATCACAAACCTCCACCGAGACACCTATTTCAACCGTTTTCTTTCTTTTGTTTATGTCTGTGTATTGAAGTGAATGTTTTTGTTGTTTTGACCCCTAGCATGATGTATATAATTATTGTATCTTCAACAGAGGGCGGAATTAAGTTCAGTTTATTCTCTCTCAGGAAACAGTGGGAGTCTGGGCAATCCTAGGGCCAACGGCAACAATAGCGTAATCCTCTCTTTACATAGCGGGTTACTGTTTTCTCTAATGTGTTACTTTTACATGCACAAGTCTCCAATGAATGTTTTACAAACAGAGATCCAAGCTTTAAAATAACATGGCACTGTTCTGGTACAGGGTTGTGGGCTCAGCTGCTCTCAAGTGTCTACTGAGTATTCTAACAGTGGCTGTCTGAGAAAGACTGAGAGGCCATCTGGGGGTAGTGAAACTGAGAGTGCTCTGAGCCAGAGAGAAGACTCAGTGAATAGTCTGCTTCAGAGTTGCACTGTATCAGGAGGTTTTCTTTGGCTCGCACCCAAGCACTACTTCCTCTCATACTGTGCAAGGAAAGGGAGCTGGTGGTTCATAACTGTCTGTTCTGTAGGACTGAAAATATGCCTACATCTCCCAAAGAACAGGAAGGACATCTGACTCAGCATGCTTATTATTGAAGCAAATGGAACATTATAAGAAAGATATGAGGCTACATATCACTTTTTCAGTTCTGTACAAACAATAATTATCATGTTACTTTCAATGACAGTGATGGTCTCGGGGTAATCAATAATAAAGAAAGATCAAGATGGCTTTCAGAGTATTAGATGTTTTATTGACAAAGACAAGCAGAGACGTAACATGTGTTGACGCAGGCATACATGCCAGGGCCCTTGGGAAAAAACTAGTACAGATCTCAAGTACATTTTCTCAAAGCCTTAATTTCTTGTTCATCTCTGTTTATGCCTGGTTTTGCATCATAATATGTCTTGCAATAATTGGTAACTGTAATCAAATTCCACATATCACAACAGCTTGAGTGTAGCGTTTCAATAAACCGGTAGGTAGACCATATTTGGCTAAGCTTCCAGGTGACGAGCTTAATCATCACATCAATGTTGTTGACGTGAGACCACAGATACAAGTAGCTTGTTAGCGGCTGGAGTGGACAACAGGGTAGGGGGCATTCTCTCTTGACCTTGGGAGGAAACCCTCCCTATGTTAGACTCAATGGGTTCTGACAAATATTTAATTTGTTTCGGAAACAACCTGCAGGATGACCCCATATTCTATGATAAGAGACAGAAAAAGTATTTTGTTTTTCGAAGGCCCATTGGACATCACTGCCCATTTGAGATTACAAACAAAACACACAGAGGCATATTAATAAGAAAGACAAATCATTGTGGTTCCAGTGGCGATTTTAGCATGTACATCTTGGTGGAGCACTTTTGAAATGTACAGCGACAGAATTCAGAACATGGGTCATTCTTACAGTGTTCTCCCTGTACACCAAGTCAGAACCGTAGGATAAATAAAGGGGGAAAATAAGCAGACAATGAAGGCTCTTAAAAAATGTGTTGATTACATTTCTCTAAAACATGTTATAGGCTACATGTGCACCACCAAGTCAAAACAGTTGGCGAAATTAAGAGCGGTAAATAGACCAAATGATTAGGGTGAGGCACATGGGCTACTAACAGCTTACTACACAACGTACACTTAGCATTACTTTCTTAGATACAGTATACATATCTCCCTGGCATATTACACAATTTATGCAGCAGCATACAATACATTTTTGGACTCACCTTGTTGTGCTGTGCTCACTTGAACAGGAAGGTGGCACGGCAGGCCTTTCTTGGCAAATTTTGTCATCAAATTCTGGCCTTCTCTGGATTTATGGTGCTTTCAACTGGGAACTCTGAAAAAAACAAGGTTGAATCATGATGACGTCATTGATCTTCAGGTCGAAGCTCCAGAAAGAGGCCTGAGTTCCCAACGTACAATGCCGAGTTGGATAACCATTCAAAACGTATTTCCCAGTCGGAGATCCTTTTTTCCAGAATTCCCAGTAGGCTTGAACTCACTGAAGTCAAGTTTTGGCAGTTCTGAGTTAACAGATGTTTGGAGTGCGTTATCACGCTTCATTGACAGCATGATTTATCATTTATCATTTTAAACTTCGAAAAGAGACACTTAATCCCAGATTCAAGACCACAGAGCCACTCCACTGAATAGCAGGCTACTGATTCCTTCCAAACCACTCATTGTTGAATTTGCAATTCCAAACTTGTGTAACGTTTATGTCCAATGGCCCATGAGCACCGATACGTTTTATCTATGATTTCTCTTCATTATTTATCTTCATATGACAAGGATTAAAAGGATTTGCCCTTAGATTGTCGACATGATTCATGATGATGCCTTACTCAAGAAAGAAACAGACCATGTTTGTATGCGGCTTTATTAACTCAATTATTATTTTTATTTAATTTTTTACATTGTTTGCAAACTGATATGACACGTATTAATGCCAAAATAACAATACTTTTTTGGGGAGGGGGGTGTTACGCATGCCTCTGAAGAGGGAACGCAACATCCTGCTACAACTCAACTCTCCGTGAAGTGAAAGAGGTATGGACTGTAGGTGTGAGTAAGGTTGACAAAAGACAGAGTGGTACCGTTTACAAGGAATGTATTCCGTCACAAGGTAATATGGGGAAAAGGGGCTGGACGGAACAAAAGGCAAAGAAAGTAAATATCAAAGCCCCCTCCATCTTACCTGCCTAACCACTACTTACCTAATTTAGCACCACCTGGTGCCCTAACCTGGGGGTGGTCCGCCCAGGTCTTACCTAGTGTGCCTAGACAGTGAATATACTACGGGTATATGTATGCTCGCGGGCCTCTTGCCTAAGCACTCCCTAGGTGCCTTCCCCTTCCCCCCTAGGATCAAAAGAAACAGAATATTAAACAATTTCACAAACAAACTAAGAAACAAAGGGCATCAAATAAGCTCTATCTGATAATGCAACAAACTAACACAGTACATACCAACTGCCTGTATCACTCTCAGAAACAACAAACATAATATGACCCTCAGCCATGATCTCTCTAAATCACAATAAATTTTTCTGCAATCTCCTCCCAGCAATGATCTCTCTTCTGAGCAGAGCACTGGCTTTTATATAGCTTCAGAATGAATGGCTAATTGGAGACAGCTGCGTCTTGACGAGGGGGCGGGGTCAGCTCTCCAATTAGCCATGGAGTCGACCAATCAGCTGCTTGAGGGATTTCAGGAAGCCATTTCCTGAAATACACACATGCAAATACACAAACTACAACACAGAAACTGGGGAACGTAACACGCCCACCACAAAAAATGCAAACATAGTTTGGAGATGGCGGGCTGGACCGGCTTACCTTAGGAACTGTTGGGAGAATCACGCACATAATATGTTTTCAGCATGTTAACATGACCCACACAGGAAGAACGCCTTCGATCTGGGGTCTTTATCACATAATTGGTGTCACTGAGTTTCTTTTCCACCAGATATGGTCCAGAAAAACGTGCCGACAGAGATGAGCCAGGGATTGGCAACAACACTAAAACTTGATCCCCTGGTGCAAAAGAACGGCCAACAGCCTTTTTGTCATAATGCAACTTCATGCGTTTTTGAGACAAGGAGAGACACTTTTGGGCAAATGCACAAGCGGTGTGCAGTCTCGCCCGCATCTTACTGACATAATCTAACACATTTTTAGGGGAGCTACTGGGTGTAGAAGATAAGATATGCTCCTTTAAAACGTTCAGCGGACCCCGTGGGGTGTGTCCAAACACAAGGTCAGCAGGGCTGAACCCTAAGGACTCTTGTATAATTTCCCTTATAGCAAATAGGACAAAGGGCACCCCCTCATCCCAATCAGTACTGGTATCCATGCAATACTTGCGTAGCATTGCCTTCAGCGTCTGATGCCTGCATTCGAGAGCCCCTTGACTCTGGATGATACGGACTGGAGACCTGATGGGAAATACATAATGTCTTTAACACATTTGAAAACAGTTTGGACATATAGTTGGATCCCTGATCAGTTTGGATTACTTTAGGGAGTCCAAATGTAGAGAAGAACTTCACTAGTGCCTTCACCACAGTCTTAGCCGTTATAGTACGGAGAGGAATAGCCTCTGGGTATCGAGTAGCACTGAACATTATTGTTAGTAGGAACTGGTTACCTGACCTGGTTTTCGACAATGGACCTACACAATCAATTATCACTGTTTCAAACGGTTCCCCCACCACAGGAATCGGGCAGAGCAGCCCTCGGGGAACTGTTTGATTCACTTTCCCAGTGAGTTGACATATGTGACATGTTTTACAAAATTGGACCACGTCAGACTTCAAACCTGGCCGGTTATAAGTCTTTGTGATCCCCAAATGTCCGGACCACGCCTGGTCATGGGCGAGTGACAGCACCTGCTGTCGGAACGGTGCAGGAACAACCACTTGACACACTTCACTCCAGTCATTAACGGTGTCATGAGCTTCCCATTTCCGCATCAAAACTCCTGCTTCCATAAAGTAGGCAGTCTCTTTAGTTTTAGCTTCCTCAATGGAAATTACCGAAGCAAAACACTTGCGAAGACTTGTGTCTCCCTTTTGACATTCAATCACCTTCTCGGGGGTGAATGACAAAAGAATGTCATGTAATTGGGGCGCGATTTTGCTTTCCCCTGCCTTAGTTTTTACGGGGGTAAAAACTGTCGGCATTGCAGAAGGCATACTCGGTGCATTGTCTTCTACCTCAACCTTCTCAAAAATGGAACTAGCCAAATCCACCACATCTCCAAGCTTGCGAGATTGTGCCCTCGTTAACACACAAGCAGGAAAAACATTGGAAATTTATCATCTGTAGTTCTGATTTTTGGGTTGTCTACTTCCTCTAACACAGGAGTGACGTTACCACCAGCAATATCATTCCCTAGTAGCAATGTGACTCCTTTTACTGGCAGTGTAGACACTACACCAACACGGAAATGTCCTGATACCAAGTCTGACACTAAGTGGACCCAGTGTAATGGTACAGTTATGTTTTTTGTCTCTATACCCTGTAATATGACATGCGAGCCACAATACGTTTCAGGGGACCAGGGTAAAGCATCAGTAACAATAACTGACTGCGCCACCCCGGTGTCTCGTAAGACTTGGATAGGCTTTTGACCAGCTTGTTCTCCAGTTAAGGAAACACAACAGGCAGAGATAAACGGAGCATAGACAGGATCCGGTTTCTCAAATGCTGAATCAATAACTCGATCCAATGGACGAGCCAAAGACTTGACTAAACCCAAACTTTTTATTTTTGGGGACGGTGACTGGGACTGTTTTGGTTTATTTTTCAAAACTGGGCAGTCCGCAATCACGTGACCCTTTTGGTGACAGTAAAAACATTCACGGATTTCATGAAAAGGCTTACGGTTGTCAGAGGAAAAGCGACCCGAATGAGGAACTGATGACGTAATCATCCGGCCTTCAAAACAAGGCGCACCAAAGACAGTCTTGTGTGTCAAAGCATACTCATCTGCCAACACTGCTGCCTGGGCCAATGCCGCCACTTTCTGTTCATTTAAATGAACTACAATTCTATCAGGGAGGTTGCTTTTAAAGTCCTCCAACAGCATCAATTCCCAAATATCAGCAAAGGTGTTAGCTTTGCTGGCTGAACACCAGCGACTAAACAGAGACTCTTTGTCCCTAGCAAACTCAACGAAAGTACGGTGAGATGGTTTCTTGTGGTTCCTGAAGCGCTGTCTATAAGCTTCAGGCACCAACTCAAACGCAGAGAAATAAGAATCAACTTCCGACTCTCGAAATGGAGGAACTACTGTCGAAGTGGGCTTGATGATGAGCAGCTTGTGGAGTCGCACTGGAGCCAGCGTCTAGTTGTCGGATCCTCACCTCCTTGTCGGCTTCTATTTTCCTAATTTCAAGTTCAAACTGCATCTGTCTCTCTTTATCTTTTTGCTCCATTTCTAACAGAGCCAGCCTCACCTTCAGCCTAGTGGTCCCGCCTGAACGACCTGAAGCAGAAGCTAAAGGGTCAAATCGGGGCAATGTAAAGGGGGTACGAGCAACCCCTTCCTCCGCCCTGTCCTCTGACTTGGCATCGGAAGGTCTACCCTTCTCCTCTCCTGAAGCCTCCCTCTCATCATCTTTCAATGAGAGAATTCGTTTTCTCACTAATCCCTCCCTGACTAGCACCAAAAGCTCAGCTCAGGGCTTTCTCAGGGATGAAGAATCAATAATGGTCAGCTACAGCGAAAAGGTCTACTTTACGAAACCTCACCAAACAATCGAGTGTGCTTCAAAAAACTTGGAGATGGCTGAGGCAGCCATCTTGTACAATGCAGTCTACTGAACACACAAACTAAACAAGTCATCCAAACTCACAACCTACCATCACACCTCAATCATCAATCACAGAGAGCTCAGTGCAGCAGGGTCCGGTGAGTTTAATGGAATGATCCCGGATGAGCCCCCATTATGTTACGCACGCCTCTATGAAGAGGGAACGCAACACCCTGCTACAACTCAACTCTCCGTGAAGTGAAAGAGGTATGGACTGTAGGTGTGAGTAAGGCTGACAAAAGGCAGAATGTGGTACACACGCCTCCAACTCAATCATCACGTTTGCAGACTACACAACAATGGTAGACCTGATTACCAACCACGACAAGACAGCCTACAAGGAGGAGGTGAGGGCCCTGGTGGTGGTGCTAGGAAAATAACGTGTCCATCAACGTCAACAAAATGAAGGAGCTGATTGTGGACTTCAGGAGACAGCAGAGGGAATATGCCCCCATCCACATCGACGGGGACGCAGTGGAGAAGGTGAAAAGGTTTAAGTTCCTCAGCATATACATCACTGACAATCTGAGATGCTGAAGAAGTCACAACAGCACCTCTTCAACCTCACAAGGATGAAGAAATTTGGCTTGGCCCTTAAGACCCTTACAAACCTTTACAGATGCACAATTGAGAGCATCCTGTCAAGCTGTATCACCTCCTGGTATGGCAACTGCACCATCCGCAACCATAGGGCTCTCCAGAGGGTGGTGCGGTCAGCCAAACACATCACCGGGAGCACACTGCCTGCCCTTCAGGACATCTACAGCACCCAGTGTCACAGGAAGGCCAAGAAGATCATTAAGGACGCCAGCCACCTGAGCCATGGCCTGTTCACCCCGCTATCATCCAGAAGGCTAGGTCAGTACAGGTGCATCAAATTAAATGGCCATCACTAGCCGGCCTCCAACCAGTACCCTGCCCTGAACTTAGTCACTGTCACTAGCCGGCTAGCGCCCGGTTACTCATCCCTGCACCTTAGAGGCTGCTGCCCAATGGACATAGTCATGAAACACTGGTCACTTTAATTATGTTTACATACTGTTTAAACAATTTCATTT
This sequence comes from Oncorhynchus mykiss, assembly GCF_013265735.2. NCBI lineage: Eukaryota > Metazoa > Chordata > Actinopteri > Salmoniformes > Salmonidae > Oncorhynchus > Oncorhynchus mykiss. The sequence goes on along the minus strand of NC_048577.1, from coordinate 40,376,666 downwards.
GTATATACTGTTTTCTAGTCAAGTCCATCCTATTCAACTGTTGCTGTACATGTAATATTCTATCAAAGTATTCTTCAGATATACAGTGCATTCGGAAAGTATTCAGACCTTTTGACTTTTTCCACATTTTGTTAAGTTACAGCCTTATTCTAAAATGGATTACATTTTTTCTTTTCCCTCATCAATCTACACCCATAATGACAAAGCAAAAACAGGTTTAATTTTTTTTTGCAAATGTATAAAAAAATACTGAAATATCACATTTACATAAGTATTCGGAACCTTTACTCAGTACTTTATTGAACCACCTTTGGCAGAGATTACAGCTTTGAGTCTTTTGGGGTATGTTTCTCCCATTCTTCCCTGCAGATCCTCTCAAGCTCTGTCAGGTTGGATGGGGAGCATCACTGCACAGCCATTTTCAGGCCTCTCCAGAGATGTTGGATTAGGTTCAAGTACGGCCTCTGGCTGGGCCACTCAAGGACATTGTCTTGGCTGTGTGCTTATGGTCATTGTCCTGTTGGAAGGTGAACCGTCGCCTGAGGTCCTGAGTGCTCTGGAGCAGGTTTTCATCAAGGATCTCTCTGAACTAGGCTCCATTCATCTTTCCCTCGATCCTGACTAGTTTCCCAGTCCCTGCCGCTGAAAAACATCCCCACAGTATGAAGCTTCCACCACCATGCTTCACCGTAGGGATGGTGCCACGTTTCCTCCAGGAGTGACACTTGGCATTCAGGCCTGATTGGTGGAGTGCTGCAGACATGTTTGTCCTTCTGGAAGGTTCTCCCATATCCACAGAGGAACTCTGGAGCTCTGTCAGAGTGACCATCGGGTTCTTGATCACCTCCCTGACCAAAGACATTTTTATTTAACCTTTTTTTAACTTGGCAAGTCAGTTAAGAACATATTCTTATTTACAATTACGGCCTACATCGGCCAAACCCAGATGACGCTGGGCCGAATGTGCGCCGCCCTATGTGACTCCCAATCATAGCCAGATGGGATACAGCCTGGAATTGAACCAGGGTGTCTGTAGTGACGCCTCAAGCACTGAGATGCAGTTCCTTAGAAAGCTGCGCCACTTGGGAGCCTTCTCCCCCGATTGCTCAGTTTGGCCGGGCGGACAGCTCTAGAAAGAATCTTGGTGGTTCCAAACTTCTTACATTTAAGAATGATGGAGGCCATTGTGTTCCTGGGGACTTTCAATGCTGCAGACAGTTTTTGGTACCCTTCCCCAGATCTGTGCCTCGACACAATTCTGTCTCGAAGCTCTATGGACAATTCCTTCGCCCTTATGGCTTGGTTTTTGCTCTGACATGCACTGTCAACTGTGGGACCGTATATAGACATTTCCAAATCATGTTCAATCAATTGAATTTACCACAGGTGGACTCCAATCAAGTTGTAGAAACATCAAGTTTGATCAACAGAAAAAGGATGCACCTGAGCTCAAAGTCTCATAAAAACATTTTAAAAATGTCTTTGTCATTATCGGGTATTTTGTGTAGATTGATTGATGAGGAAATATAACTATTTAATCCATTTTAGAATAAGGTGCTGAAAACTTTCCAAATGCACTGTGTGTGTGTGTGTGTACCTCCACTGTGGTGCTCTATAAACCAGCTAAGTTAGCTAGCTAGTTAACATGAGTCAACTAGGCTACGTACATATTGAACTTCAATCACCAGTGGTACAATATATGAATTTATGGTTAGATCAGAATAGCCATCAATCATTGGCCTGTACAGAGAATTAGGTGAAAACCACAAGTCCAAATCCCCATCTCCATCCATGGCTTAGGAAAGGGATGATTTAGCAAGCTAGCTACTGCAGGACATCAGCACAAACAGACACGTTTTCCTGACAATTGCAAAGTTTTTCTCAGGATGTGATTTGACTAATGTGAAGCCAAACCCTAACCGGCCTCTCTTTTCCAGACCATTCAACAGTTAGATGTAGAACTCTGCAAGGAAAGAGTTCAGTTTATTCATGAAAATATCAGTATCAACAGACTTCTGACATACCCGGCAATAAAACATAAGTTGTAAGTTCAGTTACTGGCCAGCAATGTGTGGAGGACTGGGGGAGTGTGTCTATGTGAGTGCAAAACCAAACACGAAATGTAATCAGCGGATCAATCCACCAATAGAGTGCCTTTTGGGTAAACTATAGCAAGTCCCAATTTAAGTAACAGGGTTGATCATAACTGGGTTAACAATTTCATATTTAAAATCAGCCATAACTCCCCTTGTGGCAGACAGAGCAAATGGAAGCTTTTTGTGTAAGCATGTCTACCCTATTTTTCTATGGATAATAGGGTTGACAAGTTATACTCGAGTCGACGCACTCAGGTTTTCCAACACATAACACCAGAAAATGGCAAAGAAATATAGTACAACCAGCTCACCTGCTATTTACACTATGATTCGACAGATGCTCAATGTTTCTTTGGAAAAAAAGTATTTCAAAAGGAATGGTTTAACCACATTAAAACAAGAGTTCAGTTAAATTCAAATATATAAATAAATAAATCAGACTTGAACTTAAAATGTGGGACAAACATAAGTTAATCATTAATCACATGAAATAAATAACAGCCTTCAGAAATATCTGTTGAGGCATCAAAACTAGGGCTTTACAATGATGGTGGAAACTTTGGAAAATGTGGGGATTAAGTGGGTTAAAATCGTCCTAGAACTCAGTAAAACATGCCATGGGACATGTCAAAATGCAGATTTCTGGTACTTTAGCCAGTTATATATAAAAATCTCATTTATTAAATGTTATATGTGGTTTATATTAAAGGGCATGTCGTTTAATATCACGGGCTTTAATAATTGAATATTGGTGCACAATTTCTACTTCATTGTGGGGCTCCAGAGTGGCGCAGCAATCTAAGGCACTGCATCTCAGTGCTAGAGGTGTCACTACAGACACCCTGGTTTGAATCCAGGTTGTATCACAACCAGCTGTGAATGGGAGTTCCATAGGGTGCACAAGCCCAGCGTGTAGGCTGTCATTGTAAATAAGAATTAGTTCTTAACTGACTTGCCTAGTTAAATAATAATATCGAAGTGATGCAAAAAGGCACTCTATTCATGGAAAGACCCAGGCAGTCATTGGTATAACTCAAATACCTTTCCTCTTGTGTGTATTTAGTTTCAGGCTGATTGTGTTTGTGTCATTGCCACAGTGCAGGGGCCTATGTCCAGTTTCAGTTTGTTTGGTTTCAGTTTGTTTGTATGGGAGAAAAGCCCAGGGATTAAATAAATTCAAATCCGTTACACTCATCCCCCTTTTGACCTCCTCCTTTTTCCGCAGCAACCAGTGATCCGGGTCAACAGCATCAATGTAACAGTATAACTTTAGACCGTCCCCTCGCCCATACCCGGGCGCGAACCAGGTGCAAACTATCACTAAATGATGCAATGTGATATTGGAGTGAGAGTGGAGCAGAAAAGGCAGAAAACAATGGGGAAATTATGCATACATTCTTTATGAAACACAATTTTCCACCATGGTGGAACCTTGATCCTCAATTACTTTGTTGCTCACTAATTGGATGTCAAGGTAAAGTTATAGCAACTGTTTGTGATCTAATCAAACTCATCCAGACATAATGAAGTGCATGACTGAAGCTTCTCTGGATGTCCATCAAGCCTAAATTGTTCTGTACTCGGATTCTAAAGCTGTTCTAATCATGCATGAGGCCTAAATGCATGTTCTGTTTGATTAAACTGTAAAGTGCAAACTCATCACCTCATCCAGGTTGCCTTGGGCTAAATACTGATAACTTAGCCTAGCTAGCTCTTATAGAACTGTGCCATACATTCAAATGCCATGCATTTGTATATTCTTATTTTGTCCTAGCCTTGAAAGTCCCGTAATTTCCCCAGCCTAATCAGTGGTCACATCACACTCACTCATTTTATTTTTGAGCAATTTAGGATGTTGCACAACGCATTCAGCCACCGGTGTCAGAAAATAATTGTGTTTTTTCCAGCATTCTTGCCAATGTAGCTAGTTAAGGAGGAAAATGGTGCCTTTACAGCCTGAATGGAGGATGCTTCATGTACAGTACCAGACAGTCCACGGGGGACACGAGTGTATTACGGGGAATGCACATCAAGCCTCTGCACTACGCTTACAGATCACTTAACAGCTGACCAATGTACGCTATCCAAGAGTCTCCATCTAACCCATTCTCAGTAAATATCCTATGTTCAAAATGTTTATACATCAAATAGAATAACTTCAACATTATGTTACGGGCAATGTTGACATATCCATAATACATTTAATTTTAGGCCATTAGTCTACATATGAAAAGCTTAATTTCTCATCTTTGTTACATTACTGAGTATCATCGGTGTCTACAAATGTGACACTTCTAAAAAGTGCAAGAATGTGTCTGAAACAGAAACAAATAATGCATCGTCATACCCAGAGCAGTAGGTTGCTGTGAAAATTGTGCTTAAAGACTAGAAAAAAAAACTATAAAAATCATGACGTCGGTGAATTTTAAGTCGGCGCTCAAGAAAGATGTCTGAGTTTCCAGTTCCAATATCTCTCATAGAGCACTGTTAAATCAAATCCCCCTCGAATACCACATCCAAAACAATCGGGAACTCGGAAACCTCAGACTTCAAGACAAAAAAATAAAGAAAAGCAGGTCAAATAATGACGTCAGTTATCTTCAGGTCGGAGAGTCAGAGCTCTAGAAAGTTTAGATTTGGAATTCCGGGTTGGATGACATTTTTTGTTGGGGGGGTCCAAGCTGTCTTGAACACACTGAAGTCAGAAGTTACAGATTTGGGGGGGCGGCACAGTCTGCAGCACCCATCCTCACCCTACTGGACTCAGAAATCCAATGTCTACTGTTCACAGATAATCTGCTACTTCTGTCCCCAACCAAGGAGTGCCTACTGCAGCACCTTGATCATCTGCATAGATTGTCAGACTTTGGCCCTGACAGTGAACCTCAGGAAGACAAAAATAATGGTGCTCCAGAAATGGTCTAGTTGCCAGGATAATAAATATAAATTCTATCCCGACACCATTGCCCTAGAGTAGTGGTTCCCAACCAGGGATACTAGAACCTGAGGGGGTACTTCAGGCAGAGCAAAATTCAGTTGGTGGTAAAATAAATGAAAAGGTTGGAAACCACTGCCCCAGATCACACAAACTATAAATTACCTCAGCCTAAACATCAACACCACAGGTAACTTCCACAAGGCTGTGAACAATCTAAGAGATAAGGCAAGGAGGGCCTTCTACTCCATCAAAAGGAACTTAAAACTCAACATCCCAATTAGGATCTGGCAACAACAAAAATATGTCAATCAGTTATAGAACCAATTGCACTCTATGGTTGTGAGGTCTGAACTCACCAACCAAAAATTCGCAAAATGAAAAAAAATCCAAAATGAGAATCTGCAAAAATATAGCTGGTGTACAACAAAACCACAAACAATGCATGTAGAGCAGAATTAGGGCTATACCTGCTATTTATCAAAATCCAGAAAGGAGCTGTTAAATTCTACAACCACCTAAATGGAAGCGATACCCTCACATTCCACCAAAGTCCTCATCTACATAGAGAGATGAACCTACTATCACGTTTCAGGTAACACCTAGATGCAGACAATGTCAAAGTAACAGTTTATAATCACAGGGGCAGGCAAAAGGCAAGTCAAGGGCAGGCAGAGGTCAGTAATCCAGGAAGGTGGCGCAAAGGTACAGGATGGCAGGCAGAATGGTCAACACCAGGAAAACTAGGAAAGAGGAACAATCGAGAGACAGGAGCAGAGGGGAAAACCACTGGTAGGCTTGCCGAAACTAAAAACCAACTGGAAACAGAGAACACAGGTACAAATACACAGGGGATCATGGGGAAGATGGGTGACACCTGAAGGGGGGTGGAGACAATCACAAAGACAGGTCCCCTCAATCACCTACAGAAGAGTCCCCTCAGCCAGCTGGTTCTGTTCACAAACAGACCCCCCAGGACAGCAACACAATTCGACCCAAACAAATTATGAGAAAGCAAAAAAATAACTGTTTAACACAATGGAAAGAATCAACCAAAAAAATGGAGCAAATTGGAACGCTATCTGGCCCTAAACAGAGAGTACACAGTGGCAGAATACCTTATCATGGTGACTGATCCAAAATTAAGAAAAACCTTGACTATGTACGTTACAGACTCAGTGAGCATGGCCTTGCTACTGATAGAGGCTACCATAGTCAGACTTGGATCTTGAGAGAAGACAGGCTGTGTGCCCACAAAAAAAATTGGTGGAAACTGAGCTGCACTTCCTAACCTCCTGCCAAATGTATGACCACATTAGATACATATTTCACACAGAACCACAAAGAATTTGAAAACAAATCAAGCATTGATAAACTCATATCTGTTAGGCGAAATACAGCAGTGTGCAATCAAAGCAGTGAGATGTGTTGCCGTTGCCATGTGAAAAGGGCAACCAGTGGAGCACAAACAACATTGTAAATATTATTTCACTTGCTTTGGCAATGTAAACACGTTTCCCATGCCAATAAAGCCCATTTGAATTGAACCGATTTCTTTCCGAGTTTTGAACGCTGCATCTTTCTAGAGTTCCGACTTTCCGACCTGAAGCTCGCCGACGTCGTGATTTGACCTCGTTTTTTTCGCCGAGTTCCCAGTTGTCTTGAAAGCACCACAAGAGGCGGATGTTGAGTAGATAGATGAATGATAAACAGACGAGCTAACGGTTGCCATCATTTGACTTCCCTACAAACTGGCTTGTGATATAGCTGTCGTCATCACCTAATTCCAATTGTGTGGAAGAGACAACACATCAGGTAAATTCCGTGTAGAGATAACTAGGAAACAATATTTGAGAGGCAATCAGCTAGCTAACGTAACGTAGCTAGCTAACGTTAATCTCCGTTTAGTTTTAAACTGATGTTACTCAATGTGAGTTAGCTAACGTTACATGTAACTTGACTGTTCTTTTGAAATGTGTTCCATTTTCACTGATGAAAATAATAGCTAGCTAGATACCTAACCAGCTAGTTGAACTAGCTACAGTAGCAACTATACTAACTAGGCAGACAGTTGTATAACGCTAGCTAGCTGATGTAAACGTCCAGTCAAATCGAGGCTTCTCTCATGTCAACAAGTCCTAAATGCAGTAACGACGAGCTAGCTAGCTAAGATAGCAATTTATGTTTGATATAAACTGTGTCGATGTCTAGATAGCTAGCTACATTACGTAAAGAGTGTTTGTCTGGTGGGTTGAGCGGATCATCTATGTAAATAAAGTTACTGTAGCAAGAGGATTCAGGAAAATCTTTCTAGAAAGTTGCCGCTCACTAGAGAGCCCTATGCTGGTGTTGTTGTATGTCACCCCCCCCCTGATTCAGTTCCACATGACAAAATAGTGTAGTTGATCTTCTTTATTTTTAGGTAAATTATTGAAAATGATGGCTCATTCATATTCTACTTAAACATAAATTGGCAATGGCACTTTTTTTGTAACATCACCATCATTGATCCTCAATGACTTTGTTGGAATGACTTTGTTGGAATTCAGTGTAATGTTAAAACAAATGAAGGCCCGTTTCAACTGTTTGTGATCAAATCAAACTCATCCAGACATAATGAAGTGCATGACTGAAGAGTCTCTGGATGTCCCTTAAACCTAAGTGTTCTGTACTCTGATTCTGAATTTCTGATGCTGTTGTAATGTATGACGCTTAAATGCTTACTTTCCAGTTTAATCAAACAGAGCAAGTGCAAATTCATGGCCTTATCTAGGTTGCCTTGGGCACAATATGGGTATTAACTTAGCCTAGCTCTTATAGAATTGTGGCCTACATTCAGATGCCATGCATGCATTTGTACATTTTTATTTCTATCATACCCTGGACATTCCTGTCATTTCCCCAGCTTAATCAGTCTTCTTCACATCACACTCACTAACTGGTTGGATAGCTCTCCTCCTCCGCTCCTCCTCCTCTGCCTTAGATTACCCAGTCATTTGACAGGCTTATTTTTATTGCGCTGTCTGGCATTCTGACTGTTTGTTTTGGAGCAGGCAGGCCAGCCTCTTAATCAGTTTATGTTCAAATTAGAGATGCCCTGACATGCATGGTGATCTCTCACAGGCATGGTCAGCTGACCTGGGAAAGTGAAGCCTAGTAGGCCGAAGTATGGATGGCAGGTCTGGACAGCTGGTGGCATAGCAGTGTCCTGCTCCCAAGGCTAGGCTGTGTTTGTTTTCAGACACGTGTAGTAGTCAGGTGAGGTTTATGTTGTTGTAGAGTCTGTTAGGGAAAGTGTTAGGCTATTCTGTAGCCAAGTTAATTGCACTGCATTGCTGAGATGACATGAGTCTGTAATACCAACATGTTTCAAGCAGACCACCATAGTCCGTTGTGCCCAAGAACACTAAGGTAACCTGCCTAAATGACTACTGACCTGTAGCACTCACGTCTGTAGCCATGAAATGCTTTGAAAGGCTGGTCATGGCTCACATCAACACCATTATCCAAGAAACCCTAGACCCACTCCAATTTGAATACCGCCCCAACAGATCCACAGATGATGCAATCTCTATTGCACACCACACTGCCCTTTCACACCTGAACAAAAGGAACACCTATGTGAGAATGCTATTCATTGACTACAGCTCAGCGTTTAACACCGTAGTGCCCTCAAAGCTCATCACTAAGCTAAGGACCCTGGGACTAAACACTTCCCTCTGCATCTGGATCCTGGACTTCCTGATGGGCCGCCCCCAGGTGGTAAGGGTAGGTAACAACACATCCGCAACGCTGATCCTCAACACGGGGGCCCCTCAGGGGTGCATGCTTAGTCCCCTCCTGTACTCCCTGTTCACTCATGACTGCACGGCCAGGCACTACTCCAACACCATCATTTAAGTTTGCTGATGACACAACAGTGGTAGGCCTGATCACCAACAACGATGTGACAGCCTATAGGGAGGAGGTCAGAGACCTGGCTGTGTGGTGCAAGGGCAACAACCTCTTTCTCAACATGATCAAGACAAAGGAGATGATTGTGGACTACAAGAAAAGGAGGACCAAGCACGCCCCTATTGTCATCAATGGGGCTGTAGTGGAGCAGATTGAGAGCTTTAAGTTCCTTGGGGTCCACATCGCCAACAAACTAACACGGTCCAAGCACACCAAGACAGTTGTGAAGGGGGCACAACAAAACATATTCCCCCTCAGGAGAATAAAAAGATTTGGCATGGGTCCTCGGATCCTCAAAAAGGTTTTACAGATGCACCATCGAGAGCATCCTGACGGGTTGCCTGGTATGGCAACTGCTTGGCCTCCAACTGCAAGGCACTACAGAGGGTAGTGCGTACGGCCCAGTACATCACCAGGGCCAAACTTCCTGCCATCCAGGACCGCTATTCCAGGAGGTGTCAGAGGAAGGCCATAAAAATTGTCAGACTCCAGCCACCCTAGTCATAGACTGTTCTCTCTTCTACCGCATGGCAAGCGGTACTGGTGCGCCAAGTCTAGGTCCAAGAGGCTTCTAAATAGCTTCTACCCCCAAGCCATAAAACTCCTGAACAGTTAATCAAATGGCTACCCAGACTATTTGCATTGCCCCCGCACATTGACTCTTGTTGGGGAATAATCAGAATTGGTGGTAACGTAGGTAAGATGTTTTATATTCATCATATGCTTATGAGTTATTTCTCATAAGAATGTATTTTGTAGTACTATAGTGGTGGCCATTGGCAGTTATCTGTTCTATGTCAAGACTAAGTTGCATGGGCCGCAGAGAGGGGAGAGGTCAAGGTGTCATCATGTGTAAACATATCTTTTGCTCCACTGTGTCTGTGTGCCAGTCACTTCCTACTTTTCCCATCGGGGAGAGGAGGATGGCAGTGTCTGGAATCATTCTATGCTCCCCGTGAGCTTGTCCAGGATTGGTTGTATTTAGAATTGGTTGTATTTAGAATTGGTTGTATCTAAATGACAATTTGATATATGCCTGTTGATATGGAGGATTGGTTTATGGTTCTGGGTTTGAGTAAGGAGACAAAGCTGAACGATTTATTATGTCTATGCTGTCTGACTATGTGTGTTTTTTGCTATTAAAGGATCTCGGCTGCAATGTAGAGGGGGCTCTCAGATAATTCATTGATAGACACTGAATTGATCTGAGAGTCACAGGGTTGTGATAGAGCTCATATAATTAAAGATGGACTTTGATAACTAACTCTGACTTGTGTGTGGTTTGCGCTCATGATTTGGTAAATAGAGGAAATTTCCACGACACTCTGTACCGGTACCCCCTGCATATAGCCCCGCTATTGTTATTTACTGCGGCTCTTAAATGATGATATTCTATCTCTTTTTTTGCGTGTGTATTTTCTTTAAATTGCATTGTTGGTTAAGGGCTTGTAAGTAAGCATTTCACGGTAAGGTCTACTACACCTGTTGTATTCGGTGCATGTGACAAATAACATTTGATATCTAGTTCTTAACTGTTCCAATAATGTCCGCTCCTCCTGTGTCGTTTGGCCAGTCAATCTCCTTTGTATTGTAGGACTATAGAGCTAAATTTCTCGTTGACATAGGCTAAGTTGGTTACACCAGACAGCTTTGCTGCTCCATTTTTGTGGCAATGTGCTTGTTTTATTTAAAGGCTACTGCGATTGTCTTGGGTAAGTGCTTGTGTTGTCAGGTGAATGAATTGAAGTCATAGGAATGCCATGATGCAGTCGACTGTGATTAATGGGCAGGCATGTGTTAGTATCTTGGAGACTAAATGTTATTGCATCAATGTTTGAGAGAAGCAAGTTGTCTATAATTAACCTATCACTTGTTAATGGCTGCATACTGTTAGTGTTTGTCATTTGCGTGAGAAAGTAGCAATTGCAATTTACAAATAGGACCACATGCAATAAACTTGTCTTTTTTTCTCCCTTTTTTCTTATAGGCTGTTGGACCTGACAGAAGAGCAGGCTCTGTAGGTGGAAACTCCCCACTGTCATCAGCAGGTAATCATGACTAATGTCCCTTCTCTTCACTCTGCTGCCATGGGTTCTGTTTTTCTGTAAATATTGGTGGCTTTAGGAGGTCATTTCTGTTTTAATGTCAGACTGCCAACTCATTGCTAAACTCCCTAATGTTTGCTGTTGTGAGTGTGCTAGGATAATAAACAATATTAATGTTTATCATCTAACACACGTTTAGGTAAAGGGTGGATTGAAAGCAATTGCCATTGTTTTTGATTTAAATCCCTGCAAATGTAATATTCTAGAGGCCTCAGAGGCAGTAGCCTAGCCCTAGCCTAAACCCAGCGTTATCCAGCAATACTGTTGAATGTTGTCTGCATCCATCATATTTATCATACCAATTCACTTGATTGAAAAGATCTAGGGTCTACCAAGACGAGTCAATACTGAGACAAAAATGTCAGATAAGTTCATTTATTTGAATGCGTCAGTAGCTGAAGTGCGAGGCAGCTGCTGTATCATGTTGTAGTGTGTGGGTGTTGAGCTGACTGTCAGTGAACTGATAGGCCTGTGTGTGTGTTCTTCTCACAGAGTGGCTGAGTGAGTCCAAGGCCAGTGGTGAGTGGAGCTTCTACCCCAGGCCCCCCCCATCCAAAGGTCCAGTCAGCATGTCCAGCGACCCCCCTCCTCCCTACCCCGGAGGTCCCAGCGCCCTTCTTATCAAGGAGAAGAATGGACAGCCAGCCATTCCGGGTACAATTATTCTAGAACTGTCTCTCTCTCTTGTGTATGATGTGGAGGAAAAAAACATTTAGTTTGGGACAAGACTACAAAAAGAGACACATTTTAAGAGACTATTTTACAAATGGACAGAAGTCCAGGGTAGGAACCACGCACAGGCATACCTGTGAACTTTAAAATACCATCTGGTTTCTTCGACTGGGCTGCTGATTTAGTATTTGCACTGTAGCTGACTAGCTGTAGGGAAACTGGTGTGAATTTGCATAATTGCCTCTAAATGCCTCCCATATCAGCTCTTGTGTGGCTGGTTAGAGAAAGGCCTAGAGAAACATCACCAGGGAAACCTTGAAAGTAGGCCCTGTCTGTGAACAAATCTTTCTTTGTCTGGGCTTCCCCTCCACCCCAGGTTTCCTTACAATAAAATACTGTTTCGACCAGCCATGGGAATGTGATCAACAAAGTGTATTTGTTACAAACTACGTAACAAATCCTTGAGAATTGTAAAGCTATGAAAAATAACTATTCTGGCCTGAGTAACAGATGATGATGCATGTTCTCAATAATGGGCCAATGCCTTACTTGATTTAAGCCCAACATAAGTCATGTTTCTTCAATCAGTCATTGCTGTGAAAGCTCACTAATAAATCCTTCTTGTTTGTCTGTGTTTTCTCTCCCAGGCTCGGCGGTCCCTGTATCGACGGGTCCTCCTCAGGGACACCCCCTGCCTCCAGACTATGGCCCTCCACCCTACGAGGCCACGCTACAGCCAGGCTTTTTGCCGCCACACGTCCCAGGAGATGGGGCCATGCCCATACCACATGGTAGGCATACACTGGTCTACAGAGGGAATTAAATAAGATGGGCGACTCTAAATGCATACCCATGTTGTTTGGCATAGCACCTGTATACAGAACATAAACAGTACATACCGCCTTGTGTTTCTACCCTACAGGTGGCTTCTACCCTCCGCCAGGTCACTTTGGCCCGGGACAGTTTGGCCCGGGACAGTTTGGCCCTGGGCCCATTCAATTTGGGCCTGTGGCAGGTCAGACGGCTCACACGGTGCTGGTACCCCCTGGGACAGCTACCACAGTGACCGTGCTACAGGGGGAGATATTCCAGACAGCACCCGTACAGACTGTGTGTCACCACTGCCAGCAGCCCATCATCACGCGCATCAACCACAGCGTGGGCCTCATGAACGCTGTCTTCTGCCTCTTCTGCTTCTTTGTTGGGTAAGAGGAAGAATTGGTGTACTACATTGTATAGAGGTTATGTAACGGATAACCAACAAGTGGCTATACGTTCTATGGAAAATAATAAACGACGTGGAAGGTGTGTTACACAACATTATTTTCCAGAGAAAGCATAAAGCCCAGAGTTGATAATCTCTTTCACACCATGGCTATAATTGAACACATTTGCTGCTAGAAATGTGTTCAACATCCACTGAAGTAGCTAACAAGTTTACTAGATACAGTGCCTTCAGAAAGTATTCATACCCCTTGACTTATTCAATATTTTGTTGTTACAGCCTGAAATAAAAATGTATTAAATGTGTTGTTTTTTATTCGCACCCATTTGGCCAGCAGCATACCACCCTGCATACCACTGCTGGCTTGCTTCTGAAGCTAAGCAGGGTTGGTCCTGGTCAGTTCCTGGATGGGAGACCAGATGCTGCTGGAAGTGGTGTTGGAGGGCCAGTAGGAGGCACTCTTTCCTCTGGTCTAAACAATATCCCAATGCCCCAGGGCAGTGATTGGGGACACTGCCCTGTGTTGGGTGCCGTCTTTCAGATGGGACGTTAAACGGGTGTCCTGACTCTCTGAGGTCATTAAAGATCCCATGGCACTTATCGTAAGAGTAGGGGTGTTAACCCCGGTGTCCTGGCTAAATTCCCAATCTGGCCCTCAAACCATCACGGTCACCTAATAATCCCCAGTTTACAATTGGCTCATTCATCCCCCTCCTATCCCCTGTAACTATTCCCCAGGTCATTGCTGCAAATGAGAATGTGTTCTCAGTCAACTTACCTGGTAAAATAACGGATAAATAAAATAAAACAATCTACACATAATACCCCAGTGGGCAGTGGCGATTTTAGAATGTAAATCTTGGTGGATCAAATTAATTTTAAAAGCCACAACACTAAACAATAAATTAATTGCACTATAACGGTGACAAATGGTGTCCACAAACTGTTAGGGCCTACATAAAGCTGTCCTAACAGCAGAGTCCCAACAGCAGTCCCAACACTGCTACACCTGGCTATCAGCGGAGCCTTGTCTGGCAGCGAAACAGCTCATTCAGCCTCATTTACTGCCTTTAAAAAAACAGCTGTTTTGGCTGACTTGCTTAAACAAATGTGGTTTCTATTGACAATTGAGATATACAAACTGTGGCATAAGGGGACGATAAGCAGATAAGAGACAATCCGTAATTTCGATTAAGACATTAATCAGCGCGCTAGGACAGATGTAGTCAATATAACTATTTGTTCAGCACTTTTGAAATGTACAGCGGCAGAATTCAGAACATAGGCCGTTCTCTCTGTACACTAAGTCAGAACCGTAGGATAAATAAAGGGCACATAAGCAGACAATGAAAGGTCTTACAATATTCAATGATTACATTTCTCTAAAACAGGTTATAGTCTATGTGCACCACGAAGTCAGAGCAGTAGGTGAAATGGGGTGAGGCACATGGGCTACTACACAACATACACTTAGTATTACTTTCTTAGCTACTGTATACATATCTCCCTGGCATATTACATAATTTATGCAGCAGCATACAAGACATTTGTGGACTCACCTTGTTGTGCTGTGCTCACTTGAACAGGAAGGTGGCGCAGCGGTCCTTTGGGCAAATTTTGTCATCAAAGTCTGGCATTCTCTGGATTTATGTTGCTTCAAGACAACTGTGAATTTGGGGAAAAAACTAGGTCGAATCATGATTACGTCGGTGATCTTCAGGTCGTAGCTCTAGAAAGAGGCCCGAGTTCCTGACTTACAATTCCGAGTTGGATGACTGTTTAAAACTTATTTCCACAGCCGCAGCTCGTCCCCCCCCCCCCCCGAGTTCCTAGTTGTCTTGAACTCACTGAAGTCAGATTTCCAAGTTAAGTTGTTTTGAGTACGGCAGAAATCATGTTGGATTGACAGCATGGCCAATGTTGAATATTTATAATTTTAAGCTTGGAAAAGAGACCCTTAAACCCAGACTTGGACCACACAGACATTCCACTGAATAGCAGGCTAGTGATTGTGTTGCAATACTGGCAGTTATAGACTGATTCCTTCCAAACCACTCATTGTTGAATTTGCGATTTCCAACTTGTTGTGTAATGTTTATGCCAATTGGCCGATGAGCACCGATACGTTTTATCTATTATTTCTCTTCATATGACAAGGATTTGCAAGTAGATCGTCAACTTGATTGAGGATGATTACTAGATTTTGAAAAGTATGATGCTGACTTGATCAGTCCAATCAAAGCTACTGTAGATATAACGTGATTTTATGTCATTTTATCTGTGGCCAATGACCTTGAGCCTTCTTGGATGGGCACTTCTGATGTAACTCTATGGCAGCACCCAAGAGGCTTACATTTTCGAGCCCTACCCTTAGATTTGGCAGTGACGTGGTGTCCCCATGAGTGACAGAATACTGAGCCAATCACGGTGCAACTAGGGAACATTACCATTACCATTACGAGTCACCACTGTGTGTGGGGGGTACAAAAGATGAGGTAGTCATTCAAAAATCATGTTAAACAGTTGCACACAGTGAGTCCATGCAACTTTATATGTGACTTGTTAATCGACATTTTACTCTTGAACTTATTTAGTCTTGCCATGACAAAGGGGTTGAGCATTTATTGACTCAACTTTTCATTTTTTAAATTAAAACCTCTACGGGATCGGTGTCCCTAAACCGGGACGGTTGTTGCTAATGTGACTAGGATGACGTAAGTAACAGCCAACTTTCCAGGACATAGACATGTCTTATATGGGCAGTTAGCTTAACAAGAATTTAAGCTAACTGCATTGCCTAATTTACAGTAGCTATTACAGTTAAAAAAAAATACCATGCGAGTGCATGGAGAGTGCACAACAACAATGCTTTTATCACAGCAACAAAGTATTTCCTTTCAAATGGTACCAATAATATGCATATCCTTGCTTCAGGTCCTGAGCTGCAGGCAATTAGATTTGGGTAAGTCATTTTAGGTGAAACTTTGGAAGAAAAAAAAGGGTACGATCTGTACAAAATGAATAAATAAATAAAATAAATAAATAAAAAAACATCATTCCACTTTGACATTATGGGGTATTGTGTGTAGGCCAGTGATGACAAAATCTCAATTGAATCCAATTTAAGTTCAGGCTGTAACATAACAAAATCTGGAAAAAGTCTTGGTGGCTGACTAAATATGCTTTCTGAAGACACTGTAACGAGAGATGTTTCCTCGGTAACCAAACAGACTTGCTAGTATAGCTAACCAAACCATCAGTTCTGCTTGCTGTTATGAAAATCGAATGCAACAATGCCAATAATGTTTTCAATTTAAACGTTTGCTTTCAAAAGCAGCTCAAGCATAGAACATATAAGAATGAAGTAGCCATTGAATTCTACCATGCCTCATAAGGAAATAATGCACGCTCTAGAATGACCTTCAAGCCAATCAGAAACGAGTATTCAACAATGCCATGGTGTAAACACAGAATATTAAACTACGGCAGGAAATATTTGATTTCCGGCCAAACGCGTCAGAATGAAATGAAGGAGAGCAGCGGGATGTTAGCTATAATAAGACTATTGATTTATGGTCTGTATTCTCTGGTGGTTTGTTTCGTAATTTATTTTCTCTCTCTACCACAGGTGTGATCTGGGCTGCTGCTTGATTCCCTGTCTGATCGATGATCTCAAGGATGTGATACACACCTGCCCCTACTGCAAGGGCTACATCTACACATACAAGCGTATCTGCTAACCACCAACAGACAGACAAGAGTACAGTGGGGCAAAAAAGTATTTAGTCAGCCACCAATTGTGCAAGTTCTCCCACTTAAAAAGATGAGAGGCCTGTAATTCATCAATGGTACACTTCAACTATGACAGACAAAATGAGGGAAACATTGTAAGATTTTTTAATGAATTTATTTGCAAATTATGGTGGAAAATAAGTATTTGGTCACCTACAAACAAGCAAGATTTCTGGCTTTCACAGACCTGTAACTTCTTTAAGAGGATCCTCTGTCCTCCACTCGTTACCTGTATTAATGGCACCTGTTTGAACTTGTTATCAGTATAAAAGACACCTGTCCACAACCTCATAGTCACACTCCAAACTCCACTATGGACCAAAGACCTGTCAAAGGACACCAGAAACAAAATTGTAGACCTGCACCAGGCTGGGAAGACTGAATCTGCAATAGGTAAGCAGCTTGGTTTGAAGAAATCAACTGTGGGAGCAATTATTAGGAAATGCAAGACAACTGGTAATCTCCCTCGATCTGGGGCTCCACGCAAGATCTCACCCCGTGGGGTCAAAATGATCACAAGAACGGTGAGCAAAAATCCCAGAACCTGCAGAGAGCTGGGACCAAAGTAACAAAGCCTACCATCAGTAACACACTACGCCGCCAGGGACTCAAATCCTGCAGTGCCAGACATGTCCCCCTGCTTAAGCCAGTACATGTCCAGGCCCGTCTGAAGTTTGCTAGAGAGCATTTGAATGACCCAGAAGAAGATTGGGAGAATGTCATATGGTCAGATGAAACCAAAATATAACTTTTTGGTAAAAACTCAACTCGTCATGTTTGGAGGACAAAGAATGCTGAGTTGCATCCAAAGAACACCATACCTACTGTGAAGCATGGGGGTGGAAACATCATGCTTTGGGGTTGTTTTTCTGCAAAGGGACCAGGACGACTGATCCGTGTAAAGGAAAGAATGAATGGGGTCATGTATCGTGAGATTTTGAGTGAAAACCTCCTTCCATCAGCAAGGGCATTGAAGATGAAACGTGGCTGGGTCTTTCAGCATGACAATGATCCCAACAACACACTGCCCGGGCAACGAAGGAGTGGCTTCGTAAGAAGCATTTCAAGGTCCTGGAGTGGCTTAGCCAGTCTCCAGATCTCAACCCCATAGAAAATCTTTGGAGGGAGTTGAGGGTCTGTGTTGCCCAGCAACAGCCCCAAAACATCACTGCTCTAGAGGAGATCTGCATGGAGGAATGGGCCAAAATACCAGCAACAGTGTGTGAAAACCTTGTGAAGACTAACAGAAAACGTTTGACCTCTGTCATTGCCAACAAAGGGTATATAACAAAGTATTGGGAAACTTTTGTTATTGACCAAATACTTATTTTCCACCATCATTTCCAAATAAATTCATTCAAAATCCTACAATGTGATTTTCTGGATTTTTTTCCTTCTCACTTTGTCTGTCATAGTTGAAGTGTACCTATGATGATAAATTACAGGCCTCATCTTTTTAAGTAGGAGAACTTGCACAAAAACTTGCACAAAAACTTGCACATTTGACCAAATACTTTTTTTGCCCCACTGTATATATATATATCTTATGCACACACAACTCACAGCTCCTCATGGTTGTAGTTGCAGCCTATGTTCTTTCTCCAACATTTGCTCAGTGTGTCGTGCTTCATTTAGCCCTCCTAACTTTACCCTCACTTTCTAAAGCAGTTACTTGTTCACACTCACTATATTTACTGTATATCATAGGAGGCTGGTGGGAGGAGCTGTAAGAGGACAGGCTCATTGTAATGGCTGGAATGGAATCCATGGAACGGAGTCCAACACGTTGTCCATGTGTTTGATTTGTTTGGTACTATTCCATTCCAGCCATTACAATGAGCCTGTCCTCCTATAGCTCCTCCCACCAGCCACCTCTGCTATATTTATTGTCCAGACTCACTTACCTAGCTATGTACAGGCATTTAGATAAGTGCTAGATAGACACGTCACACAGGACTGAACCTGATCTAAAAACAGAAACTTATAACAATTGAGAAAAGATGAGTTGCAGACACGGTACATCTTGCATACTTTATAAAAAATGTATTTGGTTCAGGAAGGCTTTGAATTTGACATTTATGGAGCAAACTTGAGGGGTAGAGAAAGGTCACACTTTGGGAAAGCTGTAAACATTTGTCACTTTAATCAAAATCGCCAGCAATCATCAGCAATTGCAGGGTCAGTATTTTGTTGTTTTTGTAATTGAATGTATTTTAACATGTTAATATTGAGCACAATGAAGGTTACGTCCATGTCTGAGACCTACTTTATGTTTATGTTCTAATCACCCTGTTTGTCCTACAACCTTAATGGATATCCATTTCAAATGTTGCAAGGAAATAACCATGTATCAGATTTGTTAGGACAAACTCGAGTCGGTAAGACTGAGTTAATTTGAGTTGTTCCCACTTAAGTGAGAGAAGTACGTGTTACTGTCTTTTTAAATCCTCTATGTGCTTTATAGTCACTTGATGTCCAGTGATTTTTGCTAGAGCTGTTACACAATAATGCCAGTCATGTCCATATTAATGTATTCAATTTTGATAATGAAGAAAATGTGTGCTTGTATTGCGAATGCACAAGTTCCCATGTGAAATTTCATACATTCATAAAACCATAATTGCCATGACTTTACTGTAGTTTTTATTTATTTAAGTGGTTTAGACTGCCATTCAGTTAGATAATTTATAGCCTTGCTTGCCAAGCTTCGTTATCATTAAGACCCAACTGGTAAGGAGACTAGCTAGTTTTTGTAAGACTTTGCTGTCAACAACTTGGACTATGTCATATTAAGGATAATTTACATGTGGCTTGGTGTCAAATTAAGTGAACCTGATCTTTACTCATAATCCTGTACTTTCCACAAACACATCACCTGTCACTGATGCAGGGCTACATTGAGCTTCAACATCCATGCAGTCACCGAGCACCATAACCATGCACATGTCAGAGACCGAGATTTTCTAGTTGATCTATCAGTCCACACTGAAAAAACAGTTTTCCTTGTAATTTTCCATATAGGAAGGGAACGGAGCGAAGCCGACCTGGCTGGCAGTGTCCAATCCGCTCTGCTGGAGGGGCACATTAGAATGATGAAGCGCTCTGCATGATATCACTGTAATTTTGTGCACTCATCCTCTCTCAGGCCATATGTCCAGTCTGTGTCACGAGGCCAATGTGTGTCAATCTGTGCTGCTGGCCCACACTACTCTGTCCTGCCCAATCCAAAACGGATGATCCTTTCACTGGTCATGTCTGTCAGTTGATGTCCAGAGGGAATAATTAAAGTAGAGTGCATCCAGGGTTTTTCCCTCGTCAGTGTTTTACTACCTTTTTTGATGGGTTACATAATTTCTTTAATGATGAACAGAATGTCCTTCACATTCAACCTCATCTCAAATACATTCTTTCGTATTCAGCATTTCTGTGCATAAACCTGCTACATCATCTGGTCAAGCAAAGTTAAGGTCTCAACGCCACAATCTGCTCTTTCTCTTTAGTGTTCCTTGTCTAGCTTTGATCACTATTGCTCTGATGCATGTTAGTCTGATATGCCATAGAGATACAGGTGTACAAAAGCAAGTTCGTCACCAAGTCTTGGCTGAAATAATGTAATCTCGAATGCAGATTCAAGTGATGTTATCATCCGCTTCATATTAACGTGTTCGATTCAGTCCAATGTATGGTATGCAAGATCTTTTGTCTGCTTCATTTGAGTCTCGTCTCCTCTCAATACTACCAATAACCAGCATGCTTATATACAGTAAACACTGAAGGCAGGTGGAGTATGTCTGCATGTACATGCATTCTTATGGACACGTTTCACAGGCTGGTCTCTTAACTTTGTACGCTCTTGAATCTTCTACATGCAGTGTGAAGTGGCTGGAGGCTGTGTAAGAACATGTAGTAAAAGCAGAGTTTAAGGATTGTATTTAACTTTGAACACAATGAATGTCTTTGTAGTTGGTCTATTGCCCCCTCAAAAAAATAAATAATTGTCTAATGTACATGTACATCTAAATGATGAGTTGGGTCATTACTGTTGCATACAGTGCAGTTATTTTAACAAAACAAACCAGTATTTGTGATGTTATTAGTAATTTCATCAGATAGTCATACTCTTTCAATCCAAAAACACAAAGTCATTTTTATAGTATGTAAAACAAATCTAGGAGAAATAAAATAAATGACTCCAACAATGGATTCTGGCCATTTGGCAACTACTCAAACACAAATGATGCATCTTCAGCTATAAATTGGAAGTGCAATTGACTTCTGAATGTAATAGGAAACACAAAGAGAAGTTAACTAATCGCAATGCTGAACAAAGCAAGGACATACTCTTGTGTATAAAGCATATTTGGTAGAAGTGTATATTACATCAACTCTTGCTACTTTTTCACCAACAAGCTTAGCGCCAATGGTGTGGTCAACTAGTAGCCATGTGGTCCAGTCTATTTGTGCTATTAGCAAACTCCTGTTTATTCACTGTTATGCCAAAGCTGTCTGGCATGACAACAGAAGATTTGGCTACAGCACATACACTATAAAACCAGGTTAGCTGACTCAACTAGTGTTCTCAGGTAGAGATCCAATTGAACCAGTTTAGTCTCTCCAGCGATGTCCACACTCATAATTGCAGCATTTGTAGAACGTTGTCATCGGTTCATCTGCAGATCTGGTCTGAATCTGCATGAAGAATGCTCGGGGGTGCTCACACTTGGGACATTTTTCTAAATAACACAAATATGAGAGTTAGAGTAAATACATACCTGGCTATAAGTAACAGTGAATATGGGCCATTATGACCACCTGTCCTCTATAGGTCTGGTGGTGGACACAGGAGGCTGGGCAAATCTAATCCAGCTATGCCATCTGCCAGCCTTTGGGCTACAATCCAGCCAGTGTTCTATCATTTTAGGCGTGGATGACCAGTGACCACATACTGATTGAATGTTAGCTAAATTATGCAGGTGATTTGGTAATTTACCTGGCGTGGAATCCACATTTTCCCAGGCTGCAGCTCCACCAAGCACATCATCAACCTCTTTCAGTTTGGGATACTTCCTGTTGTTTACCTATGGGAAAGATGGACATGTTAATGTATCAATACGTTTTGTAAGACAGAACACATGACAGACATCAGTTACTTGGCAATAAGTCTAGGAATTAAGTAAAAGTTAGTTTTACCTTCCTAGTAATGTTGTGCACGTACGGACATGTGTTGCAGGCGAATCGATAGCACTTCTGTCCTTCCTCTACAATCAACACATTCCCACATGTTGGACAAAACAGAAGCATATTCTTTTGACTAAATTGGCCAGAACCGATCTCACAATGTAGCTAAGTTTATACATCTATTTCAATCATTTAGCTAAATGATAAAAATCCTGACAGCGTTGTTGACCTCCACTCTCGTGTGAAACGTTGTTACATCTAAAAAGGTTCGGTAAGAAACAACATTTGCTATTTCTTTATGGTTCCTTCTTAAAATAATTATAATTTATACTTAAAGTTAACTATATTGTATTATATTAGAAAAAGAGCCATAGAAATGGAACAATGATGATAGAAATAGCAGTATCCCAAATCGGTACAAGTCAGAACCTCCACTCGGGCTAGTTTGACTCCGGTATGTTGTGAGTGACGTACATGCCGGTCGCGAAATGTTTTAGCATGGATTGCAGAGATTCAGACTTTCCAAATATACTTTATTTGTATGCTACAGTTTAGGTATGTTTTAGTAATCGCGTAATATATATTTTACTGTACACGTTGATCGATAGAGTATGAGGTGTGAAAATCTGTTAGTTTGTCTAACTAGCTAATCTTACATGAAATAGCTAGCTAGCTAACATAAACTGGTCAGCAACTTTAGCTACAAAATCCTATTCACAGTGTAAATGATGGGGGAGGAGACCCAGTCCCTTCACCTGGATGAGGGACTGTCTGTAAAGGAAGAGGAGTTAGGACAGGCAGAGGGAAAGATGAACCAAGTGGAGGATGAACAACCAGAGGAGGTTGAAGAGGAAGATGAGGAGGACGAAGAAGCATTACCACACTCGGAATTCCTGGACATATTTGAAGAAGGACTGGCTCGCCTTGTACAGGACCCTCTACTCTGTGACCTTCCCATTCAGGTTGGTGACCTAATCCATACAGGGTGAAATGTATCTATTGGATGATGTAAAGTCCTCCAGCCTAACCAATGTCTCACTACTGCCTGCGCTTTCCTGCAGGTGACTCTGGAGGAGGTGAATTCCCAGGTTGCTCTGGAGTATGGCCAAGCCATGACTGTCCGTGTATGCAAAGCGGATGGCGAAGTAATGCGTGAGTTTCTGGCTGTTTCTTAGTAGAATACCATATTTCTGTTCTATTTTAGCAGGTCAAATGAATGATACTGTGTGTGTGTAAGTGACATTCCAATGTGTGTTGGTCAGCCATAGTGGTGGTGCAGAATGCTATGGTGCTGGATTTGAAGAAAGCCATTCAGAGGTTCATGGAGCTGAAACAGCAACGGGAGGGTGGGGTGAAGCACGTCAGCTGGTAACACACACACACACACACACACACACACACACACACACACACACACACACACACACACACACACACACTAACCTTGTGAGGACACACAATTCAGTCCCATTCAAAATCATTTTTCCCTAAACCTAACCGTAACACTTACCCTATTCTTAAAATTAATCTGAAAACCTTAACCCTAAAACAAACTCTAGCTCCGAACACTAATTCTAATTCTAATCTTAACCCTTAACCCCCTAGAAATAGCATTTGGCCTTCTGGGAACTAACACATTTTTTTTGTTTGTCTACTATTCTTGTGGGAAATTCTTGTCCCCACAACTATAGTTATACACACACACACACACACACACTCACAGTTTTGTTTTTCGTGTGCAGGAGATACGTATGGAGAACCTTTCATCTCATATTTCAAGGGGAGAAGCTTGATGATGACAAAATGAAACTAAAGGAGTAAGTTGCAATCATTGTGATTATGGAGTATATTACATAATGCTTTTGTTAACTGAAAACAACATTTATTGTATTGTTTTATTGTCAGTTATGGGATCAGAAACAGAGATGAGGTGACATTCATGAAGAGACTGAGGAAGAAGTGAAACGGAGGTACAGCAGTCTTCTGAACTACGATCTCATCTGAAAGATGTTCACAGGCAAAGTGGTACCATTGTAATGATGACTGTAACTAATACAATTGTATGGCCGTGTGAACGAGAGAAGCTATTGGAAAATACCACTGTCTTATGTGCCTGTGGCATTTTCCATTATAATAAGATAATACTCATTTCGAAAGGACTCAACATTTGTATTTCTTGCACTTCCCATGGGAGTATAACACTGGCAACCCTTTTAAATATATATTTTTATGTTTATAATATTATTGATAATACGTTGAGTTGAACAATGAATAACGCTGCTCTATGTGCTTCCAACTTCAGATCTCACTACCGTGTGTAGTCCTGCCTACTCTGTGAGTTGCCTGCTCAGTCCCCGTTGCTTCAGACCTCTATGTTTCAACCTGGAGATGTACAGCAACTATAGTCATACACTGACATGACTCAGATGATGTCTAAAAGGTTTTTCAATGGACATCTCAAACGTTTTTTTTTTTTTTTTTTTACATGTCGTAGATATGATTGTGTGGAATGTTTCGTACGGTCTCAATTGTTTATTGTTTGGACATATTCTCTTGTCATTTTGTACAGTAAAATTGTGCCACTTCAAACATGAATAAAGGCTACAATGCAACCAAACACCCCTGAAATATCACCTAATTACAGTGAATATGTTTTAGAATTTTATCTGGCGTTAAATAATTGAACCAGACCTGGGTGTGCCGCCTGGTCTAACAGTGAGAGTACAACCACAATATGTAAATATCTCCTGTAGGTAGTCCTTGTTGAAAACAAGCAAAATATTTCACTATTTCCTGGCGTACATAGAGGAGCATCACAGTTCCCACAGCACAATCTGGGAGCAACCAGTGAAACCAGGTAAAAATCTATATGGTCTCATTACAGTAACCATTTAATTTGCAGCAGCTAAGATGGCGAAGAGAAAATGTGAAATATATTTTGTATCTTTGAAATCTTGTTTTTTAGTAATGTTGGGTCACATCAATCTATCTGACTTGTACAAACAGAACGTGATCTCCTTACATTAGTTTGTCTTGGTATGAAGTATTTGTAGATGTGCAAGGTTGATGCTTACATTGATACATAAAGTTAGGGCTGTGTCTTTTGGCTTATCATCCAAGTTGTATGACAGGAATAGATCGAATTGATCTGAATGTGTCTAACTTCATGACCCAATCATCTGAAGAAATTGAATTGTTGGCCTAACACTATATAGTTCTGGGCGACTGGCATGCATTTCAGACCGGACTACTTGATTGGTGGCATTGACTGGTGGTGGGTTGAAATGTTCCACCTTTGTGATGTCTGATGCTGGTGGTTCTTTTCAGCTCCCAGGATGTCTGGCTCTTCTGAGCACAGGGAGCTGGATAGGATCTCCATGGAGATGAACCAACTGTCATTCAGGAGGCAGCAACTGATCGACCGCAGGAACATGCTGACCATCCTGCAGGAGTTCAGGAACCGCACCAACCGCAGTAATACAGGTAAAGAGGAAATTCACTGTCTAGAAACGCTATTATTGAGTAAATGCACATGGCAGGAATGGATGTGATGTGACCTCTAGCTATGACCCAGCTGGGCTGATGTGTTCTATCACTGACCCCCTCCGAGACATGTATTACCTCTCTTTGTCCAGCAGATGGCTCCAAGGAGCAGACTGAGATTCAATGCCTTGATAAGGAACTGCAGGAGCTGTCTGAGAAGAAGAGAGAGCTGCAGGAAAGGCAAGATAACATTCTCCATTCCAAGGACCAAATAAAAGGTGTGTCTACTTTACCTCTGTTATGGTGATACTGTTCTCACACAGCACTCTCTTAATACTCCCATTCTGATCATGATTGTCTCCCTTTAATGTCCTTTGCAGAGTGCATCATCAGTCAGGGGGGCGTATCTGTTCTCCCTGACCCCTCTGTTGTCTTTGTTGAAGCTCCACCCTCTATACCAGGTGAGTCACTTGGACTGAGAGTCAAATGAGGTGTGAACTTGTTCATTTGTGGGTTATTTCAAGCAGTTCCCCCATTTTGCTACAATTATTTTCCTGGCCTGCTTAGATCAGAGGCTAGTCCTATAGATGAGTGATGTTATATGGTCATAACTACACTCCCTCCATAGCTCCGGAGGTCATCCTGGACATCCAGAAACTTCCTCCCTGCTCATCTCAGACCCAGTGCCCACAATGTCGACAGTTCATCACCACAGAGATTGTCACTTCAGTAGGCAATGTGGCCTGTCTGGTCTGTGTCACAATGTCTATACTTGGGTGAGTTGACCTGCACTGTCTTACTGCTGTGTTACTACCAATTGTCTGCCATCTTTGAATGGACAGGAGGTCGACAATGAGGTGTTTTCAACTCTATGCTTCATCTAGAGTTGGAGGGAGTAGGATATTTCGGTTAACAAAGGTGCTTTTTGGAGACTGCATTCCAGATATTTGTTTCCTGCAGTACTATGCAAATTTCAGTTTGGAACAAAAGCCAGTGCCTTTGGGCTAGTGTCATATCTGATAATCACATCACCTGATGGAATGCAAAGTTTAACACTATCCTTTCTGGTCTATTCTCATTCAGCTGTGTGGCTGGCTGCTGCCTTATCCCTTTCTGCATTGATAACTTCAAAGATGTCACGCATAGATGTCCTAAGTGTCGAAGTTCAATAATCACCATCAAAAAGCTCTGAGGTAAGGGCCCACATGTACATAGAGACTAATAAACAGGTCTCAGACTGGGCTTGGACATCTCCTCTTGTGATGATGAGGCATCTACCATGAATCTGAGGTGACCCATTTGGGGTTCAGTAGACACCCTGTCCCATCCTGCAGGTATAGGACAGCAGTGGATGAGGAGGAAATGGACAATGAATGTTAAATGGAGCCAAGCCATAGTGAAACATGTTCTGCTGAGTGACAAGTGATCCTAAATTCCCAACAACTGTACTGTGGTCAGTGTCACTCCCACCACTCCTGTGATGTCGTCATCCTGTACATTTTAAGTTAGTATGTATCGCACTGTTCTTGGAATAAAATGTCTTCATCGATGCAGTTTATTAGAGAAACTGCATTAAATTGTTTATTTTAATTTTATTGACCTGCAAAAAGCCTGTGTGAATTATAAAACAGAGGAAAATAGTGTTTCAAGGTCTGTAAACTCTAAAGCTGCATGTGACTTATCCAAGCCTAGTGGTGGCTGTGTTAGGAACTTCTTGGTAAACAAAAAGTCACATGATAGGGTTGTTTTATTTACTAAACACAACTGAATGATTTTCACACACAATGTACATTACCATTTTTATTGACACAAAAAGGCTATATATATATATATATATACACACACACACATACACATTATGGGTATACAGTAGAACACATACTGTATACACCAAACAGTCTTAATACAAAAGAGCTTAGATGTGCTACGTTTGTATAAAATGTACGAAAAGAGCTCATGTGCTACGTTTGTAAAAAATTAAATAAAATGCATGACAAAATATATACACAATGTGCAAAATGTATGGCATACTATGTATCAATACACTATTGCAAGGGAAGGGGCTATACTAGTATAGTACAAATAAAATGACTTCTGATTCCAGCTCATTCTCCCTTTCTGTAGTTTGGACACATGATCAATGGGGCACTGATGCTCAGATAAAAACAAAGTTGTACACAAAGACCAATCAGGAGCAGGCAATGTTTTTTTGATTAGCTACCCATTTTTATCCACTCACAGTGTAAACTGCTTTGTTTTTCTAACAGAAATGTGTGACATTGAGGCTCTTAAAGGCCCTGTGCATTCAAAAACATTTAGAGTTCCCTGTGTTATATACACTTGAGTGTACAAAACATTAGGAACAGCTTCCTAACATTGAGTTGCACCCTCCTTTTCCCCCAAAACAGCCTCAATTCGTCGGCGCATGGACTACAAGGTGTTGAAGTGTTCCACAGGGATGCTGGCCCATGTTGACCCCAATGCTTCTCACAGTTGTGTCAAGTTGGCTGGATGTTCTTTGGGTGGTGGACCATTCTTGATACACACGGAAAACGGTTGAGCGTGAAAAACCCAGCAGCTTTGCAGTTATTGACACACTCAAACCGGTGTGCCTGGCGCCTACTACCATACCTTGTTCAAAGGCACTTCAATCTTTTGTCTTGCCCATTCACCCTCTGAATGGCACACATACACAATCCATGTCTCAATTGTCACAAGGATTTTTAAAAAATCCTTCTTTAACCTGTCTCCTCCCCTTCATCTACACTGATTGAAGTGGATTTAACAGGAGACATCAATAAGAGATCATAGTTTTCACCTGGATTCACCTGGAAAGAGCAGGTGTTTTGTACTCTGTGTGTTTCAGCACTATGAGGTTGGAATAATACTGTGAAAATGATGATAATGCCCTTTCAGTCTTTAGAGCTGTTTAAAAAGGCCGCCTGAAATTTCAGCCTGTTTACGTGGGATGGAGTTTTGGTTTGCCAGGTGGTAAATTAGTTAATAGACCAATAAGAAAGAGTTCCAAACCTCTGCCAACATCAGCTAGTTTTCAGTTTCCCCCTCCCTACTCAGACCACTCCCAGACAGTCATAGTAAAATTATTGCTAGAGAAATTGCTATTTTCTAAAAAGCTGTTTTAGTTTCTTAAGGATTGTTTTCACTAAAAATGATCACAGTAAGGTACTTAATTGTTACTCAGAAATGATTTAATATTGAGATAAAAAAAAACAGCTGCATTGAACCTTTAAGTAATTTTCTTTGGTAGGGGACAGGCAGGTAGGCTACAATTGATCCAAACTGTTGAAATGACATTTCTTTAGCACGGTCTGCAATGCATTTCCAAGGAATGCTTATGCTGTCGTTGGTGCGTCAAACCTTATCATGCCGAATAGTGTTTTAAAGCTTCTTCCATTTTTTTTTTGGGGGGGGGGGGGGGGGCTCTACTAAATTGCAGAAAGGTTTCTGTGTTTCTAAATGCAGTTATCCGTTGTGTAGCTCAGACTGCTTGAACAAGAAGACTGTCAACTTTTGTAGAGTCAACCTGTCTGTAACCTCCTCTGCCTTAACCCATTTCAACCGTCGGTTTCAACACTTCAAATGCTTTCACATTTGATCTTTGGCCAGTATATGTCACTGTAATTAAATGTTTAACTACATGTGTACGATTGCAATAATCATGTAGGATTTTGACCTGAACAAAAACTTCAACTGGGAGTGAGTAGTGAAAACCAAGGCTATTTCATCAGTGTGGAGATCATTTTAATATCCCTCTGTTGGTAGTAATGGTACATATGGATCACACACTGCTGTGTTTTGAAAGGTTGCCTCTTGATGTGAGTGACTGGAATCCCGACCCTACATAATCTGCTGGACTAAGGCTTCATGAATAGAGAGACACATTAGGCCTACTAAATGATACAATAATGATGCTTACATTTGAACCTGCAAGACTATAGCCACATACATTGCTAAGCTGATCACAAAAGCACAAGACAGCCTTGAACCACCTCTGCTGATTCACTGTGGCTCCCTGGCTTGTCAAACTGAATGATGTCAACTTGTCCTCGGTATGTCAGCCAACTAAGGTCAGACGGTATATTGAAGAGAGCGATTGAAATGCCGAGGGGAATTTACTGGCTATATTTCTGCCAGTTCCTAGAGTCAAAACAAGCAAAAGCGATATGCAACACAGATGTGCAGTGCACACACAGACACCAGCTCTACACACCAGCTCTACACACCAGCTCTAGCTCAGGTGCACTGCACGTCACACATAAACAAGCAGGATTCAGCTGATCTGTACATTGGGATAAATCCACTCCAGACTTGACAATAGGGTTGAGAGAGAGAACATTTTCAAAGGCTCTTTTGTCAATAATATAAAGGACATAGGCCTGGGCCTGGCAAGCTACAGCGGTGCTCTGCCACCTATTGTGACCCCATGGACACTAAGGCAAAGCACGTTGCAGTTTGGTAAATAAACTCACATTGGCCCTACTCTCCCCCACATAAGAATAGAGTAAGAACAACAGCTGCTAAAAATGTGATGCCTCTCAACTTCTAATTCTGATGAATTCAAGAGTTCTCAGGCCGACAGCTCTCGTATTGTCAACCAATGATACTAAATGTGGGTTTCATGCACTCACTTTTTATATTTTTTTTATCTTACATGATATAAGACTGTTAACACTTTACTTCAAGTAGTCTCCTGCTTCGTTTGAGTGACAACAAAATCCGTCATCACTCTGTGTACTCTTTGGAAAGTCTTTAGTTGAATTAAGTGAAAGCAACACCTTGAAAATAGCAAGATATTTGGCAAATGGTCTTATAAGGCATAATGCAATATGTGCAGTGTTTTAGCATCCAATTCCCTCCTGTGATGGGAATCGCATGGGGGCACTGAGTAAAGCAAAGGCAGTTATTTGAAAGCCATAATGCTAAGCTAATACCACATTCCAATAGGTCATATACATACATACATACATACAGGACTGTAATACAGCTGCCTTAGTGATGTATGTAGCAGAGCAGACAGACTACTGCTACAATAGACATAGGCTTATAATATATACAATCTCTCTGCGCTGTCTGTCAAATGTGACACAAAAGTCAGTCAGTAGCCATGCCACTGGCGCAGTCAGAACCAGGTGTGAAATTCTCCGTAACACCTAGGTCAACATCTGTTTCCACTAGCGAGTTCTCATCCTGAGCCTATCTACTGTAACGCCATTTCAGGAGAGACCACTCTTCCTCAGACCAGGTCCTCTTCTGAAAGAGATCACAGGGGGAGATCAACCTCTTCATACCATTGATCTATACCACAGCCCAGCGGGGGCTTAGCCTTCCTTAGAATGAGTGGCTGTTATGAGGGACGATACCTCAGAGGGAAACAGCTACACTGTACATCCAGTGAGGAAGGAGGGTCCTGCCTCTAGCACTCTGATCTGCTCAGAGCAGTGAGATCCACCACCAGTGCTGCTGTAGCCCTGCACAGAACTTCCCACAGGGACTCAAGGCCAGCAGCACTGCACTCTCCTCCCCCACCTCCACTGGAGAAGGAGTGTGCTCTCCGTCTCACTTATCAGTATGTGTGTGTCTCTCCCTGACAGCCCTCTATCTGAATAGGCCTGTTTGGGGGGGGGGGGGTCACATTGACACCCCTTAGTCCCAGTGTAGCTGCAGGTCATGGGAATCCAGGAAGTCAGAGGAGAAGACCCCAGACGGGGGAAGGCCTAGTGGGTTGAGCCCCCCCGTCGGCCCGGGCATGGTCAGGTCCAGCCACTCCATGTTGTCCAGGTTGGTGTGGTCCAGGTGGTAGCTGGAGGGGGGTGCACTGACATTGTTGAACCCGGTGGTGTCCGTGTCCATGGGGGAGTGGGGGGAGTGCTCCAGCAGCTGACTGTGCAGCTCTTCCATCAACCTCAGTGTCCGGGGCTCAGTCTCCCCCTTCAGCGTGCCTTCCAGGAAGGCCTCCAGCTGGTTATCTATGGCCAGGGCTGTCAGGCTGGGTGGGGCCGGGGGGTTAAGGGTGGGGGCGGGCGGGCGGGCCACCAGGATCTGGGGCGGGGGGCGGGATAGCACCGTGTTGAAGGGCAGGGTGGTTACGCTGGCGGTCACAGGAAGCAGCTTGTCTGGAAAGGAAGGGTCCTGTCTGATGAATGGGGAGATCTCTGTAGAAGAAAAGAACATGGGAGATGATGGATTCATGGCCAGGGAGGGACTCAGCTGTCGTAATGGAGAGGAGGAGACCCCAACGATAGTCAAGTATTTTTCTCACCTCCACTCTCGATCAACACGTCAAACAGGTCGTCCATGTGCTGACTGGTTGCAGTGGGCACCTGCATAGACAATAAAGACCAGTCAATACCTGCCTCAACGCCTAACAGACCTAGAAGGTCAGTCCAGTGTGTTGTAGTAGGGTGTTATAAAAGCTCTATTACCTGTGCAGCAGTCTGCATTCTGCGCGTCTGTTTAACAGCCTCTTCGTAGCGTGGCGGGTCCTTACTCTTGGGGATGTGGTTTGAGAAGTTGGGCTGGCAGGCAGAAGGGGACTGATGGACAGACAAAACAATGAGATCTAATCCCTATAAGCTCTAAACAACCTATGCGGTTCACATATTCAACACAACTAAATGAATACATGTGGATATAATGCAGCATTTAAACAATACCTTGTTTGTTGAACCATTGGGGACTGCTTGGTTGGACGAGGCCCTGGCAGGGGACCTGCTCCCTGGGGAGGTGCTTAGGAAACACTGGTGGATCTCTGTCTGACCTGGGCCTGCTCTGAACTGGAACCCAGACCCTGAGGTGGTGGTGGTGCACAGTGGGACTGTCGTCTGTAGAGGAATGATGAACGGTGGTTAACACCGTGGTACACACTCTCTCTGGGGCAGGTAAATACTGGTCAACTGTAGTAGTACACACTCTCCCTTAGAAGGCACACAGTGGTTAGACAGGGTACACACTCTCTCTGGGAGGAATAAAAAAGTGTTTATGTATTATTATGTGGTAGTACACAATCTCTAGGGACACAATAATAGGCATGGGGTATCAGTGCAGTGCAACACAAAGCAGTGTGCAGTTGCTGTTGCTAATTCTGGCTGGCTGTTGATTCGGCCCAGTGCAGCTCTGCAGACCTGGATTCAAATAGTATTTGACATCTTTCAATTAAGTAGTGTTTGCTTGAGCTTGCATTTGAGTGACAGATGGACGGAGTGTGCACTTTTGGGACTATTCAATTGGTTTATTTTTTGTCAGGCAGGCCCAGTCAAGCACAGCTTAAGTATTTGAAGGAAAACAAATTTGCACCCAGGTCTGGTCCTATAGAGACTAGAACAGACAGCGTAGTCTAGTGTGCTGTCTGCCTGGCCGTCAGTCAGCACCTGCTCCAGTAACCGGAGCTTAGACAGGCTCCGGCCCTCCTTTTGATGTGACTAGGAGAGGAATTCATCACCCTGGCCAGGCCTGCTATTACCTTGGCAACACACTAGATAAATCACCCAGAGAAGAGAATATTAAAGAAGTTGGAGAGGGAGACTCTCTGCTTTCAAAACACGGCTAATGCCCTAATAAATGTGATTAGGCCGGCCCATCACAATAGAATGTAACCAGCGATTTATAAAGTGTCTCTGGAAAGGGTGTTATCCCAGAAAAAAGGGCACAAAAACAGGATGTGCAATTTATTCAGTGGAATAATTCATCCACAGACAACAATTTATTTAGTTATGGTTTGGTGCAGCACACAGCCCTTGGAGAGTACTATAACACAATACACAGAGACACTACAATACAGGTGGGTAAAATGGTGTCTGCAGACAGTACCTTGGGGAATATCCCACTCTAAATATGGGATTGGAGTAAATTAAACCATAAATTCTCACCTGTGCCATGGGTTGGGTCTGGGTGGTGTGTTGTTGGTGGGGTGCTGAAGCCTCTATTTTCTGGATGAGGCCTGGAGCTGTAGTGCTAACTATGGTCTGCAGGACCGGCTCTCTGACCTGCAGCTTAATGCTGTTGTCCGGTAGCTGGATGGTGGCTGTGCTGGTGGGCAGGGAGACAGGCAGCGGGATCTGTGTTCCAGGCTGGCCAGACAGCGAGGTCTTAGG
Source organism: Oncorhynchus mykiss (assembly GCF_013265735.2). Classification (NCBI taxonomy): domain Eukaryota; kingdom Metazoa; phylum Chordata; class Actinopteri; order Salmoniformes; family Salmonidae; genus Oncorhynchus; species Oncorhynchus mykiss. Next base: position 40,343,115 of record NC_048577.1, on the reverse strand, counting down.
CTGGGGCTGTCTGAGGACATGAGGCTCCTGCTGGTGGCTGATGAAGAACTGAGGCAGAGGGGACGTCTGTACCTGGCCTGAGCTGTGCTCCTCCTGTTTCACCACTGCTAGTGGGCTATGTGTAGAGGCAGAGCAGTTTGAGGCAGCCCTGCCCTCTTCTTTGACCTGGGCCAGGGCCATGGGGGCTGGAGGGCTGGGCTGACCCCTCTTCTCCCCCTCTAGCTGCATCTTCAGCTCCTCCACCAGCCTCTGCTCCTGCTCCAGTTTCCTCATCAGCTCCTCGATCTGACGCTCCTTCTCGTGCAGTCGCTGGTCCTTCTCTGAGGTTCTGGTCTCCATTGGGCTGTCCTCCAGGCGGCCTTGGTGGGGAGACAACCCAGAATGAGTGGGCCGAGCTGGGGAAAGAGCTCCTGGCATCCCAGCCTCCTCCATGCCCAGGCTGGAGACCTCCGAGGCCACGGGGGACACAGGAGGTGTGGAGCTCATGCTCTCAGGCTGTGGGGCCCCTGTGTGGCCTGTCAGCTCCATGGCAGTGGCAGCCTGGCTGCTGGGGATCTCCTGATAAGGCTTCAGTCTCTCTATCAGGTCAGTCTTGGTGCCAGACACCGGAAGACCTCGCAGTTTCAGCTCCATCTTCAGCTCAGCTACCTACCGGCCAGGGATAATGAACAGTCATGAGTCATCATAACAAAAGACAAGCCCGCTCACTAAATCTCCATACAACATGTCACTGCCTAGGGGCTGTGCTCTGCCCTTTAATATATCTATCATATAGTGAAAATCTGTTTGTACGGAGCAGGAGTGAGCTTCACCTTCATTTCGTCCAGGTTGGCAGGTAGGACACCAGGCTTGCGGTTTGTCAGAGTCTGGTTAGACCGTGCTGGGGCAGCGCTGGGTAGAGAGACCACGATGGGACTGGACAGACTGCTGCCACTCAGAGACATGTTGGAGCAGCTGTTCTGACCCTCCATCGACCTGTAGGAACACAGACAACGGGAGGAGGGTTTAGTGTTCGGATGGGAGAAAGAGTTTCCTGTATGTCCCATCATTCGCAATCAACAGTCTCCGTCCGGGACAATGCACACAGGAATACTATATATCTAAGCCAAACAGAAGCTGTGCAGGAAACAGATGTGGCAGATTACATCACTATTATCCAGGTGTGGACTTATTCTGTTAGGGAGGATTGTTTGCTTGAATCACATTGTTCAAAGGAAACAATGTTTGCCTTCCAGGTGTAGTGATGATGTACTAACCTCCCTCAAAACAAAGCTGTCAAAACTGCAACTAGAATGTGAGGGCTAGCCACATTATTTGGCCTACAGTATGCAAGCTGCGGTAACACATAACATCCCAATGTCCTTTTTACAGCGGGACATACTTGAGTGGGGCAGGCAGGATGGTCTGGTAGTTATAGTGCTGCTGCTGCTGGCTCAGTATCTGCAGCTGGAGGAACTGCTGCTGCTGATGCAGGAGCCTGGCATAGGCTGAGTCCATGGGGGCCTCGTTGGCCTCCTGTTTCTGGTCCGGGGGGATGTACTGGTGGTACTTTAGCTTCTTCACCCGCGGCTTGGGATCCTTATTCTTCTTACTGCGGCTCTTGTCATTGGGTGTCTTTGGTTGGCTTTGCTGCACAGGGGAAAAGAGGAACGGTTACAACCTACTGGATACTATCCGGGAGGAGCAGTGAAACGTTTTCACTGAAAACTTCAAAGGTTCATCTCACGGAGTGGATTGTGGACATGTTTAGTGTTCTAAAAGCCTGTTCTGACGGTTATGGATAACGTCTAAACATCTTGCCTGTATTGTGAGGCTTGTACATTAAATTGTGCAGTATCAAATGAATAGGTGGGACATTGTGATAACGCCCAGTCAGAAAGACAGGATGGGGAAATGGAATGTGGAAAGGGATGTGGGGTGACCCTTATTGTTCAGTAACTAAATTACAGGATACACATTAAATGGCTTGGCATTTGAGAGGTAGATGCAAGCCATAAAAATATCATAACACCAATTGAAGTTGGTTTATGCAAACACACAGCCCCGAATGTGTTCCTCCCTGTTCTTCAACACGGGAGGGGCAGAGCTCAGAAAATATTCATTTGCTTTGAGTATAAAGGATTGTGACAAATGCCCAAGTTATTGCTTTTACTCCCTTGCTTCCATCCTTTATGCCCTGAAGGCTAAGAGAAAGCCTGTCACTTAACCTTAATTGAAGACTGAGAGCGGCTGGCAGTTTAAGCCCATGGATTTGTGAAAAACTCCTCCAGGCCTTGTTGTGCTTTGAACCACATTTTGAATTGGCCGAACCATCACTTTCGACTGGTCTCTGCCTGCACTGACGGGCTCATTCACTGTGACCGAACACAGCCCCAGTGTTTGTCCTCCTCTGACTTCTTATCTCTGAATACAGTTCCAAAGGAAGCCGCATGAAAACCACAGCAGATCAGAGAGAGAGAGTCAAATATCAGAGGTGACTTTCATGTTTACGGGGTATGTAGGAAAAGCTTGTTCAGCTAACTGGGATCACCAAACAACCAAAACATCATCATTGCTGAAATAAATAGCTTTCTGTACCAAGAGACAGAAAAGTTTGGTTATAGCTTTAACGTGCTCAGATAAACGCTATAAACAAATGTTTGTTTAATATTTGCATTGAATGTACATCTTACATTGCATGATTTACCATACCTTTGCCACAATTCAAGTACTCTCCATCATGTGATATGACGTCACTTTCTTTCAAGTTTGTGGCTCACCTTTACTAACATGGGCCCTGGCTTTGGAGGGACAACAATGGCGATTGGCTGAGGCGTGGTCACCAGGCGATTGTTCTGATGCTCATTGGTGGAGACATGAGAGAAGTTGAAGAAGTCTGTTGTGGACTGGGAGGTAGGTGGGCAGTGCTAAGATAAAGAGACAGATAGAAACCACATGGCCCGTTCAGTAATGAGGGGAACAGAGGCCTGTAAATCCCCCTCCCACACTAAGCCACAAGGGCAGAGCTGGAAAAAGACTAACAAAAGATGGATGCCGTCTAACAGAAAAAAAACAGGAGGCAAATAATATTTTCTAGCAAGCAGAATTTGATATTCAACAGGCAGGTGCCCTGGGAGACTGTTATTTAGGCCCAAAATATAGAAACAAAATATTAACACTGTTAGTGATACCATAACAACACAATTTAAGATGGGTATTTCTAGGTGGTGAGGTATGGCGATGGGACCTACCTGCATGGTGATGGAGCTGGTCGGTGGGGAGGTGGAGAGGGCAATAGGGGCTTCTGTCACCCTGGGGGTCCTGGGGGAGGGTGAGGGAGCAGAGGAGCTCTGGGACTCCTGGCTGGCCGGCTGCTCTGGGGACAGGGCGTCGCCGCTGTCCTCGTCAAAGTTGTACACATCCAGTGTTTTCGTCTTGGGGAAGTCATTCTCCACCTCACCGTCTGCGGGATCTGCAACGTAACACGTGCAAAAAAACAGCTTATTAATTACAAGTAGACAAATGGAGAGAGGTTTGTACGAAGTTGTTTCTCATGGTAGTCACTGGAAATGTATCAGTGCTGTGTTAGTCGTAATAGGCACTTTCAGAAATCTACACTATACAAATATGCAGGGAGTGGGAGTTGAATGAGTTACTTCGCCCTTAGCCTGGAAATAATAATGTATAAAGTCAAGAGTGTTCTCTACCGGTGACGCCGTCCTTAACGAGGCTGGGTTCCACAGGCAGAATGTTCTTGACCACCAGCTCCATGGGGCCGGGTCGCTGGGCCAGCTTCTCATTGAGGTCATCAGCCAGCCTGGCTCTCTTCAGCATCATCTGAGTGGCCTGCAAAGAGGGCTCCACATGGGTCTCTGTGGGACAGACAGCAAGTCATCAGTAACTGCTAGTCTACCTAGAACTCACAACAGTACTGTTCTACTACTGTGCGTCTCACAGTGGAGACTGTTTAAGGTGGTATGTCCTCATACGTCAAAGACAATAAATCAGACAACTGATTGTAACATCTCAAGTTGTGAATATTTCATGTCCTATGGATTATATCCAATAGGGAGGGGTACAATTTCACAGGATCCTTCTCTTCCATCATCTCTCTTCTGAGAGCTAACTTGGCCAGCTAAACGTACATATACTTTATGTTGGTAGCTGAGTATGCTCCGTATCATCTGTATTCTCTACAGCCTATCATAAAGCATACAGTACATGGCAGTGAGGTTACCTTGCAGGATGTGCATGCGGACCAGCTCTGAACGTTCAGGTCTACTGCGAATTTTGTGCTTCAAGAAGTTCTCAGTCTGTAAGAAAACAACATAAAACTACATTTAATCGAGATGATATGGAATGGCATATGTATGTGATGATGTGTGTTTATCTCAATGAAGTATAATGAACACTAGTGCGAGTGAGATGAGTTTGTGAGGTCTTACCCTGGACCTCTGCAGGCTGCGGATCTGTTCGTGGAAGGCAGCAGGGCATTTCAGTGCTATGGGAGGGAAGATCAACATCATGTACAGTGAGCTCCAAAAGTATTGGGACAGTGACAATGCTTTGTTGTTTTGGCTCTGTATGAAAGTATACAATGTGCAGACTGTCAGCTTTCATTTTTAGGGTATTTTCATCCATATCTGGTGAACCGTTCAGAAATTTCAGGAGTTTTTGTACATAGTCCCCCCCCTTTTAGTAGACCAAAGGTATTGGGACAAATTCACTTATGTGTATTAAAGTAGTCAAAATTGTTATTTGGTCCCATATTCATAGTACACAATGAATACATCAAGCTTGTGACTCTACAAACTTGTTGGATGCATTTTCTGTATGTTTTGGTTGTGTTTCAGATTATTTTGTGCCCAATTATTGTTAATCAGGGGCAGCAGGTAGCCAAGTGGTTAGAGTGTTGGGCCAGTAACCAAAAGGTTGCTAGATCGAATCCCATAGCTGACATTCTGCCCTTGAACAAGGCAGTTAACCCCCTGTTCCTAGGCCGTCGTTGTAAATAGGAATTTGTCCTTAACTGACTTGCCTAGTTAAATAAAGGTATAAAAAAGAAAATAATAGAACATGTTTCTAAACACTTCTATATTAATGTGGATGCTACCATTAGTACGGATAATCAGGAATGAATAATGAGGAGTGAGAAAGTTACAGACGCACAAATATCATACCCCCAAGATATGCTAACCTCTCAACATTATACCTCTAACATTTTCACTCATTATTATTTATGATTCATTCAGGATTATCCGTAATCATGGTAGAATCAACATTAATGTAGAAGCATTTAGAAACATATTATATTCTTATTTACAATAAAAGTGACTGCAAAATGACACAATACATTATTTACCATGTATTTCTATTGGGCACAAAATAATCTGAAACACAACCCACAACCAAAACAAACAGCAAATGCATCCAAAAAGTTTGTAGAGTCACAAGCTTGCTGCAATCAGTAATATGGGAGAAAATACTAAACTTTTGACTAATTTAATACACATAAGTGAATTTGTCCCAATACTTTTGGTCCCTTAGAACAGGGGGCTATGTACAAAAAGTGCTGTCATTTCTAAATGGTTCACCCGACATAGATGAAAAAAACGTCATATGAAAGCTGACCGTCTGCACCTTATCCTCATAGTCATTGTATCATTTAAAATCCAAAGTGCTGGAGTAGAGAACCACAACAACAATAAAATGTGTCACTGTCCCATTACTTTTGGAGCTCAGTGTAACTACCCATAACTTCTAATGGGTAAAAAGTAAACTCGTCCTCTTGAAAGTTCATATTTGAGACATGATGTAGTTGAACTTGATGACAAGCTGACGACAACAAGGGAGAGACAATAATGTGTGTTATTCCTTTGGAAGAGAGGATGACTTTGCTACTACACAATAGCTGACGGGAGTAGGACAGGATGTCTCTGAATGCTCCACTCATCCAACTAGTGAGACAGTCAGGCCGAGACTTTGATCTCATCAGACACACTTATCCTGCTGTTGGCACGGCACCGCTACACCCATTAGTCACCTCTAGCTAACACAATCCCTGTTTGCTCTCTACACACACACACTGAGGTCTGAACACACACTGACCAGTGGTTCTTCTTAGTCAGAGGGAGTGCGTCAAACTCAGAGGAGCAGAGCTAAGCATTCCTAAGCGTCACCCAAGCCCTGGCCTGCATACCTATTGTAAGTCCTCTGTGTAGGAGAACCAGAGCGATTCACCCAGTGTCGCTGGCTGGGAGGTTCCTGTGTTACCTGTGCTAGGGCCGCAGTGGGGGTTACTGACCTCCTGCGCAGGCCCTGTCGCTGACTCATACAACTCTGTTTGTGGAGCCTAATAAGAGGAGCTTAGAGTCCACATGGAGGAGGCCTCTTAGGGCTGGACAAGACAAAGACAGAGCACACTCCCAGCACTGAGAGGTCTCTGGTCTGGGGCTCCTGCAGCTCTAGCCTCCAATCACTTAGCTGCACCACTGTTCTCTCTCTCTCTCTGTGTCTGTCTGCTGTTTGATTTCTTATCAGTCTGTCTGCTCTAGTCTGCAACCCACTGGCTCCCAGAGAGACTGATCCAGTAAGGGCAGCAAGAGGAAGGATTCTGCACCTCTTTGCTGACTTTGAGAGCCGGGTGTGGAAGTTTTCAGTATGCCTTTTGGTTTCTGGTATGCCACTGGCCACAGATGTATGCCTCACTGTGGCTTAAGACCCTGGGCCATTCAGAGTATTTATTTATTCTACAAACATCATGACGAGGTTGTGGTGGAGGGTGGTCGAGACATCAGTGGTGGCAGAATTCCACTCCTGTATGGTTGTCATAATAGTAGCAAATCAGACAGCACTTAGTTCAATCTATGGTATTAATTTAGGTAATAATTGTATGATATTTTCTGAGAGCTTTCTGGAACCAAGACCCACTTTAATGACTGTGGTGTGGGTGCAGTTATACTTGTTCTACATGCCAGACCAATAACCTTAACTCTGGTAGAGGTGAGTTACAGTATATTAAATCCTTGGTGGTTTGAGAGTGGCGGTGCCCAATGCTCAGTGGTTATACTCACGTGGCATGATGCCCTGCTCCACTAGCTGCTCACGGGTGCGTCTCTGCTGCAGGCGGCGCTGGAGGACTGTGGGAGAGAAGCAGAGATGGGCATAGGTTGACCTCTAATCTAACTAGCCTGGTAGGAGTTAGGAGTTAGCAAGACAGCCTAATTCGACTCACATAAATGGACAACTTTTACATTTTAGCAACTTACTACTTTTTAACTACTTAGCTAGCATGTTAGCTAACCCTAACCACTAACCCTAACTCCTAACCTTAATCCCTAGCCTAGCTAACATTAGCCACCTAGCTAACTTTAGCCACAACAAATTGGAATTCCTTATAAAGAACATTGTGTACTGGACACGATTCTTTATGAAGAAGAAAACTGTGTCATGGACCCGAAAAAAATTGCCGAGTCACCAATTTGTGTTGACACGCCACGTCACAGCACAGCCAGAACAAAACAGGAAGCCCTGTCTGTTCCTCCACCTAAGACATCCTATAGAGACAGCCTACATACTTTCTCCATGGTTAACCTAGACAACTAGCAATAACACTCTTCTTGACACTGAGTTTACTTTTGAGCGATGACATGGGCTTTACAAGCTCTCTTCAAATAAAGTGAAGACAAGGACATACTGAGGACGGACTGGAATGCAAATGCAGAGGTAACTTTACATAGATGTTCAACTTGAAATACAAACATAGATAGACACGGGCATGGGATGAGTCTTTCTCAAGTACCACTGTAGAAATAACAAACCCTGAAGACCAATTACAGGGCAATGTTCCTTTGTCCGAGTCACCTCTGAGTTGGAGATGATGTCCTCCCAGGACTGAGTGAACACGGTCTCTTTTACAAGTGCCGCCCCATAAAAAGTGAGATGTGTCGTCTTGTTTTGGAGCGGTAAGCACTGATCCATGAAGTCCTTGCAACATAAAAAGACAAGGACTCTTATGCAGGAGGCTCCAAATCCTTGGACGGCACCCAATGTTATTTTTCCATCATAATAAACTGCAGTGCGGGCCCAGTTTACACATGTATAAACAGGCGAGTGTGGACGTGTTATTTCAGTGGAATAACAGTGATCCTCAGCAAAAATATTTGAAGAGGAAGGTGACGGTTGATGGTGACGAACGACGCGGCGCTGTGAAGAACGTTGGGGCCCTTATCGTCACCAAGGCACTGTGTTCATAGTGAGGTCGGACTGCTGCTGGAGTAGACTGCTCATTGGCTATGGCCAGATGGTCAATGCACAGTCAAACACACACATACACACTAAACACTACATACTACACACACACCCAGGCCGGCTCTGCTCTAGTCCCCTGGGACAGTCACTGTGTCTTACCAGGCCAACGTGACTCACTCCAGCTAAAATAAACTGGGCAGCTGTGAGAAGAAGGCCTGGGAACCATGGAGTCTGGAGGTGGCATGGGGGTGGGGGCCGGGACTGGACTGGAACCCAAAGCATTGTACAGAGTGGGGGGGACCCGCTCCCACTGGTGGACAGAGGAGCACAGAGAGTCCCAGGGAGCCAAGGCAGGGGAGCAACTGAGTCCATTCTCAGAGCCCCCCATAACTTTAACAAGCCCCCTGCGCCTCCAGGGCTCAGAACACTGTGTTCCTGCTCCCTATCCATGGTTCCCATTACACGTTCACACCAGGGTCAGGTTAGCATTTTTTGTCATGAATCTTGTTCTGGAGGAAGTTCTACAGTGGCCACTAGCTGGAACAGCCACAAAGACATCAAATCAGATTTTGACCCTAACTTTAACCACACTGCTAAACCTAATGCCTAACCCTAACTTTAAATTAACACCAAAAGGCTTGTGTTTGTTTCCATTCATTTTTACAAAATTGTGACTTTGCAGCTGGCCTATCTAAGGGGGAAATCGCTCAGTGCTGCCTCCAGGACAAGATTCATGACAATACACGTCAACCTGCACACCAGCGGGGCAGCGACACAGAAAGATCATTCTGGAAGATAGGAGAGAATTACCATTGGTTGGTTTCAATATTCATGTTACCCACTTTAACTCGACTGGAAAAGAATGCTAAAGGATAATTGACGATTTTTGAGAACAATACTGCCATTTCAAATTGTTATTCTTGACATCAACGTGGCAGTACAGCCCATGCCTGAGGTGCTCCTTACATTTGTTTGGCTGATGTCAATAGTGCTGTTCTTAGTGAACCCTGTGTGATGCAAGTCGGCTGTACTCCCCTGTTCTCCAGCACAACATAAACAGAGGTACTTCACAAACCTCAGAGTGTACATAGGCTTTACTAATATCCCTGTCTCCTGATTCTATCTCTAATCCTCTGCCTATGTTTGTCTCAACAAAACTAATCTCTGGACAAAGTCTACCATTAGATCTCTTGTTCTGACTTTTTCCTAGAAACACTCGTTTCTGTGTAAATATAAAAGAGAATCTGTTTTGTTACGGCTACACTGTTATAGAGACAGTCGGACACTGACATAAGCTATGTTGACATTACTACGGGAAATATACAGTATTCTCCTTGCAGCTCAGCTGTGCTCCGTGCTCTTGCAAATGCTCATTCACTTGATGAGTCAGTTTGATGTACTCTCGAAGATAGATAAGGAATAAAACATTGCCAATAAATTCAAACCAGATTCATCCAACTCATCCAAGCATGATTCTACACCCATGACCCGAGGGGACACAATACCTTTTAAATATGACTTACATTGAAGCCAGGTAATAGAGTCATATCACCTTTTCTTTACACACCAAGTTGTTCTTTGAAACACCTAATACTATCAGGAGCAGATCACAAACAGAATGTGGAGCTACAGCATTTCCAGGTTTAGCATTTCACTGGGGGCTATTCCCCCCAGACAACATACTGTACAGCAGAATGCTATCGTTCAGGAAAAGGTACTAACTAAGTGGTGACATCATGCTTAGCTGATAGCCTGAGGGTAACACTGAGCTTTGCAGTTATTTGTCATCATAAGAAGTGAACACAGAGTCCTGGGTTTAAGGATCCTAATAATATGATACGCTATATAAACCCACCTCCCTAGTCCCCTCCCTCATTCTGGCCTCATCTCCTCCCTCATTTAGACTTTGCTTGTTTCTAATAGAAAACAACAACTCTTTACACTATTGTGGTGCTGTTAATCCAGTCTCAAACGGATACTGGACATCATTTAATAGCTATTCGTTCTGTAATGCCCTATCATTTCCTGGTGGGGCTCTCTGTCTCTGTCCTAGCCCAGCGTCAAGGTGTTATCATCAATTAATCAGTACAGATTACTCTGACATCACTGCCGTGGGTCAAGTTGATCAAGGCCTATAAGTAGCTGTATATTTCATTCAAGGTAATCACGTTGACTGAAAAGCAGACCTAAACCCATAAAGCCATACACATTTCACTGTAACTCCATTATTTTACTGAGAACTTTAACAACTATTTGCCTTCTAGTGAGAATGTACTGTAGTTAAAAAGTCATAAAACACACAACATTTTTGGAGACAACCGTAGAGGAAACCAAAATGGAAACTGATTTATGTTGATACTGGGCTTCATGCCAACAACGTAGTGATGCTACCTAGCAGAGAGAGGAAGAAAGATTGAAAAGGTAAGTGATAGAAATAAAGAGTGAAAGAAGGAGGAGGGAGAAAAGGAAAGGCAGAGAGAGACCGGGGCACCTGATTTAAATTTACCCCTGCAGACGGCGGGGGTCTCCACGTCGAGGCACGCCATAGAGGAGGAGAGAGCCGGGTCGCTTAGCGGCCGGGTCTGGAGTCCCATGGAGTGATCAGGGCAGTGAGGAACGAGGACCAGCATGAGGGTTTAGTAATGAGGGAAAACACCCAGCTAGGAGTGTATGGTAAGAGAACTGCTTCTCACAGTCTGATACGTACAGTCCCTCCCTCTCTCTCTCTCCAGTCTCTCCAATCTCTCTCTGCCTGTCTTTGTGTTGATCTCAGCGGGAGCGAGTGTGCGCTCACTCATGCTCTGGCTGGGCTCAGCCAGTAAGAGTCAGGAGGAGGAGGGAACACAGACAGACGAGCCACTGTTAACCCCTGCTGGGTCACTCTGCTCAGCTCTCAGTGCTCTGCTCTTTCAACACTAGCCTCATTAGAACTAAATACAATAAGTCAAGCAACTTTAATTATCAAAACAACAGAGAACAATACAACCTTTTGACCAAACCAACTGCTGTCCTAAAAGTCTATAAAAGTAAGTCATACTTTCAACCAAATCATATAGTATGCTAACTACATGCATGTATTGAAATGTCATTTTAACTTCTAAAGTGTCTCACTGAACTGAAGGACTTCTTGTGTCTTTCTTGTCCCAAAAAACATTGAGTATTTGTGACTTTTGAGTGAGAGGATGAAAAGCTCCATGAGAAAACGAGCCGGGAGTTGTTTTTTTCATACCATGTTGTGTCACTGGATAAGAATGACAAAAACATGCTGAGGCCCCTGGGACATCGATGTTTATCTTTGTCACTTTTCCCAGTTGTAAAAGTGTATTTCTGACATTTAGAATTTTTTTGTTATTGCTATCATTTCAATTTCATTATTTCGACTACATCACTACACTCAAAGCACAAGCACATGACATTAATACAATCTTATCTATTTTTTTCATTTGTGTAGACCCGACCGTAGCTGTTGCTGACTAATATTGATATAAGGGAAAAGTATCAATATTTTCTTTTGGATTTCAAACAAAATAGACTAAATGTAAACATTAGAAATAGGGTGTGGTTGCATTCAACCCTGTCTCCTTCACAATGTTGTCTAGGAGAACATATATCAATCTGGTCTCTGTGTCCGAGAACAAATAACAGCAAAGATAAATATCACCCACCCAGAGGAGACTTCTAAAGGGACAACAGGGAAGAGAGAACACCGAAGAGTGATAACAGATGAATAGGTGGTCATTTCCAGCCGGTTAGCATTCACATACAGGAAGTATGAGTCATACGCTTGAAGTCCAGACATGTGTGTCCCTCCCTACTCCCTAACACTGCAGGTTAAAGGGCAAAGGGCAGCCAACATGAACTGGCATGCTGCTTCTATTTCCATTCCAATCCATTTCGCCCTGGTATATTTCATCCATGTCAATGTTCAAGGACGACTTGGGAACACCCCTTAACGTGTTAACCATACAATACTATAAAATGACACAACTGCAAGCTGAATGTCTAGATAAACAGCTGTAGTCATATTATGACACTAACAAAGATACAGACCCGAAAGGAAAATGACTGGCCGGCATCATGTGTTCAAATGGATTAGGAATGCTGCTTAAATGAAAGCAAGCTCCTTTATAGAGCCGGTCCTGATCCTGATTCCATCCCCTGTTGTGCAGGTGAATCCACTACAGGGGTCTTCCTCTTAGGAAGAAAGACAGGATGCAGTCTGTGCTCTAGACGCCCCAGATGCTCCCAGCTCCTGCTGGGGCCCAGGGAGGGAGAAAGAGCCCTGGCGGGGAGGGATTCATGAAGCTCAGACCTGGCCTGCGATGGGATCAATGTGTCTGCAGCCCAGAGCAAGAAGAAAGTGGCAATCAATACAGAGAGTGGCACAAGATGGAGTACCAAGCAGAGACACTGGCCAATGAGAGCTCCCCACTAAAGGTGTGTGTTGATGTTACAATGTCAAGGGCCTCCACAAGCGCATACTGTATGGAGTAAACACTTCAGTCACGGATAGTATGTCGTCCAATGTGCATCGCTATCAATACAAAAATGTTGTGTCCCGTGTATCACGTGGGCTGCATTGGAAATTATTCGTCAGACATTAACCAGAAGAGAAAACAAACAGCGAACTTCCTCTATTATCCTGGTGATAAAAGACATCATAGTCTGAGTCGTAATTCTGAGGGAGGGGCTTGTGAGGGGAGGGTAGTAAGGGTCAGTACACGAGATTAAACTTGGCCAGAGGTCAAACAAATCAAACATCTCCACTACATCAACAAGCCGTAGAGTCCAACACATTTGAGTTTTTCCAGTGTCTGTCTCCTGGGCAGTAAGGTTGGGGTGACCAGTGGTCTCCACTCCATACCCTCCATCCCTGACTGTGCCCTCTCTAGGGACTGGGAAAATGTCAGGGTACCACTCAGGGTGGGTGAGTGCCAGCCTGCCCACCAGACACTGCCCCAGTGCTACCCCTCACTCTGGTTCACATGCCAGGGCAATATTTCCAGACTGGGGTTCTGGCTGTGGTTGTGAGAACCAGAGGGTTAGGAGAGTGAGATAACAGAGGAGATCTCAAGATACTGAAGGTCCACATTTTAGAGAAAAATGCACTGGGAAATATTCGCAAGGAATTCATCATTAGTTAAAAGTTAAACGAGAGGCTCAACCCGTTCATTGACTTTGTTGAAGTCTGTTCATCCGAATCTGCATCTAATTTATCATATTTAACTCATTAATAACGCCCACCTAAAAAGCTGATTTTCTGAGAGCAACCAACAAACAAAACACTTAGTGGCCCAAGGAGAGGACTGACTTTGGGACTTGATGTCAGGAACCGTTCAAACTGTGATTATGTGTTGGCTTCCAGATGCAATTCCAGTCTAATTCCCCACTTCTCTCCACAAACAAATCTCTCTGGAGTGGAGAGGAGTTTGTTTTCTCACTGTCAGGGTAGGCTCGCTCTCTGATGGATGACGTAGAAACCACAGTCTCTGGGTTCATTTCAATCAGATTTCCTTGATTTTTCAGAGCCTCAGAGCTTCAATGCATTTTGAGGAGGCAAGGAATCAAGTACAATTGATTCACCCTGTGTTTTCACCACTTATCCTCCTGATACTAGGTATGCAATTACAAAATTAAAATTAGGTATGCAAAGTGTTAATTACTAACTTTAGAAGCCTTTTTAAACCTCAAATACACTATTCAATTAGCATCCAAGTTTGCATTTATAGGCTAGACCATAGAGTGCCATTTCAGATGCATGCCCTAGGTCAGGGCTGCCCAACCCTCTTCCTGGAGATCTACCGTCATGTGGGTTTTCAGTCCAACCCTAATTTAACACACCTGATTCTACTAATTAGCTGCTCAACAAGACCTTAACTAGCTGAATCGGATGAGCTAAATTAGGGTTGGACTGAAAACCTACGGGACAGTAGATTTCCAGGAAGAGGGTTGGGTAGCCCTGCCCTAGGTGATTGACCTATGTGACTGAATGGTCTACTACTCACCATTCTTACGCTCTTTGAGAGGCGGCAGGCTGGGACTGGGCTGCATAGTCAGATCCTCCAGCTCGTGGGTCTCTGCCTCGCTCCGGAGGCTGGGCACCAGCAGCGCCAGCTGCAGGCTGAAGTCCCCCTCCACTCCCAGACTCCCCTGGGGCTCCATGCTGCAGCCTCAGCACTCCTCAGGAGGAGGAGCTAGGCCGGGTCTCCTGGAAACCAGCAGGGCAGATAGAGCTGCTGTTGTCAGTTGTTGCTGGGGAGATGGGAACATTGTGTCATTTTACAGCAGGAGTTATTAACCATGTGACAAACTTGGCTGCCAATTGAATCATTTCATTTACTTCTAACAGTTGTACTTCTAACAGTTGAGTGCATGGAGATCACGATGGAACTCAAGCAGAAGGGAGCTTGACAATGAAGTTAAAGATTCATGTTCCCTGTTAACATTTAATCAGAAGCTGGTCAATAAGAGTCACGCTAACAGCCAAATTACTTATTTTAACAGATGAATGTACCAGATGTAAAAGGTCTTAGAATATTGTACGGTTCTAATGAGTAATATATTTCCCAAGTTTTGTATAGCATTGGATTCCACTTCCCTTTTGGTCTTACTACCAACACTTCATCAACCCATATTCTGGATGTACTATTTACTATAGAAAAGGTCATGTCCACAAGACACATCTCAGCTTTACTGTCAGGCCAAGAACTGATCACCCCCATCTGATGCAGCCTAAGATTCCAATCTGTCCAAAGCAAGATTGGGTTTGATTGAAGTTAGAGGAAGCCTGTGATCTCTGGTGAACCGCAGCCTTTCTCATTCCTCTGAGAACAGAGAGTAAATCTGCTGCTCATCAACAGACAGCTTTCTATCAATAGTGCAGACATTAGCACCTGCCAGAGAAACTCCCTCAGGGATGCTTTAAAAAAAAAATCCTTTATTTAACCAGGCAAGTCAGTTAAGAACAAATTCTTATTTACAATGACTGCCTACCAGGGAACAGTGGTTTAACTGCCTTGTTCAGGGTCAGAATGACAGATTTTTAACTTGTCAGCTCGGGGATTCAATCTAGCAACCTTTCGGTTACTGGCCCAATGCTCTAACCACTAGGCTACCTGCCGCCCCAATGCTGTCAGAATATTGACGAGACAAACCTTGCCTGCAGTGCAGCTAAATCCTGACTTCTCCTCTTTCCCAGCGTTACCTTACCAAAATGTTATACCACCGTGTACCACCCACCTTATCCCTCTGACTACTTTCAAACGGCACATCACCTTGATCTTAGCTATTCATCCTCTCCTCCTGCAACCGACAACCTTCATCTACCCTGCTAACTTCACTTTTCACTAGAACAGCTGCTATAGCTTCTGTCCCTGGCTCATTTTGACTATCACATCATTAGCATTTCTACAGGACCTTCTTACATCCCAGCTCCAGCCAAGGGACAGATGGACGTAAAACCATATGTTCTACACAAGTCTTTCTGTGGCTCTTATCCCAGAGTAAGAGTGTGATAAGGAGTGTGTAGACAGCATTGTAGAGTTTAGGCTGGGCACAAGGCGTGTGGAGCCAGACGTTCAGATCTAAATATGCTATGTAGAACAAACATTCCTCTCGTATGTGTTGAATAAGGAATAACGTCGGCTCTATGCACGGAATTTCTATCCGTAACGTTGGAGAACGTTTTACAACTGAACGTGGCCCTGTTCCATGTCTGCCAGTGACAGATGCTGAATGCGCAACGTGAGGCAGACTGTGATGCAGATCCAGGCTGCTTAGAAATGGAACCATCATTGGTCTGTTTCAGGAGAACAACCTACAGAGGGGATTCAGGTGTACACAACGTTACCCTTCAAGTGCCAGAGAGTAATATAAAATGGCCTTACCCTATAGCTGCTACAGTGTCTGGCTTCTGAAACCTGTCGTCCAAAAGCAGAAACACAAGACGTCTGAGCTGCAGGGCACCTTCCATCTCTAAAACAAACTCCAGCTGTGTTAAAACTGAGACGGATCTTTGTTGTTTGTTCTTCTTCGTGCATTCCGGTTTCAGTGCTGAAGATAGTCTTGGTAGACTCCCACTGGGAGCTGGCAGACCGGGAGAGGAATGAGACGTGGCTACGGACAATGACAGCATTCTGGGCCCAGTCCTCCCATCTCAGCGTGCACTCAGCACAGCTCCTCATGAGTAAGCAAAGCAACTGTTTAGCACATCTCAGCATTAGCCTGGGTCATTATGGTTCTTCTCTTGAATTCACACCACTAGTACAGAATGTATTTTTTTGAATGTCAGAACATGTGGTTTTAAGGGTAGAGAGTGCAAGCGATGAAAGAATGTGAATATTTGTGTCAGCTTGACGTGTAAACTGATGCTTGGAGATACATATCGAAGTAAGTGTGCTTTTTTTTATTTTGATGAGGGGGGAAATATATATTTAAAAAATCCTAATAATTTAAGTGATATACTGTATGGGATGTCAAAACCAGTTATTTCTAGCACCTTGCACCAGACAGATGTGCCACTTCCCCTATCACCCATTTGACTGTCCTATGTCAGACAGTGATGTCATAAAACATATCAGAAACACTTTCCTCATATAATAGTCAATTCCATCGCAGCGTACGCAAAGACTACAGTTTGCTGATTGATTTATGCAACACAATGGGTTAAATCACAGAGATAACAAAATGATGAAATGATGTGCCATGGAGCCAAACATATCATCCTTCCATCCCCTCCGTCCCAACCCAGAATCTACTCTCTCTCCCTCTCTATAATGTGCTCCAGCCTCCCAGAGGATGGAGTGGCACCAGTCCCATTTCTCCCGTCTGTCTCCAGGGTGTTACGCTGGGTAAAAAGAGAACCAGCTGTGTTGCAGGATGACTCTGGATAAAGACACAGTCCAAAATGGAAATATTGTTATTTATCTACAACACACATTTAAATCTCCATAGTCCTTTGGTATGAGTAGCAGTGCCAGAAAACGTCAGAATAGAAGACGGACAAAGATAGTTTTACACAATGAGGTCTGTGCTCTCTACCACACGAGGCACATTATTGAGATGGGCGAAAAAAATGAGAAAGCAGCTACTTAACTCAGTTGATATACGGTACAACTAGGAGAGGGTTTGTTTGCAGCTAGGAGAGGGTTGGTTTGCAGCTAGGAGAGGGGTTTTTTTCAGCTAGGAGAGGGTTTGTTTGCAGCTAGGAGAGGGTTTGTTTGCAGCTAGGAGAGGGTTTGTTTGCAGCTAGGAGAGGGTTTGTTTGCAGCTAGGAGAGGGTTTGTTTGCAGCTAGGAGAGAGTTTGTTTGCAGCTAGGAGAAGGTTTGTTTTCAGCTAGGAGAGGGTTTGTTTTCAGCTAGGAGAGGGTTTGTTTGCAGCTAGGAGAGGGTTTGTTTGCAGTTAGGAGAGGGTTTGTTTGCAGCTAGGAGAGGGTTTGTTTGCAGCTAGGAGAGGGTTTGTTTGCAGTTAGGAGAGGGTTTGTTTGCAGCTAGGAGAGGGTTTGTTTGCAGCTAGGAGAGGGTTTGTTTGCAGCTAGGAGAGGGTTTGTTTGCAGCTAGGAGAGGGTTTGTTTGCAGCTAGGAGAGGGTTTGTTTGCAGCTAGGAGAGAGTTTGTTTGCAGCTAGGAGAAGGTTTGTTTTCAGCTAGGAGAGGGTTTGTTTGCAGCTAGGAGAGGGTTTGTTTGCAGCTAGGAGAGGGTTTGTTTGCAGTTAGGAGAGGGTTTGTTTGCAGCTAGGAGAGGGTTTGTTTGCAGCTAGGAGAGGGTTTGTTTGCAGTTAGGAGAGGGTTTGTTTGCAGCTAGGAGAGGGTTTGTTTGCAGCTAGGAGAGGGTTTGTTTGCAGCTAGGAGAGGGTTTGTTTGCAGCTAGGAGAGGGTTTGTTTGCAGCTAGGAGAGGGTTTGTTTGCAGCTAGGAGAGAGTTTGTTTGCAGCTAGGAGAAGGTTTGTTTTCAGCTAGGAGAGGGTTTGTTTGCAGCTAGGAGAAGGTTTGTTTTCAGCTAGGAGAGGGTTTGTTTTCAGCTAGGAGAGGGTTTGTTTGCAGCTAGGAGAGGGTTTAACTCAGTTGATATACGGTACAACTAGGAGAGGGTTTGTTTGCAGCTAGGAGAGGGTTGGTTTGCAGCTAGGAGAGGGTTTGTTTGCAGCTAGGAGAGGGTTTGTTTGCAGCTAGGAGAGGGTTTGTTTGCAGCTAGGAGAGGGTTTTTTTGCAGCTAGGAGAGGGTTTGTTTGCAGCTAGGAGAGGGTTTGTTTTCAGCTAGGAGAGGGTTTGTTTGCAGCTAGGAGAGGGTTTTTTTGCAGCTAGGAGAGGGTTTGTTTGCAGCTAGCTAGGAGATGGTTTGTTTGCAGCTAGGAGAGGGTTTGTTTGCAGCTAGGAGAAGGTTTGTTTGCAGCTAGGAGAAGGTTTGTTTTCAGCTAGGAGAGGGTTTGTTTGCAGCTAGGAGAGGGTTTGTTTGCAGCTAGGAGAAGGTTTGTTTTCAGCTAGGAGAGGGTTTGTTTGCAGCTAGGAGAGGGTTTGTTTGCAGCTAGGAGAGGGTTTGTTTGCAGCTAGGAGAAGGTTTGTTTTCAGCTAGGAGAGGGTTTGTTTGCAGCTAGGAGAGGGTTTGTTTGCAGCTAGGAGAGGGTTTGTTTGCAGCTAGGAGAGGGTTTGTTTGCAGCTAGGAGAGGGTTTGTTTGCAGCTAGCTAGGAGAGGGTTTGTTTGCAGCTAGGAGAGGGTTTGTTTGCAGCTAGGAGAGGGTTTGTTTGCAGCTAGGAGAGGGTTTGTTTGCAGCTAGCTAGGAGAGGGTTTGTTTGCAGCTAGGAGAGGGTTTGTTTGCAGTTAGGAGAGGATGTGTTTGCAGTTAGGAGAGGGTTTGTAATGCGATCCCTGGACTCTTTGCCAAGACTAATGTCAGCTTTCAGTGTGTTGTTGATCTTTGATCGATACTCAAATCCCAATGCGTCTTAGTTTACACTCTCAGTCAGCTAAAGTACACGCATTAGTGTTGTTTACAACCAGGGCTGTGCAGGAGATGAAGGACCGCCTCTCTCTTCACTTGAGATGCTCCGGCTGGCCAAATAAACCAGACTTATCGGCGATTCATGTAAAAAAAGATAAAGCGTCTCCAAACTCAGGCTGAGTTCCATTATTAACACGATAGTCTTTTATATGCAAAGAATTTATCGCTCTGCAATGCATCAGCCTGCCTGGCTGTATTCAGTTAGCCAAGTGTGCACCAAGCCAAAAACGTCAGGTGCACCTTTGGCTAGGATGGACGTGTACTGTCTAGATGAATCCTCTTGGTACATGGTCTGTGGTACTCTGCAGGTCTGTTAAATATAGTCTAGCTCTCAAGCCAGTCCTGTTCCTTAGATAGCTTGTTGTTGGCCAAAGACAGACCAGGAACCATGCCATGCCATAACTATGGGGCGTTCTGGCTCCTTGAACAACCAGATGTAGATCATATCAATTGGAATAGCCTGGGTTTTTGTTTGGATAAACTTGCAAACCTTGCGAGGGTTGTTTACTGGATTCCTTTCAATGAAAAATCTGTCATTAGTCATTTCTACCAAAATGTACACATCACTTATCATGAAATAAAATTAACATGAGAAGAGGAGAGAAGAATGTAGCTCTTCAACTGACCTGCCACATCCTTTCCAGACAATTGCCAGAACAAACATGACATTTCCAGTGGATGCCATACTGATGGGTCTAACCTTTCAGTTAGGAAGCTACTTCAACACAACACAACACTCCATCACTGAGATGGCTGTGCAGACATGTACCGTTCCTGCATACCAATAACGGCTCATTAAACTTACAGTATGTGCAGGGCCATAAGCCCCATTACGTTTTTCCTGTACTGCATACTAGGTTTTTCTCCTGGCTGATGCCAAATGTTGTCATGACGAGAAAACATACATTTACACTATGACTTATATTGATCTCATTGGACTGTTGACCCTATGTCCTAAATTATCTTTCACAATGTCCATTTCCACTTCTTTTCCCCCAAAAGAGAATGCCTTTAGACATCAAAGCCTTTTCAGTGTCAAATCCTGAGTGTTGAGTCCAAAAAAGTGTGTAACTACAGAGTTACATCTAGTGAAGTGTTCTCAGGTTACAGTACAAAGAACCAAATCAAGATGAGACCAGATTCAGCAATTAACATGGTCACTTTAGCTTACAACGCATAAGAAGAACCACAGTATAAATAACCAGCAATAACATGGTTGACAAACCCTTTTAAGACACTCAAACTGATTTAAGGCACCACTAGCAGGCTATGGTTTCTCATTAGAGAGACCAAACACTGAAGCAATCCTCTGTCTTCCCCCGAAGGTACATGACGTGTGCTCTAACCAAGTTCAGATGCACTGTGGCAGATAGAATCTGTTGCTCATGCCTCTGCATCACACTGGTGTTTGCTATGAAACAAAGATTTGCTTTAAGTGAGTGAGAGTGAGAGTGAGAGTGAGAGTGAGAGTGAGAGTGAGAGAGAGAGAGAGAGAGAGAGAGAGCGTATGTAGAGCTAAGACACCCACATGTGAAGAGAGTTAGTAGGTCTTGCCACAGCTCTAAGCCCAATTCTGGGCAAATAAAATAAAGGGACTTGTTTTTGGCTACATAAACCACCTGGCATGTTGATACAACCAAGATAAATGCCTAGTTGGATCAAGGCCTGACTGCCTAGCTAGAACACATGAGCATGAGTGTCAGGGTTGAGGGTTTGGGCTGATTGATTGCAGGTTATAAAACATTGAGATTACAAGCCCGTAGCCTAGTGTTATTCATTATTGAGAGAGGTCTGCGTAGTTGGCACAGTTTGACCCTGTCTGTCAGTCCAGGAAGGAGGTGTATCGCCTTCCACCTGGTTTTAGATGTTATCTCAGAGGCCAAGCCATGGATCTGACACTGTAGGAATACTATCTCAGAGGGAATAGACTTGCTAGCCAGTGGACTCTGTAAATCCAGACACTTGTATTTATTATAATGATAAAGATTGTACTACCACGGGGAGCAGGCTGATACAATTCAGTAACTTTGGCTCTTGGTTTTCACAGATTAATCTCATCTATACCTACTATCTTCCCATTCCTGCTGCTCTGCTCTCCATCCCCTGCTAGGCTCTCTGCAGCGCAGCGCACATGGTGGGAAAGCCAGAGGGAAATCCCTGTAGGCCTCTGACTTCTCTTTGAAGGCCATGAAGGCTGTGCGGCACGCAGGCAGCTGCCAAGAAGAGTCTACGGAAAGGCAATCCTCTGGCTGTGTTGGGTCACATCATCTTCAACACACACACATGGATGCATGCACGCACACGCACATGCACGCACAATCAGATCACACACACACACACACACACACACATGACCACGCACTCACACAGGGATGGGCAAAAGTGACACACAGATCACTGTAAAGTACCTCAGCTGGATTGCTGCTGTCACATTTATATTTATTGCAAATGATGATAATGAGATACTGAACCCAATGCCTGGACATAAAATCAGTCAATGCAATACTACTACTGGGGAGAAAGATGGCCACACACACTCCTGATCATTAAATACACACCACTGTGTATTTAATCTGCCAAATATTTGAGTGTAAGAATTGAAGTGAGCCACTGTTCTTTATTCGACATTTCTCTTCTATTCTATTACTTTCTTCATAGAACAAACCACAGAGGAGCAGTAGATGGCGCTGCAGTGCGTTAGCTGGAGTGAGTCACTTCGAATTCCTTAACTGATGTTGTTAGAAGCCAATTACATGCCATTTTCAAGAATGTTCTGTTCCTAACCCTGGCAATGCCTTTATTTTATTTTTTTATTCAAAATGACTGATCCCTAAAGGAAAGGAAACTTCAGCCATGTGTCACCATTTTCATTTTGGTAATTTAGCATTTTTTTCTTCGAACCCAACCTCTATGATGATGTTTGGGTTTAACTTGATCGTGAAAAGGCATTAAGGAAAGTATATTATCAATTAAAAATAAACACATATTGGATTATAAGAAGCCCTTTAAAGTAAATTGAAAGTAAATGTTCAATCCCCCATTGATGATTTACACCACAGTGGTAGAGGGGGAGAATATTTATACGGGGTGAGACAACCTTGAGGTGTTATCTGGGTTTACCTGTGACAGTACGAGAGGGAGCAAGGAGAGGACACTGTCTGGCAGTGCTGCTGTACAACTCAATAGGTCATGGCCCCGCTTTCCAAACTGGAACACAAAGAAAATATATTTTTTGCAATGAATGCCCTTCCCAATCACATTTTGTGGTAGAGGCACAGTGGCTGTGAAATGAGACTACCATCACTTCAACAATGAGAACAAATATTCTCTAAAAAAGGAAATGATAGATTAACATGTAAACCAGATTGAGACTTGTTTGTCCGCTTGAAAGTTTGCATCTCATTGAAGTGGGTTGCCGTGGTGACGCTAATTGGTGAGCAGAGTGCAGTGTTGGTTGGGGCTAAACAATAACAGGACAGGTATTTATAGATCAGTGGCTCTTCACTGGAGTGGCAGCCTTAAGATATGGAAAACAGGCACACTGAAGCAATAGGGTCCAGTCGTGACTTCATCTCCCAGAGCAGTCATCCCTCAGGGTCTCTATGCTGCCCCCTACTGATATGCAGTAGCAGTGTGTGGGTAAAATCACTGGGGAAGCCATATTTGCGCATTGGGACGGTGATATATAGGCCTAAAGGCAGAGACAATAAGAAGACACAGTGGCAGAATAAATTCAACCACACCTTTGTTTATCACAAAACTGTTTCCGACATTTTCGAACCACTAAACAACTATTGATTTAGAACCACAGACAGTTACCGCAAGGCGCAAAGAAAACAGGAGCTGCCTCCACTACTCCAGCACCATTTCAACTTCAACATTTCAACATCATCGAGCATCCTGACCGGTTGCATCACCACCTGGTATGGCAACTGCTTATCATCTGACCGTAAGGCGCTACAGAGGGTAGTGGGAACGGCCCAATACATCACTGGGGCCAAGCTTCCTTACATCCAGGACCTATATAATAAGCGGTGTCAGAGGAAAGCCCATAAAATTGTCAGAGACTCCAGTCACCCAAATCATAGACTGTTTTCTCTGCTGTCGCACGGCAAGCGGTACCGGAGCGCCAAGTCTAGGACCAAAAGGCTCCTTAACAGCTTCTACACCCAAGCCATAAGACTGCTGAACAATTAATAAAATCGCCACAAGACAATTTACATTGACCCCCTCCCTTTTGTACACTGCTGCTACTCGCTGTTTGTTATCTATGCATAGTCACTTCGCCACCACCTGTATGTACAGATTACCTCAACTAGCCTGTACCCCCGCACACTGACTCGGTACCGGTGTCCCCTGTATATATCCTCGTTACTGTTATTCTTATTGTGTTACTTTTTATTATTACTTTTTATTTTAGTTTACTTGGTAAATATTATCTTAACTCTTCTTGAACGGCATTGTTAGTTAAGGGCTTGTAAGTAAGCATTTCACGGTAATGCCTACACTTGTTGTAATAGGCGCATGTTGACAAATACAGTTTGATTGATTTGATCATCAAATCACCTCTGCTTAGTTTAATACAGTGACAACTAAAAGATACCAAAACCTATTTAGTCCAATCAACGTAGGCTAAATAGGATGTGGATATCCATGGTTCTGATTTCTGTGTAGGTGTGTTTGTTCGTGCAAGTAGAAAAACATGTTGACTCACCCTACTTGTAGAGAAACATCAATGCCATCCTCCTCTCTTTCATGTTGATGAAACTATCACTCTGTCATACAGTACACACTTTATTTTTTGTTGTCCTAGGCTACCTGGCTAAAATGCTTGCTTGCTAGCCTAACCTCTAGTCATGGCCAACGTTAGGTAGTTAATATTAGCCTTCGACATCTAGCTACCGTACATATTGAACTTCCATCGGATCAGAATTGCCATTATAATCAAGGCTTCACTTGGCATCCATGAATACACGCCACTGCTGAAAAGAGTGGGCATTTAGAAAGGAACCATATAAGGAGAAGTGGGGGTTTCAAAAGGAACCATATAAGGAGAAGTGGGGGTTTCAAAAGGTACCATATAAGGAGAAGTGGTTTCAAAAAGGTAAGGAGAAGGAGAAGTGGGGGTTTCTAAATCAAATCAAATCCAATTTTATTTGTCACTTACACATGGTTAGCAGATGTTAATGCGAGTGTAGCGAAAAGCTTGTGCTTCTAGTTCCGACAATGCAGTAACAACCAACGAGTAAACTAACGTAACAATTTCACAACAGCTAAAGGGATGAAGAATATGTACATAAAGATATATGAATGAGTGATGGTACAGAACGGCATAGGCAAGATGCAGTAGATGGTATTGAGTACAGTATATACATATGAGATGAGTAATGTAGGGTATGTAAACATTATATTAAGTGGCATTGATATACATGTATTACATAAAGATGGCAAGATGCAGTAGATGGTTTCGAGTACAGTATATACATATGAGATAATATAATGTTTACATACGCTACATTAATTATCTCATATGTATATACTGTACTCGATACCATCTACTGCATCTTGCCATCTTTATGTAATACATGTATATCTAGCCACTTTAAACCATGCCACTTAATATAATGTTTACATACGCTACATTAATTAAGTGGCATTGTTTAAAGTGGCTAGTGATACATTTTTTTGAGATTGAAAAACAGCTTCTGTCTCTCGGTCCCTGCTTTGATGCACCTGTACTGACCTCGCCTTCTGGATGATAGCGGGGTGAACAGGCAGTGGCTCGGGTGGTTGTTGTCCTTGATGATCTTTATGGCCTTCCTGTGACATTGGGTGGGGTAGGTGTCCTGGAGGGCAGGTAGTTTGCCCCCAGTGATGCGTTGTGCAGACCTCACTACCCTCTGGAGAGCCTTACAGTTGTGGGTGGAGCAGCTGCCGTACCAGGCGGTGATACAGCCCGACAGGATGCTCTCGATTGTGGATTGTAAAAGTTTGTGAGTGCTTTTGGTGACAAGCCAAATTTCTTCAGCCTCCTGAGGTTGAAGAGGCACTGCTGCGCCTTCTTCACCACGCTGTCTGTGTGGGTGGATCAATTCAGTTTGTCCGTGATGTGTACGCCGAGGAACTTAAAACTTTCTACCCTCTCCACTACTGTCCCGTCGATGTGGATAGGGGGGTGCTCCCTCTGCTGTTTCCTGAAGTCCAAGATCATCTCCTTTGTTTTGTTGACATTGAGTGTGAGGTTATTTTCCTGACACCACACTCCGAGGGCCCTCACCTCCTCCCTGTAGGCCGTCTCGTCGTTGTTGGAACTCAAGCCTACCACTGTAGTGTCGTCTGCAAACTTGATGATTGAGTTGGAGGCATGCATGGCCACGCAGTCGTGGGTGAACAGGGAGTACAGGAGAGGGCTCAGAACGCACCCTTGTGGGGCCCCAGTGTTGAAGATCAGCGGGGTGGAGATGTTGTTACCTACCCTCACCACCTGGGGGCAGCCTGTCAGGAAGTCCAGAAACCCAGTTGCACAGGGCGCGGTCGAGACACAGGGTCTTGAGCTTGATGACGAGTTTGGAGGGTACTATGGTGTTAAATGAGGAGCTGTAGTCGATGAACAGCATTCTCACATAGGTATTCCTCTTGTCCAGATGGGTTAGGGCCGTGTGCAGTGTGGTTGCGATTGCGTCATCTGTGGACCTATTGGGGCAGTAAGCAAATTGGAGTGGGTCTAGGGTGTTAGGTAGGGCGGAGGTGATATGGTCCTTGACTAGTCTCTCAAAGCTCTTCATGATGACGGAAGTGAGTGCCAAGGGGCGGTAGTCGTTTAGCTCAGTTACCTTAGCTTTCTTGGGAACAGGAACAATGGTGGCCCTCTTGAAGCATGTGGGAACAGCAGACTGGGATAAGGATTGATTGAATATGTCCGTAAACACACCAGCCAGCTGGTCTGCGCATGCTCTGAGGATGGTAGCACAATCGATATGCTGATAGAATTTAGGGAGTCTTGTTTTCAGATTAGCCTTGTTAAAATCCCCAGCTACAATGAATGCAGCCTCAGGATATGTGGTTTCCAGTTTACATAGAGTCAAATAAAGTTTGTTCAGGGCCATTGATGTGTCTGCTTGGGGGGGGAATATATGCGGCTGTGATTATATTAGAAGAGAATTCTCTTGGTAGATAATGCGGTCGACATTTGATTGTGAGGAATTCTAAGTCAGGTCAACAGCAGGACTTGAGTTCCTGTATGTTGTTATGATCACACCACGTCTCGTTAATCATAAGGCAAACTGCGCGATGCGTGAAGAAACCAGCTGGCTGTACCGACTCGATAGCGTGTCTCGAGTGAGCCATGTTTCCGTGAAGCAAAGAATGTTACAGTCTCTGATATCTCTCTGGAATGCTACCCTTGCTCGGATTTTATCAACCTTGTTGTCAAGAGACTGGACATTGGCGAGTAGTATGCTAGGGAGCGGTGCGCGATGTGCCCGTCTCCGGAGCCTGACCAGAAGACCGCTTCGTCTGCCCCTTTTACGGCGTCGTTGTTTTGGTTCGCTGGCTGGGATCCGATCCATTGTCCTGGGTGGTGGGCAAAACACAGGATCCGCTTCGGGAAAGTCGTATTCCTGGTCGTAATGATGGTGAGTTGACGTTGCTTTATGTCCAGTAGTTCCTCCCGACTGTATGTAATAAAACCTAAGATTACCTGGGGTACCAATGTAATAAATTACATGTAAAAAAACAAAATACTGCATAGTTTCCTAGGAACGCGAAGCGAGGCGGCCATCTCTGTCGGCGCCGGAAGGAACCATATAAGGAGAAGTGGGGGTTTCTAATGGAACCATATAAGGAGAAACCCGGCCAATTGTGCACCGCCCTACAGTACTCACAATCACGCCCAGTTGTGATACAGCCTGGATTCGAACCAGGGTGTCTGTAGTGTCGCCTCTAGCACTGAAATGCACTACCTTAGACCGCTGCGCCACTCGGGAGCCCAGCACTAGAAGCGCTGGAATTCCATAACTACCAGAACTGCCATGACTTGATATTTCAATTATTATTATTATTTCAAATTTTCAATAATAAATAATACATTGTAAAATGTATGAATTTTGTTACAAGTTAAGGTAGCTATGTGCCAATTCAATGGAGCCAGATGAATAAAAATATATGCCATTTAACAGACGCTTTTATCCAAAGCGACTTAGTCCTGCGTGCATACTTTTTACATATGGGCGGCTCCAGGAATCAAACCCACAACTCTGACGATGAAAGCGCCATGCTCTACCAACTAAATCACACAGATTACATTTATTCTTAAACTAAATTGCCCTTTTAATCAAGACAATTTCGTTTCATGAAGGTGCAATAATCTGTACTATGAGCGTTAGTTAATTTATGTTCCTGTAATCAGCATACCCAGGGTGCGTGTCTGTCCCACTGAGTAACTTGATGCCTAGTTATGACATTACGTACGAGCACATGACAATATTCCTCTTCCCATAGATGCCTGAGGCAGATGATTTTCCTTCTGTAAATTACGACCAAGAGGTAGATCGGGTGTAAACATGTCTAGACAATGGGCTGCCTGTATGACTCAAGAGCTGACCTCTTCCTGACACAACAACTCTGCTATCTCAGCAGGGGTTTGATTCTGTGTAACCCACAAGGCCTACTGGCAGTGGATTGGTTTCACAATAGTGTAGAAATCAATACTTGTCCCCTATAGATTCTTCAAAATACACATGATGCCAACACTAAATCTTTGTCCCTTTGAACTGACACAGCATATCTATTTCATAGGTTCCTTGTGTACCACAAGGTTAAACCCCTAGTGAGCATGAGGCCACCTCTGTTGGGGCCGAGGCGACAGCTCAAAGCCTGCATCGCCCGAGTTCACTTGCAGTCCACTGAATTGGCATGCACCGTGTCACCACCTAGGGCAGGAAGTGAGCCACATAGTGCACATGACTAAGCACTGAGTGTCAACGTAGTAAGAATTCCACCCTATCCTGGGGGTTAAAAGTGTCCTCATGGATCCATGGTCTATTGTGTTTGTCCTCGTGGTTTGTGTAGATGCAATTTGATGCTAAGTAGCTGAGCCATGTCAAATCCGATTACAATGCAGACTCATTTGAGACTTGTTGGGACACATCTGTAGAAAAAAACTAACAGACATGGGAGGCAAAGCCTGTGATCTGCTTGTTATCTGGATCATTCATGAGAAGACACAGACAGTGGTGAGATAAAAAAAAAATCATTATGTCCCTTCAGGAAATAGTAATACTTAAAAGCAGTTGAGCACAACAGGAGTTAGAACAGTAGAAGTTGAAATTGAAAAACCCACAGTGGTGACGGAAAGAGGATTGTGGGGAATGGGAAAAAACTAGAATGTATGTGGAATAGAGAAAAAAATGGTATGTTACCACATTAAACATTTATAACTTTGAACCTCAATAAACACTCACTGACTCACCACCAGTAAGCCAGAGGAGGTCAACTGTATGTCTAAAAATAGCTGATAGTACTCGCCAAAAAAAGCTGGAAAAAAATACAGGAAAAAAAGCCTCCTTTTCCATGTGTGCTTAGGCCATATGGGTCTCACCACACTCAGAACTGCACAAAAGAAAACAGTGTGAGACTGACTACTGCAGCACTGCAGAAAGAGGAGGGGGACTTCCTCATCCTTAACTCTTCTTCTTCCCCGCCCCCCAAAATTCCCCCATTTCAAACACCGTAAATTTCCCATAAGTCTAATAAATTCTCCAGTGGCCATGACTGAGAACTTCACACATGGCGTCTGACCCTCCCAGGGCCCAGGCAGCGGAGCGGGCCGCTGCACTCAGCATTGGGTCAGTGGAGGAGGGGGCGGCTGGACCAGCCGACCGCAGACAGAAATAGCCTTCCGCTTGGCCGTTGGCATGTTGGGACTCATGGCGTGGGCCTGGGAGGAGGGAGGGAGTATCTGTTTTGGTCTACAATCACAGTTGGGGAGTACTGCTCTGCTTTCCAGATGGCACGTTTCCATTCAAACAATGTTACTGGGAGAGTTTGAGGTCTTAATTTAGTCCAACTAAAATAACCTATGAGGCAGATACTACTGCAATGGCACAGATATACTACACAACACAATGACCTGTGGTCCAATATTACCAAATGGGGATGTAGCCTATACTTCTTGATATTTTACTCTTTCAAATTCTAGTATATACATTTCCTTCTGAAAGGATTCATATTTCATACTTATTCCACATTTTGTTGTGTTACAGCCTGAATTAAAATGGGATTAAATCTTCTTTTTTTTTTTACTCATCCTCTACACACAACACCCCATAATGACAAAGTGAAAACGTGTTTTTAGAAATGTTTGCAAATTTATTGAAAATGAAATACAGAATTATCTCATTTATATAAGTATTCACATCCCTGAGTCAATACATGTTTGAACACCCTTTGGCAGTGATTACAGCTGTGATTTTTTTCTGGGTAAGAACTGGATTGTACAATATTTGCCCATTATTCTTTTTAAACTCTTCAAGCTCTGTCAAGTTGGTTGTTGATCATTGCTAAACAGCCATTTTAAAGTCTTAGCACAGATTTGAATGCCGATTTCAGTCAAAACTGTAACAAGGCCACTCAGGAATATTCAATGTCATTTTTGTATGCAGCTCCGGTGCACATTTGGCCTTGAGTTTTAGGTTATTGTCCTACTGAAAGGTCAATTTGTCTCCCAGTGTCTGTTGACAGCAGACTGAACCAGATTTTGCATGTGCTTAGCTCTATTCTGTTTCTTTTTATAAAAAAAAACAAGCTTTGCCGACGACAAGCATATCCATAACATGATGCAGCCACAACCATGCTTGAAAATATGAAGAGTGGTACTCAGTGATGTGTTGTGTTGTATTTGCCACAAACATAATGCTTTGCATTTAAGTTTATTTCCTTGCAACATTTTTCGCAGTATTACTTTAGTGCCATGTTGCAAACAGGATGCATGTTTTAGAATATTTTATTCTGTACGGGCTTCCTTCTTTTCACTCTGTCAATTAGCTTAGTATTGTGGAGTAACTACAATGTTGTTGATCCATCCTCAGTTTTCTCCTATCACAGCCATTAAACTTGAACTCTTTTAAAGTCACCATTGGCCTCATGGTGAAATCCCTGAACGGTTACCTTCCTCTGGGTGTGTAGTGACTGGGTGTATTGATACATCATCCAAAGTGTAATAATAACTTCACCATGCTCAAAGGGATATGCAATGTCTATTTTCTTTGTTTTACCCATCTACCAATAGCTGACCTTCTTTGCCCAGGCATTGGAAAACTTCCTTGGTCTTTGTGGTTGAATCTGTTTTTGAAATTGATTGCTCGACAGGGACCTTACAGATCATTTTATGTGTGGGGTACAGAGATGAGGTAGTCATTCAAAAATCAAAACTATTATTGCACACAGAGTGGGTCCATGCAACATTTGTATTCCTGAACTTATTTAGGCTTGCCATAACAAAGGGGTTGATTATTTATTGACTCAAGACATTTCAGATTTTTATCTTTAATGACTTAGTAAACATTTCTAAAAACAATTCTAATTTGACATTATGAGGTATTGTGTGTAGGCCAAAGAAACAAAATATAATTGTAATACACTTTAAATTCTGGCTGTAACTATACATCAGCAAGGGCATTGAAGATGAAACGTGGCTGGGTCTTTCAGCATGACAATGATCCCAAACACACCGCCCGGGCAACAAAGGAGTGGCTTCGTAAGAAGCATTTCAAGGTCCTGGAGTGGCCTAGCCAGTTTCCAGATCTCAACCCCATAGAAATCTTTGGAGGGAGTTGAAAGTCCGTGTTGCCCAGCAACAGCCCCAAAACATCACTGCTCTAGAGGAGATCTGCATGGAGGAATGGGCCAAAATACCAGCAACAGTGTGTGAAAACCTTGTGAAGACTTACAGAAAACGTTTGACCACTGTCATTGCCAACAAAGGGTATATAACAAAGTATTGAGATAAACTTTTGTTATTGACCAAATACTTATTTCCCACCATAATTTGCAAATAAATTCATTAAAAATCCTACAATGTGATTTTCTGGATTTTTTTTCTCATTTTGTCTGTCATAGTTGAAGTGTACCTATGATGCAAATTACAGGCCTCTCTCATATTTTTAAGTGGGAGAACTTGCACAATTGGTGGCTGACTAAATACTTTTTTGCCACACTATATATACACTACATGACCAAAAGTATGTGGACACCTGCTCGTCGAACATCTCATTCCAAAATCATTAATATGGAGTTGGTCTCCCCTTTGCTGCTATAACAGCCTCCACACTTCTGGGAAGGCTTTCCACTAGATGTTGGAACGTTGCTGCGGGGACTTCTATTCAGCCACAAGAGCAATAGTGAGGTCGGGCACTGATGTTGGGCGATTAGGCCTGGCTCGCAGTCAGTCGTTCCAATTCATCCCAAAGGTGTTCAATGGGGTTGAGGTCAGGGCTCTGTGCAGGCCAGTCAAGTTCTTCCACGCCGATCTCAAGAAACCATATCTTTATGGACCTCACTTTGTGCATGGGGCATTGTGATGCTGAAACTGGAAAATGCTTTCTCCAAATAGTTTGCACAAAGTTGGAAGCACAGAATCATCTAGAATGTTGTATTCTGTAGCGTTAAGATTTCCCTTTACTGGAACTAAGTGGCCTACCCCAAACCATGAAAAACAGCCCCAGACTATTATTCCTCCACCAAACTTCACAGTTGGCACTATGCATTGGGGCAGGTAGAGTTCTCCTGGTATCCACCAAACCCAGATTCGTCTGTCAGACTGCCAGATGGTGAAGAGTGATTCATCACATCAGAGAACGCGTTTCCACTACTCCAGAGCCCAATGCCAGCAAGCTTTACACCAGTCCAGCCGACGCTTGGCATTGCACATGGAGATCTTAGGCTTGTGTGTGGCTGTTCGGCCATGGAATCCCATTTCATGAAGCTCCCGACAAACAGTACTTGTGCTGACGTTGCTTCCAGAGGATGTTTGGAGTTCGGTAGATTATTTTTATGCACTACCCGCTTCAGCACTTGGCGGCCCCATTCTGTGAGCTTGTGTGGCCTACCACTGAGCCGTTGTTGCTCCTAGACGTTTCCACTTCACAATAACAGCACTTACAGTTGACCGGGGCAGCTCTAGAAGGGCTGAAATGTGACCAACTGACTTGTTGGAAAGGTGGCATCCTATAACGGTGCCACGTCGTTGAAAGTCACTTAGCTCTTCAGTAAGGCCATTCTACTGCCAATGTTTGTCTATGGAGATTGCATGGCTGTGTGCTTGATTTTATATACAGTGGGGAGAACAAGTATTTGATACACTGCCGATTTTGCAGGTTTTCCGGTGTTAGGTTTTCCGGTGTTTCCGGTGTTAGAGGTCTGTAATTTTTATCATATGTACACTTCAACTGTGCTAAAAAAATAAAAAACAGAAAATCACATTGTATGATTTTTAAGTAATTAATTTGCATGACATAAGTATTTGATCACCTACCAACCAGTAAGAATTCCGGCTCTCACAGACCTGTTAGTTTTTCTTTAAGAAGCCCTCCTGTTCTCCACTCATTACCTGTATTAACTGCACCAGTTTGAACTCGTTACCTGTATAAAAGACACCTGTCCACACACTCACTCAAACAGACTCCAACCTCTCCACAATGGCCAAGACCAGAGAGCTGTGTAAGGACATCAGCGATAAAATTGTAGACCTGCACAAGGCTGGGGTGGGCTACAGAACAATAGGCAAGCAGCTTGGTGAGAAGGCAACAACTGTTGGCGCAATTATTAGAAAATGGAAGAAGTTCCAGATGATGGTCAATCACCCTTTGTCTGGGGCTCCATGCAATATCTTACCTCGTGGGGCATCAATGATCATGAGGAAGGTGAGGGATCAGCCCAGAACTACATGGCAGGACCTGGTCAATGACCTGAAGAGAGCTGGGACCACAGTCTCAAAGAAAACCATTAGTAACACACTACGCTGTCATGGTTTAAAATCCTGCAGCGCATTCAAGGTCCCCCTGCTCAAGCCAGCGCATGTCCAGGCCCATCTGAAGTTTGCCAATGACCATCTGGATGATCCAGAGGAGGAATGGGAGAAGGTCATGTGGTCTGATGAGACAAAAATAGAGCTTTTTGGTCTAAACACCACTCACCGTGTTTGGAGGAAGAAGGATGAGTACAACCCCAAGAACACCATCCCAACCATGAAGCATGGAGATGGAAACATCATTCTTTGGGGATGCTTTTCTGCAAAGGGGACAGGACGACTGCACCGTATTGAGGGGAGGATGGATGGGGCCATGCATCGCGAGATCTTGGCCAGCAACCTCCTTCCCTCAGTAAGAGTATTGAAAATGGGTCGTGGCTGGGTCTTCCAGCATGACAACGACCCGAAACACACAGCCAGGGCAACTAAGGAGTGGCTCCGTAAGAAGCATCTCAAGGTCCTGGAGTGGCCTAGCCAGTCTCCAGACCTGAACCCAATAGAAAATCTTTGGAGGGAGCTGAAAGTCCGTATTGCCCAGCGACAGCCCCGAAACCTGAAGGATCTGGAGACGGTCTGTATGGAGGAGTGGGCCAAAATCCCTGCTGCAGTGTGTGCAAACCTGGTCAAGAACTACAGGAAACGTTTGATCTCTGTAATTACAAACAAAGGTTTCTGTACCAAATATTAAGTTCTGCTTTTCTGATGTATCAAATACTTATGTCATGCAATAAAATGCAAATTCATTACTTAAAAATCATACAATGTGATTTTCTGGATTTTTGATTTTTAGATTCCGTCTCTCACAGTCGAAGTGTACCTATGATAAAAATTACAGACCTCTACATGCTTTGTAAGTAGGAAAACCTGTAAATCGGCAGTGTATCAAATACTTGTTCTCCCTCAGGAATGGGTGTGGCTGAAATAGCCGAATCCAATCATTTGAAAGGGTGTCCAAGTACTTTTGTGTATATAAAGGGTATATATACATGTATATATATATATTTCAAACATGTAAAAGTAGCAATGGAGACAAGATGCTAGAGAAAAAAAAAATGTATAGTGTGAGGACAAAATGAAAATCTTTCTCTTGAAAGAAAGTTGTTTCTTAGAAGTCCAAAGAGGCCATGGAGATGGGCCTTAATGTGTTTGTTAGTGGACAGAGTGCTGCTGACCCTAAGTGTCCTTTGTGTAACACAATCACCAGCCTGCAATCCCGCTGACTCAGTGGGAAATGCGTTCGATTCACTGCTCATCACTAGCACTCACTGCCCTTAGATTGACATGCTGTTCATGTTACTGAAATTGATGCTGTGCCATGGAAATGTAATGCTGGGAATCAGGTCTAACTGCATAGGGAATCGGGATTATGTCAACTGGGAACATTCCACTGGAGGGTAGTACAGTGGGGCAAAAAAAGTATTTAGTCAGCCACCAATTGTGCAAGTTCTCCCACTTAAAAAGATGAGAGAGGCCTGTAATTTTCATCATAGGTACACTTCAACTATGACAGACAAAATGAAGAAAAGAAAATCCAGAAAATCACATTGTAGGATTTTTAATGAATTTATTTGCAAATTATGGTGGAAAATAAGTATTTGGTCAATAACAAAAGTTTATCTCAATACTTTGTTATATACCCTTTGTTAGCAATGATAGAGGTCAAACGTTTTCTGTAAGTCTTCACAAGGTTTTCACACACTGTTGCTGGTATTTTGGCCAATTCCTCCATGCGGATCTCCTCTAGAGCAGTGATGTTTTGGGGCTGTTGCTGGGCAACACATACTTTCAACTCCCTCCAAAGATTTTCTATGGGGTTGAGATCTGGAGACTGGCTAGGCCACTCCAGGACCTTGAAATGCTTCTTACGAAGCCACTCCTTCGTTGCCCGGGCAGTGTGTTGTTTGGATCATTGTCATGCTGAAAGACCCAGCCACGTTTCATCTTCAATGCCCTTGCTGATGGAAGGAGGTTTTCACTCAAAATCTCGCGATACATGGCTCCATTCATTCTTTCCTTTACACGGATCAGTCGTCCTGGTCCCTTTGCAGAAAAACAGCCCCAAAGCATGATGTTTCCACCCCCATGCTTCACAGTAGGTATGGTGTTATGTGGATGCAACTCAGCATTCTTTGTCCTCCAAACACGATGAGTTGAGTTTTTAGCAAAAAGTTATATTTTGGTTTCATCTGACCATATGACATTCTCCCAATCTTCTTCTGGATCATCCAAATGCTCTCTAGCAAACTTCAGACGGGCCTGGACATGTACTGGTTTAAGCAGGGGCACCCCCCTGGCACTGCAGGATTTGAGTCCCTGGCGGCATAGTGTGTTACTGATGGTAGGCTTTGTTACTTTGGTCCCAGCTCTCTGCAGGTCATTCACTAGGTCCCCCCATGTGGTTCTGGGATTTTTGCTCACCGTTCTTGTGATCATTTTGACCCCACGGGGTGAGATCTTGCGTGGAGCCCCAGATCGAGGGAGATTATCAGTGGTCTTGTATGTCTTCCATTTCCTAATAATTGCTCCCACTGTTGATTTCTTCAAACCAAGCTGCTTACCTATTGCAGATTCAGTCTTCCCAGCCTGGTGCAGGTCTACAATTTTGTTTCTGGTGTCCTTTGACAGCTCTTTGGTCTTGACCATAGTGGAGTTTGGAGTGTGACTGTTTGAGGTTGTGGACAGGTGTCTTTTATACTGATAACAAGTTCAAACAGGTGCCATTAATACAGGTAATGAGTGGAGGACAGAGGAGCCTCTTAAAGAAGAAGTTACAGGTCTGTGAGAGCCAGAAATCTTGTTTGTTTGTAGGTGACCAAATACTTATTTTCCACCATAATTTGCAAATAAATTCATTAAAAATCCTACAATGTGATTTTCTAGATTTTTTTTCTCATTTTGTCTGTCATAGTTGAAGTGTTCCTATGATGAAAATGACAGGCCTCTCTCATCTTTTTAAGTGGGAGAACTTGCACAATTGGTGGCTGACTAAATATATCTCATGAGGTGGGAACATGTTGTGCAAACAAATTCACTAGAACCAACATTCCACTCAACCCAAATGAGGAACAAATGTTTGCCATGACTATCTGAATCATGTTCACACAGAAAACATGTTGCTCTTGTAGTATTCATATTACATTCAAGTCTGTCCGCATGGGCCCAGCAAAGTGCTGTATACACTTACGATTCCCCAGAAAAGATTAGGAATAACATTTATTCATTGGAATAAATGGTAACAATAACAGCGTCAGAACAGTGTAACAGGCCTCCTGCCTGAATACGGACAGACAGCACAGTAGGACTGAGAAAACACAAACCAGAACACCAAGGAACCACCATTTCTGGCCTGCCCTCTCCCTGCGCTGTGCTGCCTCACTATGAATACACAGAGATGGGTAGTATTTATTTATTTATGTTACATGTATTTGGGGCGGCAGGGTAGCCTAGTGGTTAGAGTGTTGGGCTAGACCCCGAAAGGTTGCAAGTTCAAATCCCGGAGCCGACAAGGTACAAATCTGTCGTTCTGCCCCTGAACAGGCAGTTAACCCACTGTTCCTAGGCCGTCATTGAAAATAAGAATTTGTTCTTAACTGACTTGCCTAGTTAAATAAAGGTAATATAAAAATAAAAAATGGAAATGCACAATTAAGTATTTTGTCATTTGAATTACACTGGGCCGAACTATACCAATGTAATTGTTTTCAAAATACGAAAAACTTTTCTTTATCATTTTTTTTATAGCGGTTCACATTTTGTGCCCCCCCCCTTTACCCTGCATCGGTATCAGAAGTCTGATGGCACTATGGTGTGATAAGAACACCTGCTAAATGAACTAAATATACACTGAGTGTACAAAACATTAAGAACACCTGCTCTATCCATGACCTAGACTAACAAGGTGAATCCAGGTGAAAGCTATTATCCCTTATTGACGTCCACTTCAATAAAATTCACTTCAATCGGAGTAGATGAAGGGGAGGAGACAGGTTAAATAATTATTTTTAAGCCTTGAGACAATTGAGACATGGATTGTGTGCCATTCAAAACGTGAATGGGCAAGACAAAATATTTAAGTGCTTTTGAACGGGATATGGTAGTAGCTGTCAGGTGTGAGTGTGTCAAGAACTGTAACGCTGCTGGATTTTTCATGCTCAAGAGTTTCCCGTTTGTATCAAGAATGGTCCACCACCCAAAGAACATTCAGCCAACTTGACACAACTATGGGAAGCATTGGAGTCAATATGGGCCAGCAACCTTTTGAAATGCTTTCCTCACCTTGTAGAGTCCATGCCCTGACACATTGAGGCTGTTCTGCAGACAAAGGGGGCACAACTCAATATTAGGAATTTTTATGCCCTAAGCTCTAAGTTCCTCAGTGCAACACATCACTAAGGATCTATCATGGTCCAAACACACCAACACAGTTGGTGAAGAGGGCACGACAGGTGGCTGAAAATATTTGGCATGGGACATCAGATCCTCAAAAAGTTCTACAGCTGCACAATCGAGAGCATCTTGACTGACTGCATCACCGTTTGGTATGGCAACTGCTTGGCATCTGACCGCAAGTCACTACAGAGGGTAGTGCGTATCTCCCAGTGTATCACTGGGGTCGAGCTCCCTTCCATCCAGGAACTCAATACAGTTGTTCTTCCTTTAAAAGTGGCGGCGTACTGTAGCACAACTTGCAGGGTGCCGCAGAATTCTATGGCACGTTATTTAAGTGTCAGCCATTGTTGCCAGAATGACACAATTTACCACAATATGCCACCATCTACCACAAAATGGTAGCGGCATAAGTTCAAAACTTTTAAAGGAAGAACCACTGTACCAGGCGGTGTCAGAAGAAGGCCCAAAGTCTCCAGTCACCCAAGCCACAGACTGTTCTCTCTGCTCCCGCACGGCAAGCAATGCACCAGGTCTAGGTCCAAAAGGCTTCTTAACAGCTTCTACCCCCAAGAAATAAGACTCTTGAACAGCTAATCAAAGGGCTACCCAGACCCCTCTTTTACACTGCTGCTACTCTCTGTTATTATCTATGCATAGTCATTTTAACTCGACCTACATGTACATATTACCTCAATTACCTCGACTAACCGGTGCCCCTGCACATTGACTCTGTACCGGTACCCCCTGTATATAGCCTCGCTATTGTTATTTTACTGCTGCTTTTAAATTATTCGTTACTTTTATTTGACATTTTTACTTAACACTTTTTTTCTTAAAACTTCTTAAAGCATTGTTGGTTAAGGGCTTGTAAGTAAGCATTTCACTGTAAGATCTACACCTGTTGTATTCGGTGTATGTGACAAATACAATTTGATTCGATTTCTATCTTATCTTTTACTCTGCATTGTTGGAAATGGACTCTCGATGCAAACTTAACTTCTCACCAGCCCTGCAAAAACACTGCAGCATGAACTACTGAACGAGTGTGAGAACATTGATGCTGTCCAGGCTAGCTGCTTCAATAAACAGACTTTAATATACAACTCTGCCCTTTCACAGACCCTAAACACACTTCTTCCATTAGTTGCAATGGGCTCATTTCATATTGCCAGATACACCAACATCGACAGAAAACGGTAGCAAAGAAGAAAAGGAGTGTGCAATTTTCCAGGTGGTCTGCCCTTCAAGAGTTTGTCATTGATTTGACAATTTACTTTGTATAGCATTGCATCTGCAACAGTGCAACAGAGATGAAATAAACGATGAAAGGAAGTTTATGACAGTGGACAGTCATGTAACATACATGTATTCCTTCTCTCTCAAATTCAACAGAAAGTGCAGAACACACAGCACCTCTCGCTCCCTCTCTCTCTCTCTGCATTCATTGGCTGTCATCTCCCCAGAGCTGATTGACTTCCTGCCTCCACTTTGGAAAACAGAAAAGTTACCCCGATTACAACCGTTTCCTTCCTTCCTCCATCCCTCACAGTGCTGCTGGCTCAGATGGATACATGATTTTCTCAGGCCCTACACCCACAGTCACATCCATGTGCATCATACAGTGGGGAAAGGGTGCTGGGAGAGCAATCTGGCTCAATCTAGAAACTGTTTTCCCTTGAGAGACGCTTATGGTTACATGGGTTTGAGTGGGATTTCAAAACGAATGATGTGTGAAAAGACTTCAAATATATGTTGTGTGTGTTGACAGTGTTAAGCAGCATATAAACGCCCAGAGTTTTAACAGAACATCTGGGGGCATATTGATGTTGTGAACTCTCATGCTGACCTCTGTGATACTGAACAAGATCAACAGGTGTTTAAAAACATAATACTCCAAAAGCTTACACATGTTCATGACCTTGAGCGGCACATATTTTCAGCATTTGGAGTTAATCATTAAAGCGTCAGTCAGCGGTAGAAACAATAAGGAACTAGAAACAGAGCTGCCATGTCTATCAACATCATCTTGATTTGATTTGACAATAACAAAGCGCGGTTCCCCACCTCTAGTTCGGTAAAAAGTTAAGGGATGGCGCTGGGAAAATGTAACCTCTCTCAAATTCATAGACATAGCTATGGACTCAACGAATGACAATCCATGATATCAAAATGATCGTTTTAACCATGTTTGTCTACCTTTTCTTTGTTTACAAATGTTGAAAACACGCTTATATTTTGGGTTCCGATGTGGTATGACAGTTGAACTAAGCACATGAAGCACTAGAATCATTGCGTACATATCATGCATTTATAAGTCAAAAATGGATGTAGTGACTGCTGATTGCGCCTTTTAACATTTAAAAGACTTCATCATATAAGAACTCTACATCTAATCTAATCTAGCTCAAATCACCCCACTACGAGCTGAACTTAATTGGTGACGTCTGGGGCTATTGTCAAATAGATAGACACTATTTCAAAATGTCAGGTGTGTTAGGTTACCTAATAAATTATCAGAAAAGTTGCATGGTATTGTGTTGTTAAAAACTGGTCACGCACATTCGTTTTTCAACATAAACTCAACATACAAAACCTGCCATTATCGTGAAAATAGGCTGTCAAGATCTGCCATTATGTTTTTGCCAAATCTAGCCCCTTGACATTGTATCCAATGTTCATCACTTATTATTGCACCGTTACAATGCATCACCAAAGCAACCGGTGGCAGTGGTGCATTCTGAAACAGCCATGAAAAACAGTGACAGTAGAATTATTGAAACATTGACATGCAAATCTTACCGATTTTCCTTTGAGTTCGTTGGTATTTGTCTCGATGGAACGGAATTGTCGCTTGTTTGAGATGATTAATAAATAAATAGCTATTTGTTTTTCTTCGGTGAAAGTGAAATTGTTGGTCTTGGAAAAAGATGGCTGCTCCTCGGCTGGAGTCGATGATGTAATCTGAATTTAACCCTTTGATGTGTTCAATGGATAGGGTTTAATCCCTGCTCCGTCTCATTCAGAATTCACTATAGCCTTCATAATTGTTTTAAAATCACTGCATCATTTGTAAATGTTTGATATACAGTCATGTCCTTAATTATTGGAACCCTTGATAAAGATGAGCAAAAAATACTGTATAAAATAAATAATACAAATACTGAGCGATATTGTATGCTCCAAAAAATTGGGAAATAAAAAAAAGTACTAATACAATTGTACAGAAAAAGTGATTTTGTTAAGCAAGTATTAAAAACAATCTAAAAATATCTACATTTTTTGCACCCCTGGTTTCATTAAGTAGAAAATAATCCCATACCTCCTTTAAAATATGGTGGTGGATATTTGATGTTATGGGGTTATTTTGCTTCCACTGGTACATGCTGGGGCCATGTTTAGGTCATCGGCATCATGAACTTTACCCAGTACCAGGATGTTTTTAGTTAAAGACCTGGTTGCCTATCTTCCAGCAACACAGTAAGCCCAAGCGCACATCACATTCCACAAATAAATGGTTAATTGGCACAAATTCAACATTTTGCAATGCCCATCTCAGTCTCCAGACTTGAACCCCATTGAAAACCTATAGTTTGAATTGAAGAGGGCAATCCATAAGAGCAGATGAAGGATATCAAGGATCTGGGAAGATTCTGTATGGAGGAATCGTCTAAGATCCCTCTCAATGTCACGTCCTGACCTTAGAGAGCCTTTTTATTTGTCTATTTTGGTTAGGTCGGGGTGTGATTTGGGTGGGCATTCTATTTATTTGTTGGCAGGGTATGGTTCCCAATCAGAGGCAGCTGTCTATTATTTTTTGGGTGATCATCAAATAAAGAAAGATCTACGCTTACCACGCTGCACTTTGGTCTACTCATTCCAACAACGGTCGGGACACTCAATGTGTTTTCCAATCTCATAAAACATTTTAGAAAAAAGGCTCATTGCCGCTATCCTCACAAGGTGAGCTATTGAAAGATATTGAAAACAGGGGGTGCCAATTATTTTGACCCCATCTTTGAGATTTATAAAAACTATTTGTGAAATGTATTGTGATACTATCATGAGCAGTGTCCGGGTTTCTTACTTTTTCTCATCTTATTCAACTGTTACCATGCACCTGCAAAAAAAGATAGCTCAGATGTGCGAGTGCCTTTTGAGCAATTGTATTAGTATGATTAATATAATTTCCCATTTTTTTTAGCATACAATATATCTCAGTATTTGTCAGTGGTGTAAAGTACTTAAGTAGTACTTTCAAGTATTTTTACTTAAGTCGTTTTTTCGGGTATCTGTACTTTACTTTATTATTTATATTTTAGTCAACTTTGACTATTACTTCACTATGTTCTGAAAGAAAAGTATGTACTTTTACTCCATACATTTTCCCTGACATCCAAAACTCTTCATTACGTTTTGAAATGCTTAGCAGGACAATAAAATGGTCTAATTCACACACTTATCAAAAGTTATCCCTGCCGCCCCTGATCTGGTGGACTCACTAAACACATGCTTCGTTTGTAAATTATGTCTGAGTGTTGGAGGGTGCCCCTGGCTATCTGTAAATAACTAAAAACAAGAACTGCATGCCGTCTGGTTTCCTTAATTAAGGAATTTAAAGTTATTTATACTTTTACTTT
This sequence comes from Oncorhynchus mykiss, assembly GCF_013265735.2. Classification (NCBI taxonomy): domain Eukaryota; kingdom Metazoa; phylum Chordata; class Actinopteri; order Salmoniformes; family Salmonidae; genus Oncorhynchus; species Oncorhynchus mykiss. The sequence goes on along the minus strand of NC_048577.1, from coordinate 40,300,840 downwards.
TACTTTTGATACTTAAGTACATTTTATTAATTACATTTACATTTGATACTGAAGTATATTTAAAACCAAATACTTTTAGACTTTTACTCAATAAGTATTTTACTAGGTGACTCACTTTTACTTGAGACTTGAGACAGAGCAAACTGGCTTTAACCAGAATAGAAAGAGGAGTGGGTGGCTCCGGTGCACAACTGAGAAAGAGGACAAGTACATTAGAGTGTCTTGTCCTCAACTGGCAACTTCATTAAATAGTACCCGCAAAACACCAGCCTCAACTTCAACAGTGAAGAGGCGACTCCGGGATGCTGGCCTTCTAGTCGGAGTTCCTCTGTCCAGTGTCTTGTGCCCTTCTTAATCTTTTCTTTTAATTGGCCAGTCTGAGATAAGGCTTTTTCTTTGCAACTCTGCCTAGAAGTACAGCATCCCGGAGCATCCCATCTCAAACTAGAGACTCTAATGTATTTGTAGTCTTGCTGAGTTGTGCACCGGGGTCTCCCACTCTTTCTATTCTGGTTAGAGCCAGTTTGAGCTGTTCTGTGAAGGGAGTAGTACACAGTGTTGTACAAGATCTTCAGATTCTTGGCAATTTCTCACATGGAATAGCCTTCATTTCTCAGAACAAGAATAGACTGACGAGTTTCAGAAGAAAATGTTTTTGTTTCTGGCCATTTTGAGCCTGTAATCAAACCCACAAATGCTGATGCTCCAGATACTCAACTAGTCTAAAGAAGGGCAGTTTTATTGCTTCTTTAATCAGAACAACAGTTTTCAGCTGTGCTAACATAATTGCAAAACGGTTTTCTAATGATCAATTATCCTTTTAAAATGAACTTGGATTAGCTAACACAACATGTCATTGGAACACAGATGGTTGCTGATAATGGGCCTATGTAGATATCCCATTAAAAATAGCAGTTTCCAGCTACAATAGTCATTTACAACATTAACAATGTCCACACCCTAATCAATTCGGTATTATTATAATGGGGAAAAATGCGCTTTCTTTAAAAAATAAGGACATTTGGGGTGGCAGCATAGCCTAGTGGTTAGAGCATTGGACTAGTAACTGAAAGGTTGCAAGATCAATTCCCCAGCTGACAAGGTACAAATCTGTCGTTCTGCCCCTGAACAAGGCAGTTAACACACTGTTCCTAGGCTGTCATTGAAAATAAGAATTAGTTCTTAATTGACTTGCCTAGTGAAAAAAAATTCTGAGTGACTCCAAACTTTTGACCTGAACGGTAGTGTATGTGAATTGATATCAGAACACGTGAATGTGTGAACAGACAATGAATTTGACAGGTTTATCAGTTTTTAATTGAGAGGTTTCCAGTTTGGCACAGCATTTATCTTATGTGCAATGTAATTCTTATAAAACACTAATCAATAGCTCCCAATAATTAATTGTATGAAAACAACTATTTTTGATCAAATAACTAGAATAAATCAGTATTTGATCCACTATTTATTGATGACAATATTGTTGCATCACTTATTTCAGACCATTGACGCCCTACTCAGAAGTTTAGAGGCCATCAAAAACTAAAATGTTCTTTATACTATACTGCCATCTAGTGTGAGTTGCCAGGTTGCTCATGAAAAAATACTCCTGGAATATTTATTTGACCTATTTAACTAGGGTAGTCAGTTAAGCACAAATTCTTATTTTCAATGACGGCCTTAGAACACTGGACTGCATTGTTCAGGGGCAGATATCAGATTTTTACCTTGTCAGCTCGGGGATTCAATCTTGCAACCTTTCAGTAACAAATCCAACACTCCAACCACTAGGCTACTTGCCACCCCATGAACATAGCATAGTGCCCAGAGCATGATGGGGAAAGAACTGTATGTATGACACACCGTGTCATGAATTTGGTACCTTAAGACTGTGCCAGTTCACTGTGCTAAAGCCCAGGCATAAGGTGGAGCTAATACAAAAGGTCAACTTGAGGTTTGTTCAACGAACCATCACCTCTACATAGAACATGACTTTGAATATACACTACCGTTCAAAAGTTTGGGGTCACTTAGAAATGTCCCTGTTTTTAAAGAAAAGCTCCTTTTTTTTGTCCATTAAAATGAGATCAAATTGATCAGAAATACAGTGCAGACATTGTTCATGTTGTTAATGACTATTGTAGCTGGAAACGGATGATTTCTTATGGAATATCTACATAGGTGAACAGAGACACATTATCAGCAACCATCACTCCTGTGTTCCACTGGCACGTTGTGTTAGCTTATCCAAGTTTATAATTTTAAAAGGCTAATTGATCATTAGAAACCTTTTTGCAATTATGTTAGCACTTGAAAACTGTTGTTCTGATTAAAGAAGCAATAAACTGGCCTTTGTTAGACTAGTTGAGTATCTGGAGCATCAGCATTTGTGGATTCGATTACAGGCTCAAAATGGCCAGAAACAAAGATCTTTATTCTGAAACTCGTCATTCCATTCTTGTTCTGAGAAATGAAGGCTGAGAGAGAAATTGCCAAGAAACTGAAAATCTTGTACAATGCTGTGTACTACTCCCTTCACAGAACAGCTCAAACTGGCTCTAACCAGACTAGAAAGAGGAGTGGGAGGCCCCGGTGCACAACTGTGCATGAGGACAAGTACATTAGAGTGTCTAGTATGAAAAACAGACGCCTCACAAGATAAACTTGGATTAGCTAACTCAACGTGCCATTGGAACACAGGAGTGATGGTTGCTGATAATGGGTCTCTGTTCGCCTATGTAGATATTCCATAAAAAATCAGCCGTTTCCAGCTACAATAGTCATTTACAACATGACCAATGTCTACACTGTATTTCTGATCAATTTGATGTTATTTTAATGGACCAAAAGTGTGCTTTTCTTACAAAAACAAGGACATTTCCAAGTGACCCCAAACTTTTGAGCGGTAGTGTATATTTCTAGAGCAATCAAAGATGAGATTCCACTCACTATAAACCATTTAATTCCAATGACAAATGTAAAAGACATAGTGCTTGTAGATTGCGTATAGTGTGGAGTCCATGTGCTGTTCATATTCATCTTGGAGAGATAGCGGTTGATTCTTTTCTCCTCACACATGAGAACACACATGATCGCATGCTGTAGTATGAGTCACGAGAGGAGTTGCTCACGTCTTCCCATGTCTTTGTTCCCTTGCCACTGCTATTCCTATGCTACTGCTGGAACCTGGCTGACACGTGTCCTGCAAAGCAAAGCCCAGACTTTTGTCAATGTGGTGTGAGTCTTAATCATCGGCCCCAAGAATAGCAAGAGCCAATGGGGGGGGGGCTGCCCCTCACTGAGGGACCAAATGCCAACCCTATCTCTAGTAGGAGGAGTGGTTGGTTATGTGTGAAGTGACTCATCTCTGTGTCCTGTATTTTCCAGCCCTGCAGCCTTTCATTCCCTCGCTGATACAGATGGCGAGAGAGAAACTGGGAGGCGAAGGAGGAACCATAGAGGGGGACTGTGTGTGACACTACAGGAGCCTAGAAGGTGTAGGGACCGTCATCAGAGCCCTGGTGGGTGGACAAGTGGAGCCTGCTGTTATAAAGAATACACTTGGTGTTTTAACAGTAGCTAACATAGGATGGAGACATCATTTAGTTGATTTAAACCCAGACAGTAATGTGTCACTATGTATTTGTTTTGTGCTCGCTGGTGGTGCATGAGATGTAATGCAGGACATTTTTCTAGAAATGATTTACGGAATCAGAAGAAAACAACATATTGTCATTTTGGGATTTATTCTCACTAAGTCACAAGGGGGCAGTATAGTATTCCTAAAGAGATGACTATGGATTTATTTGACTTCTACATTTTTTATCTGGGACACTGCAAAGTTTTGTTGTTGTGGCATTAAGTCACCTGAACAGAATGATTACTTAAAAATGCCTTTTCAATTTACATCGTTTGTTCTCTCTGTCTTAAAAATTCTGCCATTTATAAGGAGAGAGAGGAGTGAGTGGTTATGATTATGGTCTGTGCTATTATTCTTTGCTATTATTCCAACACAGTCTTTTTTTTCGGTCAACAGTAGCCTACATAATACATCCCCAGCTCTGACTCAGTGTCACTCCTACAATCAAGATGAAGTTTCACAAAGCTGGGATGTCACCTTCCTAGAGTACACACAGTGTCGCAGGCTGCAGCTGAACCCCTGACGCCATCCCTGCCCCCAGAAACTGTTGCCATAACAGACAGTCACACCTCAGTGCCCAGCAAAGTGACTCAAAGGCAACTAAGTCCTCAGCACACAAGCCACAGGGCTCACGGATGATGTTTTCTGTTGTGTGGAAATGTGTCGTGACTCGTAGCAGAAATGCCCATGACTACATTACTTGCATTCATAAGTCGAAAAGGCATTCCAAACTCCTGTTTAATTCATGAGTCGAAAAAGGCATCCCAAACTCATGTTTAATTCATGAGTCGATAAAGGCATCCCAAACACGTGTTTATTAGCATGGTAAAGAGGTCTAATGCTTTCAGGAAGGACATCAACTACTGTACAGTAAGAATCTCTGGTAACAAAACTCCTGTAAAATAGCTATTGGCAGATGCGAAACACTGATCCATGTCTGTTTCGATACTGTCTCCTATCAATATATGGTAACAGTATTCAGTCGAGGTAGAAAAGAGGAAGAGGAAACTGACATATTCTGAGGCTTCGTCAAATACTGGGGTTGCAAGCCAAGTCGAAACATCTGAAATGCATTTCAATTAAGTTGAATAATAATCAATACATTAGGAAAAGGTCTCAACAAATGAAGGAAACTAATGGAGAAAACGCAAAAGCCCTAGTTACCATGATTGTATTAATGTCCACTGTGATTGTGATGAACAACGCAATTTCAGATCAATTAACAGAAAATAGCAATCTAGTTACTAGTAAGTGACTCAACAAGTGTATTCAAATCAAATGTCAAACCCACTGTGGAGGAATTGTAGAGGTGCAGGAGTAGAGGCTGAATACTAAGGCTTTCTTCAGTGAAAATGTAATGAAATAATGGTCAAACGAACCTCAAAATCTCCTTGGTTTTCTAAGGTGTTTACCTAGTAGGTTGAAAGATTCCGCAGAGTGCAGATCACTTTAGAATAGAATATATAGAATAAAACAAGATGTTCTCTCCGTTCGGTTTTATTTGGTTGGTGTATGTGTTTAACAACATCTCACAGTCTTCTCGTGATCTCAATTAAAGCCTGGACCAGAACAGCGGAGAATATTCTACAATGTACTGTAATTACAATGTAATTACTTATGTTAAAGTTAGGCGGTACGAATGGAGGGTTTGCGGCAGGGTTGGCTACTGTTCAATGGATGCTGCTGTGGCAGACTCAGTAGTACCTGTGGCTGGACATTCAGTTGACTATTTATCATCACTTCAGTATCAGACTAATTTGTTAATGGCAGTTAATTGGGTGGATATTAAATTATCTGGGCTAATGGCAGTATAGGGGTTATTTGAATGATTCCAAGGCAATTATACATGCCATTTACAATTTGGCCCAACTTGAAAAGCTATACTTTGTCGGCATACACTGAGTGCACAAAACATTAAGGACACCTGCTCTTTCCATGACAGACTGACCAGTTGAATCCAGCTGAAAGCTATGATCCCTTATTGATATCACTTGTTAAATCCACTTCAATCAGTGTAGATGAAGGGGAGGAGACAGGTTAAATAATGATTTTCAAGCCTTGAGACAATTGAGACATGGATTGTGTATGTGTGCCATTCAGAGGGTGAACGGGCAAGACAAAATATTGAAGTGCCTTTGAACAAGGTATGGTACTGAAGTAGGTGCCAGGAGCGTGAGTGTGTCAAGAACTGTTGGGTTTTTCACTCTCAACAGTTTCCTGTGTGTATCAAGAATGGTCCACCACCCAAAGGACATCCAGTCAACTTGACACAACTGTGGCAAGCATAGGAGTCAACATCCCTGTGGAACGTTTTCGACACCTTGTAGGTTGCATGCCCCGATGAATTGAGGTTGTTCTGAGGGCAAAATGAGGGGAGGGGGGAGGTGTCCTCAATGTTTTGTACACTCAGTGTATAGGCCAGTAAGATCAATTGTTGCATTCAAACTTTGCAATCAAATATCTACACAGAAAATAACATCCCAACAAAAGACTACTTTTAGCCATAATTCTGATGTTGTTGCAGCCAAAACAAGGTTGTCAGATTCAATTCAGCCCAACCAAATGGCTTGAGCAATAAAACCTGGAAAACATTGTGCACAGGAAAAACAACAGCAGAGATATATGACTTGGGGAAAGTAAATTTGCAGAGAGAAAGTAAATAGGAGCAAAATAAATAGACATCCTTGCTGTGGTGAAAAACTGCCATGACAGACGCTAAGGTAAAAAAAGAGCTACATTTGTTGGAAACTTAAATAGGGAGGTATGTCAGCCTTGAGAAAGATGGGAGATGTTTGAGCAGCCTGTCAGACGGTGACAGAAGCTGTGCTTTGAAATGCAGTGGTAGTGTCACCAGCTCATTAAATGAATCTAACATATCCAACAAGATGAAATGTATGCATGTTTTATGGAAGCAAAATTTGAAAAGGAGAGTAAACTTTTGTTTGATGATCCCTGACAAAAAAGAAAAAACTGAAGTCGCAACTTGACTTGAAACAGGGGAGGCACTTAGAAAAAGCACATGGACTCAAAGCCAAAGCCAAAACCAAACAGTTTGGTTTCCAACTGCAGGGAGGAATCACAGATAGGGACATTGTCAAATTGACGATTCAGGAGGTCTATGCCATACACCCACAGTCATCCAGCTCATACTGACTGTACACAGATATCTGACTTCAGTATGCACCTATTCATGCATGCAAGCTATTCCGAGGCAGTTGTGCAAGAAAAAAAAGGCCAACTCTAGCCCTGGTTTCACTTGGAAGAATAAGCCAGCCTTCTACCTTCTGTGTCTCAGTCGGCTGCCAGGCTGCCAAATTCTGACAGAGTACAGGCTTTGTAGGGAAACGTTTTGCTCCATTAAAATGTGTGGGCCGTAAATAGATGGCCTGATCGAAGAGTTTGTGTTTCGTGTTACAGTGCACTGGAGACCCAAGCCCCTGCAATACAGCAGCCACAGCCTTCACTGATGTCCTCATTAGCAGAATGGGTCTAAACTCATCCCAGATAACATGAGATGGGATTCCTGTAGGACGCTTATCAGGGTCACATTATCATGTAGTACTGTATGTGTTTATCACTAGTTATGTAGGCTGCTATAGAGGGTATCACTGAGGACCTGAAATTAACTTTGTGGGGTAATCCAACAAAGTGTATTCAATGTTGCAGATATTGTGCCAGTGTAGTGGACATGAGTCGGTATGGTCACGTGATGACGTAGCCCAACCCTCGATCTTCAAAACCAGTGTCTGCCCTCAGCCTTAAGAGGGAATTTCCTCTTGGTCTAATACGTTGGTTGATCCTGTGGGAGACTCGGGTTCATACCTCATATCCCGCATGTTATACCGGTTAGACCTTTTTCCAACCATATGTTAAACATATTTCATCTGTACTTAATGCAAACTGAATTTTCTGCATTGGCATGGTGTTTTGGGAGAGTTATAAAGCAGTGGCATTTCTTCTTTCATCAGAGCATATGAGCTGCTTGGAAAACCGAAACCATGGTTTACAGTGAATCCTCCAATTATATCAGGCCTGGTCTTTGGTTTTCTTGTCTGATATGCTATATATGCCTAGTGAGAAACATGAGCACAGTACATTCCACATACACATTCATTTTCCTACTGGGTGGAAAATGTGGTTCTAACAGGGTTTGAATACAGAAATGAATATTGTCTCAAAACTAGCTTGGACAGAGATGAAGTATTTCTCCTTGGTCGTAGCGTATAAAGGGATCTGGGTGTGGGCCTCAGTACCAATGTCTTTGTCTGTGTCTCAACTAATGGTCTGACAGGTCTTGGTGGTTTCTCAATAAATTACTGAAAAACGATCTATTGTCAGAGTTCTGTGGCTCAGAAGGAGTGACAGAGCACACTGCATTTGAAGGAATTTCTATTCAGTGTCTCTTTCGGGCTGACGTTCTCTTTCCCCTTCAGGTATTCACAAAGCAATGTGCCAGTAAATTTCTAGAGCGTAGCCTTGCTTTCTGGGGCCAGAAAATCGAAAACAAAAACCAGCAGCAATATGCCTGGCAGAGCTCACCAGTCCACCACACCTGGGAGCAGTGTAGAGGATGGTCATTCACATGTCGTTGTCACAGTGAGTCACATTTGACTGGGAAGCCTTTCAAGGTTTGCAACAGCACAGGTCTGTGTAGTATCTCCACTTTGTCAGGTGCACAGAGTTCTTCCCCTCAGCACTGCTAATGCTCTCAGCACTAATGGTGATCTCTCTCTATCTCTCTCTCTCTCTCTCTCTCTCTCTCTCTCTCTCTCTCTCTCTCTCTCTCTCCCTCCCTACTCAACATGGTCTATCAGACATAATGTTATGCAAATGCACTGCCAACAAAGAGATTGTCTTTTTTTTTCAAGAGGTAAATTGTGATTGACGGCTAAAATAAGCACCTGCAGCTGTCTTTCTGGTAAAAGGAAAAAGCCTATCGACAGGGAAACAAACGCTGGGTAAATCAGCAAATGGCAAAAGGGGCTTCTTACAGGGAAGATGTCTCGGGGATGTAAGGGATTGGAGCTTAAATATTTATTTAGAAAGACCTGCTCCAGTTTCTCAGCTGTAACTTTCAAAGCTTTTGAGAAAAGCTATGTTTTAATCAGATGACTTCCCCCCTGACTGTATTATAAACCAACTCCAACTCTGTAGAGCATTAGCGACATCGAGTACATCACAGCAGTTTTTCCCTTTCATTCATTTCCAACATTTTTGGTGATGTTTGATGATTCTCTGTCATCAATGAATGAGCTGCTCATTTCAGGCCTAAAATCCCTGTAGGTCTGGCGCAATAAAGAGCCAGCTGATTTCGGCATTTTGCAATAAACCCTTCAGTCTCTTTATTTCTGAACAATAGATTCTATCATTATTTGCTCTGAAACAGTCACTTCCGAAGGCCTGATCAGACTTCCAGCTGTTGAGAGGGACTGGCTGTCTACCCATCATACTCTTACAAAACCACCCATTTTCCCTTCACTACAGGGTGTGCGGGTAGGTGAGGGAAAGTTGCAGAAGTATTTGTTTGGCTGAACTTCAGGATTCCACTGGGGAGAGAGAAAGAGGACGAGGAGGATAGAGAGAGGTGAAACAAAAGAGGCAGACTGGATGCACTGCAGCCACACCACTTAAAAAAAACTGGAGAGTCAAGACATGTTTCTGTTTACTCCCAACAGACAAACAGGGGGTTCATTAGCTCCTCCAAAGCTTCACACTGTTAGGGTAGAAGTGAACTCTCATCCTGGTCCGAATGAGTCTGATGGTCCACCAGAGACTCATCTGCTCTGTGGCTCTTTGAAGCAGACCGACCTGTAGCATGTCAGGCTCCTTGCATCCCTGTTGTTCTGCCGTACGGTGCACATATTAGGACATTCTAAATAAGACATCCAATGATGTAGCATGTATTTGTTGTCAGTTGTCTGATGTAGCTCCTAACATGTTCACCATGTTCACCAGGGAGGTTGTGTGCTGCATGGGCCCCAGATGACTATCTGAATGGCTTCTGCTGAGTGTCTGCTGCTGCGCATCATTGCCCCACAGCTCTCTCCACGGCAAAAACTGACCTTGATGTCACCAAGATTAGTAAGTGTAGCAATTTATAGGGCTTTTGTCGACCTTGTTTTGGCCACTTTTACGTCAAAACACAGGAGTTGATTGATGGAATATGATTTACTGTATGTCGTTGTTTGTATGTGTTTGTTTTTTATTGCTTTACCGCCTAGTTTCCCCCCCATAAAATTATCTGCATATCAAATGTACTGTATGTCTGTGCAGTGGCTTGTATTCACAGGTTCCCCAATAAAAATTACCAATTAAAAAAAGAAATGAACACATAAAAGAATTTGTCTCGTGTTTCATAATTTTCCTTAGATTCGCAAGAGGCTGATGTATCTCACCGGAGAAAGCATCCAAGCAAGCGAAACAGCGCCCCTCTGTCTCTGTATGTGCAGCCCATCTATTTGATGCTGTCTGGTCAAAAATAGTATGATATTTTTGCAGCCCGTAGCATTGAATGCAAGGGAAGCCAGCAAGCATTTGGCCTCCCTTGATATATATATACATATATTTTTTATTTTTTTTATAGCCAATCAGCGTTGAGCTAAACTGAGTGAGCTCAACTGTGTGTGGTCCTAGTGCACCAAAAAAAAAGTGTAATGGGAAGCCAGTTTGGATTTGGGGTATCCAGCCAGGACGGGTTGTGCAGGCTCGTTGCTCGAGACCTCCAGTGCGCCTCCACGGCCCAGTGCATCCAGTGTCTCGGCCAAGGAAGAGGCCACCTGTATGTCTCCCCAGCCTGGTGAGTCCTGTGCCTGCTCCTAGAACCAAGTCACCCTCCTGTCCGGAACTGCCAGAGCCGCCGTCTGTCCGGAGCTGCCAGAGCCGCCCGTCAGTCCAGAGGTGCCAGAGTTGCCCTTCACTCCAGCACCACAAGAGTCGCCCTTCACTCCCTCCTATACGGGGCCCGCGGTGGCGAGGGTCGCCACTCCAGAGGCACCACCTAAGTGGGCAAAGACTAAGGTGGAGTGGGGTCCTGCACCAGAGCCGCCACTGCGGTGAAATGCCCACCCAGACCCTCCCCTTTTGCGGCCGGAGTCCGCACCCTTGGGGGAGGGGTGGTGGGGGGGGGGGGGGGGGGGGGGGGGGGGGGTGTGCTGTCACGTCCTGACCTTAGTTTATTTTTTATGTCTCTATTTTGGTTTGGTCAGGGCGTGAGTTGGGGTGGGCATTCTATGTTTTGTTCTAGGTTTTGTACTTCTATGTCTTTGGCCTGGTATGGTTCCTAATCAGAGGCAGCTGTCAATCGTTGTCTCTGATTGAGGACCATACTTAGGTAGCCTGTTCCCACCTGTGTTTGTGGGTAGTTGCTTTCTGTTTTTGTGTCTGCACCAGACAGAACTGTTTCGGTTGTTCTCTTTGTTGTTTTTGTTAATCAGTGTTCAGTTCCATTGATAAAAGTATGAACAAGTACCACGCTGCACCTTGGTCCTCACCTTCTTCCACCAACAGCCGTTACATGAGGAGTCAGTGCCATGGACAGACACATGATATTTAGCTTACATTGGACTAAATTGTTTTTGGTATCTTAGTTGTCACTGTATTAGACAAAGCATAGGTGCTTTGATAATGTTAAAACGTTGAAGTTGAAATGGTGCTGCAATAGTACAGTCGTGGCCAAAAGTTTTGAGAATGATACAAATACAAATTTGAATAAAGTCTGCTGCCTCAGTTTGTATGATGGCAATTTGCATATACTCCAGAATGTTATTAATAGTGATAAGATGAATTGCAATGAATTGCAAAGTCCCTGTTTGCCATGCAAATGAACTGAATCCCCAAAAAACATTTCTGCTGCATTTCAGCCCTGCCACAAAAGGACCAGCTGACATCATGTCAGTGATTCTCTCGTTAACACAGGTGTGAGTGTTGACGAGATCAAGGCTGGAGATCACTCTGTCATGCTGATTGAGTTCGAATAACAGACTGGAAGCTTCAAAACGAGGGTGGTGCTTGGAATCATTGTTCTTCATCTGTCAACCATGGTTACTTGCAAGGAAACAAGTGCCGGCATCATTGCTTTGCACTAAAAGTGCTTCACAGGCAAGGATATTGCTGCCTGTAAGATTGCACCTAAATCAACCATTTATGGGATCATCAATAACTTCAAGGAGAGCGGTTCAATTTTTGAGAAGAAGGCTTCAGGGCGCCCAAGAAAGTCCAGCAAGCGCCAGGACCGTCTCCTAAAGTTGATTCAGCTGCGGGATTGGGGCACCACTAGTACAGAGCTTGCTCAGGAATGGCAGCAGGTAGGTGTGAGTGCATCTGCACGCACAGTGAGGCGAAGACTTTTGGAGGATGGCCTGGTGTCAAGAATGGCAGCAAAGAAGCCACTTCTCTCCAGGAAAAACATCAGGGACAGAGTGATATTCTGCAAAAGGTACAGGGATTGGATTGCTGAGGACTGGGGTAAAGTCTTTTTCTCTGATGAATCCCCTTTCCGATTGTTTGGGGCATCCGGAAAAAAGCTTGTCCGAAGAAGACAAGGTGAGCGCTACCATCAGTCTTGTGTCATGCCAAAAGTAAAGCATCCTGACACCGTTCATGTGTGGGGTTGCTTCTCAGCCAAGGGATTGGGCTCACTCACAATTTTGCCTAAGAACACAGCCATGAATAAAGAATGATACCAACACATCCTCCAAGAGCAACTTCTCCCAACCATCCAGGAACAGTTTGGTGACGAACAATGCCTTTTCCAGCATGATGGAGCACCTTGCCATAAGGCAAAAGTGATAACTAAGTGGCTCGGGGAACAAAACATCAATATTTTGTGTCCATGGCCAGGAAACTCCCCAGACCTTAATCCCATTGAGAACTTGTGGTCAATCCTCAAGAGGCGGGTGGACAAACAAAAAAAAACAAAATTCTGACAAACTCCAAGCATTGATTATGAAAGAATGGGCTGCCATCAGTCAGGATGTGGCCCAGAAGTTAATTGACAGCATGCCAGGGCGAATTGCAGAGGTCTTGAAAAAGAAGGGTCAACATTGCAAATATTGACTCTTCGCATCAACTTCATGTAATTGTCAATAAAAGCCTTTGACACTTATGAAATGCTTGTAATTATACTTCAGCATTCCATAGTAACATCTGACAAAAATATCTAAAGACACTGAAGCAGCAAACGTTGTGGAAATTAACATTTGTGTCATTCTCAAAACTTTTGGCCACGACTGTAGAGATAGCGCCAATTTCTTTTCGACTTGTGGTAACTCTCCGGCCTTTTGCCTCTTGGTAGGCCATCATTGTAAATAAGAATTTGTTCTTAATTGACTTGCCTAGTTCAAATAAGGTTAAATAAAATAAAATAACATTCTAAATCGATAGTGGTTTATTAGTCCGAATATGTCTGAAATATTAACTTGATTGACAATGCTGTAGGTCATGTAACTGTTTGTTATATCCAATATGCTTTGTGGACTCCGCCGGACAGATGTTGCTCTCCGGTTTTGTAATGAAACAAAGGCATGGTTGAATTTCTTCTGCCACTGTGTCTTGTTATTGTATCGGCCTTTAGGCCTACAGTATTTGTCACGGTGGCAAGGCATATGAACGAACAGGTTATAGAACAAACAACACAATTATCACAACACATCGGTTGTCATATGGCTTTTTCCCGTGGCTTGGCTTCCCCAGTGATTTTACCCACACACTACTACTGTGTCTGTGCACTGTATCCCTTGACTACTTTACAAAATAAAAACAAAATTATTCAATACTGTCAATATATTCAGTCTGTTTGTTTCAAGCCTTTATTCTGAGTTTGTCACGCCCTGACCTTAGAGATCCTTATTATTTTCTATGTTTGGTTAGGTCAGGGTGTGACTCGGTGAGAGAGTCTATGTTTTCTATTTCTTTGTTTTTTGCCAAGTGTGGTTCCCAATCAGAGCCAGCTGTTTATTGTTGTCTCTGATTGGGAATCATATATAAGTGGTCATTTTCTTTTGGGGTTTTGTTGGGTCTTGTTTTCTGTTAAGTGTCTGTTACCTGACAGAACTGTTTGCTTTCGTTTTTGCTTTGTTATTTTGTTTGAGTGTTTTTTGATAATAAAATCATGAACGCTTTCCACGCTGTGCTCTGGCTCTGGTCCACTCCTTTCGACGAGAGCCGTTACAGAGTTGCGACTATGTATTAGAGCAAGAAGGAAAGTAAGGGAATGGGGGATACCCAGTCAGTTGTATAACTGAATGCATTCAACTGAAATGTGTCCCCCGCATTTAACCCAACCCCTCTGATAACACATGCATTCATCATGACTGGCAATGAAAAGCTCACAAATGACAACAAAGGCCTTTTGTACTTGAATAAATCAATGTCTTTTTAATAATACGGACGATGGAAAAGAGGTCCCATTTGTTTATCAGCCTGAGCCTCATTTGACCCCTTGACAAAGAGTGTTGCCTGCTGACCATGTTATTATGCCCCAATCAGGGGTTTGCTTCAGTCTAGCTCTCTGGAGTCATGGTAATGAGAGCTCTCTGTGAGTCGTGCTTCCCTCTCACGGAACAGCAGACACTCAACTATAGTCCTGTGCATGCTGAGGACAACAGCTCCACAGTAGCTGCATCATCACAATGTAATGACAACAATGAGCTTCTTGAATGAAAGCATACAAATGGCCTAGGTAAATGTATTAATCCAGCAGGTAGCCTAGTGGTTAGAGTGTTGGACTAGTAACTTGAAAGGTTGCAAGATCGAATAAAAATCTGTAAAAATCTGTCGTAAAAATGTCGTAAACATCTGTCGTTCTGGCCTTGAACAAGGCAGTTAACCCACTGTTCCTAGGCCGTCATTGAAAATAAGAATTTGTTCTTAAATTGAAAATAAGAATTTGTTCTTAACTGACTTGCCTAGTTAAATAAAGGTTAATTACTGAAGGCATTGTGTTTTGATACTCCTTCTGAATCTAGTTCTACTACTGTAGCATATCCCACGGTGTCACACGTTTACGAGGTATTATTCACAAGCTCCCTGTGCACACAAACTCAGCAACACACATTCCCATGCATCCCTCCTGTTTGGAAACAGAATCTAAATGGAATCCTCCCAATTGCCGCTTTGAAAATGTTGTGGCTCGGTCTGCTTTATGTTTTTCACATTCTTTCCTCATATTGATGAGACCACATGCAAATGACAGTGAATCCCAAGGTTGTCCACAACAACAATAGAAACAGTAGCTACTGTTTATGGAGTCTGAAATCGGTCCATTGTGAATAACCATCAGATCATTTGTGTGTATGGAATAAACCGTGCTGTATCTTCTCTTGGCTTGTTGGCACTGGAATACCCAAAAAGAGACAACAGCACAGGGAATAATTAAATGAGCCGTTTCAAAGGAAATCTAGGTCAGTTTGACAAACTGTGACTATGATAAGGACAAAGTCATGATGTTTCATTTCAACTACGGCCCTGTGTTTGTGTCTTTTTAGTGAAAAGGCTACTTGAGGAGCTATTCTGGGCTTCATCAAATACAAGCCCAAGACAGGGTGAAATAAGAGGTTATGCAGAGAAAAACAACAGCATTATTTTAGTTCAAAGTTCTGCTCATCGTTAGTCTTCCTCCACCCAAAGGCTGTCTGAATTTATTTGACAAATGCAACACAGCAACGTCAAACGTCAGCCTTGATTACATACATTTGAATGGGAGTGAGAAGCAGTATTAAAACACTGAGTTGTGTACTTCAGTGCTATACTATAATCTTGATTTAGCACTGTTGCTACTTTTTATTGTGTTTGTGGAAATTCTCAACGTGATGCAGTGGGGTATGAAATCAGGTCATGAAACAACTTCCACAATACAAACCATCCTACTGGCAGGCCTTCGTCACTCATGGTCATCCATGGCTGTTTTTCATCTGTTACCATGACAACGTCCCTCTGCATTAGCCCTCCCTGCTTTCTGAATGTGCAGAACAAGGAAACCGAGGCAGACTTCTTCAGACCATCAGCAGCTGCCTTCAATGCTGCTGATCACAAACCCCAGTGATTTTACAATATCATGGAAAGAAGTGCAGTAGTTGGAAGCTTGAGATTGTGACTCATCAATATGGAATATGAACTTTAGTCACCTGTCGACTGGTCAGTTTTGGTCCATAATGTAGCCTAAACTAGATTATACATTTTTATGTTGGAAATTGGAGTGTAGAAATTTTAATAGGACCAACAGACATAAGAAAAGTGTGGTATTCGTAGCCTATGACTAAATGTTGCAAAATTATTTGAACATAGTCATGGAATCACCTCTGTAGCAACAAAGGAAAAACATTGGTGCCCTGATGAGAAACACAGTTAACATTACCAGCACAGTGTCACATTACCAGCACAGTACCATGCTATTAGCTACACTAAATCTCCCATTGAGGCTCTCTACTGAGGTTTCAATGTGGGCTGTAGACCTAACTCTTCCCACTGTACGTCATATACTGAACCCACATCTCTTTCAGTGCTCCACTACTATATAGAGCAATAATGAAAATGACAGTGTCATGGTCTAGCTTAAACAAGGTTAATGCTCACAATGTTGTATGTCGTATGTCTGTATTATGTCATGTTACTATGAAATCAATATCTGCCAACACAAATGACTGAAAATTGTACTGACTAATGAAAGATAAAACACCTACTGCAAAAAAACAGATCAAATCACTCGTCGTCAAAAGGAATATGGCCGTGGAAAGAATTCAACACTTTTCAGATTCTACAGGAACTGTCAATGTTGTGCATACTGGGAGTGGACCTCAGACTCAGGGAGCGGACCAGTGCCCACCGGCCTGAGGAGAATCACATGGAACGATGGGTTAATATGGTAATCGGGGGGAAGCTGTAACCTGTAACATACCTCGTTCACTCTCCTCAGGACTTTAAATGGCCCCACAAACCGCAGGCCCATCTTCCGGCAGGGCAGACGGAGGGGCAGGTTTCGGGTCTAGAGCCAGACCCTGTCCCCCAGTGCGAACACCGGGGCCTCACTGCGGTGACGGTCTGCGCAGGTATTTTGGCGCAGCGCGGCCTGCTGGAGGTGACCATGGGTGGCCTCCCGTGTCTCCTCCGCGCGCCTGAAGCAATCGTCCACTGCAGGAGCCTCGGTCTGACTCTGATGCCACGGTGCCAGAACCGGCTGGTACCCCAATACACACTGAAAGGGGGAGAGGTTATTGGAGGATTGGCAGAGCGAGTTCTGCGCCATCTCTGCCCAGGGCATGAACGCTGCCCACTCCCCCGGCCGGTCCTGGCAATAGGACTGCAGAAACCTACCCACATCCTGGTTAACTCACTCCATCTGCCAGTTACTCTCGTGGTGGAAACCTGAGGTAAGGCTGACCGAGACCCCCAGATGTTCCATGAATGCCCTCCAGACTCTCGAAGTGAACTGGGGACCTCGATCAGACACTATATCTTCAGGCACCCCGTAGTGCCGGAAGACGTGTGTAAACAGGGCCTCCGCAGTTTGTAGGGCTGTAGGGAGACCGCGCAGAGGGAGGAGATTACAGGACTTAGAGAAACGATCCACAGCGACCAGGATCATGGTGTTTCCCTGTGAGGGAGGAAGATCCGTGACCAAGGCCGTTGTGGAACGGGTAAGGGATGTAGCTTACCTCTGGGCAGGTGTCTAGGAGCCTTACACTGGGTGTACACCGAGCAGGAGGAAACATAAACCCGAGCCAAGGTGGGCCACCAGTACTTCCCAGTCAGACAGCGCACCGTCCAACCGATCCCCGGATGACCAGAGGAGGATGATGTGTGGGCCCAATAGATCAACTGGACACGGACAGCAGACGGAACGTACTGACGCCCGACGGGACACTGGAGTGGAGCGGGCTCTGTACGCAACGCCTGCTCAATGTCCGCATCCAGCTCCCACACTACCGCCGCTACCAGGCAGGAGGCCGGGAGAATGGGAGTCTGATCCATGGGCCGCTCCTCTGTGTCATACAGCCGGGACAGTGCGTCTGCCTTCACATTCTGGGAGCCTGGTCTGTAGGAAAGGGTCAACACAAAACGGGTAAAGAACATGGCCTGACGAGGATTCAGTACTCCAGGTTGCGGTGGTCAGTCTAGATGAGAAAAGGGTGTTTAGCCAATGTCTCCACGCCTTCAAAGCCTCAACCACAGCTAACAGCTCCCAGTCCCCCACATCATAGTTCCGCTCCGCCGCGCTGAGCTTCTTCGAGAAGCACTGAACGAGCGAGCCAGGCTCCTATCCCAGCCTCGGATGCATCTACCTCCACTATGAATGCCAAAAAGTGATCCGGATGGGCCAGCAAGGGAGCCGAGGTAAACAGAGCTCTTAGGTGCCCAAAAGCCCTGTCCACCACAACCGACCACTGCAGACGTACAGGACCCCCCTTCAGCAGTGAGGTAATGGGACCAGCCACCTGGCAAAAACCCCGGATAAATCTCAGGTTGTAATTGGCAAACCCTAAAAATCGCTGCACCTCCTTTACCGTGGTGGGAGTCGGCCAATTACACACGGCTGCAATGCGGTCACTCTCCATCTCCACCCCTGATGTGTAAATGCGATATCCTAGGAAGGAGACGGCCTGCTGAAAGAACAGGCATTTCTCAGCCTTGACGTACAGGTCATTGCTCCAACAATCGTCCAAATACCTTGCACACCAAGGACACATGCTCGGCGCATGTAGCGGAGTATATCAGAATGTCATCGATATACACCACTACACCCTGCCCGTGCAGGTCCCTGAAAATCTCGTCTACAAAGGATTGGAAGACTGATGGAGAATTCATCAACCCGTACGGCATGATGAGGTACTCATAAAAATAGTCAATGCACGGGCGCAGACCTCCATACTTCTTCTTCACAAAAGGAAACTCGAGGAGGCGGGTGATGTGGAGGACCGAATGTACCCCTGACGCAGGGATTCGGAGACATATGTCTCTATAGCCACAGTCTCCGCTTGCGACAGGGGATACATGTGACTCCTGGGAAGGGCAGAGTCTACCAGGAGATTTATCGCACAATCCCCACGTCGATGGGGTGGTTATTGAGTCACCTTCTTTTTACGGAAGGTGAGACCCAAATCGGCAGATTCTGGGGGAATGTGCACGGTGGAGACCTGGTCTGGACTTTCCACTGTGGTAGCACCAACAGAAACCCCTACACACCTCCCTGAGCCCTCTGTTGCCAGGAAATGGTGGGGTTGTGACGAGCCAACCAGGGTAGGCCTAGTACCACGGGAAACGCAGGAGTATCAATGAGGAAGAGACTGATTCTCTCCTCGTGACCACCCTGCATCTCCATGGCCAGGGAGATGGTGGCTTCCCTGATTAACCCGGACCCTAATGGTCGACTGTCCAGAGTGTGTACCGGGAAAGGTCTAACCACAGGAATAATGGGGATCCCTAAACTAAAGGCTGGCGCTATGTCAATAAAGTTCTCAGCTGCGCCTGAATCAATGAGCGCCTTATGCTGGAAATGCGGGGAAAACTCAGGAAAACAAACAGGTACAAACAGGTGGACAACAGAGGACTCTGGATGAGAGTGGTGCAGACTCTCCTGGGGTGACACCAGAGTGCCCTGCCTGCTGCCTCGACTCCCAGAGGGACCAACCCGGCACCGACCGGCAGTGTGCCCTCTGTGGCCACAGATGGTGCACGTGAAGGCCCCTTCTCCAGCCTCCCTACGCACAGCCCCTCCCAGCTCCATGGGCACTGGAGCGGGAGTGCTGGAAGATGGAACCGACAGAGACCTCTCTGGACGTCTGCGGATGACCAGCAGGTTATCCAACCGGATGGACAAATCCACCAGTTGGTCAAAGGTGATGGGTGGCATCCCTGCAGGCCAACTCCCGTCGGACGTCCTCGGTAGTGGTTGATGAGGGCCCTGTCGTTCCATCCTGCTCCGGTGGCCAATGTCCGGAATTCCAGTGCGAACACCTGTGCGCTCCTCGTCCCCTGCCTCAAATTGAAGAGCCGTTCCCCCGCCGATCTACCTTCGGGTGGATGGTCGAAAATGGCCCGGAAGTGGTCGTCTCCTTCTCCCCACACGGAATTTGCCCACTCCAGAGCTCCCTGAGAGGCATGAGACGAGGGCGGACATTCTCTCCCTTCC
The DNA here is from genome assembly GCF_013265735.2 of Oncorhynchus mykiss. Classification (NCBI taxonomy): domain Eukaryota; kingdom Metazoa; phylum Chordata; class Actinopteri; order Salmoniformes; family Salmonidae; genus Oncorhynchus; species Oncorhynchus mykiss. The sequence continues at coordinate 40,281,077 of NC_048577.1, read as the reverse complement.
CGAGGGAGCTGAGTGAACGGTGGCCAGGTATAAGTCCAGTTGTAGGAGGAACCCCTGGCACTGTGCAGCCGTCCCATCATACTCTCTGGGAAGGGAGAGACGCATCCCACTGGAACTGGATCCGGACGGGAAGGTTAGAGGTAACCCCGGTTGCGCTGGTCGAGGCGCTGGAGAGACTTCCTGTCTCTCCCAGAGGTCCATGGTCTGGACCACGCGATCTGTCATGGCACCGAGATGATGCAGCATAGCTGAGTGTTCCTGGATGCGCTCCTCGACTCCTCTGACCGGGGAATCTGCTCCTGCTGACTCCATGGTAGGTGTGTGATTCTGTCAATGGTGTGCGTACTGGGAGTGGAGTCAAGTGCAGGAGAGCAGAGAGTTGTGAACAGGCGCAAACTTTATTTAGGCAGAAGAAACCAACAGATGGACGCCACTGGGTCGAAACCTCCATCCAATATGCCAAAGTGCAAAAACGCGCAAATAAGAAAGTACAAACAAATAAACATACCTTGTGAAATATACACGGAAATAAACACACACCAGAAATAGCGCGTCAAAAATGACATGTAACACGAAACAATCACACACAAAGACATGAGTGGCAACAGAGGAATAAATACATGTAGTGCGATTGGAGAATGAAAACCGGGTGTGCAGGGAACAAGACAAAACGAATGGAACGCATGAACAGAACATTGTTGCAAATGTTAAAGACACTAACTGAGACACAAAAGTCAAATTGGAAGGAGTCTCTGAACAAACTGGTTTATGCCTATAACTGCACCCGTTGCGAAGTGACTGGCTATTCACCATTTTATCTTCTGTTTGGGAGATCACCCAGGCTTCCAATTGATATGCTCTTTGGATTGTGCACAGAGGCAGGTTTCAGTAACCAGCGAGACTACGTGGAGAACTGGAAACGAGGGATGGAAGCAGCACACGCCATTGCAAATGAAAATGCTCAGAAAGCCGCTGAAAGAAGTAAGAAGTACTATGACACTAAAGTTAGGAGTTCAGTGCTACAGCCTGGCGAGCGAGTTCTGATTAAAAACCTGACACCAAGAGGAGGACCAGGAAAACTCCGTAACTATTGGGAAGATACAATTCACACAGTGGTGAGACAAATGGGTTCAGACCTGCCGATTTATGAATTGAGACCAGAAAAGGGTAGGGGACGCTCCAGGGTCCTGCACAGAAACCTGCTCATGTCCTGTGACCACTTACCTTTTGAGACACAACCAGAAATGACCAAAGTGGACAAAAGTCAGAAAACGAGGAGACACCAGCCTGCATCACAGCCTCTAGATTCTGATGAAGACAGGGGGGATGAATATGACCTTCATCATGAGCCGCTGCAGGTTCCCACATCTCCTACAGTACCGGAGGAGAGAAATGCTGAACCAGCGAGAGAGTGGGAACACAGGCCCCCAACAGTGAGAGGGACTGACAGTTGCAGTGTCAGTCCCTGATACGCTACCAGCACAGCCTCTTGTTGAAAAGCGGCTGGAGGAGACAACAACAGTTAAAGACCTGCCTGCTGAGGAGATGAACTTGCCTGCTGAAAATTTGCCTGATGATCGTCCACCAAGTGCCTTTCCTTCATTAACTGATGCTGCTGAACCTGAGGAACCAGCCTACCAGCTGCCACAAAGAGAGAGACACCCTCCAAGACGTATCACCTATGATCAGCTTGGTATCCCTTCCTGCTACAGTATACAGCCACAGCCACAGTTGTTCCCTGTCTACCCTGCACCAGGACTGGCTCCATGGCTGCCACCACTACAGCAGTGTTACTTTCAGCCACCTTACATGTATGGGTTTCAGCAAACATGAGGCTACAGAGTTGACATGTTTGACCATGGACTACTGTCTGATTTCACAGACTGTCAAAAGAGACAATTTGCAGACTATGCATATAAATCATTAAAATTGATGGACTGTTGATCAATAGTATGAGAAAATACTGCTTATGTTATATAGCTGGTCAACAGATATGGACTGTGAATATAACTTGTTAGTTATATTTGAACTGTGACCCTTGACCTCTGCTCAAGTACTACCTTACAGAAGAGGATTCTCTAAGTCCAGTGCATACGGACTGTTGAAGAAGACAATGTTGGTAATGTTGGGACAACATTTATTTTGTCGGGGAGAGTGTGACAGGTTAAAGGAAATATTCATAGCCTGTTATACATTAAAAAGTATTAGTAAGTTTATAGTATGTGAGGATCGTAAAACATCTAAGGTTAAAAAGATGCATTCAGTATTAGTTGATAGAGATTGATAACATTCATATAATTGTGTTAACGTTAAAATCTGTCAAAGGGTACGAATTGTGAGTAATGTGTAAACGTTATATTGATTACTTTATTTTGTGGTGTCTAAAAGTGTTAATCTGTGATCTACGAAATGCTCTTAATCTATGAGCCGGAGATCGATTGCTCTGGTCTCCACCCATATTCCTGGGAAATCGCGGTCTTTTCTCATTGAACTAAAAGTTGCATTGAGAAAACAATACCATATCACTCTCGTGATTATTTCTCCCCTGTTTTCAGGTACGTTATTGATGATAAAAAATAGTAATTTAAATGTTATAACTCGCTAACATGTCAAGAGTGTTTGAGATGTGTCTTAGTAACATCTTGAGGAAGTTAGAGTTAAGTTTGAAGAGAGTAATAGTAGCCCTGCTCGGTTGCAACCTTTAAGTCTCTACTGAAGACTCATCTCTTCAGTGGGTCATATGATTGAGTGTAGTCTGGCCCAGGAGTGGGAAGGTGAACGGAAAGGCTCTGGAGCAACGAACCGCCCTTGCTGTCTCTGCCTGGCCGGTTCCCCTCTTTCCACTGGGATTCTCTGCCTCTAACCCTATTACAGGGGCTGAGTCACTGGCTTACTGGGGCTCTCTCATGCCGTCCCTGGAGGGGGTGCGTCACCTGAGTGGGTTGATTCACTGATGTGGTCATCCTGTCTGGGTTGGCGGAGGTCTTTGTGGGCTATACTCGGCCTTGTCTCTGGATGGTAAGTTGGTGGTTGAAGATATCCCTCTAGTGATGTGGGGGCTGTGCTTTGGCAAAGTGGGTGGGGTTATATCCTTCCTGTTTGGCCCTGTCCGGGGGTGTCCTCGGATGGGGCCACAGTGTCTCCTGACCCCTCCTGTCTCAGCCTCCAGTATTTATGCTGCAGTAGTTTATGTGTCGGGGGGCTAGGGTCAGTTTGTTATATCTGGAGTACTTCTCCTGTCCTATTCGGTGTCCTGTGTGAATCTAAGTGTGCGTTCTCTAATTCTCTCCTCTCTTTCTTTCTCTCTCTCGGAGGACCTGAGCCCTAGGACCATGCCCCAGGACTACCTGACATGATGACTCCTTGCTGTCCCCAGTCCACCTGGCCGTGCTGCTGCTCCAGTTTCAACTGTTCTGCCTTATAATTATTCGACCATGCTGGTCATTTATGAACATTTGAACATCTTGGCCATGTTCTGTTATAATCTCCACCCGGCACAGCCAGAAGAGGACTGGCCATCCCACATATGCTCTCTCTAATTCTCTCTTTCTTTCTCTCTCTCGGAGGACCTGAGCCCTAGGACCATGCCCCAGGAATACCTGACAAGATGACTCCTTGCTGTCCCCAGTCCACCTGACCGTGCTGCTGCTCCAGTTTCAACTGTTCTGCCTTATTATTATTCGACCATGCTGGTCATTTATGAACATTTGACCATCTTGGCCATGTTCTGTTATAATCTCCACCCGGCACAGCCAGAAGAGGACTGGCCACCCCACATAGCCTGGTTCCTCTCTAGGTTTCTTCCTAGGTTTTGGCCTTTCTAGGGAGTTTTTCCCAGCCACCGTGCTTCTACACCTGCATTGCTTGCTGTTTGGGGTTTTAGGCTGGGTTTCTGTACAGCACTTTGAGATAACAGCTGATGTAAGAAGGGCTTAATAAATACATTTGATTTGATTTGGATGAAGGAAGACATAACACCCAACATAGACCCCAGAAAGTTAATCTACCTATGCCTCCTGGACTGTTTATACAAGCAATCAGACATCCCATCCACCATAACCACATTAATCCACACTGACTTCTCCAAAGCCTTTGACAAAATCGACCACACCATTGCCGTTGAATGCCTAATCCAACTGAGTGTTAGACCTCTCCTCATAGCATGGCTCTGCAGTGTGTGACCGGCCGCAAACAACAGGCACACTACCAAGACAGCCTCTCAGGCTGGCAGGAGCCGAAGGAGGTATGGCTCAAGGAACTCTTCTGGGCTCTTTCATCTTCCTTGCGGTCATTGACAGCGCAGCCCAGGATGTCAACAGTAGGTTGAAATATGTTGACAATCTAAATCTGGTCCGCATGTGTATAACAGGAAACATCAGCCCACTGCAGCCGGGCCCTGAACAACTTCAACATGTGGGTTCATGCAAGCAGAATGTCACTGAACCCTGCCAAGTGCAAAGTCCTATCAATCCACCTGTCCCGTGCCCTCTCCGGATCAAGGGCCAGGATCTCAAATTGTGTGATAGTGTGAACATTTCAGGGGTAACGGTACAGAAGGACTCACAATGGAGCGAGCAGGTCCCAGATTCACAAAACACTTCTTACGCAAAAACTTAAATTAAGAAGCTTCATAAAAGCTTCATAAAAAAGTGAGTACAATTGTAAGTGCAATTCCTCACCAACATTTAATGATTTAATGATTTTCTGACGAACTTCTCAAATATCTTCTTACAAATCTTCTTAAGCTAGGCAACCGTTTTAGCTAGCTATCTAGCTAGCAATGGAAATCGGGTTAGCATATTTCTTACTAAGAATACTGTTCTAAAACATGTTCCGGGGTTTAAATGAATCAATACTAAAACTTTCACATTAAGTTTGTGAGTGAATTAAACATGTTCAATTGCTTTTATGAGCTTTTTCTCTCACTGCCCTGCGTTGAAGACAAGGGTTTAGCTATCTTGGAATTAAGAACATTTCCAATAACTTTGTCATGTACTGTCATGTTGTGTCTTGTCTCTGTCCTTTCCCTTCACCCTGTCTCCCTCTGCTGGTCGTTGTTAGGTTACCTTTTCTCCCCCTCTTTCCCCCAGCTGTGCCTTGTCTCCTCCTAACCACCTCGTCACCCCTTTTCCCACCTGTTCCCTTTTTCCCTCTGATTAGGTCCCTATATCTCTCTCTGTTTCTGCTCCTGTCCTTGTCGGATTCTTGTTTGTTGTGTTTCATGCCTGAACCAGACTGTCGTCATGTTTGCTGTAACCTTGTCTTGTCCTGTCGGAATCTGCCGGTCCGTCTGAGCCTACCTATGTTTGGTAATTAAAGAAGCTCTGTTTAAGTTAATTCGCTTTTGGGTCCTCATTCACGCACCGTAACAGAAGAATCCGACCAAGAATGGACCCAGCGACTTCGGATCCTCTCCACTCAGCCGTCGGGATCCAGGGAGCGATGCTAGGCAGACACGAGCAGGAATTGTCTGCTGCTCGACATGCCGTTGAGACCCTGGCCACCCAAGTCTCCAACCTCACAGAACAGGTTCACCATCTCCGCCTCGATCCACCGGCCACTTCCAGGGCTTTCGAATCTCCGGAGCCCAGAATCAATAACCCGCCGTGTTACTCTGGGGAGCCCACTGAATGCCGCTCGTTCCTCACCCAGTGTGATATTGTGTTTTCTCTCCAGCCCTACACTTTCTCCAGGAGCACTGCTCGTGTCGCCTACGTCATATCTCTCCTTATTGGACGGGCTCGTGAGTGGGGCACGGCAATCTGGGAGGCAAGGGCTGAGTGTACTAACCAGTATCAGGACTTTAAGGAGGAGATGATACGGGTTTTTGATCGATCTGTTTTTGGGGAGGAGGCTTCCAGGGCCCTGTCTTCCCTATGTCAAGGTAATCGATCCATAACAGACTACTCTATTGAGTTTCGCACTCTTGCTGCCTCCAGTGGCTGGAACGAGCCGGCTTTGCTCGCTCGTTTTCTGGAGGGTCTCCGCGCAGAGGTAAAGGATGAGATTCTCTCCCGGGAGGTTCCTTCCAGCGTGGATTCCTTGATTGAACTCGCTATTCGCATTGAGCGACGGGTTGATCTTCGTCACCGAGCTCGTGGAAAGGAGCTCGCGTTCTCCGTTGCCCCCCTCTCCGCATCACTACCATCTTCCTCTGCCGGCTCGGGTGCTGAGCCCATGCAGCTGGGAGGTATCCGCATCTCGACTAAGGAGAGGGAACGGAGAATCACCAACCGCCTCTGTCTCTATTGCGGTTCCGCTGGTCATTTTGTCACTTCATGTCCAGTAAAAGGCCAGAGCTCATCAGTAAGCGGAGGGCTACTGGTGAGCGCTACTACTCCTGTCTCTCCTTCAAGATCCTGCACTACCTTGTCGGTCCATCTACGCTGGACCGGTTCGTCAGCTTCCTGCAGTGCCTTAATAGACTCTGGGGCGGAGGGCTGTTTTATGGACGAGACCTGGGCTCGGGAACATGACATTCCTCTCAGACAGTTAAAGGAGCCCACGGCCTTGTTCGCCCTGGATGGTAGTCCTCTCCCCAGGATTCAGCGTGAGACGCTACCTTTAACCCTCACTGTTTCTGGTAATCATAGTGAAACCATTTCTTTTTTAAAACCTCTTAGAACTACCCCCCTACTTTGTGCAATTTCCGCCTGAAGACATACCCAAATCTAACAGCCTGTAGCTCAGGCACAGAACCAAGTATATGCATATTCTTGGTACCATTTGAAAGAAAACACTCTGAAGTTTGTGTAAATGTGAATTGAATGTAGGAGAATAACACACACTAGATCTGGTTTAGATAAAACTATGGAAAAAAACATGCGTTTTTTCTATTTATTTTTGTATCATCATCTTTCAAATGAACAAGATAAAACAAAAATTCAGATAAGATGATGGGGACAATTTTCTTGAAAAAATTAAGAGGGCAACAGTACTTGTGCAAAATTTCAGAATGATAACTTCCAAAATGAGTGTGCTACATAACATTTATTATAAAGTCACCCAGGTGTCCCACACAAGTAGACCAAATGTACCCAAGTGGCCAAATTGGTGAAGTACACATTTTGAAACCAATAACTATATACAAAATACCAAAATGGTATTCTAACACACCCCCCCACAAAAATTTAAAAAATTTATGAAATTTTAAAAATTTCTGAAAAAAAATGTAAAAATTTTTTAAAAAAAATTCAAAAAAAAAATTGAAATTTTTTTGTAAACATTTATTTTTGAAAAAAATGTTATGAAAAAAAAAATATATATACACATTTACAAAGTAACATGGGTAACTATTTACACACTTTTACACATCCTCAGTCCTGTATCAAATAGGAAAAACAGGAAAAACAACCTAGAAAGGCAAAAACCTAGGAAGAAACAAGGCAATGAGGGGTGGCCAGTCCTCTTCTGGCTGTGCCGGGTGGAGATCACAGTGTTTGTAGAGTGTGCAACAGTACAGCACCCCAAGAGAAAAAAATGTACAGTTTAGGGTTCCATAGCCGCAGGCAGAACAGTTGAAACTGGAACAGCGGCAAGGCCAGGTGGACTGGGGGACAGCAAGGAGTCATCATGTCAGGTAGTCCTGAAGCATGGTCCCAGGGGTTCAAGTCCACTGAGAGAAAGGAGAGAAAGAGAGCAGACTTAAATTCACACAAGACACCGGATAAGACAGGAAAAAATACTCCAGATATAAGATATAGCTCAGCTAGACTGCAGACTGGTGTTCTCAGCTAGACTGCAGACTGGTGTTCTCAGCTAGACCGCAGAACCACTTTGCCATATAACCCCACCAACATTGCCAAAACTCTAGACAATGTTCTGCTGCTGATGCCAGATGCCATAGCAGTCTCGCTCCGATGTAAAGCAGAGGGTCACTGAGCATGTGGGGCATGTGATGGGAGACTTCATCTTGCAGACAACACAGCAACGCCTCCATGCTGTGCCCTTTTGGCCCTTAGGCACATCCATGCCTGCACAAATATATTTGGGCAGATGAACACCTGTGGCAGGAGCAGAAGGGACAGGGCTTGGTGCAGTGGTGCTGTAGCCAGCAAGCTCCTTGATGAGCTGCTCTCTGAAGGCTTTCTGTGAGAGGAAGGGCTTTCCACAGCTCGTCGCCATTTCCTTGTGTAGGATGAATGCATTCACCACGGCGATGTCGATGAAATGATAGAAGAAGGTCTTGTACCATTTCATTGTCTTGTGGAGAACATTGTAGTAGCCGATTAGCGCGTCCGAAAGGTCGACTCCTCCCATGCTCTTGTTGTAGTCCTTCACTGCAGTTGGAATGGGGACATTTTTGGTTTTCCATGCCCCGGCACCATCCTTCACACGCCTGACAACATGATCCCCACTGAAGGACTTGTGGATAGTGGAGCACATCACCACCTCTCTGGTATCCATCCACTTTACAAAAAGCAGGCCATCTTCACGGATCCATCGCATGCTCCCCCGCTCAGCCCGCTTAGGCATGTCGTTCACCTTAGTCTTCGGAAAGCCCACCCTGTTGGTACGAATGGTGCCACAAGCCCATACATCCAGCTTCCTTAGGTCTGCAAACAGGGTAGGGCTTGTGTAGAAGTTATCCACAAACAGTTTGTAGCCCTTCCCTAGCAGTTGAAAATCCAATAACTCCATTACAGAGTCATAGCTGAGTCCCTTACCGGTAGCAAAACTGTTCTTCCCCTCGTAGACAAAGAAATTGCATGTGTAGGCACATACAGAATCAGCCAAAACAAACAGCTTGTAACCCCACTTGGTTGGTTTGTTTCTCATGTATTGTTTGAGGCCAATTCTTGCCTTTGAGGCTACCATCCTCTCATCGATTGACACGTTCTGGGCAGGCTGAAAGTACGTCTTGCAGGCCTCGACGATGCTGTGGTAGAGCGGTTTGATCTTGCACAGTCTATCAAACGCTGCTGTGCCTCTCTTCTTCTCATTCTCTTCATCAACCTTTGGGTCACTGATGTGAAGCGCCTGTGAAATAATCAGAAACCTTTTGCAGGACATAACAGTCATGGGGAAAGGCAGTTGGTACAGAGATGACGTTTTCCAGTAGTCCTTCAGGCTTTTCAGCTTCACCAGCCCCATGTAGATAACAAGTGAAAGGTAGCAGAAAAGATCTGACATGGATATGGGCTTCCATGCTACCTTTTTGCCTGCTTGTTTCTTCTTCCCATTCTTATTTGTGTTGGACACGAGCGAACCTACAACAGATGGTGTAAAAAACAGTTGGAAAAGCTGAAGGGGGGTGTAAGTGGAGGTCGGGTTCACCTGAGGTCCTGGCTTCCTTTTCGGCCTGAAAGTTGGTTGTGGTGGCTCCACATCATCTTCTAGGATGGTGTGCCAACGCCCTTCTGTCCCTCTGTTAGTGGGTGGCACACTTCCCCTCTTCCTCTTCACACCTCTAGATGGCCCGGGAGGTGTGGAGCCAGAGACAGCAGGGGTACAGCTGGATGAACCAGCTTCAGAGGGGGATGGACACCTTGGCACTGGGGGCTCCCAGTCGGAGTCAGTGCCACTGTGAAAGAAAATGTTCAGTTAGAATAGTTTCACATATGAGCCCTGTATCAACAGCTATAATAAACATACATATAGAGTACAGGGAGTAGCCCTGTATCAACAGCTATAATAAACATGCATATTGAGGACAGGGAACATAAAGTGCTGTTCCACATCAATTGACAAAGTGAAATGGGCCAGCCCCAAAATAGGCTATTTAGGTAGACCATGCGTTCTCAAAGAAACAGGCACTCACAATGACAAGCTAACGTGCACTTTAGCCATTTCATTACATCGCTATATATTGCTAATAAAATGTAAAAACAGCTATAATAAACATGTATATAAAGTGCTGTTCCACATCAATTGACAAAGTGAAATGGGCCAGCCCCAAAATAGGCTATTTAGGTAGACCATGCGTTCTCAAAGAAACAGGCACTCACAATGACAAGCTAACGTGCACTTTAGCCATTTCATTACATCGCTATATATTGCTAATAAAATGTAAAAACAGCTATAATAAACATGTATATAAAGTGCTGTTCCACATCAACTGACAAAGTGAAATGGGCCAGCCCCAAAATAGGCTATTTAGGTAGACCATGCGTTCTCAAAGAAACAGGCCCTCACTCACAATGGCTAGCTAACGTGTACTTTAGCCATTTTTGCAAATAAAATGTAAAAACAATCACTAATACTATTTTATATTAAAGTCAAACAACGGCATTAGCATGAGAGCAACTTACCAGTCCAAAACGATGTCCTCTCCGTTCAAAAAATATGCCTCAGTTTCAGAATCGAAACTATGGGAGCTAATGGAGTCTTCAATCTCTGCCAAATCTGTCTCACTTTCCCGGTCAATCTCTTCCAAAATCATTTCTACATTCGTGTATCTAGTCTTAGAGGTCGCTTTCTTAGACTTATTTGCCATTTTATTCGCGAAATAAACAGTTGAAGTAGCAAATTACTGAAAAACGTCTGTGCGTAATTAGAGTCACTCCTTCACGGTTCAATTGGCAATGGCGAAAGAACGGTCTTTACGCCAGCGTCCAGTGAATAGGTTTGTCTTACAACAATGAATCATGGGATATTTCCAGTTACATCTGCTCATTGGCTATCTACCCAGCTAGATTTCAAGAAGATCAGTGGTCATTGGGTTAAAATAGAGTCAATCAACAAGACAGTGGTCATATAATTGCTGCGCAATGGGCTCCTCACGTGTTGTCTTCCAATCGGTATTACCATATCAATAGAGCCCGCAAAATGGCCCATCAGGGTTGATTGCGTTCCAAACAAAGAGTTGATTGCAAGTAAACCAAACATGACTGGAAAGAGAGGGAAAAGACGAGGAAAAGAGAGTCTCTTTACGTTGGACGTTACTTTGAAAATTGTATGACAGGAAATTCAACGAGATAAGCGTTCACAAAATGTTTCGTGTTAGGCTATAAAACATGGATTTAACCGAACAAACGACCATTCATTGTGTAACAATGAGCCTTGGGATTGCAACCAGAGCAAGATCTTCAAAGGTAAACGATTTATTTCAATGCAATCTGTGACTTTGTTACGCAAGTGCTGGTTGAATAAGTAGTTTGATATGGGGGTCTATGCTCCGATAAACGCAGCTTATTATTTCGCAATAAATTATTTTTTAAATATGACAACGCAGTTGGATTAGCAAGATTCTAGGCTTTTGAAGCATGTGAGACACTTGTATTTTCATGAATGTTTAATATGACTATTTGTGGCGAACACCGTATGTTGTTGAATTCAAACCCGGATCCGGGATCGGTAGATCAGAGAGGTTAATTTTTCGTTCACCTTTTACACCTGTTGTTTTGGGCCATCCCTGGCTAGTTTGTCATAATCCTTCCATTAATTGGTCTAGTAATTCTATCCTCTCCTGGAACGTCTCTTGTCATGTGAAATGTTTAATGTCTGCTATCCCTCCTGTTTCCTCTGTCTCTTCTTCACAGGAGGAGCCTGGTGATTTGACAGGGGTGCCGGAGGAATATCACGATCTGCGCACGGTGTTCAGTCGGTCCAGGGCCACCTCTCTTCCTCCACACCGGTCGTATGATTGTAGTATTGATCTCCTTCCGGGAACCACCCCCCCCCGGGGTAGACTATACTCTCTGTCGGCTCCCGAACGTAAGGCTCTCGAAGATTATTTGTCTGTAGCTCTTGACGCCGGTACCATAGTCCCCTCCTCCTCTCCCGCCGGAGCGGGGGTTTTTTTTGTCAAGAAGAAGGACGGGTCTCTGCGCCCCTGCATAGATTATCGAGGGCTGAATGACATAACAGTGAAGAATCGTTATCCGCTTCCTCTTATGTCTTCAGCCTTCGAGATCCTGCAGGGAGCCAGGTTTTTCACTAAGTTGGACCTTCGTAACGCTTACCATCTCGTGCGCATCAGGGAGGGGGACGAGTGGAAGACGGCGTTTAACACTCCCTTAGGGCACTTTGAATACCGGGTTCTTCCTTTCGGCCTCGCTAACGCTCCAGCTGTCTTTCAGGCATTAGTCAATGATGTCCTGAGAGACATGCTGAACATCTTTGTTTTCGTTTACCTTGACGATATCCTGATTTTTTCACCGTCACTCCAGATTCATGTTCAGCACGTTCGACGTGTCCTCCAGCGCCTTTTAGAGAATTGTCTTTTTGTGAAGGCTGAGAAGTGCACTTTTCATGCCTCCTCCGTCACATTTCTCGGTTCTGTTATTTCCGCTGAAGGCATTAAGATGGATCCCGCTAAGGTCCAAGCTGTCATTGATTGGCCCGTCCCTAAGTCACGCGTCGAGCTGCAGCGCTTTCTCGGCTTCGCGAACTTCTATCGCCGTTTCATCCGTAATTTCGGTCAGGTGGCAGCTCCTCTCACAGCCCTTACTTCTGTCAAGACGTGCTTTAAGTGGTCCATTTCCGCCCAGGGAGCTTTTGATCTCCTCAAGAATAATTTTACATCCGCTCCTATCCTTGTTACACCTGACGTCTCTAGACAGTTCGTTGTCGAGGTTGACGCGTCAGAGGTGGGCGTGGGAGCCATTCTTTCTCAGCGCTCCCTCTCTGACGACAAGGTCCACCCATGCGCGTATTTTTCTCATCGCCTGTCGCCGTCGGAACGTAACTATGATGTGGGTAACCGCGAACTGCTCGCCATCCGGTTAGCCCTAGGCGAATGGCGACAGTGGTTGGAGGGGGCGACCGTTCCTTTTGTCGTTTGGACTGACCATAGGAACCTTGAGTACATCCGTTCTGCCAAACGACTTAATGCGCGTCAGGCGCGTTGGGCGTTGTTTTTCGCTCGTTTCGAGTTCGTGATTTCTTATCGTCCGGGCTCTAAGAACACCAAGCCTGATGCTTTGTCTCGTCTCTTCAGTTCTTCAGTAGCCTCCACTGACCCCGAGGGGATTCTCCCTGAGGGGCGTGTTGTCGGGTTGACTGTCTGGGGAATTGAGAGGCAGGTAAAACAAGCGCTCACTCACACTCCGTCGCCGCGCGCTTGTCCTAGGAACCTTCTTTTCGTTCCCGTTCCTACTCGTCTGGCCGTTCTTCAGTGGGCTCACTCTGCCAAGTTAGCCGGCCACCCTGGCGTTCGGGGTACGCTTGCTTCCATTCGCCAGCGTTTTTGGTGGCCCACCCGGGAGCATGACACGCGTCGTTTCGTGGCTGCTTGTTCGGTCTGCGCGCAGACTAAGTCCGGTAACTCTCCTCCTGCCGGCCGTCTCAGGCCGCTTCCTATTCCCTCTCGACCGTGGTCTCACATCGCCTTAGATTTTGTCACCGGACTGCCTTCGTCAGCGGGGAAGACTGTTATTCTTACGGTTGTCGATAGGTTCTCTAAGGCGGCTCATTTCATTCCCCTTGCTAAGCTTCCTTCTGCTAAAGAGACGGCACAAATCATCATCGAGAATGTTTTCAGAATTCATGGCCTTCCGTCAGACGTCGTTTCGGACAGAGGTCCGCAATTCACGTCTCAATTTTGGAGGGAGTTTTGCCGTTTGATTGGGGCTTCCGTCAGTCTCTCTTCCGGCTTTCACCCCCAGTCTAACGGTCAAGCAGAACGGGCCAATCAGACTATTGGTCGCATCTTACGCAGTCTTTCTTTTCGCAACCCTGCGTCTTGGTCAGAACAGCTCCCCTGGGCAGAATACGCCCACAACTCGCTTCCTTCGTCTGCGACCGGGCTATCTCCTTTTCAGAGTAGCCTCGGGTACCAGCCTCCGCTGTTCTCATCTCAGTTCGCCGAGTCCAGCGTCCCCTCCGCTCAGGCTTTTGTCCAACGTTGCGAGCGCACCTGGAAGAGGGTCAGGTCTGCACTTTGCCGTTATAGGACGCAGACTGTGAGGGCTGCTAATAAGCGTAGAACTAAGAGTCCTAGATATTGTCGCGGTCAGAGAGTTTGGCTCTCCACTCAGAACCTTCCCCTTAAGACGGCTTCTCGCAAGTTGACCCCGCGGTTCATTGGTCCGTTCCGTATTTCTCGGGTCATTAATCCTGTCGCAGTTCGACTTCTTCTTCCGCGATACCTTCGTCGCGTCCACCCGGTCTTCCATGTCTCCTGCATCAAGCCCGTCCTTCGCGCCCCCGCTCGTCTTCCCCCCCCCCCCCCCCCCCATCCTTGTCGAGGGCGCACCCATCTACAGGGTCCGTAGAATTTTGGACATGCGTCCTCGGGGCCGTGGTCACCAGTACCTCGTAGATTGGGAGGGGTACGGTCCTGAGGAGAGGAGTTGGGTTCCCTCTCGGGACGTGCTGGACCGTGCGCTGATTGAGGATTTCCTCCGTTGCCGCCAGGTTTCCTCCTCGAGTGCGCCAGGAGGCGCTCGGTGAGTGGGGGGGTACTGTCATGTACTGTCATGTTGTGTCTTGTCTCTGTCCTTTCCCTTCACCCTGTCTCCCTCTGCTGGTCGTTGTTAGGTTACCTTTTCTCCCCCTCTTTCCCCCAGCTGTGCCTTGTCTCCTCCTAACCACCTCGTCACCCCTTTTCCCACCTGTTCCCTTTTTCCCTCTGATTAGGTCCCTATATCTCTCTCTGTTTCTGCTCCTGTCCTTGTCGGATTCTTGTTTGTTGTGTTTCATGCCTGAACCAGACTGTCGTCATGTTTGCTGTAACCTTGTCTTGTCCTGTCGGAATCTGCCGGTCCGTCTGAGCCTACCTATGTTTGGTAATTAAAGAAGCTCTGTTTAAGTTAATTCGCTTTTGGGTCCTCATTCACGCACCGTAACAAACTTTATTTTCATTAATCTAATTTCTTCTTAACTCTTTGCTTAAGGAGAGACATCAGAAATAGTGCAAGAACATTTCCAATAACTTTTTGGAGGAATAGCAACTTTGCTTAACTTTCTTCTTAGGTCTATAGTTAAGGAAAAAATTTAATTTAAGGAAGATTTTGTGAATCTGGGCCCAGGTTGCTATTATGGTAACCTAAAGCAACAGAAAAGTTTTCTCCCTCGCTGCCTTAAAAGATTCCATGTGCCATAGGAAGACCTAGTGAGCATTTATACCGGCTACATACGCCCCACCTTGGAGGATGACGCTCCTGCTTGGCACAGCTCACTGACCAAGGCCCAGTCTGATGACCTGGAGCATATTCAGAAGAGAGCATGCTGCACCATCCTAGGAGGATACTTCAGTTACCTCAGCTTCATGGAAGACAGACACGACTCTGCACTGACTTCGCTGTCAGCCTTCTAAAATATAAATTCAGAGATTGCCTACCCCTTGACCGAATCACAGTGACAGGCAGGAACATCCGCAGCCAAAACAAACTGACTACACCAAAGTAAAAATTAAACAAAAAATGGTTTGACTTTGCCTGTGACTCTTAGCTGTAGTCTCAGGCCAGTCTCACATTATGGGCCAAGTGAGACTAACACTATACCCAAACTGGGCACTTGCGTGCGTCTACATGGGCCATCGTGCGCAAATTGATTTTGTTCCCCCACACCAAAAGCGAGCACGACACGCAGGTTGAAATATCAAAACAAACTTTGAACCAATTATATTAATTTGGGGACAGGTTGAAAAGCAATTAACATTCATGCCAATTTAGCTAGCTAGCTTGCAGATGCTAGATAACTTGTCCTATTTAGCTAGCTTGCTGTTGCTAGCTAATTTGTCCTGGGATATATACGTTGAGTTGTTATTTTGTCTGAAATGCACAAGGTCCTCTACTCAATTATTCGATACACAATTAATCGATACATTAATCGATACATAAAACGGTCAACCAAATTATTTCTAGTCATCTCTCCTCCTAGGCTTTTTCTTCTTTGAACTTCATATGGCGATTGGCAACTAACTTTCATAAGGTGTATTACCACCACAGACCTCCGTTTATCTTTCAGTCACCCACGTGGGTATAACCAATGAGGAGATGGCACGTGGGCAAATGCTTCTAAAAGCCAATGAGGAGATGAGAGAGGCAGGACTTGCAGCCTGTTTTGCACGACAAATAGAAGCAACTTCTATTTTAGCGCCTGGCAACGCAGACGCTCACTGGCGCGCGCGAGCAGTGTGGGTGCAATGATTGAATAACATGTATGTGTACATTTATTTTGCGATGCTCATGCACGCGAGCAAGACAAGCGGTGTGGTCAGCATGTAAGCGTTAGATCAACTGTCAGGGAAGTCATTGAGTGAAGAACAGGATGATGACAGGCACTCCACTCACAATAGACCTCAAATGTTTGTTCAGGTTGTGTATTAATGTTCAAGATGAACGGCGTTTAACTCACGCTGAATTCTCTCTGGAGCTCATTACTCTGGTCTGGTCTCCATGGATAGAGAACACCACAGGGAAAAGGAGGAAACATAAAACACGGGTGATTTTGACACACAAATATGTTTGGACGTACCACACCCAACTGAATAAGGAACGTGTATAAGACATGTCACACCGTGTCCAAAGGCACTCCCAATCCACCAGCAATTGTCACTCTTAATAAGAGTCACTGCTCATTGACATCAAATAAAATGATCATCCCAAATCACTGAGCTACTAGAGATGTTGCTCTTCATCCACAATCTGTAAAGTCTCCCAGCTCCCTCTTTTAGTTAAAGGTTTACAGATGAAGAGATGCTTCCTGGCACAGAGGAGACAACTGTACTGCTGGAATACATAGCCCCTGAATTAGCCCTGCGGCTACATATTAGTGTGCACACATGAGGTTTCTGCTTGTTAGTCTGCTTCCGTATACAGTAAGTAGCACAGTGGGCTGAGACCATCTCCAAGACAGGCTATGCCATATAATGAGCTCTCTATGTATTAGGACTATTTGCCATGATATTTGGGAACGTTTTTGACTTATTACAGTGGATCGCAAGTTGTAACCTTGAAGCACAAGTGTCACCATATGCAGTAACACTGCTTGCATCTACAGAAGAAAAAAAGCTCACAGAAAAATCTTCACACACACATTTGACATTTTCCAAAGTGGGTTCACACACAGAGCTCAAATAACAGCTTGTCGGTGTATCAGCACATGGATGTTGGTTTGAAAACCTGTTCATTTGCTTTGCAATCCAGATTGCCTCATTGCTTAATTAATAGTGTGTAATTACAGCAGTATGGCAGATATTGGAGAGGGGAAAAAACAGGGAAAAGTTCCTCTTTGAGCAATCTTCTGGGTTTGATGAGACAGATTTACTGTGAAAAGTAAATGTCAAAATCATGTGAAGTAGGACACATTTCAGATGCTCTGCTTGTTTCCCCAGTTGATGTCGCAATAATATCATGTGCCTACCCCTTCACAATACATCACAACTGTATGGTCAAGCCGTTGACAGATAATGCATGATGACGATCATCTCTCAAGATACACTATTATCATTGTATTCATCTTATTGAATAAAACAGGTTTATATAAAAAGAGCCAGGTTTGGTGTTGCATGTTATGGTCAATCCTCTTTAAGATATTTTTGAGGTCTTTGGAAAACTGGGGCATCAGGCGAGCCAATGTCTCTGTCTGCTTGTAAACAGATTGGGTTTCTCAGCAAGCATCTGTACAAGACTCTTTCGGGCATTTGGCTCACTGAAACTGAGCAGAAAAAAAACACATCTGAAGAGTTGTTCATTCTCTGCGTGTGACAAACGCAATATAAAGCAAACCAATTGTTACGAGCAGAAAGATGTCTGACTCATGTGTTGTTATGATGTTGATGTTGTCGTTCGGACAACTTGGATTATTTGACTATCTGACAAAGGGTCAAACAAAAAATATTCAACCTTTGGACATGAACAATTCTGAAAAAGAGAAGCCTTGTTAAATTCGTTATTGTCGCATCGTGAAGAAATGGAAGAAACAGTGAATAGGAAATGGATTGTTCTGATCGTGATGAACGTACAGTAGGTGGAAGAGGATCCAGACCCCCGACAGCATGATCGTTAGCACCCTCCAGGGCAAATAGATCAGGGAGAATAAGCCTCCCACAACGGCTTCATATACAATTTTTGTTTAAGTCATAAGAATAGATTGTTGTATTGCCTTGTTATTACATTTGAAGTTTCGAGTTAGGAAATTAGTTAGATGGCTCTTAAGTTTCCAAATGACTTGTTTCCTGTTTAAATACAGTATCTCAGCAATAGAGATGTGAAGCGAGGAAGAAAAACATTAAAATGTCACAAGCACATATTTTATATTCCAAATTCACAGGCAACTATTTATAGTCTGTCATTGAAAAGGATGTGTCTGCACCTCAAAGGAAGGCTAATCCATCAACGTCTTCCTGCATTAATAAAATCTGTTACGAGGCATGAATTCCGGGCCTGGTTTCGGAGGCTGAATTGGAAGTGCCGCCATCCAGTCCTGATCTCTGAATACTGCAGACTGTCAGACAAGACAGGTCCATTGTCCCAGTGTTAGAACCCTGAAAGGTCAGCTAATGCAGACAGCTGGCTGAGAATAAAAAATGGAGCTTCATAGTGTGTCCAAGATGAGGCAGTAATTCTTCAAAGTGAAAATACCAGGGACATAAGCCAGGATGAATAGAGACAGCATTTCATGCCTTTACGCTTTTGTTGGTCTAAAACTTGGTGAAGCGTACTGAGATTGGAGGGGGAAGAATAGAAACTCAGCATGGGGCCATGCAAAAACTTAATACACCATAAGGAAAATTGTAGAGGAACAACTGACACTGACAAAATAATTGAAGGAGAGCGATAGAGAGAGAGAGAGAGAGAGAGAGAGAGAGAGAGAGAGAGAGAGAGAGAGAGAGAGAGAGAGAGAGAGAGAGAGAGAGAGAGAGAGAGAGAGAATGAAAGACAAAATCCTTGATTGAAGTGCCTGTCAGTATTGGGTTCTGGCACCTGGGAAGCGTTGTCCTGGGGATAAGGTAGGATTAGCACCCAAGCCCATCAGTGCCTTCGCTGCTTCGCCTGGAGGTCTGGCTGAGGAAGCTGACTGTGGTTCAGGCTGCGCTGCGGATGCATAGGTACAGATGGAACCACGTCCACATCCCTTTGGGCATACTGATTCTGCTCAAGTCAGCACAGCAAGAAAACATTCACCCATTACAAACTTTGCCAGAGAAATTACTACTGAGACAGGAATTACTGTTGATTGGATGCATGTCAATACCGAGGGTTTTCACAGTGTGGAAGTTGTTTTGCTGACAACATGTAATTAATTCAATTCACATGAGCTTTAAGATATTTGATACTCCTGTGTAGTTGTTTAGTGCAAAAGTCATGTTAGAGTCAAATACAATTGACTGCTTTGATAGAGCTTTAGTACTTCGACACAGCACCTCGGTTGTCCATGAAACAAGGTACGCATAATTGTTATCATTCCAACTGAGATTAGAAAATTACCTCCACACTGTAAATTGCGGTTGATATTGACATTCTATGACTAAGTTGACAGAACCATTTGAAAATCACAATTACATTTGAAAGGGAGCTGTGATTGAGCTGTGAAGTCAACCTGATCTGATCTCCACCCAGATGGCCTAAATTACAGTCATCAGAAGAAGAGACATCTCTTGTGCATGAGCCAATTTGAATCACATATAAATGGGCTTGTAATTTCACAAGCAGGTTCTATAATTCTGCAGCATAACGGGACTGCAGTTCCGTGGGTTGGAAGTGAGGTTGTGTGTGGCTGATACATTGAGGTAATGGTAAGTGAGAGAGAAGCAAAATAGAGGAGGATAAAATCGTGACATCAGTCAGGGTGTGACAGAGATGTTGAGTCTGGGAGCCTCCGCTCCTCTCAGTCGAGTTTATATTTCACCTTGTGACACGTCAATAGTTCAACAGTGCGACACGGTCTATCCTGCTTGTCAAAACAAGTCATCCATCAACATTACTGGCTCACAGGCAAGATAGATGAAATATGGATGGAGTGTGGACTTGACTCTGACAAGTGGTGATATCAGTGAAAACACAGATTACAATACAGAAAAAGTGGTGTTTTACAAGCTGTCAGTTCGATGTAAAAATATATATATATTTGCCCGCGTTACAGATGGCTATATCATTCCTCTAATACAGGACTAGTAAAGGCCGATTGCACTACTTTTGTGGAAAGAAAATAGTATTTTTTTATTGATTAATATATATTTTTTTATTATGATTTTACAGGGGGTGCTGTAGTACCCTCAGTATCCCTACTTCCTGTTTATTTAACCAGGCAAGTCAGTTAAGAACAAATTCTTATGTACAATGACAGCCTACCCTGGCCAAACCCTGAACCGGACGACGCTGGGCCAATTGTGTGGCGCCATATGGGACTCCCAATCATAGCCAGTTGTGATACAGCCTGGAATCAAACCAGGGTCTGTAGTAACACCTGAGAGACAGTGCCTTAGACCGCTGCGCCACTCAGGAGCCCTGTGAATATGCTTTACATTGGAAAAACAACCTTCTTCACTCCAAATCAGACGGACATTTTTCCAAAGTTTAAATTGCCTCTGTTCAACTCTGTTAAATGAATGGTGTCCAAAACTGTTGATCAATCCAGTCTGTTCCCTCAAGGTGTCTCTTCAAACATTATTTATGTCTGTGAAGGTGAAACTCAGTTATGTGACTGTGCGTCATCAATCAAAATTTAATGAACTAATTTGATAGCATGAAATGAATGATAATATACTATAGGGTCAGGTTTGTGGGGATCTCATGTGGGTGTGCATTATGCAAACCAATTCCTTTTTAACATGCAAACCATACATTACAGGGTGTAGGTCATGCATTCTAACTAAAATTCTAAATTAAAAAACATCAGAGATCTAATGTTCAACAGAATCTTCAGCATCGGGATCATGACTCTCATCAACCAATTTTGTAAAAGGTAATGAACATTAGTAAGCTCCACACATTCTGCATAGTCCAAAGCTGGTCCCCTAAGATTCTGATCCATCACTCATCTTGTATGGTTTGAAGCATAGGGAAAGGAGAGCCTTAGAAAGGAAAGGAGAGCCTTAGAAAGGAAAGGAGAGCCTTAGAAAGGAAAGGAGAGCCTTAGAAAGGAAAGGAGAGCCTTAGAAAGGGAAGGAGAGCCTTAGAAAGGAAAGGAGAGCCTTAGAAAGGGAAGGAGAGCCTTAGTTCTGCTGACCATTTCCCCTGGGACAAATGTCAGCTTATAACATGAGGAGCTGAATTTTAACAGAAAGGATAGATGATAGGCCAAACATCACAGTTCTAGGACTAAACTTTATTATGACGGTTTAAAAACCACTCCTTTCAACAGGGGTTTTTGGTTTACGATAAAGCCCATTGTAGTATCCTACATTCTTCAATATAAATTGGGGTTTACCTCTGAATGTTACATATTAATGAAAAGTGTAAAACCTCAAGGATTGCGTGATTTATTGGTGTATACATGCAAACACCATTTATTAAAGGTTGCTGAACCTTGGAGATTACAAGGATGCCTTCACTTAGCATTCATGGTTGAACATTCCTCATGATTACATTATGTAATATGTATCCCCAACAGATCCATTATTCCCAGACGGCATGCATAGTTCAACAGCAGGAGGCCTCATACAGATGATGGATCTTATTTTGATCACCCTGTTGCAGGAGAACTTTTTTTGAACCCCTTCAAAATTGTCCATTCATTGTAATCCACATAATAATTCACATTTCCTGTTCCCGTTTTTCCTGCTATAGCAAACTGACTCAAATGAAGATCCTACATCTGTATACTGTAGCTCTAGCTGTAACCTCCAGTTTCCATACGTACCTCTAGTGGTAATCCTTCTTGTCCAGCACGGTCTCATTGGCCTGTATCTGCCCAGGCATGCTTATCTCCCCTGGTCCACATGTATGCACATTTACTCATGTGCAGCGGTTTACTTCCATGACCAAATATTCATACAGTATGTCACATCCATCCATCCATCTAGAGTGTTTGTGTTTACCTGGGATAGCTATGGATTGGTTGGCGCTTGGGGCACAGATGTTTTCCAGAGGCAGCCTGACTTTACCACAGCTGGGAGGAGGGCCATTTGTCTTTACTGATCATGGTCATGTACTCAATTCAATGAAGTCTTTTCACTGGCACACTCAGTGTCAAGTTTGCCAACCCTTTCTTCCATGATATTTTCCCGCAATCCTCACTTTAATAACTTGTTTGATGCATCTCAAGCCTCTTGTATGGGTGTTAATGAAACACCACATAGAATTGGAGAGCAGCCACCATTCCTACTCCAGGCTCCGCTCCACTCCTCTGCCTGTATGGGGAAAAAGACAAAAGAAGAGAGGGAATAGAGAACAAGTCATCTTATCAAAGCTCAAGCGTTGAGCGTTGAAAGAGCTGTTGAAAACCCTGTGTGCTCAGCTGTTGTACTGTGATCATTTGAGTGTACAGATGATGGCAAGCCGTGACACCATAGACCTCTGTGGAGGTCCGGCTGCTACTCCTACACCCCATCATCCCTCGCTTCACCTATCCCAACACGGAGACCACGACAGAGCACAGATGATGGGAAAAGAAGAAGACGAGCAGTCGGAGTGGATATCAAGCAGAACGGGAGCGGAAGCAATTTACGCCGGATTGAACCCCGGTCCAGTTTTACAACAGGCTCGTTGAAAAAGGTATCCATCGCCATGTCTGTTTGCGGCCCTCGAAAGTCAGCTAATTGACACATCACTTGGCATTATTCCACAGGCAGCATAGAGAAGCCAAAAGAGCAGCAAACTGACCAGAATCATTGCCTCGCCTAACCCCCTCTGTAGATACAGTGAGTTCCAAAAGTAATGGGACAGTTGACACATTTGTTGTTGTTTTGGCTCTTTTATTTTATTTTTTTTATTTCACCTTTATTTAACCAGGTAGGCTAGTTGAGAACAAGTTCTCATTTGCAACTGCGACCTGGCCAAGATAAGGCATAGCCGTGTGAACAGACAACACAGAGTTACACATGGAGTAAACAATTAACAAGTCAATAACACAGTAGAAAAAAAGGGGAGTCTATATATACATTGTGTGCAAAAGGCATGAGGTAGGCAAATAATTACAATTATGCAGATTAACACTGGAGTGATAAATGATCAGATGGTTATGTACAGGTAGAGATATTGGTGTGCAAAAGAGCAGAAAAATAAAAATAAATAAATAAAAACAGTATGGGGATGAGGTAGGTGAAAATGGGTGGGCTATTTACCAATAGACTATGTACAGCTGCAGCGATCGGTTAGCTGCTCAGATAGCAGATGTTTGAAGTTGGTGAGGGAGATAAAAGTCTCCAACTTCAGCGATTTTTGCAATTCGTTCCAGTCACAGGCAGCAGAGAACTGGAACGAAAGGCGGCCAAATGAGGTGTTGGCTTTAGGGATGATCAGTGAGATACACCTGCTGGAGCGCGTGCTACGGATGGGTGTTGCCATCGTAACCAGTGAACTGAGATAAGGCGGAGCTTTACCTAGCATGGACTTGTAGATGACCTGGAGCCAGTGGGTCTGGCGACGAATATGTAGCGAGGGCCAGCCGACTAGAGCATACAAGTCGCAGTGGTGGGTGGTATAAGGTGCTTTAGTGACAAAACGGATGGCACTGTGATAAACTGCATCCAGTTTGCTGAGTAGAGTGTTGGAAGCAATTTTGTAGATGACGTCGCCGAAGTCGAGGATCGGTAGGATAGTCAGTTTTACTAGGGTAAGTTTGGCGGCGTGAGTGAAGGAGGCTTTGTTGCGGAATAGAAAGCCGACTCTTGATTTGATTTTCGATTGGAGATGTTTGATATGGGTCTGGAAGGAGAGTTTAGAGTCTAGCCAGACACCTAGGTACTTATAGATGTCCACATATTCAAGGTCGGAACCATCCAGGGTGGTGATGCTGGTCAGGCGTGCGGGTGCAGGCAGCGAACGGTTGAAAAGCATGCATTTGGTTTTACTAGCGTTTAAGAGCAGTTGGAGGCCACGGAAGGAGTGCTGTATGGCATTGAAGCTCGTTTGGAGGTTAGATAGCACAGTGTCCAAGGACGGGCCGGAAGTATATAGAATGGTGTCGTCTGCGTAGAGGTGGATCAGGGAATCGCCCGCAGCATGAGAAACATCATTGATATATACAGAGAAAAGAGTCGGCCCGAGAATTGAACCCTGTGGCACCCCCATAGAGACTGCCAGAGGACCGGACAGCATGCCCTCCGATTTGACACACTGAACTCTGTCTGCAAAGTAATTGGTGAACCAGGCAAGGCAGTCATCCGAAAAACCGAGGCTACTGAGTCTGCCGATAAGAATACGGTGATTGACAGAGTCGAAAGCCTTGGCAAGGTCTATGAAGACGGCTGCACAGTACTGTCTTTTATCGATGGCGGTTATGATATCGTTTAGTACCTTGAGCGTGGCTGAGGTACACCCGTGACCGGCTCGGAAACCAGATTGCACAGCGGAGAAGGTACGGTGGGATTCAAGATGGTCAGTGACCTGTTTGTTGACTTGGCTTTCGAAGACCTTAGATAGGCAGGGCAGGATGGATATAGGTCTGTAACAGTTTGGGTCCAGGGTGTCGCCCCCTTTGAAGAGGGGGATGACTGCGGCAGCTTTCCAATCCTTGGGGATCTCAGACGATATGAAAGAGAGGTTGAACAGGCTGGTAATAGGGGTTGCGACAATGGCGGCGGATAGTTTCAGGAATAGAGGGTCCAGATTGTCCAGCCCAGCTGATTTGTACGGGTCCAGGTTTTGCAGCTCTTTCAGGACATCTGCTATCTGGATTTGGGTAAAGGAGAACCTGGAGAGGCTTGGGCGAGTAGCTGCGGGGGGGGGGGAGCTGTTGTCCGAGGTTGGAGTAGCCAGGCGGAAGGCATGGCCAGCCGTTGAGAAATGCTTGTTGAAGTTTTCGATAATCATGGATTTATCGGTGGTGACCATGTTACCTAGTCTCAGTGCAGTGGGCAGCTGGGAGGAGGTGCTCTTGTTCTCCATGGACTTCACAGTGTCCCAGAACTTTTTGGAGTTGGAGCTACAGGATGCAAACTTCTGCCTGAAGAAGTTGGCTTTAGCTTTCCTGACTGACTGTGTGTATTGGTTCCTGACTTCCCTGAACAGTTGCATATCGCGGGGACTATTCGATGTTAGCGCAGTCCGCCACAGGATGTTTTTGTGCTGGTCGAGGGCAGTCAGGTCTGGAGTGAACCAGGGGCTATATCTGTTCTTAGTTCTGCATTTTTTGAACGGAGCATGCTTATCTAAAATGGTGAGGAAGTTACTTTTAAAGAAAGACCAGGCATCCTCAACTGACGGGATGAGGTCAATGTCCTTCCAGGATACCCGGGCCAGGTCGATTAGAAAGGCCTGCTCACAGAAGTGTACTCCAGCACTTTGGATTTTAAATGATACAATGGCTGAGGTTAAAGTGCAGACCGTCAGCACCAGTTAGAGGGTATTTTCATCCATATCTGTTTGTTTTGGTTGTGTTTCAGATTATTTTGTGCCCAATAGAAACTAATTGTAAATAATGTATTGTGTAATTATGTTTGTAAATAACTTTTATTGTAAATAAGAATATGTTTCTAAACACTTCTACGTTAATGTGGATGCTACCATGATTATGGCTAGTCCTGAATGAATCTGGAATAATGATGAGTGAGAAAGTTACAGACGCTATATCATACTCTCAAGACTTGCTAACCTCTCACCATTAAAATAACGGGAGGTTAGCATTTTTCAGAGGGTAAGATATCTGTGCGTCTGAAACTTTCTGACTAAAAGGCATTTTTGGCCTCTCTACAGTACCACTCAACAGCCTTATTTTCTCATACACACTGCTACTCTGACTACCTGCCACGAGAACAGTGGTCTATGAAAGGCTGCTATTCCACCCCCAGTCTGAGAGGTTGTGACCTCTATCAGAAGGAGGATAATGCCATAATAATGCTATGACGTCTGTACTGCTGCTGGACCATTACATTTCACAGAGGCTTAGAAAGGTCAGCACTCATTGGTATTCGCGTGATAAGGTTTGCTAAGACGTAATTTTCTATGAAGAGTTTATTTTATTTTCCATTTCCCAATATCTAATGTTTAACACTAGAACCGCCATAGGCCGACGGCCACTGACGTTACATTTTTTAAATAGAAAAAACATTTCCAAAAAATAAGCAATGTCCTGTTTGGTTGTCAGAATTTTCAATTCACAAGCAGAAAAATATTAAGAGGCTATTTACTTTTTTTTACCCTAACGAGCCAAGACAAATGTGTCAGAAGGAGTTGATACTAAGGTGCTGACGTGTCTCTCTCTTATCTAACTGAATTAATGATGTCAACGGATGAATGGGTGATAGCAACCAGATAGAAACAGATCATTGCGCACATGACCTCATGACTGAATTTGAATGAACTGAATGATGAGGATGAAGAGGAGGATGAAGAGGGTGAATGAATTTAGAACAACAGCGTAAGAATTGTGGCCACAGTGCGTACTGCTCTAAATCCTGATCCTCCTTTACCCTGGGAAAAATACAATTATTTTTTGTTTCTACTTTGTCAGGAGATGCTGTAACGGGAATGTATTAATTACTCTAACTCTAGTACTAATCAAATCTACAAATGAAATGTATCAAAGGTATTACACTGTCATGTTTTTATTGTACGAGAAATGAAATACAACAAATTTCCTTTACTATCTGTTTTTATATTTTCAGAAATATTTATTTCTGGGCTGTCTAATTATTTTACTACGAAAGCCTGGAAATAATATAATCTCCCCTCGGTGAGAGTCAAGTCAGAAGGTGAGAGTCAAGTCAGAAGGTGAGAGTCAAGTCAGAAGGTGAGAGTCAAGTCAGAAGGTGAGAGTCAAGTCAGAAGGTGAGAGTCAAGTCAGACGGTGAGAGTCAAGTAAGACAGTGAGTATAACTCGTCAAGTTCACAAAGGCAAACCGCACCAAACCGACTGCGATCCTCTGCCTCCGATGTCTGAGCCTGGCAGGAGAAAAAGCAGAACAGGGCCAAGTGAGAAGGTGATCCCAACCAGCACGGTGAGCAAGGAGTCTTGGAAGAATGGCACGGTTTGGGTAGGAAAGAGCGTCAAGAGCGCATTTGACCTATGCCTCCTTTTCATTTCTACTGTGTCAAAAAAAGCTGTAACTGGACTTTATTACTTACTATAACGCTACTCTACTTGTTGTTTATGCATACCATTGTTTTTCCTCTGGGCTATTTATAAAATGTTGGTGCTTAGTCCTATCTTTAAAGTAAATCCTTTGACCTGTGCGCCTTGCTGGTTGATAGTCTCTTTTTCGTTTCCACTGTTTCTACTGTAACTGGACTGTATTACTTACTATAACTCTAGTACTAATCAAATCTACAAATGAAATCAATCAAATGTGCGTCACTTGAGTGGGTTGAGTCACTGATGTGATCTTCCTGTCTGGGTTGGTGCCCCCCCTTGGGTTGTGCCATGGCGGAGATCTTTGTGGGCTATACTCGGCCTTGTCTCAGGATGGTAAGTTGGTGGTTGAAGATATCCCTCTAGTGGTATGGGGGCTGTGCTTTGGCAAAGTGTGTGGGGTTATATCCTTCCTGTTTGGCCCTGTCCGGGGGTGTCCTCGGATGGGGCCACAGTGTCTCCTGACCCCTCCTGTCTCAGCCTCCAGTATTTATGCTTCAGTAGTTTATGTGTAGGGGGGCTAGGGTCAGTTTGTTATATCTGGAGTACTTCTCCTGTCCTATTCGGTGTCCTGTGTGAATTTAAGTGTGCTCTCTCTAATTCCCTCTTTCTCTCTTTCTTTCTCTCTCTCGGAGGACCTGAGCCCTAGGACCATGCCTCAGGACTACCTCACATGATGACTCCTTGCTGTCCCTAGTCCACCTGGCCGTGCTGCTGCTCCAGTTTCAACTGTTCTGCCTTATTATTATTGGGCCATGATGGTCATTTATGAACATTTGAACATCTTGGCCATGTTCTGTTATAATCTCCACCCGGCACAGCCAGAAGAGGACTGGCCACCCCACATAGCCTGGTTCCTCTCTAGGTTTCTTCCTAGGTTTTGGCCTTTCTAGGGAGTTTTTCCTATCCACCGTGCTTCTACACCTGCATTGCTTGCTGTTTGGGGTTTTAGGCTGGGTTTCTGTACAGCACTTTGAGATATCAGCTGATGTACACAGGGCTATATAAATAAATGTATTACATTGTAATGTTTTTATTTGAAGAGAAGCAAAAATAGGCAAGGCCTAGGTCTTGCAGTAGCATATTCATTTGTAGTATAAAACATATCCCTACATGTACTTTGAAATATATGACACAGAACTTTTTCAAAATAAACTAAATATTCTTAATTAAGACACGACTACATTCATTCCATATGTTTTTTTTAATGGTATTTACTTAGGTTGACAACACAGTAGATGCATCTGATGCGTATGCTAATAGTGACAGCTGACAATGTTCTCTAGCAGAGACCTGAATTGCTAAAAGGCAAAGTGGTTTGAGTGTTAATGTCTTCATGTGGAAAATAAGATACAATTAGGCTCACACCTGGAGCCCGTACAAAAATGTGCATCATTAGTTAGCATAAACCCATCTTGCCAAGCAAGACACACATGCAGGCAAGCACAACCAAACATACACACACTCCAAAAGGTGCCCAGAGTGATACAGCAGCTCCTCACATAGGTAACACATCCGCTACATACAGTCGAAGTCGGAAGTTTACATACACGTAGGCTGTAATTAAAATCAGTTTCTCAACCACTCCACAAATTTCTCGTGAACAAACTACTGTTTTGGCAAGTCGGTTAGGACATCTACTTTGTTTACGACACAAGTATATTTATCCAACAATTGTTTACAGACAGATGATTTCACTTATACATCGCTGTATCACAATTCCAGTGGGTCAAAAGTTTACATACACTAAGTTAACTGTGCCTTTAAAAAGCTTGGAAAAATTCCAGAAAATGATGTCAATGCCTTAGAAGCTTCTGATAGGCTAATTGATATAATTTGAGTCAATTGGAGGTGTACCTGTGGATGTATTCCAAGGCCTACCTTCAAACTCAGTGCCTCTTTGCTTGACATCATGGGAAAATCAAAAGAAATCAGCCAAGACCTCAGAAAAGAATGGTAGACCTCCACAAGTCTGGTTCATCCTTGGGAGCAATTTACAAATGCCTGAAGGTACCATGTTCATCTGTACAAACAACAGTACGCAAGTATAAACACTATGGGACCACGCAGCCGTCATACCGCTCACGAAGGAGACGTGTTCTGTCTCCTAGAGATGAACGTACTTTGGGGCGAAAAGTGCAAATCAATCCCAGAGCAACAGCAAAGGACCTTGTGAAGATGCTGGAGGAAACAGGTACAACAGGTATCTATATCCACATTAAAACGAGTCCTATATCAACATAACCTGAAAGGCCGGTCAGCAAGGAAGAAGCCACTGCTCCAAAACCGCCATAAAAAAGCCAGAAGACGGTTTGCAACTGCCCATGGGGACAAAGATCGTACTTTTTGGAGAAATGTCCTCTGGTGTGATGAAACAAAAATAGAACTGTTTTGCCATAATGACCATCGTTATGTTTGGAGGAAAATGGGGGATGTTTGGAAGCCGAAGAACAACATCCCAACCGTGAAGCACGGGGGTGGCAGCATCATGTTGTGGGGGTGCTTTGCTGCAGGAGGGACTGGTGTACTTCACAAAATAGATGGCACCATGAGGAGGGAAATTATTATTATTATATATTTTTTTATTTCACCTTTATTTAACCAGGTAGGCTAGTTGAGAACAAGTTCTCATTTACAACTGCGACCTGGCCAAGAATAAAGCAAAGCAGTTCGACACATACAACAACACAGAGTTACACATGGAATAAACAAACATACAGTCAATAATACAGTAGAAAAGTATATATACAGTATGTGCTAATGAGTTTAGATAAGGGATGTAAGGCAATAAATAGGCCATGGTGGCAAATTAATTACAATATCCCAATTAAACAGCAGAGTGATTGATGTGCAGAAGATGAACGTTTAAGTAGAGATATTGGGGTGCAAAGGAGCAAGATAAATAAATACAGTATGGGGATGAGTTAGATGGATGGGCTATTTACAGATGGGCTATGTACAGGTGCAGTGATCTGCTCTGACAGCTGGTGCTTAAAGCTAGTGAGGGAGATATGAGTCTCCAGCTTCAGTGATTTTTGCAATTAGTTTCAGTCATTGGCAGCAGAGAACTGGAAGGAAAGGCGGCCAAAGGAGGAATTGGCTTTGGGGGTGACTAGTGAGATATACCGGCTGGAGTGTGTGCTATGGGTGGGTGCTGCTATGGTGACCAGTGAGCTGAGATAAGGTGGGGTTTTACCTAGCAGAGACCTGTAGATGACCTGGAGCCAGTGGGTTTGGCGACAAGTATGAAGCAAGGGCAAGCCAACGAGCGCGTACAGGTCGCAATGGTGGGTAGTATATGGGGCTTTGGTGACAAAACAGATGGCACTGTGATAGACTGCATCCAATTAGTTGAGTAGAGTGTTGGAAGCTATTTTGTATATGACATCGCCGAAGTCGAGGATCGGTATGATGGTCGGTTTTACGAGGGTATGTTTGGCAGCATGACTGAAGAAGGCTTTGTTGCAAAATAGGAAGCCGATTCTAGATTTAATTTTGGATTGGAGATGCTGTAACGATCGTCTGTGGTGGAAGAAGGTGAGGACCAAAGCGCAGCTTGGTAAGTGTTCATATTTATAATAAAATAACTGAACATTGAACAAAACAACAAATGACAAACGAACAGTCCCGTAAGGTGCATGAAAAAAACACTAAACAGGAAATAATCAACCACAAAACACAGATGGGAAAAGGCTACCTAAGTATGATTCTCAATCAGAGACAACGAACGACACCTGCCTCTGATTGAGAACCATACCAGGCCAAACACAAAACCACAACATAGAAAAAAGAACATAGACTACCCACCCCAACTCACGCCCTGACCAAACTAAAACAAAGACATAACAAAGGAACTAAGGTCAGAACGTGACAGATGCTTAATGTGAGTATGGAAGGAGAGTTTACAGTCTAACCAGACACCTAGGTATTTGTCGTTGTCCACATATTCTAAGTCACAACCGTCCAGAGTAGTGATGCTGGACAGGCGGGCAGGTGCGGGCAGCAATCGGTTGAAGAGCATGCATTTAGTTTTACTTGTATTTAAGAGCAGTTGGAGGCAACAGAAGGAGAGTTGTACGGCATTGAAGCTCGTCTGGAGGTTAGTTAACACAGTGTCCAAAGAAGGGCCAGAAGTATACAGAATGGTGTCATGTGCGTAGAGGTGGATCAGATAATCACCAGCAGCAAGAGCGACATCATTGATGTACACAGAGAAGAGAGTCGGCCTGAGAATTGAACCCTGTGGCACCCCCATAGAGACTGTCAGAGGTCCAGACAACAGGCCCTCCAATTTAACACACTGAACTCTATCAGAGAAGTAGTTGGTGAACCTGGTGAGGCAGTCATTTGGGAGACCAAGGCTGTCGATAAGAATGTGGATTGATTGACAGAGTCGAAAGCCTTGGCCAGGTTGATGAATACGGCTGCACAGTAATGTCTCTTATCGATGGTGGTTATGATATCGTTTAGGACCTTGAGCGTGGCTGAGGTGCACCCATGACCAGCTCTGAAACATGATTGCATAGCGGAGAAGGTATGGTGGGATTCGAAATGGTCGGTAATCTGTTTATTAACTTGGCTTTCGAAGACCTTAGAAAGGCAGGGTAGGATAGATATAGGTCTGTAGCAGTTTGGGTCTAGAGTGTCACCCCCTTTGAAGAGGGGGATGATCGCGGCAGCTTTCCAATCTTTGGGAGTCTCAGACGATAGGAAAGAGAGGTTGAACAGGCTAGTAATAGGGGTTGCAACAATTTCGGCAGATAATTTTAGAAAGAGAGGGTCCAGATTGTCTAGCCTGGCTGATTTGTAGGCGTCCAGATTTTTCAACTCTTTCAGAACATCAGCTGTCTGGATTTGGGTGAAGGAGCAATGTGGGAGGCTTGGGCGAGTTGCTGTGGTGGGTGCCGGGCAGTTGACCTTGGTAGGGGTAGCCAGGTGGAAAGCATGGCCAGCCTTAGAAAAATGCTTATTGAAATTCTCAATTATTGTGGATTTATCGGTGGTGACGGTGTTTCCTAGCCTCAGTGCAGTGGGCAGCTGGGAGGAGGTGCTCTTATTCTCCATGGGCTTTACAGTGTCCCAGAACTTTTTTGAGTTTGTGCTACAGGATGCAAATTTCTGTTTGAAAAAGCTAGCCTTAGCTTTCCAAACTGCCTGTGTATATTGGTTCCTAACTTCCCTGAAAAGTTGCATATCATGGGGGCTATTCGATGCTAATGCAGTACGCCACAGGATGTTTTTGTGCTGGTCAAGGATAGTCAGGTTCCTGGTAAAAAATTTTTGGAATGGAGCATGCTTATTTAAGATGGTGAGGAAGGCACTTTTAAAGAATAACCAGGCATCCTCTACTGACGGGATGAGGTCAATATCAAGGGTTTTAGGGAGCATTTGACAGTGATGTTCGACAGTCGTTTGACCACAGACCCATTACAGATGCAGGCAATGAGGCAGTGATCGCTGAGATCTTGGTTGAAAACAGCTGAGGTGTATTTGGAGGGCAAATGTTTATGATGATATCTATGAGGGTGTCCGTGTTTAAGGATTTGGGGTTGTACCTGGTAGGTTCATTGATCCTTTGTGTGAGATTGAGGGCACCAAGTTTAGATTGTAGGATGGACGGGGTGTTAAGCATGTCCCAGTTTAGGTCACCTAGCAGCACGAGCTCTGAAGATAGATGGGGGGCAATCAATTCACATATGGTGTCCAGTGCACAGCTAGGGGCAGAGGGTGTTCTACAGCAAGCGGCAATGGTGAGAGACTTGTTTCTGGAAAGGTGGATTTTTAAAAGTAGAAGCTCGAATTGTTTGGGCACAGGCCTGGATAGTAAGACAGAACACTGCAGGCTATCTCTGCAGTAGATTGCAACTCTGCCCCCTTTGGCAGTTATATCATGGCAGTTCTATCTTGGCGTAAAATGTTATAGTTAGGGATGGAAATTTCAGGGATTTCGGTGGTCTTCCTAAGACAGGATTCAGACATGGCTAAGACATCCGGGTTGGCAGAGTGTGCTAAAGCAGTGAATAAAACAAACTTAGGGAGGAGGCTTCTAAAGTTAACATGCATGAAACCAAGGCTTTTACGGTTACAGAAGTCAACAAATGAGAGCACATGGGGAATAGGAGTGGAGCTAGGCACTGCAGGTCCTGGATTAACCTTTACATCACCAGAGGAACAGAGGAGGAGTAGGATAAGGGTATGGCTAAAGGCTATAAGAACTGGTTGTCTAGTACGTTCGGAACAGAGAGCAAAAGGAGTAGGTTTCTGGGCACGATAGAATAGATTCAAGGCATAATGTACAGGCAAAGGTATGGTAGGATAAGAATACATTGGAGGTAAACCTAGGCATTGAGTGATGATGAGAGATGTATTGTCTCTAGAAACATTTAAACCAGGTGATGTAGTCACATATGTGGGAGGTGGAACTAAATGGTAGGTTAAGGCATATTGAACAGGGCTAGAGGATATACAGTGAAATAAAACAATCAATCAAAGTTCCGTCGATAGACCAGTCGTGAGGGATTAGTAGGGTTCCGTGTAGCAGAGGGGTCCTGTCCGATTGGAAAATGGATCTATTCAGCTAACAGTTCAATATGCTCTAGACAGCTAGAGGTCCGCGTATAGCAGGCTAGCAGATGGGCATTCAGGGGACGTTGCGACGGAGGGGCCTGTTGGAAAAACAAACCTCGGGCAGATTACGTCGGTAGTCCAGTTGTGATGGATAAGTAGGGCTTCGTGTAGGAAAAGGGGCCCGAGAAATTGGCTGATGGACCTATTAGCTAACAATATATCCATTATGTGGATATATTGAAGCAACATCTCAAGACTACTCAAAACTACAAAGAGTCACTCATTGGCCCCATTACTAAGGTCGCCAACACATCTATTGGTCTCGGGGTGTTTCCAAGGGTATGGAAGTTGGCCATATTAACGACCATCTTTAAATCGGGCGACCCTGCTGACGTGAGTAACTACAGGCCCATTAGTATACTACCTGTGGTGTCAAAGGTTGTTGAAAAGTGTGTAGCAGAACAACTGATTGCCCACCTCAACAACAGCCCCTTCACATTACACTCCATGCAGTTTGGCTTCAGAGCGAAACACTCCACAGATACGGCCAACTGCTTTCTTCTGGAAAATGTGAAGTCCAAGATGGACAAAGGGGGCATTGTTGGAGCTGTGTTTCTGGACCTAAGGAAGGTTTTTGATACTGTTAACCATGAGATTCTCATCACAAAATTGTCCAAGTTCAACTTTTCCGATGCCTTGAGATGGATGAAATCATACCTTGAAGGCAGAACTCAGTGTGTCTCAGAGTGAGCCATGAGCTGTCGCCCACTCTTAGCTATGATGTGGGCGTGCCCCAAGGGTCAATACTGGGGCCCCTCCCCTCCTGTTCAGCCTGTACATTAATGATCTGTACTAGGTCTGAAGTTCAAATGTATGCAGATGATACAGTGATATATGTGCATGCAAAGAGCAAACAACAAGCTGCTCAAGAACTCACTACTGTAATCGTCCAGGTTACAAAGTGGCTCTGACTCGTGTTTGCATCTCAATGTGAAAAAACTGTTTGCATGTTCTTCACAAAGAGGACAACATATGCTACTGAACCAGATGTCTATGGGTCAGGGGAGAAGCTCCAGGTGGTATCTGATTTTAAGTACCTTGGCATCATACTTGATTCCAACCTATCTTTTAAAAAGCATGTGAAAAAGGTCATTCAGATAACCAAATTCAACCTAGCTAATTTCCGATTTATACGAAATTGTTTGACTACAGAGGTAGAAAAACTGTAATTCAACTCTATGATACTCCCCCACTTAACATACTGCCTGACTAGTTGGGCCCAAGCTTGCTGTACAACATTAAAACCTATTCAGTCTGTCTACAAACAGGCTCTCAAAGTGCTTGATAGGATGCTCAATATCCATCATCACTGTTACATCCTCAGAAAGCATGCGCTCCTGAGTTGGGAAAATCTTGTGCAATACACCGACGCATGTCTTGTATTCAAGGTCCTAAATGGTCTGGCTCCCCCTCCACTCAATATTTTTGTTCAACAGAAAACCCAAACATATGGCAGCAGATCCACAAGGTCTTGCTGCCACTTGCTGCTTTTTGTTCTATGTTGTATGCTACTGCCTGTATGCTACTTCTTGCTTGTCCTGTGTTGCTCTGTCTGTATGCTATGTCTTGTTTGTCCTATGTTGCTCTGCGTGTGCTCACTGCTCAATGATTGTCTGTATTGTAATTGTTTTTAATAACCTGCCCAGGGACTGAGGTTGAAAATTAGCTGGTTGGCTGAAACCGGCACTTTTACTGAAGCGGTGATTAATGTGCATTGTCCCTGTAAAAATAAAATAAACTCAAATTCAGACATCAGTCAGGAAGTTAGAGCTTGGTCACAAATGGGTCTTCCAAATGGACAAAGACCTCAAGCATACTTCCAAAGTTGTTGCAAAATGGCTTAAGGACAACAAAGTCAAGGTATTGGAGTGGCCATCACAAAGCCCTGACCTCAATCCTATAGAAAAGTTGTGTGCAGAACTGAAAAAGTGTGTGTGAGCAAGGAGGCCTACAAACCTGACTCAGTTACACCAGCTCTGTCAGGAGGAATGGGCCAAAATTCCCCAAACTTATTGTGGGAAGCTTGTGGAAGGCTACCCGAAACTTTTGATCCAAGTTAAAAAATGTGAAGGCAATGCTACCAAATACTAAATTAGTGTATGTAAACTTCT
Organism: Oncorhynchus mykiss; assembly: GCF_013265735.2. Classification (NCBI taxonomy): domain Eukaryota; kingdom Metazoa; phylum Chordata; class Actinopteri; order Salmoniformes; family Salmonidae; genus Oncorhynchus; species Oncorhynchus mykiss. The sequence goes on along the minus strand of NC_048577.1, from coordinate 40,245,279 downwards.
GACCCACTGGGAATGTGATGAAAGAAATAAAAGCTGAAATAAATCATTCTCTCTACTATTATTCTGACATTTCACATTCTTAAAATTAAGTGGTGATCCTAAATGGCCTAAAACAGGAAATATTTACTTGGATTAAATGTCAGGAATGGTGAAAAACTGAGTTTAAATGTATTTGGCTAAGGTGTATGTAAACTTCTGACTTCAACTCTATTGATATTTCTGTCATTCAAATGCATAGTCTTTAAAGTGAGCAGATTTCATATGTGATTAGTAGGGAGATGTACAGTTGTGGCCAAAAGTTTTGAGAATGACACAAATATTATTTTGAATAAAGTCTGCTGCCTCAGTTTGTATGATGGCAATTTGCATATACTCCAGAAAGTTATGAAGAGTGATCAGATGAATTGCAATTAATTGCAAAGTCCCTCTTTGCCATGCAAATGAACTGAATCCCCAAAATGCATTTCCACTGCATTTCAGCCCTGCCACAAAAGGACCAGCTGACATCATGTCAGTGATTCTCTTGTTAACACAGGTGTGAGTGTTGACGAGGACAAGGCTGGAGATCACTCTGCCATGCTGATTGAGTTCGAATAACAGACTGGAAGCTTCAAAAGTAGGGTGGTGCTTGGAATCATTGTTCTTCCTCTGTCAACCATGGTTACCTGCAAGGAAAAACGTGCAGTCATCATTGCTTTGCACAAAAAGGACTTCACAGGCAAGGATATTGCTGCCTGTAAGATTGCACCTAAATCAACCATTTATGGGATCATCAAGAAATTCAAGGAGAGCGGTTCAATTGTTGTGAAGAAGGCTTCAGTGCGCCCAAGAAAGTCTAGCAAGCGCCAGGACCGTCTCCTAAAGTTGATTCAGCTGCGGAATCGGGGCACCACCAGTACAGAGCTTGCTCAGGAATGGCAACAGGCAGGTGTGAGTGCATCTGCAAGCACAGTGAGGCGAAGACTTTTGGATGATGGTCTGGTGTCAAGAAGGGCAGCAAAGAAGCCACTTCTCTCCAGGAAAAACATCAGGGACAGACTGATATTCTGGTGCAGGGATTGGACTGCCGAGGACTGGGGTGATGTCATTTTCTCTGATGAATCCCCATTTCGATTGTTTGGGGCATCCGGAAAAAAAGCTTGTCCGGAGAAAACAAGGTGAGCGCTACCATTATTCCTGTGTCATGCCAACAGTAAAGCATCCTGAGACCATTCATGTGTGGGGTTGCTTCTCAGCCAAGAGAGTGGGCTCACTCACAATTTTGCCTAAGAACAGAATAAAGAATGGTACCAACACATCCTCTGAGAGCAACTTCTCCCAACCATCCAGGAACCGTTTGGTGACGAACAATGCCTTTTCCAGCAGGATGGAGCACCTTGCCATAAGGCAAAAGTGATAACTAAGTGGTTCGGGGAACAAAACATCAATATTTTACGTCCATGGCCAGGAAACTCCCCAGACCTTAATCCCATTGAGAACTTGTGGTCAATCCTCAAGAGGCGGGTGAACAATAAAAAATAAAAAATTCTGACAAACTCCAAGCACTGATTATGCAAGAACGGGCTGCCATCAGTCAGGATGTGGTCCAGAAGTTAATTGACAGCATGCCAGGGCGGATTGCAGAGGTCTTGAAAAAGAAGTGTCAACACTGCAAATATTGACTCTTTGCATCAACTTCATGTAATTGTCAATAAAAGCCTTTGACACTTATGAAATGCTTGTAATTATACTTCAGTATTCCATAGTAACATCTGACAGAAAATATCTAAAGACACTGAAGCAGCAAACTTTGTGGAAATTAATATTTGTGTCATTCTCAAAACTTTTGGCCACAACTGTACTGTCACATGTGATGACGCTGGAGAGACGAAGCAGGTATGGGGAGTCAAACATTTCATGTAGAACGGACATTGAACGAGACAGGAACAGCGTCAGCATACAAGAACACAAAGACAAAAAACAATCAATGCATCAGCAGGGAACAGAGCAGGGAAACTGACAAATATAGGGGAGGATATAAACAGTCGATGAGTGAGTCCAGGTGAGTCCAATATCGCTGAAGCACGTGACGATGTAAAGCACGTTTGCATAATTGATGACAGGAGTTCCTGATGCAGGGCAGCCTGGCGCCCTCAAGCGCTAGGGGAGGGAAGAGATGGAGAAGATGTGACAGTACCCCCCCCCCCCCCCTAGGGGCACCACCCGGCATCCCACCTGGGCGAACCGGCCAAGACATGGGCACTGGGCAAGCCGGTTGGGGCGTGGGAGCCCAACGAACCGGCAGGAGCATGAGAGTCTGGCGAGCCGGCTGAGACAAGACACCTGCCGATTCTACCGCAGCGAGGGAGCCCGATAATCCGGTGGAGTGTGCCGTCGGATGGGTAACCACCGAGCCAACCGAGGAGATGAAACCTCTCGAGCCAGCCAGGGCGTGAAAGCCCGACGGGCTGGCTTAGGCACCCCCGGTTCCATCGGTGGCAACCCAGAGCCGATGCCACTATACCAACAAGAATGCCAGTACTCCCCGATGCGTCATGTGATGGCTGATGCATTCTGTCACATGAGTTGAAACATTTGATATAGAACGAGACAGTAACAGCATCAGCAAACAGGTAACACAGACAAAAAAACAATTAATGCAGAAGCGGGGAACAGAGCAGGGGAACTGACAAATATAGGGGAGGTAATAAACAGATGATAAGTGAGTCCAGGTGAGTCCAATGTCGCTGAAGCGCGTGACGAGGGAAGGCAGGTGTGCATAATTGATGGCAGTAGTGCGTGATGCAGGGCAGCCTGTACAGTGCCTTGACTTATTACACATTTTGCTGTGTTACATCCTGAATTCCTTTTTTTTTTATATAGAATGTATTGAAAATTAAGTACAGAAATAAGTTAGCACTTACAGATGTGAGTCTTTCTAGGTAAGTCTGTAGGAGCTTTCCACACCTGGATTGTGCAAAATTAGCCAATTATTATTTTCAAAATGATTCAAGCTCTGTCAAATTGGTTGTTGATCATTCGCTAGACAACCATTTCATGTGTTGCCATAGATTTTCAAGTATATTTAAGTCAAAATTACCACTCAGGAACATTCAGTGTCTTCTTAGTAAGCAACCCCTGTGTAGATTTGGCCTTGTGTTTTAGGTTATTGTCCTGCTGAAAGGTGAATTCATCTCCCAGTGTCTGGTGGAATGCAGACCGAACCAGGTTTATCACTAGGATTTTGCCTGTGCTTAGTTCCATTTAATTTCTGATTGTTTCCTGAAACACTCCCCAGTCTTTAAATATTACAAGCATACCCATAACATAATGCAGCCACAACTACGCTTGAAAATATGTAGAGTGGTACTCAGTAATGTGTTGTAGTTGATTTGTCCCAAACCTAACACGTTGTATTGAGGACAAAAGGTGAATTGCTTTGCCTCATTTTTTGCAGTATTACTTTAGCTTGTTTGCTTGTTGCAAACACGATGCATTTTTTAGATTTTTTTTTTAGTCTGTGCTGGCTTCCTTCTTTTCACTCTGTCAAGAAGGTTAGTATTGTAGATTAACTACAATATTGTTGATCAATCCTCAGTTTTCTCCTGTCACAGCCATTCAACAGTTTTAAAGTCACCATTGGCCTCATGAAATCCGTGAGCGGTCTCCTTCCTCTCAGGCAACTGGAAGGACGCCTGTATCTTTGTTGTGACTGGGTGTATTGATACACCATCCAAAGTGTAATTAATAACTTCACCATGCTAAAAGTGATATTCAATGTTTGCTTTTTTTTACCCATCTACCAATAGATGCCCTTCTTTGCAAGGCACTGAAAAACCTCCCTGGCACTGGAAAATCTCCCTGTGGTTGAATCTGTGTTTGAAATTCACTGCTCGATTGAGGGACTGTCACGTTCTGACCTTAGTTCCTTTGTTATGTCTTTGTTTTAGTATGGTCAGGGCGTGAGTTGGGTTGGTTGTCTATGTTCTTTTTTCTAGAATTTGGGATTTTCTGTGTTCGGCCTGGTATGGTTCTCAATCAGAGGCAGCTGTCAATCCTTGTCCCTGATTGAGAATCATACTTAGGTAGCCTGGTTTCACTTTTGAGTTGTGGGTGTTTATTTTTCCGTTTCAGTGTTTCCACCATTCGGGACTGTTTCGGTTTTCATTTTGATTCTCTTGTTCTTTTGTATTTTGTATTCATTAAATCATTAAATCATTGTGGATACATACCATGCTGCATTTTGGTCCAATCCTTGCTACTCCTCGTCAGAAGAAGAGGACAGGAATCGTTACAGAAACACCCACCACCAAAGGACCAAGCAGCGTGGTAACGGGCAGCAGCAGCAGCAGCAATCTCTGGACTCCTGGACATGGGAGGAGATTCTGGACGGCAAGGGACCCTGGGCACAGGCTGGAGAAAATCGCCGCCCCACAGCTGCGAAAGCCGAGAAGATGATAAATCCGGACTATGCAAATAAAGTGTGACCAAAAACCCGGATAACAAAAACGTTAACTGTCATGGGCTAGTTGATGTGGATAATTCTGACAACCTATCAATAGCTCTCTAAGATCTGCAATGACTGATTTGACAAGAGGAAAACTGCTGATGCTCTACCTAACCTGTGCTTTCTGCTATTACAACTTTCAAGAGTAAGTTGAAAGCCTGACTGAGTTTGGGAACCACTGCAGTACAGAAAGAAAAGTAGAGTATAGTATAGTACTGAACTCTTCTGTACTGTACTGTACTGTACTCCACTGTACGCTACTGACCTCTACTGTGCTGTGCCTCAATGTCCATACTTGTGAAACATAGACGTCTATGATTGGTTTAAATTTAGTTCCGTTTGGACCAACCAAATATAACTTTTGTTTGGAGGTGGAGCTCATAAAAAATAATAGCCAGTGTGTAAATAATACCCAAATATGCAAAGGAGGATATTGCATATTTCTACTTATGTGTACCTATTTAGGATACCTCACCATGAAGAGAAGGACATTCATATCCATACTTATGCATTTCTGTGTAGTACTGATCATAGACCCATGATGAAATTCCTTTATCGCAATTCTGTTACCGGGTGTAAAAACGTAGCATCTGCACAGTTTTCCCAGTAAATATGTTTTTGTAAAATGTTCGGAGTAAATTCTTAAAGCTGCTATTTTTTGGGGCAACCTGACCAAATTCACATAGACATTTGAGTTATAGATCTGTCATTCTCATTGAAAGCAAGTCTATGAAGCGGTAGATCTGTTCTCTCTGCGTTATTTCTATGCTTCTCGTTCTTAAGTTTAGTTTTTGCGTATTTTACTTTCAGTTTTATACACCAGCTTCAAACAGCTGAAAATACAATACTTTTGGTTATGGAAAATATTTTTCACAGCGTTTTAGATGGTACAATGATTCTCTACACTATACTTTCATGTTTTGTCACAGAAACTACTGTACTATTTCTGCATAGTGCATCTTTAAAAGTAGTTATTGCGCATAGAGTTGGATGGTTTGTTAAACTTTGAAATCAATGGTTTTTGTTCGGCAAACATTTTAAGTGAGAAATCTGAGTCTCAGCGTTACCATGGAATTGTCCACTCACAACAATCTCCCAGTGTGACCTATTTCACACTGTCTTTGAACCTGTATGCATAACGGGTTCGCTCGCCGAGTGTGTGGTGGTGTGCCTCTACAGGTTTCTACCTCAAGTAACATCCACACAGGGAATATCCTGATATCTTTATCAGTCCTGGACTAGTCAATAGTGAGCCCCATCAGGTGGATTCCTTGCAGACCACAAATCACATTTCATTCCCTTTTTCAATTACCCAGCAGGCAGCAGTCAGGCAGGCAGGTCAGCCCTGGTGAGTGTAGGGCCAGTTCTGATTATGTGGTTTTCAGCTCAATCACAGACTGTTTGTAGGAGGGGAGGGAGCTCAGGCGGCCTGCATGCCAGATTAAACACATCGTAATGGCTGCCCTAATGTTATCTGTGGTTATGCTGGGGGAACGGAAAGCAAAACAATAACTATCCTTAGAGAGAGAGAGAGAGAGAGAGAGAGGGAGAGTGAGAGGGAGAGACAGGTGAGATAATGTGACTCATGGAACTCCCTCTTCCTGATTCATATGGGGAGCACCTGAAAACATCTGAATTGTCATCGCTTCAACTGCATTGTGCTGCCAATCACCCATGGCTGTACTACATGTACTGGGAAAGCATTCACACCAAGCGAGGTTAGGTATTACTATAGTACAGCATTTATATCATGCATTGTTATTGTTAATTGGTGCATTGTCTCAGGGTGTTAGTTGCTTTGTATAGTACCCTACCCACCATCAGCCATGGTTAGTCTCTCCATCCTTCAGACATGCAGCAGTCAAGACCATTGTCCTTCTGCTCTCTGTAAAACGTTTTTGTCAGGTTCCACCCTCACAAGGGGCGATCGAAAAGAACATGGCATAATCAAACAATGAGCAGAATGATAATTCTGACTGAGAGATGAAGGTAAAGGTCAAAGTCAAAGCCCGGGTGGGAACTATACCATGCTGGGGTCAGTTCGCTTACAGCATCATTCCACTCATGGAATATTTATCGAGGCAGACGCTTAAATCCAAAAACGTGTGTATGCTCCCTGCATCTGTGTTTGCTCTGTGTGCCATTCTCCATCCTCAAGGTAATACAAATAGATATTAACACACAACACAGGCATTGTTGGAATTCCTATGTTGTACAAAGCGCTGGTAGCCTGTGAGGAGGAATGGCTAGGTGATGTTACGGAAGTCCTGGAAGTGCATCCTAAGCTCTTTGAAATCACATAATATTTATTGTTTTATCTTGAAACGCCAGATGGTATAGCAACGGTGCAAAGGGGAATTGAGGAACAAATGCAATTTGCAGATTTATTTCCCTTCACAAAATCCCCCACTTTGAGACGGGCACATGCATGGTGCACTCACCATAGAAATTATTAATTTAAAAACAACATTTGAATGCATGTCACTAGTTCCACAGCTTTGCCAGGTTAACCATAAAAAACATTCCAGATTGTGTGCACTGCAACGTAAAAACGCAATCAAAATCAGGGAGATGGCATCAAACATGGATGGAAGGAACCCACTGGGCACAGTTCAAAGTCTAGTTTTGATTTCGATTTACATTTGGTTCAGTTGTCAACTAATGTAAATTCAACGAGAAATCAACTAATAATGTCACCATGTCATTGGATTTAGGTTAAAAGTTGGGTGAAAAAAATATGAAATGGCCTTACTTTGAATACTTTTTGCAAATCCAATCAGTTTTTCACATTGATTTCTTTGGTTGAAATGACGTGGAAACAACGTTAGGTCAACCAGTTTTTGCCCAGTGTGGAAGCATGAGCAGAGAAGCCTTGAAATGAGGTGGAACCGACAAGATCTCTCACTGTAAATGGGAAAACATAGCCATGGGAAGACAGTGTAGGTATGTCTTTTTCATTCGACATTGGTAAAACTAGTTTCATATATCAAATTTTACAATAGATTTTTGTGGAGTTTATCTGCTGTCACATTTTGCATTGTTTCTCATGAGTACTATGCTGTTGCTCTACTCTCTTCTCTACACCAGAAGGCTCTTACCTGACATGTGTCCAATCTAACAACTTGTGCTTCCCTTCCTCTATGCTATCTTAAATACCTCCCCTTTGAGTGTTTCTGGGAAAAAATACTCAAATTGCTTTGTTACGCTTGATGGCAACAAGTACAGTGGGCGGTTTCCGCCTCATACTCTGCATGCTTATTAGAGGACATTCTAGAAGGAGGCTCTGATTTAGGCATGAGCATTAGCAGAGCTCAGTGGGCATAAACTGGTTGAATCTATAAAAATCAACGTTGTTTTATCGTAATTTGTCAACGTATTCAGGAGCGTTAGGTAACCTATTGCGTTGGGCCAGTAACCGATAGGTCGCTGGTTCAAATCCTGGAGCCAACTAGGTGAGAAATCGGTCGCTGTGCCCTTGAGCAAGGCACTTAACCCTAATTGCTCCTGCAAGTCGGTCTGGATATGAACGTCTGATAAATGGCTGAACTGTACGTGCAAACTGTAGTGTGATGTGGAAATTTCAACCACAAGGTAATTTGATCCATTTTCAGCATAGACAAACCTTGTATAAAATATGTTGAATTTGTACCTTTGAAACAACGTCAGATCTTCAACGTTTCATCCATTATCAGAAAAAATAACATTCTGGGCAACACCTCCTACTGGAGAGTTGATTTCTCTACAGCCATTAATTCCGTCTCCCATCCAGGGTTTTAACCAAGCCCAGCTTAGCTTTGATATTTGTCACTGACTACTACCAATGTGCTATCGTGAGAATGATTAGGTTTAATAGAGCAAATTAAATGTAACCATACTTTATCCATACTAACCATACTTTATAGTCAAATATAACCAATGATACTATTTAGGGCTACACTCTTAGAAAAAAGGGTTCCACAAGGGATCTTTGGCTGTCCCCATAGGAGAACACTTTTTGCTTCCAGGGGGCTACATTTTGGGGGGTTCTTGAATTGGAATTATATTGAATTTCGCTTATCATGCTATACCAAAATAAACATACATTTCAAATGCAGAGACTCTGAGACCATGTTGAAGTGACAGGTTGGCGCTGTATCAGCGCGATGGACAGTACCCTACACACTAAAGCCAGGCCGTTTTGGTAATGTATATAGGCTTGAGGAAGAATCAATGCGAACAGAACAAAACAGCGATACAAAGTAGCCTTAAATATCAGATCGATAAAGGCATGCCACAATCTATATTTAGGCTAGTTTCATTAACAGTAAACAAACTCAGTAAACAAAAAGTGAATGGATATCCAAATAACCAAAACAGCCACGCAAAGCTGTCTTGCCAAACAAATAGGCCTACAGGCCCACTTCAAAACATTGAAAACCATGCTGCTCATGAGTACAGCAACAAGTTGTGATACGGCACAATACACTTCTGTGGATCAAATTCGACCCACATAATCAATTAAGCAGTGTCAGCCTACCATAAACACGTGTCCAATACGTACAGTTCAATTTACAACCACGGAAACCAAACCAGTTACAACCATAATAGATTGTAACTACACTCACGGGTCTGATTTATTAGGTAATCACGAAAACGGATCGCTCCTACAGAAAGCGAGTCACGTGACCATGGCATTAAAGCATTCAGTTACTGTTCGATTGAACGATAGAATGGACAAATTTAGAGACTTAAGTGACTTTGAGCGTGGTATGATACTCACACCAGGCGCGCTGGAGCTAGTATCTCGGAAAGCACCGCCCTGCTGGCAGTGTCTAGAGTTTCCCCAGAATGGTGTGTCGAACAAAAAACATCCAGTCAGCGGCAGTCCTGTGAGCGAAGACAGCTCGTTGATGAGAAAGGTCGAAGGAGAATGGCAAGATTTGTGCAAGCTAACAGGCAGGCCGCAAACAGACAAATAACAGTTGCGTGCAGAGTACAACATGTTGAACCTTGTCCCGAACTTGGGAAACACTTGACACGACTGTGGGAAGCATTGGAGTCAAAATGGGCCAGCATCCGTCTGGAACGCTTTCAACACCTTGTAAAAAGTCTATGCCCCGATGAATTGAGGGCAAAGGGGGTGCAACTCAATATTAGGAAGGTGGTCCTAATGTTCTGTACACTCAGTGTATGTTTGATTCATGTCTCCATCTCAACCAAAAATTTAAGTTAAAGAATAAGACTGAATCAGACTTTAAATGCACTTTAGAGTTTCATTTGATTTAGTCCTATTCTTTAACTTAAATTTTTGGTTGAGATGGAGACGTGAATCCAACATATAAATTATTAATTTGTAGAAAAACTGGAATTAAAGCCACTTTTGTAATACAGTATCTCCATAGACAAACATTGGCAGTAGAATGGCCTTACTGAAGAGCTCAGTGACTTTCAACGTGGCACCATCATAGGATGGCGCTTTTCCAACAAGTCAGTTTGTGAAATTTCTGCCCTGCTATAGCTGCCCCAGTGAACTGTAAGTGCTGTTATTGTGAAGGGGAAACGTCTAGGAGCAACAACGGCTCAGCAGCAAAGAAGTATGACACACAAGCTCACAGAACGGTACCGCCGAGATCTGAAGCGCGTATCACATAAAAATCCACTGTCCTCACTACCGAGTTCCAAACTGCCTCTGGAGGCAACGTCAGCACAAGAACTGTTCGTCGGGAGCTTCATGAAATGGGTTTCCATGGCCGAGCAGCCACACACAAGCCTAAGATCACCATGCGCAATGCCAAACGTTGGCTAAAGTGGTGTAAAGCTCGCCGCCATTGGACTCTGGAGCAGTGGAAACATGTTCTCTGGAGTGATGAATCACTCTTCACCATCTGGCAGTCTGGCGGATGCCAGGAGAATGCTACCTGCCCGAATGCATAGTGCCAACTGAATATTTGGTGGAGGAGGAATAATTGTCTGGGGCAAAGGTTTCCTGTTTCAGCATGACAATGCCCCAGTGCAAAAAGTGAGGTCCATACAGAAATGGTTTGTTGAGATCGGTGTGGAAGAACTTGACTGGCCTGCACAGAGACTTGACCTCAACCCCATCAAATACTTTTGGAATGAATTGAAACTCTGACTGCGAGCCAGGCCTAATCGTCCAACGTCAGTGCCCAACCCCACTAATGTTCTGGTGGCTGAATGGAAGCAAATCCCCGCAGCAATGTCCCAACATCTATTGGAAGGCCTTCCCAGAAGAGTAGAGGCTGTTATAGCAGCAAAGGGGGGACCCTCCATATTAATGCCCATGATTTTGGAATGAGATGTTCACTGAGCAGGTGTCCACATACACTACATGACCAAAAGTATGTTGGATTCACGTCTCTAACCCAACCAAAAATTAAAACGTGGCTCAGATGAAACTATCCAAGCATTAGATATATCCTTTAAGTGTTAATATTTGGTTGCATTGTGAACCAAACACATTGCAATACTTTTGTAATACAGTAAATAGCCTAAAGTGAAGGCTCTTACAAACTAACGTAACAGTATTTATTCAACCTTAAAATGAGTAACACATCCTTGGCCACATGTTGAGGTTAGCCTACTGTAACTATAAATCAAAAATAAAATAAAATGTATTTATATAGCCCTTCGTACATCAGCTGATATCTCAAAGTGCTGTACAGAAACCCAGCCTAAAACCCCAAACAGCAAGCAATGCAGGTGTAGAAGCACGGTGGCTAGGAAAAACTCCCTAGAAAGGCCAAAACCTAGGAAGAAACCTAGAGAAGAACCAGGCTATGTGGGGTGGCCAGTCCTCTTCTGGCTGTGCCGGGTGGAGATTATAACAGAACATGGCCAAGATGTTCAAATGTTCATAAATGACCAGCATGGTCCGATAATAATAAGGCAGAACAGTTGAAACTGGAGCAGTGGCACGGCCAGGTGGACTGGGGACAGCAAGGAGTCATCATGTCAGGTAGTCCTGAGGCATGGTCCTAGGGCTCAGGTCCTCCGAGAGAGAGAAAGAAAGAGAGAAAGAGAGAATTAGAGAGAGCACACTTAAATTCACACAGGACACCGAATAGGACACCCCCGGACAGGGCCAAACAGGAAGGATATAACCCCACCCACTTTGCCAAAGCACAACCCCCACACCACTAGAGGGATATCTTCAACCACCAACTTACCATCCTGAGACAAGGCTGAGTATAGCCCACAAAGATCTCTGCCACGGCACAACCCAAGGTGGAGGGGGGCGCCAACCCAGACAGGACGACCACATCAGTGACTCAACCCACTCAGGTGACGCACCCCTCCCAGGGACGGTATGAGAGAGCCCCAGTAAGCCAGTGACTCAGCCCCTGTAATAAGGTTAGAGGCAGAGAATCCCAGTGGAAAGAGGGGAACCAGCCAGGCAGAGACAGCAAGGGCGGTTCGTTGCTCCAGAACCTTTCCGTTCACCTTCCCACTCCTTGGCCAGACTACACTCAATCATATGACCCACTGAAGAGATGAGTCTTCAGTAGAGACTTAAAGGTCTTCTTATGTAATCATAGAAACCGTGTATGTTAAAAATAGTATGCAAAGGCCGCAGGTCTGTGGAGACCTTCACAATTGCTAAAATAATCTGAGCAGCATCTCGAACAGCATTGATCACTTGTACTGTATACTTTTAATGTTATCTCAACTGCAATCCAGGTCATTTGGGTTGTGCTATTAGTGATAACACAATAAGTTGTTGTATAAATTCAAAATATCTGACATTGTGTACACATTTGAACTTTGTTGTGCTTTTAAATGGTTGAACGTGCGGTGATAACACATTTAGATGACAACTTAACCAAAAATGTGACATTGTTTTTCCATCGTAATTTGGTTGTGCTTTTAGATGGTTGAAAGTATAGTGATAACACATTGGGAATTCAACAAACGTCTGTCTGTCTTTTTGAGTGGATGAATAAAGGTTGAAATCCCATTGATCAAAGTCTCAACCAAATACGATCCAATTTTCCACCTTGAAATGTCGTGGTGTGCCCAGCGGGTGGCCACTAAGACTGACGGAGGAAGAAGCTAACGGGGAAACATTTATACGTTCTATTATGGTGCTTTTCAACGAGGGTAAAGATGTGTCTTGGCTTTGTATGTTCATGTGAGGGTGGAGGTTTGTAAATGGATTCTATAGGGTGGAGATTTGTGTTGTGTTTTCTAATAATCTGTATTTTCAAACATTGTACTTGTAAAGTTGAAGTTGATGTAGCGACAGGTATTTGCACCGTTCAGTCCATCCAAGGAATGAATTTGTCACAACTTCATTCTAATTCTGAACCAAACATTCCAGTATACAGACAGTGTTTCTGTAATCCTGCATCTGTCACAGTGTCTTGTCGGGAATTTTCCATTACAATGTGATCTGACTACATTTCCCTGGCTGTTTACTACTGGGCCCCTAGTGCTCCTCTCATTTGAGTTTGGAGAAACAGAGAGTGGATGGAGAAAGCAGCATACTGAATTCCTCATTCCTTCCTCAGGCTCGATGATGACACTGCCTTTACGTTCTCCCCAGGGAACCCCTTCATCATCCGCCTCTCGAATGTTAAACATGAACCAACGCCTTTTCTGAATGAAAGAGTGTATGGTAGATCTCTCCGTCACATGGAGATAAAGAAATGAGAGGTGGCACAGAGGGAAGACAGACAATGGTGGTGGTTAAAAAGTACCACATTCTGTTTACTACATAATTAATTTGTAAATGCTTTTTACTGTTCAGTAGAAGGTTGATTAATGAACCACCTATCAACAGGTGTGGGCCTGTGAAAGATGTGTAATGAACTTGTATCCAGATTGAATCACTAGAGTACAGTGTTATTCCGAACATTGCAGTCACATGTCCTGTTACTTAACAATCTGTCGTGGTGATGAGGAGACGCCAGCTGTGTCTATGAGGCTCCAATAAAGCTGCAGTTTGTTACTCTAAACCAACTTTAAAAGTAACATCCCTGGGGAGCGGCTGAACTATTTACAGGGAACTTTAAAGATATGAATAGACAAGAGCAGCAGCCATATTCCCATGACAGCCAATTGTAAATAAAAGTAGGTTTTCGGTGCCTTGGACGAACTGACTTCAAACACCGAATGAGTGAGATTTCTCAGGTGGCAGATGGTACTTTCAAACAAGGCTGATCATAATCTTAGATAAAAGCAGCCTCACTAAAAATAAATTATTAAATCCATAACTTTTTCGCAAATTCATGCTTGACAAGGCCCCTTCATTATAATTTCTTGGTAATAAAAGACTAAAGAGAGGAGTAATTAGTTGTTAAGGATGCATATATTATATTTACCACACATAGAGAGGAAAAACAGCAGTTCAAGCTGCTCTGAATATGATTACCAAAAACTTAAGGGGAAACTTTTAATGCTATTCAAAGCATTTTCTGAGTTTGAAGCAATTAAGTTATCGACACTACACGCCAGGGACCTAATTTATAACCGTTGCTTAAATTTCCCACTAAATATCTGCACGTGCCATTTTTGAAAATGAATAGCCTGCGTTAGAATACACATATTGAGAATGATAAACTTGGCGCAAGCTACACATACGTACGTACGTATGTTTCCCGTTATAAATCAGACCTGTCGTAAAACTGTGCGCATGTGAACAAGCATCATCACTCCGCCTGGAAAACGTCCTCCATTCACCTTTTATGGTGACAACAACGCTGTATAATTTGGAACTATTGGAATTAGGCCACAGCAGTTTCTAAAAGAAAGAGCAATGGCACATTTTATCAAATGTTTTTGGAGATGTTGGCAGAATCTTTTAATATTTTGCACTAACTGATGCTTGTATCTGGCAAAGGGCTGTGACAGTTTCTGTAAGAAAAAACAATGACAAATTCTTGTGGACCTGTCAGCAGAACGTTTCAATTCAATGTTTTATATCGACTGCTTGCAAATTCTGAAACATTGTCTCGGCTCCTCAATTTTTTTTTTTTTTAATGACAGTACTTATAGTAGGAGCTAGCTGCAGCCTACATACTTCAATGTATAGTAGGAGCTAGCTGCAGCCCACATACTTCAATGTATAGTAGGAGCTAGCTGCAGCCTACATACTTCAATGTATAGTAGGAGCAAGCTGCAGCCTACATACTTCAATGTATAGTAGGAGCTAGCTGCAGCCTACATACTTCAATGTATAGTAGGAGCTAGCTGCAGCCTACATACTTCAATGTAAAATATCAACTGTCTGGTCACCTGTTAAATTCGACTGTGTATTATAAGCGTTTCTCTATGGGATTGCATACAGCAAAACCTTAAATACATAGCCTATTTACTAGGCTACTATGCCCAGTTAAATGAGAGATGCGAATAGAAATGTGTTATGTGGCTACTTCAGGAATATTAACTGATCTCGGACAGAAAAGGTGAGGAATTTAGTCTGCAATGGTTATGAAAATAAATAGGAAAAAGATTCCCATGTCTAATTATTTTATATTCCAATAATAATACACATAGGCCTAGATTTTCACTCTTCTCAATAATGGCAAATAGCTGCATCTTTATATGTGTTCTGTTTTTGTTGTGTTTTTTTTATTAATAAGTGTGTCATCAAATCCCCCATTTGCACAAAATACTTACTTGCCTGCTAAGCTTGCAATCAGTGACAGCTCGTAATTGACTGAATACCCGGGGCAGGGGGGTTGTCATATTGTCAACCAAGCACAACATAAAAATTATGCCAAGTTCTCCAATTACCGGTTGTTTTTTGGGAAGATATATAAAGTGATCTGTGCAATTGAACAACAGAAAAAAATACACCCATACACTACATGACCAAAAGTATGTGGACACCTGCTTGTCGAACATCTCATTCCAAAATCATGGGCATTAATATGGAGTTGGTCCCGCCTTTGCTGCTATAACAGCCTCCACTCTCCTGGGAAGGCTTTAGACTAGATGTTGGAACATTGCTGTGTGGACTTGCTTCCATTCAGACACAAGAGCATTAGTGAGGTTGGGCACTGATGTTGGGCGATTAGGCCTGGCTCGCAGTCGGCATTCCAATTTATCCCAAAGGTGTTCGATGGGGTTGAGGTCAAGGCTCTGTGCAGGCCAGTCAAGTTCTTCCACACCGATCTCGACAAACCATTTCTTTATGGACCTCACTTGTGCCTGGGGGCATTTTCTTGATGAAACAAACTGTTGCCACAAAGTTGGAAGCATAGAATCGTCTAGAATATCATTGTATGCTGTAGCATTAAGACTCTCTTCACTTGAACTAAGGGGCCTAGCCCGAACCATGAAAAACAGTCCCAGACATTATTCCTCCTCCACCAAACTTCACAGTCGGCACTACGCATTGGGGCAGGTAGCGTTCTCCTGGTATCCACAAAACCCAAATTTGTCCGTCGGACTGCCAGATGGTGAAGAGTGATTCATCACTCCAGAGAACGCATTTCCACTGCTCCAGAGTCCAATGCCAGCAAGCTTTACACCACTCCAGCCGATGCTTGGCATTGCACATGGTGATCTTAGGCTTGTGTGTGGCTGCTCGGCCATGGAAACCCATTTCATGAAGCTCCGACGAACAGTACTTGTGCTGATGTTGCTTCCAGAGGCAGTTTGAAGCTTGGTAGAATATATTTATGCGCTATGTGCTTCAGCACTTGGCGGTCCCATTCTGTGAGCTTGTGTGGCCAACCACTTCGCGGCTGAGCTGTTGTTGCTCCTAGACGTTTCTACTTCATAATAACAGCAATTACTGTTGACTGGGGCAGCTTTAGCAGAGCATAAGTTTGACCAACTGACTTGTTGGAAAGGTGGCACCCTATGACGGTGCCACGTTGAAAGTCACTGAGCTCTTCAGTACTGGCCAATTTACTGCCAATGTTTGTCTATGGAGATTGCATGCCAGTGTGATCAATTTTATACACCTGTCAGAAATGGGTGTGGCTGAAATGGCCAAATCCACTCATTTGAAGGGTTGTCCACATACTTTGTATATACTGTATAGTGTATATAAAATAAAATAACAATAACAAGGCTATGTACAAGGAGTACCAATACCGAGTCAATGTGCGGGGATACAAGTTAGTTGAGGTAACATGTACATGTAGGTAGGGGTAAAAGTGTCTAGGCAATCAGAATAGATAATAAACAGAGTACCAGCAGCATATGTGAAGAGTGTGAAACAGTGTGAAAGTGTGTGTATGTGTGAGTGTGTGTATGGTGACAATATGCATGCATGTGTAGGTGTTTTGTGTGTGTGAGCGTATGTAGTGTGTGTATGTGTGTGTTGGAGTGCCAGTGTCTGGGTAGAGTCCAGTGAGTGTGCATAGAGCCCGTGCAAAAGAGTCCGTACAAAAAAAGGGGGTCAATACAAATAGTCCAGGAAGCCGTTTGATAAACTAACTGTTCAGCAGTCTTATGGCGTGGGGGTAGAAGCTGTTCAGAAGCCTTTTGGTCCCAGACTAGGCGCTCCGGTACAGCTTGCCATGTGGTAGCAGAGAGAACAGTTTATGACTTGGGTGGCTGGAATCGTTGGCAATTTTCAGGGCCTTCCTCTGACACCCCCTGGTATAAAGGTCCTGGATGGAAGGGAGCTCGACCCCAGTGATGTAACGGCTTATGGTCGGATGCAAAGCAGTTGCCATACCAAGCGGTGATGCAGCCAGCTCTCAATGCTGCAGCTGTTGAACTTTTGGAGGATTTGAAGGCCAATGCCAAATCTTTTCGGCCTCCTGAGGGGGAAGGGGCATTGTCGTGCCCTCTTTGCGACAGTGTTCTTAGTGATTTGGACACAGAGGAAGCTCTCAACTGACTCCACTACAGACCCGTCGATGTGACAAGCACAGATGCGACAAGTGAAAACCAATTAACAAGCTAACGGGGGATAGCTAGCTGGCATAATGTTACGCATGATGAGCTCACCAGTAACGTTTGTTAGACTTGAAATTGGCATGCCGATGCAGTCGTGGCCAAAAGTATTGGCACCCTTTAACTTTTTTCTAATAATGCACATTTCTTCCAGAAAACTGTTGAAATAAAAATATATTTTGGTGTCCATGTATGTATATGTATGTTTTTGGTTTGCAGTTGAACCCCACAAAAAAATTGGAATAATTTACTAAATGTTAGCTTATTCCACAAAGAAATACTAAAGTGGCACGGACAATTTTATTGCCACCTTCTAGAAGTAGTTAGTGTCATGTGTGCTCCCTCTCAGGCCTCTAGTTCACCAGGCTGCTCGTTTATGGCACACACCTGTCACCAGCATTACGCGCATTTGCGCATAATGACACTCACCTGAGCTCCATCACCTCCTTGATTACCCGCCCTTTATATGTCACTCCCTTTAGTTTCTTCCCGAGTCGTCATTGCTTCTGTTCCTGTGTCATGTCTGTGCCTTGGCCGTGTTTTTTGTTTTGTATTATGTTGTGTTTATTTATTAAAACACTCACTCCCTGAACTTGCTTCCCGACTCTCAACGCACATCATTACAGTTAGAAATGATTGAGCAGGTGATTCTCCTTTACTTTGGAATTGAACTCGCCCGCGGCGAGTTGAAGGTGCCTGCAATATAAAAATGACTAATTCAACCAGTTTGAATCGCAAAAAGGACTCATTCTCCTGTTTTGTGTCATGACAATGAGCATGGATAAAATAAACTAAACAAGATAATTATCTCAGGGCTACAAGTCCATCTCCATAAACCTTAATGTTCTTGTTTCCACCGTACGTAATGTTATCAAGACGTTTAAGGCCCACGCCACTGTAGCCAAACTCACTGGACGTGGACACAAGAGAAAACTTGATGGAAGATTGCAGAGAAGGATTGTTCGGTTGGTGGAGAAAGAACCTCGATCAACTGCCACACAGATTCAAGCTGACCTTCGGACACAGGATATGACGGTTTCAACTCGCAGCATCCGTAGCCAACTCAATGAAAGGGGGTAAAATGGTGAGAGACCCAGGAGGACGCCACTGCTGAGAGAGTGACATAAGAAAGCCTGACGGCAATTTGCCAAAACACACCTGAACATGCCAAAATCCTTCTGGGAGAATGTCCTCTGGACATTTAAGACCAAATTTGAGCTTTTCGGTAAAGCACACCATCTCTATGTTTATAGAAAACAAAACGAAGGCTTCAAAGAAAATAACACCTTCCCTACAGTCAGTCATGGAGGATGTTCAGTGATGTTTTGGGGTTTCCTTGCTGCCTCTGCCACTGGGTGCCTTGAACGTGTGCATTGCATCATGAAATCAGGAGTGCAATTTCGGACCAAGTGTCGGAAAGCCGGGTCTCCGTTTCAGCAGGACAATGACCCAAAACACACTTAAAAAATCACTCAGGAATGGTTCGAGACAAAACACTGGACTGTTCTGAAGTGGCCTGCAATGAGTCCAGATCTAACTCCCATTGAAAACTTGTGGGGAGATCTAAAACAGCAGTCAGGTGAAGGCACCCTTCACATATGGGAGGACTGGAGCAGTTTGCACAAAAGGAGAGTGCCAAACTGCCAGTACCGAGGTTAACAAAGCTCATCGATGGCTACATCTTCAAATAATATTTTTTCAGGAATCTCCATGTGAATGATTTTGCCGAAGATTGTATCTCCGCCGGGCTGGGCGGAGCCAAAGGCTGTGCTACCAAACAATGAGTCTTGGGTGTCAAAAATTTTCTCAGTGCCATTTCTGATTTCAATGGATATATGAAGTTCAAAATCAAAAACAAAGGTTTTGTAATATTAACAGTGAAATAAAGAATTATGGAGACCAAATATTTAGGTCAATTTCAACTTATTTTTAGGGAAAATTGTGAGTTACTTGAAAAACGTGCAAGGGTGCCAATATTTCTGTCCACAACTGTAGTGTCCACTAACTAGCATCTAATGGCAGGGGGAACAAAAAACAGCGTTGTGGATTGGGCACAGCCAAAGAGACATGTTTTTTTGTCCTACCAGATCCACAAGAAGGTTCTAGATAGTGTATCCCTCTGTCCTTCAACTGTTCATGAATGTGGATATCCGGTTCAAGTCCCAGGCTCCTGTCATGATTATTTATTTACAAGTTCATTGCAATTTGCTCTTTAGCCCCATCTGTTCAGTATCTGATAGAACAGACCCAGAACCTGGGCATTCATTTCAACGACCCAAGACGGTCCATTTACTTAGTGCTGTGAAAACCATGTCATGAAATCCTGCAATCTCATTGCTGCAGTCCCCCCCCCCCCCCCCCCCTCCCCCTCCCCCCTCCCCCCTCCCGCCCAATAGCAAGGAATGTATACTGTAGTTGGCAATGCAGTCCAAGCGCTGGCGGAAGGCCAAACGCCCGAAGCTGCTGTCTGATAGCGGAGCAGTAGGTAACTAAGCAGCTTGTTTTGAACTATATATTTTTGAAACATTAAAATGTACAGAAATTAACCACACTTTTATGGATATTTTAAACATAATCCTTGAATGATATAATATATATTTTGTTGAAAAATATATGCTAAACTTTTTTTGACCAATCTCAAGTCGGGCACTGCCCTTTAATACCCTAATGGACGAGTCGCCAATGCTTGCAATACAATATGTAGAAAATGTATGCACACTAAGGACATTCTCACTCTAAGTTCAGTGATTATAATTGCCAACTTTTGCGGGAAAGTGGCGCATGCATGGTTTTGGGGGATATTTTCTACGCACGCAATGTTTATAAATGAGGCCCCTGATCACTCATAGTTCAGGTTGTGCCCTTGTTGTTCAATGAGTTGCAAAACATAACGGATTTGTAACATGCTGCATAAGAAAGATTAATTTAGCCTGAAATTTGGAACATAGTACTTTGAAATATTAATCGAAATAACAACAAGCAACAGGAAATGGTCTAATCTGAAAAGCCTGTTATTTTTATCAGCCATTATGAAACATTTTATGAAATGCTTATTCAATTATTATTTTATGTTTAAATTTGCATGTCATTAATTACATTGACTAGTGTTACTACATTAGCTCAAGACTGTAAAACAGATGGTTCAGTGAACACATGAGATGAGCCTGAGAGCTGAAGCCTTGTGCTAGCTCCCCAAGCCCAACATCAAAGCGTATTGTGGCAAGACCAGGATATGAACCCAGATTGTCACATTTGCAACTGGTCTTTTATCAATGTCCTTTTTACAAATGGGGAATTAGAGTACATTGACGATTTAACTCACAATAAGTAGTAGGTTTGGTGTTACAACAACCATTTCTTCACGTTTAAGCAAAATACAGTGGTGAACCGTGACTATAGGACAGGAACTAGGCCTTCAGAGGAACCAGAAATCTTCCAATACCTTGTATCAAACTCAAAAATCAAGAATATAACAGAACACATAGCATCACTGAATGCGTCTCACATTATGTCTTCTGTAGTCGGACCATTCAAGTTCTA
The DNA here is from genome assembly GCF_013265735.2 of Oncorhynchus mykiss. Taxonomy (NCBI): domain Eukaryota; kingdom Metazoa; phylum Chordata; class Actinopteri; order Salmoniformes; family Salmonidae; genus Oncorhynchus; species Oncorhynchus mykiss. The sequence continues at coordinate 40,224,398 of NC_048577.1, read as the reverse complement.
GCGAAAAAAGAGCAATGCTTTTTGACGACATTATGAATGAATCAAACAGGCCTGGCTATGCCTCGGGCTGCCGCGCACACAGAGACAGAACCAGCATGGACACAAAGCATAAAATAGTGTGACCAGCAAAACAAAGAACACACTGTTTAAACAACCTGTGAATCACATTAACACCAATAGCAACAACAACAGTGTCACCTCAAAGGTGACAGGCTCATGGTGCTGAAAGGACAACGACCGTAAAACCTGTACACTCCATGGCGCTGAAGGAGAGACAGATAAACAGGCGACAGCAGTCACACACAGCATCAAATAATGTTAAAGATAAGCAGCCCATTCACTCTAGTAGGTCAAAATGAAATGAACAAATCAGCTGTGACTTCCCATTGCAAATATATTTTACAATGTTCATTCCACTCAACTGTGATCTAACGTTTAAATGCAACAATGTTACATTGCTTTCAAAGGGATAGCTAACGGCAAGCGAGCTGCAAAAACAAACAGTGCCACTCACCAGATGATGATCATTTGTAAACTACATTTGAAAGAAGTGTGAGAGTTAATCGTGGAAAGGGTGATGCTAACAAATTAGCAACAGCATCCACCTTGAAGTTGATAACAGCTGATGCAGCCGCCATCACCACGGTTACACTAGTACAACACAAGCTAACTAACATTGTCACACTACTACAACACAAGCTAGCTAAAGTTACTAGCTCAGGAAATCTACCGCTCGCGCCACTGATTATTTTATCTTGCGCTGTCAGTGTTGAATGGCAGAGGCCTTCTTTCCAGCTTCTGAAGGCCTAGTCAATGGCTGGCTGAACTAGCTAGATTTTTCTACCGAAAGACCCCCAAAGAAAATCCTGATTGGATATTTATTTCAGTATTAACCCTTCTCTTTCCAACACAAACTGGGGAAACGAAATCAGAAGATCATAGCAATTATTGTAAAGATGAAATAGAAATACAAAAAATATTTCAAAAAAAATCCTTAGACCTCGGAAGGCCTAAAAGGCCCTCGCGGTTCCCCGCTGGAAAAATGTAGTAATGGACAGAGCCTGGAGAAAAACTCTTGGCAAGGTAATGGGAGAGGAAGATGATAACTGTTATCTTATTATGCACCTGGGTTTCTATGGCAATATATGTACTCAATGATCTCCCATAGTGACTCTCAAGTACCACTTGAAGTGTCTCATTGACCCGGCCGTTGCCAATGACAACCCCCAATCCAACCTGAATAATAAGGTGCTATAGTAGCCTACTGTTATCTTGGGAAGTCATGTCACAGCTCCACAGCAGTTGTTTACAAATCCATTACAAAGTAATGAAACCGTCCTAACATATCCTTTAGTGTCCAACTGCTATGAGGATGATACACCCAAAGCCCTAGTAATGATAGTTACACCCAAAAGTCCTCGATTCTGATAGTTACACAATGATAGTGTAACTATCAGAATCCCATCGGAATCCTATTGGACTACTTTTTTCTTATTGGAAATCAAAAGAGATCCTATTGGATCCTATAGGATTCTCGCAGTCCTATAGGGAGACTTAAGTTTTTTGATTTGATTCTTATTCAGGCAACTTCTTGTCTTTGAATTAGACATTACAATATAACATACAATACTACATACAATGTTATAATAACACAACCTTTTGAATGCACAGCATCTATACAGTGCTTATATGCAAATAAAAGCTAGAAGGAAATGACACCTTTAGGTACATTAACACAAAGATAATAGCATTTCTGTCATTTAATGTATAATAGTCAGCTTTGCATACAAAAACCAGAATGTTCCCTTTCCCTTCTTTATGTTGGGATAAGTAGAGGAAAAGAAACACCTGAAGATAATGAGACCCCCAAACTCCTTCCTCCCAGGGTTGTACCACCCCCTGTCCCTTCCTACCTGCCTCCCTCCCCTCCGTTCCTCCCTCTCTCCCTTCCTCCCAGGGTTGTACCACCCCCTGTCCCTTCCTACCTGCCTCCCTCCCCTCCGTTCCTCCCTCTCTCCCTTCCTCCCAGGGTTGTACCACCCCCTCTCCCTCCCTACCTGCCTCCCTCCCCTACGTTCCTCCCTCTCTCCCTTCCTCCCAGGGTTGTACCACCCCCTGTCCCTCCCTACCTGCCTCCCTCCCTCCCCTCCGTTCCTCCCTCTCTCCCTTCCTCCCAGGGTTGTACCACCCCCTGTCCCTTCCTGCCTGCCTCCCTCCCTCCCTCCCCTCCGTTCCTCCCTCTCTCCCTTCCTCCCAGGGTTGTACCATCCCCTCTCCCTCCCTACCTGCCTCCCTCCCCTCCGTTCCTCCCTCTCTCCCTTCCTCCCAGGGTTGTACCATCCCCTCTCCCTCCCTACCTGCCTCCCTCCCCTCCGTTCCTCCCTCTCTCCCTTCCTCCCAGGGTTGTACCATCCCCTCTCCCTCCCTACCTGCCTCCCTCCCCTCCGTTCCTCCCTCTCTCCCTTCCTCCCAGGGTTGTACCCCTCCCCGCATCCTTCCCTCCCCCCCAGAACTGTCCCCGCACCCTCCCTCCATCCCTAGAAGGTGCTCCCTCCCTAGCTTCCCTATCTCCCCCCTGGATGTAACTACCAGTTCCAATCTAGTGACCTCTTGTCACACCTGATCCAGATATTGTGAACAATGTAAATATGATGACCTGTGCCACATTAAGATTACATCAAATTGTTAATCAAGTTCTATGCGGTTTGGCTGTAATCCCACATAGTACACCATTTTGACACAATGGTAAAGAACCTTGCAAACAATCTCAGTAGGTTTCACAGCAATTGTTGTTACTGGTTGGCACAATAACTTGAATGTGTGATGCAGATGCACCAGATGCAAATTTTTACTCAAGTTATGTCCCTTGGACCATGGGGGGGATGGGACTGCACGAGACAGCTACTGGGTAGAGGGGACATTACCGGCGGTTCCCCACTATAAGGTCACCATTTAAAGTTGCAATAGTAGTAGTTCAATATTCGTTGATTATGATGTTATTATTCAGTAGTTCACATGTGTTACTGGCCACATTCATACTGTAGGTACTTTTATAAAAGGTTTGGAGGGTGGGTGCTCCTTATATTGAGCAGTGAAGTTAACTATAGTGTATAGCCAAGGTTTGAGAATAAATCCTTTGGAATGTAATGTAAATATCTATACAATTGCGATCGACAAAATGAATAGAAATCCTATAGGAGAAAAAAACATTGAAATCTTATAGGATCCTAATCTTACAGAAATGTCCTATCAGTGTGCTGGAGTCTGGTGTAGCGGTCTAAGCTCCCAACTCCGGACCACATGCCCCCTTGGCGACAGGGGTTTGAGCCAAGGCTCGGCTGACTGTCTGTGCCCTTAAGCACTTTCTGTACCCTTCTCTATATTCGTCTCCATACCTCTACTTACATCTGTCCTGTAAAAAAAATAATAACTCTGATCTCCAAAAAAAACATTTGACCTACAGTATAGGATTCCCCCCTGGAACTAGTCCTATTGGACTCCTATAGGATTCTAAAATAAAATCCTATCGGTTAGGGGCACAATTTTGTGAATGCATTTGATTTGTATGACTGTACAGGGGTGGAAAAAGTACCAAATTGTCATACTTGAGTAAAAGTAAAGATGCATTAATAGAAAATGACTAAATGAAAATGACTAAAATAGTATTGAGTAAAAAGTCTAAAAGTATTTGGTCTTAAATATACTTAAGTATCAAAACTAAATGTAATTGCTCAGATATACTTAAGTATCAAAAGTCAAATTAAAAGTATAAATAATTTCAAATGCCTTATTATTAACCCTTGTGTAGTCTTAACATTCTGTATACTCCCCTTGTCCTGAGGTTCAAAAATGACCCAGCTTCACCAAACCCCTAAAATAATGCAGCTTGATTGAATTTTAAACCCCACATCTATTTTGCATGAAGAAACAACCTGTCATTCATCACAAACTTTGTGAATATCTGGGTTTTACCTCTTCACAATGCAGAAAGACTGCATTTAATCAGTGGACACCACTCGTTTTTATTATAACACATCTGTCATAATTGTTTTCTTTACTAAAGTAGAGGTTTATTATTATTATTACTGCTAAAGGTACTGAATAGGTGTAAACCCACATTTTTTAGCAAAAGATAGCACTTCTATAGCCTAAGAAAGTAACAGAAATGTGAAAGTAGTTTTGAATGAACTTTATTGAAGGGAAACTTTTTGTGCAACATAGTAATATGTTCTTATATACTGTACAATGAGGAATTCAACTACAAAATATGAGTCTTCTCCCATTTTTTTCTGAACCATTGCCCCCACCGACAAGATGTATAAACAGCAACAATAAATAAGAATAAAATAAGATAATAGATCCAAAGAAAATGTGAAGAACATAAATCAATCAACTCTAATTAGCACGTAGGACAGTATGCAAGTGTGTGTGCATGGACTTTGCAGATGTATTTCTCACATGTGCAGCACATAGTATTTGTTTTACAGTCCTTCTTTTGAGGCATAATTGGCATCTCCTCCTCTTGCCTGCCTCAGCTACAGTCTCAGGTGGATCAGGACAAGATTCAGCCCCCTGAACTGCTTTCACAAGCGCTGCAGAGGCTGCTGTGCTGGGGCGGCGCTCCCTTCTTTGAATATGTGGGGTTACCAGTGCCATTCCCAGCTGCTCCAGGAACACCCTCCTCTTGTTCCGCTTATCAGGCATCCAGGTAGGGTTGATCTTGTTCCATATCATGAAGGCATTGTAATAGGACACATCAATGATGTTTTGGAAGATGACCAAGGGCCAGCAGGCAGTCATCCTCCTGCAGCTGTAAGTTCCAATCACCTTGTCCAGGTTGTCCTTGCCTCCTATATTGTGGTTGTAGTCCAGGATGATGGCTGGCTTCCTCTCCTCGCGATCACTGATCTCAGCCGTTTTGTGCACTGTGCTCAGGAGGACCACATTCTTGTTCCTCTTTGGGAGGTAAGAAACTAAAGTGGTGGTGCGAGAAGTGCAGGGGGAGCTCAGGCTTGTTCTTTTTAACTGTGCCAACCATGGTGATCTTCCTTTTTAGGAGCTTTTGGCTGAGTTCATAAGAAGTGAAGAAATTGTCATGTGACATTGTGCCCCCTCAGTTCATCTGTCACATCAAGCACAACCCTCATCCCCTGGTTCTTCTCCGGGCCTTCACTGGTTGGCTTCCCTGTGTAGACTTGCATCTTCCAAGCGTAGCAGGATTGTGCGAGCCATACTTTGCTGGCTTGCTGGGCATATACTGCCGGAAAGGACAAGGACAGCGATCTTTTGACAAAAGAGATTACTATCAGTGTCACAGAAAACAATCACATAAATCAATGATATTACAGCAATACATAATAAAATGAACAGTGAAAATCACTTACCTTACAGATATGAACATAAAAATGTACCTCTGAATGTTACACTGTTACTTCAGGCCCAGGGTTGTAGAGGTATGGCAGACGTCCCACCCACTTCTCCCAGACCTCTCTTATGGCCGCCAGTTTGTCTCTCACATGTTTTGCAGGTCTTGACTCACGGTTATCAAATTGTAGCATTCTTGAGAAAGTGTGAAAGACTTTCAGTGGCATCGTGGTACAGACAATTGCCCTTCCACTCTCTGCATCCCAGAGACTACATGTAGCCTTGCCTCGGGACCTATACACACCCGCTAAGATTAGCAGCCCTATGTAGGCACGCAGGTCAATCTCATCCATCCTTTTCCAGTTGTTACCATATTTATGGAAACCCTCCAAATTTGTCATCTCCAGGATGATTGTTTTCGATGGCTGGTGTGATGAACATGTAGAATGTTGAGGCGATGTCCTGGGCATGGGCAACTGCATGTCTAGTGGGCCTTGGGGTCATCTTTATGACATTTTGTGCTGCCATCCTGCCCTGTTTGTCACATGGTGACAAGGACCATGTTATTTTGCTGTTCTTTGACAAAAATGTGTCTCTTTCAGCTTGAGGGGATTTCCTCTTCATCTAAAGATGATGCATCATGCTCTGGGTTGTATTCTTCCCCATCTTCTTCTTCAGATACCTCCTCTTCCAAATCATTGTTCTCTTGTTCCTCCTGGACAACTGAAAAAATCTGATCTACGACCTGAAATGTGCACTCATGGCTTCAGCAAAGAGAGAACTGGGGGGACTGTCATCTGCAGCACCTTTATAGCATCTGACTGCATTCCCCATTAGTAAACATCACTTTCAATACATTTTTGTCTATTTTTATTTTGTCTAAAATTGTTTTTATTTTGTTTGTGAACTTCAGTCATGTGTGGAGTTGTGGAGGGAGATGCTGCACATGCACAAGAACGTTTTAGTTTTGTCTGAGTTCAATCAGTAGCACACATCTCAATTTCTCATTGTGTGTGTGTGTGTGTGTGTGTGTGTGTGTGTGTGTGTGTGTGTGTGTGTGTGTGTGTGTGTGTGTGTAGGTAGGTGTGTGTTTGTGGTTTTTGTGGCGTGTAAATGATTTTATAACTGCTGGGTCAAAAATTACCCTAAGACAATCTTTGTACCCTGGTGGTGTACAGTGTTCATGGAAATATGAACAAAGGCGATGTTTCACTTTTTCTCATGTTGGGGTCACTAGGAAAAGTCATCAAATTTCCAGTTGAAAAATATATAATTTAGGGGGTTTTCTCTGCTGTTAAACATCGTGGCGAGTCATTTTTTACCCTTAAGACAACACAAGGGTTAAGCAAACCAGACAGCACCATTTTCTAGTTTTTATTTTTCAATTTTTGGATATTCAGGGGCACACTCCAACACTCAGACATCATTTACAAATGAAGCATGTGTTTAGTGAGTCCGCCAGATTAGAGGCAGTTCACTTAATAAGTCTGTGAATTTGACCATTTTCCTGTCCTGCTAAGCGTGCAAAATGTAACAAATACTTTTGCGTGTCAGGGAAAATGTATGAAGTAAAAAAGTGCATTATTTTCTTTAGGAATGGAGAGAAGTAAAAGTAGTCAAAAATATAAATAGTAAAGCAAAGTACAGATACCAGAAAAAACAACGAAAGTATTTAAAGTATTTTTACGTAAGTACTTTACACCACTGCATTTTGAAATGCTGAATGTACTGTATCTCCCCCTGATTGTACCACACACAAAATAGCGTGATCATGCAATTATTTATTTAGGACTTTTACTGTGAGTGTTGAAACCTCTGAAGCACTTTAACATCTACCTAGTCAAAAACTCCTATTAGATTCCAATCAAATAAAAACTATTGGAACCACTCCAAATGGACCCCTATAGGATTCTATAGGAATAAAATCCTATAGGATAGGTTCTACATTTTTCTATTGGAATCCTATAGGATTTTTTGACTAGGGAGTTGTTCTCAATAATCAAGCGCTTTAGAGGTTTCAACACCCACAGTAAAAGTCTTACAGAAATAATGATATGATCATGCCCTTTTGTGTGTGGTACAATCAAGGGATATACATTCAGAATTCCAAAATGTACAGGTATACAAATCAAATGTCATTAGTCAGACGAATTGTATTGATTATGTATATTTTATCACCTGAAATGACAAAACAGTTACAGCAATACAATGACAAAGGTCACACCAATACTAATCACACCTTGTTTGCTTGCCCTATAGGCTCTTTTCATAGCCGTGGCCTATTGAATAATACATAATGAAACAAATAGGGTGCGATATATTGGCCACAAATAGCAGTCAAATACAACATGCATGAAATCCCATTTGACTTGACAGACAACAGCAACATTGCAAATCTATCATTTCAATGCACCCTGCGACTTTATAGGCATATAAAGAAAAAACAATTCGGACAGTATTGTAGTGTCTGAATACAGTATATCTTTTTTCTGTAGCCTGCAGTAGGCTACTATGAACATTTTTTAATCTGAGCATGAGTATGTTGTTCTGTATAAAAACAACAGATTGCATACATGTCTCTCTCCCACCTACCACAAGTGTCTCCACCTCCTTTTTCTTCCTCACTCTGTCGGTAATTGGTTCGGTAATGTTCCCACTGCCTGGAGTGAACTACCAATAAGGACTCCGACAGTCACCGGAGGATGTCTGTGGCGCAGCGCAGAGAAATGATTTAAACCTATTCAAGATACTCATATTCAAGATACCTGTAGCAACTGTAAAAGTGTTGTTGTCGCATCAGTTTTTTTGTTATAAGCAATTGGAACAGATATAACATTTACACAAATTGCCATACAACATCACCGTGCGCTGATGGACAATTACGCGCAGAAGTTGCGTTGCGTAATCATGATAATCATCGCGGATGGCTGTGTTTCATGTTCTTGGATTATGCGTACAAGCTTGTTATGATACCTGGTCATCGCCTTTCCTTCGTCTACAGTGGAGAAGAAAAGTAACAAAGGGACGCACATGATGAGAAGCGCGGGGTTGTTGCTTGGCTACTTTTTGGTGAAAGTTCTTGTATGCGACGCGGAGGGGGAGCCAGGGCAGAAACTGGACGGCTTTATTATGGTACCAACGGGTACCAACGAGTCAAAATTGAACAGAGAGAATAGCGTTTCGGAGAGTCCGCATACAGAGGACAGGTGCCGGGGTTATTACGATGTGATGGGCCAGTGGGATCCGCCGTTTGTGTGCCAGACGGGCAGTTACCTGTACTGCTGCGGGACCTGTGGCTTCAGATTCTGCTGTGAGTTTACAAGCTCGCGGCTGGACCAGACCACCTGCAAAAACTATGACACGCCGCCGTGGATGATGACAGGCAGACCCCCGCCTAAGAAAAAAGACCCCACTCACGACCCCACAAAGGATAAGACAAACTTAATTGTGTATATAATATGTGGAGTTGTTGCCATAATGGCCCTCGTTGGGATTTTCACAAAACTTGGACTTGAAAAGGCGCACCGTCCACACAGAGAAAACATGTCAAGGTGTGTGTACAGTAAACAACATCAGCAGTCCCTGTGCGCAATGCAGTAACAACTTTGGATAGCCTAAATTAATGCAGGAATTTAACTTTTATTTGGGTGTCAGAAGTTTCCTTAAATATTTCGATGCATTAAATATTCTGTTTTGTTAAACTAGGTGATAACCCACTGGACACAGAAGTCCGTTCAATTTCTAGTTTCTATTTACATTTGGTTGAAATCAACAACAAAAATCAACAAAACATTTCAGTTAAAAGTTGGGTGAAATAAATATGAAATGTCCTTACCTTGATGACCTTTTTCAAATTCAGTTAGTTTTCCCATATCACATATATTTGTTGGTTGAAATCAAATCAAATGAGATTTTATTGGTCACATACACATGGAAACAACATTGATTCATGATCCAACCAATTTTTGACCAGTGGGAAGTGTTAAAATATAGAATAAATATACATGCTCAGTCAGTTCTACTGACCACAATTTGATTGGCAATCATAGGCAATACCTATGCAGCCTACTATATTTTATTTGTGAGTGACTGTGAATACCTGTCCAATTGCGTTGATGTCTTGAGCCATGCTCACTATGTCCTGGTAAAACCAGATGTGTTGTAGGGAGTAGTGTGTGATGAGCCATGCTCACTACCTTCTGGTAAAACCAGATGTGTTGTAGGGAGTAGTGTGTGATTAGCCATGCTCACTACGTCCTGGTAAAACCAGATGTGTTGTAGGGAGTAGTGTGTGATGAGCCATGCTCACTATGTCCTGGTAAAACCAGATGTGTTGTAGGTAATAGTGTGTGATGAGCCATGCTCACTACGTTCTGGTAAAACCAGATGTGTTGTAGGTAATAGTGTGTGATGAGCCATGCTCTCATCTCCCTTGATGTCATCTAACATGGTGCCATTAAAAGCCACTTTTTTACTCCATTACACCTGCGATTGTTTTTAAATATCTCGCTGCCCTAGATTTCAGCATTTTAATTAGATTCGTTGTTCTTTTTAAAGGGAAAGCAAACTTAAGGTTCACTTCCCCAAAAAACTGGTTGATTTAATGTTGTTTCCATGTCATTTCAACAGAAAGATTCAATGTGATGACTTTAATTTCACGTTGAACTCACGTTAGTTGACAACTCAACCAAAAGTAAATCAAAACTAGACGTTGAACTGACGTCTGTGCTCAGTGGGTTTCCTTTGTCTCAACATACCTTGTGATCCCTATTGTGATTTGTCATAATTCTCAACTATATTATCAATGCACAAAGGAAGGTGATCCCACTAACCCAATATAGCATAAATGGTATTGTGCATATCAAATGAAAACCCTTTGAGCATATGATAATTTGTTATTCGTAGTTCATCTACAAGCATGAGAATAATTTATTTGATTTAATCTACATTATTCAAACATTAAGACCTGTAAGGATTTCCGATAAATATTGAGGTTTACAGCGTTTGAGCTACTGTAACTTTGCTCGATTTCATAGCCATTTTGATTTCTTTGCCACGTTTTATTATTGAGTGAACCAGCTGATTGAGGTGTTTGTGTTTTTTGTCAGGGCTCTAGCCCAGGTGATGCGCCAGCCTGGTCCAGGAGAACACTCAGAAGACATTGGAGTGCATGGACAGCACTATGACAACATGCAAGCCAACAGGGTACCTGCGAACAGTCTCCGTAAGTAGGCCTCTCCCATCCAATGTCTCATTTCATAGAGAGTAGCCACTACAACAATAGTTTGACACACATTGGAAAGTACAACCAGTGGTAAGATGCATAGTGTATTATGTGAAGCTCTGCAATGCATTGGGTATGGTCATGATTGAGATACAGAGATGGTATAAACAGGATGCCATCTGCAGATGCCTGAGGGTCTGACTGCTGTGATCGGACCAATCATGCACAATCTTTACCTCTGTACACACACACACACACACACACACACACACACACACACACACACACACACACACACACACACACACACACACACACACACACACACACACACACACAATGTTTCTAAACAGCCACTAGCAGTAAACCTTATCACGCAAGAGAACGTTGACATTTTCATTTTCATCAATTCTATGCTGGAGTCCTATTGAAGTGCCCAACAGTCTCCGATTGGTCTTTGTGGTTGTAGTGAGGCAGCTGTGAAATTCAAAAGGCTTTCTTCACCACCACCCTTTGCCTTCCTGGCTCGCCTGATTTAGCTGCTCCAGATACGAGAGTTGTGAAAGAAGTCCATTTTGGAGAGTCCTGTGAGCTGCTGAAGCAATTACTCACAGCCTCAGTAATCATTTAACACACTGGGATAATTATCATCATCAACCGCCGCTGACTAACAGGAGTATAAGTCTTGCGCTGCTCTCCATCTCTTACAACAGGCCGGCACACATCTATACACAGACCCGCAAGAATTCGCTCGCTCGCTCACTCACTCACTCACTCACTCACTCGCTCACTCACGTGGATGATGCAGGATGTATTATTTTATTATGCATTGCATGTCTCAGACTGCCGGTTGCAATCACACAAGCTAGGCTTTAGCCACTAATGGCAATGGACAGACTTTTCCCCATTTGCTTGTTTGGAAGTGATTGTAACGCATGCCGTCTGTTATTGGAGAGAGGTAAAATGACATGTTTACTTATGGCAGTGCATTTTTCCTGCTGAAAAGGAGTGTCAATGTTTGACATGAAAAACAAGCTGTTTGTTTGTGTGAGATGGACAAATCCAACTTGGAGAGAATAATAATGGGAATACTAGTTTTATGTTGACGGCATAAGCAAATGGCAACAGTGTGTTTTTTTCTGCTTTTTGTCAAAAACTGAAGTGGATGTGGCAGCTCTGGGTCAAGAGCCTTCACTTTGATTCTTGAGTGTAGCTTCCACCGATAATTGAAGCTTGTAGCTTGTATTCGCGTGAAGATCTGGCATATTTCTCTCCCATCCCTTGGGTAGGAATTACCAAAGGGATTGGAGACCCAGTTCTGCCATCAGGTGGGCTGCATGGACACACATTGGCATTGTCTCTCCTCACAGTAAAGGGAAGGATCCATACGTTTTCACACAATAGCACTGTGGATTGGAGAGGGTAGATGAGTGGAGAGGTGGGTTCTGGGTAATCTCTTCCTTTGTCAGTGGCCCTCCCACCTCCTCCAAGCACAACACTATCTCTCTTAGTCCGTCACATCAAGTTGAAGCAACAAGGACCTCTTCAATCTCCACTGTGTCGGCTCACAAAAGGGATGTGTCATTTAGTGTGACAGAGCTTTTCAGGTGTCCTTAGAAGGCCAGGGATTGGGTGAAAGCAGTGTGTGATTCCACTAGAATTCAACACGCTGTTTTTTATTGGTTTGGTATAATGTGGGCGTTATAGAATCAGAAGGAGCAGTTTGTCACTATTAAGGTGTGTGCTGTATTGGAATAGAGGTAGTGTTGTTTAGTTATGCTAACTGAAACCCTTATTCAATAAAGTGGGATGACAGCACAGGTTTCTTTGAGCAGGTATTCACACTCGTTCCCACACTGACTGTTCTCTTGTAAAAAGTCACACAGGCAGAGCAGTGTCTTGCTGTTTCATGAGAAGACGTGATGGGTTATTGTATCAGTGTGAATAGCCTCACCCAGTGAGCTCCCTGTTGAAGATGTGGAGAGGCGCAGGGAGGTGTGCGAGAGGAGACACCCAGGTGTTGTGCTGTTAAAGAGCTGACTCCATCTCCATGCAGGCTGAGCGGTAATAACCCAGAGAGTGGGGTGTGTGACTGTGCTGGGAGCAGGGCCATTTCATAGAGCACTGGGACTAAAAAAAACCTTTACATTACTGAGGTTCTCCAGTCTGAAATGCCATTAAAGTGCTTAAAGCCGCGAGTGCTGAGACTGACTGGCAGGCACAGATGCTCAGTCAGCAACACAGTGTGTGATTGTTTTGAATTAGGTAACCCACTGGGTACAGCTTAGTAGACAGACATCAAGACAGGAAATTGACAGGGCTTTTTATGGTAGCATGGTACCTCAGCCAGAATAGTAAGAAACCTCAAACACTAGACTAGAGAGCATAATCAGGGTTGCTATAGTGGTGTAAATAAAAAATAAAAAATCAGAACAAGGGAAATAGTTTAATTCAAATTGATTTTCAAATTTGCCTAATACAGCATCAATAGAATCGGAATGGAATGAAACCCTTTAGGCTGAGGCGCCTGAAGAGTGTTATTCTGGTGAATGAATCTCATTATCACACATGTAAAGCAAGCACAGCACAGCTAGCAGAAGCTGTCACTTAGACAGGCTATTCCACTAGATGGGAATTATGCAGGGTATCTAGTCTAGTGAGGCTGATTTCCATGTATGTGACACCCCATGGCATACATTGACTGCCAAAGAGGACTGTCTGTGTGTGAACTGTGTCTTGTGAGAGAGTAGCACTCTGAAGAGGTGGCAGCACAAGTAATTAGGTTAATGTGAGGCTGCATGTGTTTGAGTAACATCTCCTCCTGGGTTTTCAATCTGATGTTATATTACACTGAACACTTGCTGCATTGAGGATTCAATTGAAAGAGCTTACTTGTGTCAACATCAAGGTATCTATTAAACATAATGTGTTTTTTCTGGATGTTTTTATCTGCATATTGTGCTTTTTTTGTAATTGCAACCAACATAGCAAAAACAGGTTGATTCAACGTTGTTTCCAAGTCATTTCAACCCCAAAACTCAAATGTGATGACATTGAATCAGCGTGGAAAACTGATTGGATTTACAAAAAGTCATCAACGTCAGGGAATTTAGTCTTTTTTCCAATTAACTTTTAACCTAAATCCAATGACAGGATGACATGTTTGGTTTATTTCACATGTAATTCAAGTTAGTCGATAACTCAACCAAATGTAAATCAAAATCAGACGTTGCACTGATGTCTGTGCCCAGTGGGAAAGCTTTCTCCCATTGCAATGGCCGTAGACCCAATACATTCAGTACTCAGTACATTCAAGTAATGAGGCCTTTGTTTCAAAGACCAATTTTGAAACGTTCATTAACCCTCGTCAGACCTTTAATTGATTATGAAAGAACTGTGTTATGATTAGACCATGGCTATGATTTTTTTTTAAGCGCTTTGACATTCACAATACAAAGTCCCCTCTTTTATACAAGAAGAGTCAGTGGTTTCCAGTGCTTCAGATCATACATGCTATACAGAGCCTTCAGAAACCCCACAATGACAAACTGAAAACATGTTTTTAGACATTTTTGCAAATGTTTGTAAAATGAAATACAGAAATATCTCATTTACATAGGTATTCACACCCCTGAGACAATACATGTTAGAATGACCTTTGGCAGCGATTACAGCTGTCAGTCTTTCTGGGTAAGTCTCTAAGAACTTTGCACACCAGGATTGTACAATATTTGCACATTATTCTTTTTAAAATTCTTCAAGCTCTGTCGAGTTGGTTGTTGAACATGGCTAGACTGAAATGTTCAAGTCTTGCCATAGATTTTCAAGCCGATTAAAGTCAAAACTGTAACTAGGCGCCTCAGGAACATTCAATGTCATATTGGTAAGTAACTCCAGTGTATATTTGGCCTTGTGTTTTAGGTTATTGTCCTGCTGTGTCTTTTGGAAAGTAGACTGAACCAGGTTTTCCTCTAGGACTTTGCCTGTGCTTAGTTCTATTCCATGTATTTATTTTTATCCCCAAAAACTCCCTTGTCTTTACCGATTACAAGCATACTCATAACATAATGCAGCCTCCACCATGCTTGAAAATATGAAGAGTGGTAATTCAGTGATGTGTTGGATTTGCCCCAAGCATAACGCTTTGTATTCAGGACATAAAGTACATTTCATAGTGAAATCCCTGAATGGTTTCTTTCCTCTTCGTCAACTGAGTTAGGAAGGACACCTGTATTTTTGTAGTGACTGGGTACATTGATACACCATACAAAGTGTAATTAATATATCAAATCAAATATTAATTTAATCCATTTTAAATTCAGGCTGTAACACAACAAAATGTGGAAAAAGTCAAGGGGTGTGAACGCTTTCTGAAGACACTGTATATGGCTCAGGTGGTTTCCATTCTGATTCCCTTATGTCACATGATGGAACTAATACATATGGTGCCAATATGCATGACATCTCCATGGAAATGAAGGTATGACGACCAAGTGGCCTGTCCATGGATTTTTGCTGTTGTAGATAAAATAGACAGGAGCAGAAAAAAGGGATTGTTGTTGAATTACACTAATTTAAGAGGCAGAATACATTATATCTGACTGAATTCATTTCCCCACAGTGGCAAAAGGACCTGATTATACACTTGCAGTTTGCTGTTACACTGTCAACTCCTATAGGATTGTGCATGCCTGTATCCTTGGCCATCTCACACAATTGTGCCGACACTGATTTTTTTTCTGCCCCTTTCAACTTCAGACTGAACTGATAAAGAAATACTTTTATCTCGGGAAATTCCCCTGAGGAAAACTATACATATAGACATTTGAGGCACCCTTAAATATCATAATAATCATGTTTGAGGGAAATACTAATAATGAATGAACATTCCTAATAGGCAGCTTAGTTCTTTGTTTTCATCACATCAACTGTAGAATAAGCATTTTCTTTGGTTAATGCTGCCACTTTCTCCTCTTACATCGAAACCCACCAAAGTAGAGTACGGAAATGTGTGGACAAGGTAGTATCTTTCAGAAAACGTCTGCCTGGTTGTCACAGGCATATAGTACCCTGAACATCAAGCCTACTGTACCTCAAGGTATGCCTACGAGATGAGTTTTCTCCTTCAGCTGAAATGATTATTATTCACTTTAATGAATTCAGGCGTTCTTGGTGCTGCCATGACAGGCGAATAATTAATCATTCTTTAAACAGAGAGCCCTTTTTTTCTTCCGTGCCCCCTCCTGGAATAATGATCCATTCATTACCAGCCAGCCGACATGTTGACAGGTAGGTGGTGGAAATCAGGGGCTCAGGAGCAGCTAGCGATGGGATGGGAGCTTCAGCGCTGTGTCCTATGGCTGCCTCACTGATGGGTCATAGTACAGCTATTAGTAAGCTACATTTAAACCTGCAGCAAAATGTGATCCGAAAAAGATGAACATGAATCCCTCCCTATGCAGTACATTAAAACATTAAAACAACACACCATGTTCAACAATGTATTTTAAACGTAAGCTGTAGGTTTATCATATACCGGACTGCCGATCAGACCCCCAAAAACCAATACCCTCATGTATGACCAATGACAAGGATTTATTTTAGGACTGCCTAATGGCATTTTTGAGTAGTTCAATAACATGGGGGTTACTGCAGATACCTTAGATCACTTGTTCTGAATATCCTCACACTGCTCAGGATACTCTGCCTCCCTGCTGGCTGGTGATTGGGAAATTACACAGAGGGCCTGTTGGGTGTTCTATCACATCCAATGTAATGTAATATTAATGTCCACTAAGAATGGTCACAGCTTCAAAGGGGGCTTTCTTCACTTACCCTTTAAAGAGGGTTCTTTGGTCATCTTTTCTTTGTTGGTAAGTGTTGGCAAGCCCCTCTTAAGTGGTAAGTGTTTAAGTTTACTCCCAGCTAAATGATGAATATCATAGTATCCACAATCTACAATACCATAGGAAACACATCCCTCTGAAAAATATATTGCTGTTTTTGACCATACAATGCTTGTCATAGTGGTTGTGAAAATTACTGTCCTTCCATCACTCTTTTGTAATTATTACTAGGTCAGCAAAGACAGAGGTGGTTCATGTCAACAGACGACCAGACGTTTCTTGGAACAAATGGATGCTTTGGGGGAAAGAAATGGTCATTGTCAGAAGAGAAACCCAAACAATCACAATCATGCATCTTACAACCTCAAAACCACCAGACGTTATTAGTCCAGGAGACCCTCAGTTCAGGAGCAGCATAGTAATACCCAGTCAACCTTCAGTCATTGTAGTACAGTAGCATTACATCTCTACTGGGTCTGGTATTTCTCTCTTTGTAGATAATGCCTCAGTTGTACAACAACATACCTCCCATGTTATTTACATTTTCATGGCAGGTTGGCATCTGGTTGCAACTAAATGGGTTGTGCTCTGTTTTCGCCCACAGGAAAATCTAGCACCGTCACTGTCGTTTTGATGTATTTGAGGACATCAAGGTGTGGCTTTCATATACGCATGCGCGCACACACACACACACACACACACACACACACACACACACACACACACACACACACACACACACACACACACACACACACACACACACACACACACACACACACACACACACACACACACACACACACAGAGACTATATTGTTACAAGATAAACAAAGACACAAGGATCTAATTTTGTGAACTGGAGATGAGAGGTAAATAATTGCACCGGCAGGAACAGCAGCACTAGCTATGTGACTGAGCCCTCTTCAGTTGGTTGGTAAGCGTTCAGGAGATGAATCCCCTTGTTCGGCTGCAGTAGTATGTGAGATTCAGGAAAACAGGGCAGCACAGATGGATTTGTAACATTAGATCAACTAGCTACAACGGACAGATATTACAATAGAACAACTAAGCCTGTTAGCATACAAAGCATACAAAGTGTCCTTTCTCACAATCAACAGAAAAAGCCAACAGAAACACTTTACAAAATCCTGTACCCTGTATACAGAATATAGTCTGCTATATCCCTGAGATTATAGCCTTGAGAATACATTGTCGGGAGACAACGCTTTGTGCTTCCTTCCCATATGTGTTGAGGACTGCTGTTGTTTTGACTGCACAACAGCTCCACTAAAATGGTTATTTTCTCCCTGGCGTTTTGCTTCTGTCTCTTTGACTCACTTCTGGGCAGGGGGTAGAGTGGTGTGTCTATGGGGCACAGTCCTGCGCCTGTTCCCCTCCTCGTCCCCTAGCCATGTCTGGCACTGTCAAGTGTACCCATGCCTGGGCTGCCTCCCTAGGATGGATACTGCCTCTATGGCAGGGGTTGCGGGTGCCTGGTTGGCAATGAGTGAAATGGTCCAGAGGGAGTTCTCACATGTGTCAGCGTCACAGATCCTTTCAGACAGACAGGGCTTTGTTCTAGTTCCCTCTCCTCTAGTTGCCTCTCCTCTGGGTGGGTGGCTGGCTGGCTGGCGGCTAGGCTACACTCCACTTCTGTCCTGTGTGCTGCTGGGGCCATCTTGGCCACACGCACTGTCCTGTCCCTCTCCGCTAGGCCTGCCTGTGTGAGCAAGGTGCACCTGTGGCCACTTGGCCTCTTTTCTCTAGGCAGCCAGCCGAAGAGAAGAAAGTTCTCCCTTGCTGCCAACACACACGGCCGGACGGTCTGGCAGGCCCTTTCCCCACAAGACAGTGTCACAGGAAACTGTATTTAAATGGATTACTACTACCTACAATGAATGGAAAACGGTTACAAATCAACACCTTTCTTTCCAGTTACATGCCTGTTTTTTAACAGGGCATTTTGTATCTCTTCCTTTTTATATCTGCCTTGTTGAATGGTTTTAGACAAAAGAATGCTGTGATCATTTTGAGACACTTCAGTTAAGCTTCCGCCTAAGGGCCAAACCTCCTTTAAAAATACTGGTGCTGCATACTAATACTGTACTTCTATATCTTTGTTGGTACCTGACATGAATGATAACACCTTGTCAAGCTCGCAGGCTGAGAAGAGAAGCTTGATACAACAAGGTTGAAAAGTGAGATGAGGGTTTACTCCCACTAATGGAATACAAATTAAGTTCTCTCTCGTCTAAATTAATGATTTAATGTGCCATAAGTCGCACATGGCAATATGCAAGCACTTGGATGAGCAGGTAGTGATTAGCCTTTGCATTGCTGTGGGCATATTATTTATTGTGTAGAAGTCACATTTGTGTCTGTACTATAGACGAATGAAACACACACTTCCATGCACAGACAACTTTGACCCAGCTGGTGGCATGGAGAGTACCATTATCACAAATAGTGCACACAAACCCACCATCATGTAGGGTTTTAAGTAGTTCACCCAGACCACAGCACACACATCTTAATGCACAAAATAGTGAATATGTTGTATCTATATTTAATGTACCTTTTGCAAATCGTTATTCTGTGCTTGTATTTTTATCTAACTGTTTACTGAATTATCCATTCATAAAGCACATACAATGGTGTCACTGTAATGAACAAGCTTGACAGAATAACTGTGTTGTCCATCCAATATACTCTTAGCATAGGGGAACGTCAATTTCATTCAGTAATACAACAAGACAAAGCTAATACATTAGATTTACATAGTGCCTGAATATAAGTTCATTAAATGTTCATTTCATGCAGGCTTTTTGTGAGCGCAGCAGAGCCTGTTCTCCCTCAGCAGATAAATAATGGGAGTATGAACTGTTGCTCATGTGGGTGTTGCCAACTGGTTAATGTATGAACTATGGAGACAGGCCATTGTAAGTTGGAGTTTCCATTACTTAGTTGGCATAGTCAAACTTGCCTCTGGAGAGAAACCTGTTCACCTAGTTTGCCAATCAAGCCATAAACATCAACATTTACAAAGTGAAGTGTTGCCCTCAATAACACTCCCGAGTCTGGAAGCGTCGGCTACATTTCAGAGGTGAGCTGATGAATGCGTATGAATTTAAGGTAATGGAAGCAGGTAGAGCACAGAGAAGGAGCGAACAATGCTCCGAGAGAGGAGAAGAGAGGAGGCGGTATTGATTCTTCTGCTGCTTTACCTCACAGTGAGCTCCACCTGTCAGATTGGATTACACAGACAATGGCTTTCCTCAGTCTGTAGGAATTCAGATACTGTTTTTACGCCATCATCTGCACCCAGATCGGTTATGTTCCATCCCTGCATATGCCTATTTTATGTAAATTACAACTGAGGAAATTCAACCTATAAAATGACCTGTCAAGTCATATTTTACCCTGGTGAGTCAAAGGTTTTTCTCATCAATCTTCAAGGCCTGGCTATTAATCTCTCAGCTTGTCCAACCTTTATGAGTATAAAGAAGAAAAGCCAGGGGCTAGACACACATTTACATGGAATATAGACTTCTTCCATCAGGGCAAATAAGAGTGACTGACTGACTTTCTTCTAGCGCACTGTCTAATACCCTGTAAATCCGTCAAGCAGAGGTAGGTTTCAGCGAGAGGCTCAGTGTTAAATGTCACACTGACTATTCTAGACAAATTCATTTGTGAAAATCAACATCAAATACTGACAAACTGTGCAAAGGCATTGAAATCACATTCCTTGCAGTAGGTATATTGGAAGTATTCATATTATTTTCTGTACATGCTTATTGAATCTGAAATGTTTCAATTGCAAAAAAGCAATGGCAAATCATCTGATGAAACTACAAGCGTGCATCAAATATGATGAAGTATTGCTAATAAATTATACAGTACATGTTATTGGAGGTCTTAGGACTAATCCTTCTGCCGTCTTTCACAACCCCAATTGGAAATAACCTGTGAATGAGAGTGCCCTTCCCATTGTAGCATCCCAAAATAAACTCTTGCATTTTTTATGAGTTCTTGGAAGGTATCTGTGTCTGTAGTGTTGATTCACTTCTCCAGCAACAACCTTTGAGTCTTTAACCTTACAAAAGTTTTCACAAATGGACCACTTTTAACCAGTGGCAGACAGTTGGAAAGTGAATTGAAGTGGGACTCCAGTAATTTAGAAGAAATGGTGTGTAAAGAGGACAAATGTCTGGCAGATGAAATGGGATTTTATCCATTGTACACAGACAATGGAGGGACGGATGTATTACTCCTTAAATTAGCAGCTCAATGCAAAAGTAACAGCTTGTACTTCAGATTTCCACATTTCCAGAGGTGGGGTAATTTCAGAGAACAATGATTCTTGAAAACCACTCATTGTTTTCACCTAGTCACAGAGCCATACCTGACCCGCTATTAGCAGGTGTAGTGAAAGAGTTGTAAAGCTTCCCTGTATGTCTTTTAATGAGACAACACAGATCATTTCATGCTCCTTTACAAAGTAATTAGCACAGCGCGGAAACATCTATTTGACCGGTGGGAAATGAGCTTCTAATTAGCCTATTTCACTATTATTATATTTTTTATTATCATGGAGAGGCTGCACCGTGGCATAGTGGACTCTAAAAGTTGATACTTGTTAAAAAAGTAACAATGTTAAACTTGTACCATCTCTTATTTTTCAGTGGCAGAGGAGAGTACATTAGTCCCTTTGAAGTGGTGCTGACAGTTGTTTCATGTTTGGTTCACGCCTCCTGTCCCTGACCTTATCCTCCCACTTTTTTAACTCTTGCCACACTATCCTCTTTCATATTAATTGGACTCGCTAAGGAAAATAAACACCTTCCCTATTCTTCATTCAAAAGCATTTTCTCCTCCCTTTAAAGTACATTGTAGTTCTGTGCAATGGTCTCTTCCTCTTTAAACCCTTGTCCTTTTCCCCACAGAAACCACTGGAACGTTTCAACAATCATCATTCATTCATGCTGGGGTCCCTCCAGACCTCTGTTGAAAGCTCTACTCCCCTGTTGTTCCGAACCATCTCCTGTTGGAGCGTATCTACTGGGACCACTGTGCAGCCTGGGGAAATATGTTTCCAGGAGGCAGTGCAGTATTTCATAAGAATTTCCAACGTTGCTGATTATCATAGTCAGTAGCCCTCATGGAACCTTTAGTTACAAATCTGGTGGGCAAGTTGCTAGGGAAGTTTCTTTTCCCGTTCTTCACATTTATTCCCCTGTGGATAAGCATGAAATAAACATAGAGGATCGATTTCATCGTTTATTTTCATGAAAACAAAAGTTGATTTTGAACTGCCATTTTATTTTGCAGTTGATGCTGTTTTTTTCTGGGGATACGTAGATTTCAATTCCGTCCATTCCTACATTTTGGTTCTGAACTTCTGAAAGATCATGCAACTTTTCTTATCGTGAAACACATTTTTCTTTCCTCTCCAACCAAAATGGATTAATGCACCTGCTGTTGGCTACAGCACTCTTGGCCCGGCTGTCAGACTAGTCAGACCAGACATCTTTGCTTACATCGCTGCTGCCTTCAGCCTTTCGGACCTGTAGATCCAGCGATGATTGTGTTCATCATCTGGAGAAGAGAAACCTTCCAGTGGCTGCTGCTGAGTCATGAGCCAGGAAGCATGCGTAACTAAAGCTGGCATATTCATTAAGTAACTGTCTGGGAAAAATAGACTAGAATCCAATCAAATCGCCTGCCAGCCGGGAAGACGAGGAGAACAAAAGCTCTGCTGACATTTCAGCGATAGCTGACATCTCTTCCCTGACGAATGGTCATTGCTACCAAGACCCGGTTTCAAATCAGAACATCTATTTCAGTCCACTTGGCATCAGTCTTTTCCCAGACAGAACCATTTTTGCCTAGATTTGATTTGATCCATTTCTTTCACGGCTCATTGTCCGCTGTCCAAAGCAGATGATAGTGTTGAGCTAAATGTGTAAATGCAAATGTATTTAGTATATTAGTTGTGGAGCTAATTAGAATGGAATATTGTGCACTAGTTGCAGCACTGGCAAACAGGGTTCCACGTCCACTGACCTCCTTATCGGCTAACTAACATGAAACCGAGCAAAAGAGGCTCTTTGCTTTTCACACTGTGGTGTGTGTGCCTGATTAGATGTTGCATGGCAACAATAAAATTAGGTATTATAATGCAACAGATCTTCCAGATAAGACATTTTTATTTGATTTAACCTGTGTTTTATCATCACAATCATTACAAACATTGATGTTGACTACTCAGCGATCGTCATGTGTGTATTCTCCCCTCATACCATCAGTGCAGCAGAGAGATGCATGTGTACAGTAGCATACAGTTCAATCAAGATGTAAATCCTATAATGCGAACTGCTTGGTAAGATTTGGGGCATAAGTAATGGGGATTGTATGTCCTTTTCACCTTATTATCCTCCCTTTGGCAATCTACCGAAGTGTAAACTTGCCAGAGAAATCTGCTCTCAGAACATGTTGACCTGTTGACTTGCAAACGAGTCGTTAAGTTGCTAATTGGCCTCAGTGTGCCTCTGCAAATATGCCATTCATCACGGCCAGTTATTATGTATGACATACAAGTTGACAGCCTGTTTTGATCATCATGATTGGGGAAGCAGAGGAGGGTGGTCACACTGCAGATATGATTGAATTCTGGCCATAATTATTGTTAAGTATGCTATGTGATACTACTATACAGCATTTATCATAGGTACGGGAAGTATGTTGTTATTGTGGAACCTAGAGCATTGATACTAATTGAGTACTGCGCCTGCGCATGAACACACTGTGCTCGAACTTGAGTTTGAACGAGAAAGTCATGTCAACGTTATCTCTGTTTCGAGTATAATTTATTACGGTTTGTGTCGTTGTAAGAACACAACAACTATATATCAAAAAAGCATTCACACTGGAGTAAATGTTGCCAGTTCCTCTACTACTGAACGTTCACATCTGTGAGATGAGTAATGAACTGGAGGTTCTCGTCTCTATTTTCTAAAGCAGACGTTTATAGTTCGTCATTTATCTCAGTCTCAAAAGGTACAGCCAAGGTAACTCCTTTTCATGTACTCTTTTTAATGAATACTTGTTCACTATAAATAATATCTGAAGGACCTGTCTTTTGATTCATCATAATAATAATAAACAGTTACTTAATATTGTTTGTATATTACTGTTACGAATCCCTTTTGGCCCGACAGTCTAGGGGAGATGGTAACGAGACCCGTAACATAACTCATGCAAATTATAATAGTGAAAAAGTAAGAGTGAGAACCAAATAACCAGACAACTAAATTACCGTCAAACACTCATGGTTTATTTGAAAACACACGGTAATGGGGGGAGCAGGAAAAGGGGCTGAGCTGGACCCAAGGAAAGAAATAATAAGTATTCAAAAACATCCCTAAGCTAGACTAGCCTACTTTAACAACAGCTAACTAACCAAAAATACAGTGGGTGGTCCGCCCAGTTCTAACTAGTGTTTTTATACAAAGTATTCCTACAGGTAATGTATGCCCATGTATGTCTTGGTTCCCCCTTTTCCCACCATCAAACACCATAACAAAAACAATCATCACAGGTGGGGACAAGGTGATATGGAGGTGCTAAAAACAAACAAGAACACTACCGAGAGATTGTATAACATAGAAAGATTGACAGAGAGATTGGGCTCTAGAGGAAACATGGGACAGGGTTTTTAAACCAAGGGAAAGGGAATGTGATAGGGTAATGGCAATAGGAGGTGTGTCTTCTGATTGATGATTGATTGGTGACTGATTGGGGAGTGATGATTGCCACCTGTGAGGAGAGAAGGAGAGAAAAGAACATAGGATACACACACACAGGATACCTAAGAATAACACACACAGGGCCCATAAGAAGTCAGATCATTATTTTCAATTTTTCTAGGTGTTATTTACAATTTGTTGTAGCCTTCAAATGAATCCAGATCTTCAAGCAGTGCTGGACCATTCTATTTTACTTGTTGAATGTGTGGTCATACATAGGAAGCTGTTGTTACTAACAGCATTTCGTGCCATAGGTTCAATCCGCTGCTCAACAGATTGCTTGTACTTTGAAAACTCATTAGTGTTCTCAACATGCCCAAGCAGCAGTTTATGGGCACTTACAATGTCTACTACAATGACTCTACTCTCTCAAGGTCCTGGTATTGTTCCTCACAGTGGGCTGTGGACATCAGTCATGGAAGAGAGTTATGTTTACATGTGCAACATGAATACGGATACAACTGAATGGATGTACAGTATTACCTTGAATAATCAGTAACTGCTACAGCCAAACTGGGGGAATGCATTTGATGGAACTCTGCTATTACACACAATATCAATATTGAGCTAATAGTTAACTTTACGTTATTGATATTCCACTGTAGATAGCTACTGTAGTATTCCTGGAGTTATTAAGGTTCACCGTCCCCCAAACTGACACCTGGGCGTGGGTGCAGTCTGCTGTCTCCTGATCTCCTTTGGGTCCTGCGGGGCCAGTTGAAAATGATGCCCACAACATCTGGTTGCTCTGCCATGCCAGCAGGCAGGGGGCCAGCCAATTTGCCATGGTTCCATGCTCTCCTCAATTAAGCAGATGTCTGCATGCTGGATGCTGGATTAGTACCATTTTATAAAGAGCAGTCATCACACTCTCTCTCTCCAGCTGAGTCCCCAGGGAGGGCCAACCAGCACAGGGTGCAATGTTACCAAGGATCTGAAACAATTACCTCTGTCCATTCTTATCCATCCGTCAAATTGATTTCTATCAGGCCTTTTGAGAGACATATCAGCTGGGGGCTGAGCTACGCTGCTGTTGGTTTTGGCTGAGACTTGGTTGGAGGAAACCAAAGCAATTCGATTGGGAGAGGATTAGCACAGTGAGCTGGCTAGAGGGCCATCTAGCTCGGAGCGATGGACGGTTAATGACTTGTATCCCGGGGCTAACATGAAGAGAATATAACAATTGTGTTGGCAGGTCAATGAGATAGACCCCACGTAGGCAGCTTACACTATCAGGTCTCGACTTCCACAGCTTTCTTGGGAGACACCAGCTCTTACATCTCACCACTGACAGGAAGGAAGAATCACTGATTTAAAAAATTCTGCTGATAGCCCTTTCATGCAGCCAAATTAGCTAGTGGCCTCATGGGTGGAATGTTATTAATATTTTTCATAATTTCAAAATCTATAAACATTTTTTCTTTTTAAGTAACCGAAAATCTGGTGTTTCTATGTCAATGGTCTTATGTGATGTATATAAAGTGTAATATTGGGATGCCAACTCAAAATGTAATACATTTCAACTATATCTGACATGGTGTTTTATTTTTTTAAGCCCATAGCCATATGAGTGAGGTTTCAAAGTAGATATGTTTAAGACTACCAAGAAACACTGTGTGACCATGATTTTAGCCCACTGCAGTAAAAGGTAAAAAATATTGCCTCACTTAAGTGGGAAAACAATACAACAGTGCACAATCGAATTTTCTAACTACATTGTAGCATTTATATGGGCCCATAATCTCAATCACTCAGATGGAACATCAATATTTAATGACATTTTTTACTTTTTCTGCCAGACTGACATCTCTCTCTCTGCCATCTTTCTCTTTCTCTCCCTACAGAGGCTAACCAGATGAACAGTGTGGGTCCAGGATCATCACTAATGCCAGGCTTAGGGTCTCCTCCCCACCCCTACCCTTCCCTGGGACAGATCCCTAGCCCCTATGAGCAACAGCAACCTGGGAAAGAGCTCAATAAGTACGCCTCCCTCAAGGCTGTCGGTAAGAGACACACTTATTGCTCATTCTAAGATCTGCGGATATGGGAATACAGGAATAAGCGCTGAGCTGCTTCTCTGATTAACTTCATAATCAAAATAGCTAATCAGATTTCATCAGCTAATCAAAAGGGGTAATATATAATTTAATCATCATTTCAAATCTAATTAAATGCATATATTTCACAGTACAATATAAGAACCTGTGAAACCTTTGGAGACACCTACTGATTTAAGGGATTTCCTTTTTTAAAAAACTAGTTTCTATATTGTAGAATAATAGTGAAGACATCAAAACTAGGAAGTAACACATGGAATCATGTAGTAATCAAAAAAGTTTTAAACAAATCAAAATATATTTTATATTTGAGATTCTTCAAACCCTTTGCCTTGATGACATTTTTTCACACTCTTGGCATTCTCTCAGCCAACTTCATGAGGTAGTCACCTGAAATGCATTTCAATTAACAGGTGTGCCTTGTTAAAAGTTCATTTGTGGAATTTCTTTCCTTAATGCGTTTGAGCCAATTAGTTGTGTTGTGACAAGGTAGGGGTGGTATACAGATGATAGCCCTATTTGGTAAAATACCATATGGCAAGAACAGCTCAAGGAAGCAAAGAGAAACGACAGTCCATCATTACAATTTAAAACATGAAGGTAAGTCAATCCGGAAAATTTCAAGTCCTTTGAAAGTTTCTTCAAGTGCAGTCGCAAAAACCATCAAGTGCTATGATGAAACTGGCTCTCATGTGGACCGCCACAGGAAAGGAAGACCCAGGGTTACCTCTGCTGCAGAGCATTAGTTTATTAGACTTAACTGCACCTCAGATTGCAGCCCAAATAAATGCTTCACAGAGTTCAAGTAACAGACACGTCTCAACATCAACTGTTCAGAGGAGACTGCGTGAATCAGGCCTTCATGGTCAAATTGCTGCAAAGAAACCACTACTAAAGGACACCAATAATAAGAAGAGACTTGCTTGGGCCAAGAAACTCAAGCAATGAACATTAGACCAGTGGAAATCTGTCCTTTGGTCTGATGAGTCCAAATGTGAGATTTTTGATTCCAACCGCCATGTATTTGTGATACGCAGAGTAGGTGATGATCTCCGCCTGTGTGGTTCCCACGGTGAAGCATGGAGGAGGAGAAGGAGGAGTGATGGTGTGGGGTGCTTTGCTGGTGACACTGTCTGTGATTTATTTAAAATTCAATGCACACTTAACCAGCATGGTGACCACAGAATTCTGCAGCGATACGCCATCCCATCTGGTTTGCGCTTAGTGGGACTATCATTAGTTTTTCAACAGGACAATGACCCAAGACAGACCTCCAGGCTGTGTAAGGGCATCAGATGACCTGGCCTCCACAATCACCCGACCTCAACCCAATTTAGACGGTTTGGGATGACTTGGACCGCAGAGTGAAGGAAAAGCAGACAACAAGTGCTCAGCATATGTGGGAACTTCTTCAAGACTGTTGGAAAATAATTCCTCATGAAGCTGGTTGAGAGAATGCCAAGCGTGTGCAAAGCTGTCATCAAGACAAAGGGTGGCTGCTTTGAAGAATCCAAAATCTAAAATACATTTTGATTTGTTTAACACTTTTCAAATCAAATCTAATTAATTTTATTTGTCACATGCGCCGAATACAACAGGTATTAGAGCTTTAGAGTTAAATGCTTAAAAACAAACAAAATAGCACGGTTGGTTAAGAGCCAATAAAAAGGCAGCCATCCTCTCAGGCGCCATTCTTATTTTTTTGGTTACTACATGATTCATGTGTTATTTCATAGTTTTGATGTCTTCACTATTATTCTACAATGTGAGAAAATAGTACAAAAAATTAAGAAACTTTTAACTGGTACTGCACATGCCATGCATACCTATAGTATGTGAGAAAGGGAAACCATTCCACTGAAATGGATGGGAATGGTACAGTATTTATTTGGCCATCTGTTAAATTGAAGGCATCTCTCTCATAAAAGAGGACGTGAGGATTATAAATATCAGCCGAGATCTCAAATGAGCATACGCCTCTGAAGTGTCGAACTTCCATGTAATCACACTCAAATGACATGATTAAATGTGGGCTAATTAACACAATGGAGATCTCAAATGATGAGCAAAAAAAAAAAAAACAAGCAGCTAGGGTAGATATGTTCTGCTGCCTGCTGGAATTATCAGTTAGCCTGGTCTCTGTCTCCATCCTAGCATGCTGTATGGTTACTTACTGAGAGACACTGTTTATGTAACACTTTCCGTTTAAAGAAAAACCTCAAGGAAAGAGAGGCTCTCAACAAAAATATTTACACTGTGTAAACGGTTTATTTCAAATTAGACAGGATAACAGATGTGGAATTTTGCCATTCAGAAAGGGAGGACAATAGACTACCTTTTAGGAAAATTACTGTAAGTGATTTGTCTCTCTAATTTCACGTCTCAAGGCTTGTCCATTGTTTTGCCTTTGTTGCTTTTAGGCGGCAATGAAAACCGTTTAAAAAGAAAGAAAGTTCTATATCACCTATAGTTTTGCTGCTGCAAATCATGAATGAGGTCTACATTGAGGGTCTACATTGAGAGTCAGATCGTATTGACCACAGAACTGATATTAGGATCATGAAACCATGTCTCTTTAGTTATCCTTCAACATTATATTGGAAAATAGATGTTCTATAACATTTTGAGAGGGAAACTATAATAAATTAAACATCACAGCTTGACCCACCCCTTGCACCGGGGAAAAGCATTATTTACTGCAATGTGTCTTATGCCTCACCTCTCAATTCCCTGAGTGCTAAATCCAAGGTTTGGGAAATGATCAACCAAAATCTAGCAATCAATTATTCTCTCCCGCTGTCCCCCCAGTGATTTTTGTAAGGTCACAGAATTGGATTTCTCACAGACATTTACAATCTGAACTGGCTAACTTATAAAGGAGCGGGAGCCCCATCAGGGAGGTGTCTGAAGACATTTTGGATCTGCCTGCCGCTCTTCTGGCTGTAAACACTAGGCTAATTATTTCTCATGCCATTCTCCAAAAAAGCTGTAATTATAATTGAGTTGAACATGACAATTCTGCAAGCAGCCTTCTCTTTGATGCATTCATTTAGGATACAAGTCTACATGAAGATCTCTGCAAGTTCAGTATTGTGTGTATGCCATTGACAGCGAATTAGATTGGGATTCTAATTTATGTATGGCTGTCGTGTGCCAGGGGATATTGTGGATTTCCTCGTCATGTAGTTATGTCAGAGACATTCCCTGTTATCTTTGCCTCTCCATTTGAAGCAAAATGCCACGGTGCTGAACTAATGCCTCTGAAATTTAGAAAAAGGGAATGATTAATTAGGCTCACAGGAAAGCAATGTCTAAGCATGTTGACTTTATCTCTAAGGTTTTTTTTTACACTGATTGATGCTCAAACAGTCAGTCGTTTTCTCCGTAGACCAATAGGAGAAACAGGCGCGTGAGCTAGCAGAGAGCTGATAAACGCTCTGATTAATAAACCAGAGAGACAGGCATCAGAAACCAGCTCGGCTTCTGATGGGGAATTAAAAGAAGTGATGGAGACATATTTGATAGTGTTATCACCCTAATTAAACAGGGGTCTCTTTATGGATTCGGCCCGATTCAACTAAAGGAACTTCAAAGCCCCTCGCCATAAATGGGGCTGGATGAGATGGCAGCTGTCAGAGTTGCAGAGGCTCAATCCCACAGAGGATGGTGTGGCGGCGGGCATGTGGAACATTCACCAGATTCTCTCTGTGACATCATAGACAATCAGATGAAACTTCTCTGACTGCTGCTAATCTAGTGTAGAGGCGTCAAGCTGCAGACGGATCATTAGGGGATACAAAGACTGTGGTGAAACATACACTACCGTTCAAACGTTTGGGGTCACTTAGAAATGTCCCTGTTTTTGAAAGAAAAGCACATAATTTGTCATTAGGAAACCCTTTTGCAATTATGTTAGCACAGCTGAAAACTGTTGTCCTGATTAAAGAAGCAATAAAACTGGCCTTCTTTAGACTAGTTGAGTATATCTGGAGCATCAGCATTTGTGAGTTCGATTACAGGCTCAAAATGGCAGCATCATTAAATAGTACCCGCAAAACACCAGACTCAACGTCAACAGTGAAGAGGCGACTCTGAGATGCTGGCCTTCTAGGCAGTTGCAAAGAAAAAGCCATATCTCAGACTGGCCAATTAAAAGAA
The DNA here is from genome assembly GCF_013265735.2 of Oncorhynchus mykiss. NCBI lineage: Eukaryota > Metazoa > Chordata > Actinopteri > Salmoniformes > Salmonidae > Oncorhynchus > Oncorhynchus mykiss. The sequence continues at coordinate 40,193,938 of NC_048577.1, read as the reverse complement.
AAGATTAAGATGGGCAAAAGAACATAGACACTGGACAGAGGAACTCTGCCTACTAGAAGGCCAGCATCCCCGAGTCGCCTCTTCATTGTTGACGTTGAGACTGGTACTATTTAATGAAGCTACCAGTTGAGGACTTGTGAGGCGTCTGTTTCTCAAACTAGACACTCTAATGTACTCCTCTTGCTCAGTTGTGCACCGGGGCCTCCCACTCCTCTTTCTATTCTGGTTAGAGACAGTTTGCGCTGTCCTGTGAAGGGAGTAGTACACAGCATTGTACGAGATCTTCAGTTTCTTGGCAATTTCTCACATGGAATAGTCTTCATTTCTCAGAACAAGAATAGACTGACGAATTTCAGAAGAAAGCTCTCTGTTTCTGGCCATTTTGAGCCTAGTCAACTAGTCTAAAGAAGGCCAGTTTTATTGCTTCTTTAATCAGAACAACAGTTTTCAGCTGTTCTAACATAATTGCAAAAGGGTTTCCTAATGATCAATTAGCCTTTTTAAAGTAATAAACTTGGATTAGCAAACACAACGTGCCATTGGATCACAGGAGTGATGGTTGCTGACAATGGGCCTCTGTATGCCTATGTAGATATTCCATTAAAAATCTGCCGTTTCCAGCTACAATAGTAATTTACAACATTAGCAATGTCTACACTGTATTTCTGATCAATTTGATGTTATTTTAATGGACAGAAAGTGTGCTTTTCTTTCAAAAACAAGGACATTTCTAAGTGACCCCAAACTTTTGAATGGTAGTGTATCTAATGAGAGCTGCCCGGTGACTAGGGGATGGGAGGGAGAACAGAGGAATGAGTGCCGGTGGGGAAACTTATTAAACTGTTTGGGTTGAGTCTATATGAACCAATGTGGTCCCCTCCCTGCTCTCTGATTCTCTGATGTGTATTAAGCTGTGGGCCATTGATGTGTACGCTATGAAAGCACATTGTGCAGAGGGAGCTCTGTACTGCTCCTCTCTTGTTTGAGACGAGTCTCACTCTAATATGGCGTTGTCCGATCCAGAACATTGAGGCTGAGGCCGTCTGCCTCTCCCTCCGCCCACCAGGGTATCATAACAGATTAAAGGTCACCGGCAGGACATTTAATTAGAAAGTCTGAAATGTCACACAGGGAAATGACTAACGCTGTAGAGTATGGCGTTGCTCCACAATTAGTGAGGGGATAATGTTTTCAGAACAGGTCTGCACCAGATTGGACATGTCAAATGACACCATGTAACAATGTCAGTGGCTGTTATGGGCAAATAATGTCCGATAGTTAAAGGATATGTTAAATATACTATAGAAATCAAGTAAACATTCCAGAATGCTCAGAGACATATTCATTTGCATATTACAATACAACTGTGCACACAGCCAGCTTTGAAAAGAGCAAAGTCCCCAACCAGTCTGGAGGGGGTTGTTTACTATTAGCTAAAGCCTGCATGTTTCCAGATGATAATGGCATTGTTGGGAAAATCATTTACATTTATATTCAAATGGCATGATGATATACAAGACATATCAACAACATTCAACACGGCTCAGGCAAAATGTACTATTCACCTAAAAAAACCTTTAGCTACCATTTTCTCAACTGTTCCTCACCCCACATGACAATATGTAATCTATCCCAGTTTAGGATTATTATGGCATGTGCATAAAAATAGATTTGGAAACAGTCCAAAATCCTCAAATACTTCAATATCTCAACTAATCTAAATAAATCTCACCAAAGCAAAGACCTGAACATTTGCTATTGTCTGTGCATGACATTAACAAAATGGCTGTCATTCCAATATTTTTTCATTTATGTTTTTTTTTGCTCTTGTGTATGTGTGTATGTCTGTTTCCAGCGGAGAAGGTTAATGACAACTTCTACACCAACCGGCGGCACATGGTAGAGATGGCAGCCAAGGGCAGTCTCCCTATGCACCCGATGCATCGCATAGAGCAGGAGCCCAGCAACCCCTACAGCCCTCCCTTACAGCCTTCCCTAAAGCAGAACGGACACAAGTCCAAAAGCACCAAGGGCCACAGCAGCCACAGCAGCAGCTCCCATACCCTGGCCTATGGCTCCAACACCATCGCCAACCCGGGGATGCAGAAGAACTGGGACGGCTCAGAGACGGTGGGCCGCCGGCAGAGCCACGGCACTAAGAAACACTGCACCATAGAGCAGGTGAACGAGATGCACAGCACCTCGCGCAGCCAGCACTACATGCCCCCGCAGCCCTACTTTGTCAGCAACAGCAAGACAGAAGTGACTGTCTGATCTGAGAGCCCACCCCACCACCATAACCACTATAACCCCAGCTGCAAGAAAGAGAGAGAGCGCGAGAGCGAGAGAGCGCGAGAGCGAGAGAGAGCGCAAGAGAGTTGGTCAGAAGGTTGCTGTAGAGGCTGAAGTAGAACAGCGGTCCTGGATTGAGAGCCCCTCTCTAGGGGTGCTGTGTGTCAACTAATGCGTGTGGCTGACTGTGCATGTGACAGGCATGTGTGGGACTCCTGCCAGTGGGGGGAGAGTGACCACAACAACATACTCCAAACCTCCAAGGTTTCGGTCATCACTGTATTGGTGATTATATTGCAACTAATACAAACAAATCATATACTGCAAGTCAGACTAATAACATCAGTGAGCAGAGCATAGTAATGATTGACCTCCGATGGACAGGTTAGCCAGGATGAGCCTGGAGCCATGCAGTGGTGGAAGAGACTGGAACTGGACAAAAGCCCAGTGGCAATAGACTTTTCCTATTGTCAGTATTAACTGAGATCTCAAAGGGCCTGAAAATGTGTATCATCTCATGTAGTTTCCATTGAATCCGCCGCGGATAAGCCAGTAGGTTTAGATCTAGACGCAGTGGAGCAGAGGAGTGGAGCAGCCGATAGTAAAGGGATACATTGTTCTCCTCAACATTGATTGACATTTCCTCAGATGTTGTGTAGTGTATATACTGTGGGGGGGACTTGTTGGTAATGCTCATGCTCGGGAACCTCGGGCTCATGATTACATCTATCGGGAAACAGTGACAATTTCAGATATGGACTGTATATTCTCCTTCAGAAACGACAGGGCATGAGGTGGATGAGACTGCACCAAACCAGTTCTGTAGCCACAACGTTACACACACCCTACTCTGCTCTCTCTGGTGTTAGGGCTGTGCCTTTCTCTGAGAAAACTATGAAATACTGTTCAAATCAAAGAGCTCGTCTTATAAACCACTGCATAAGTTGTGGAATTTACTTAAATGTCTTCATCTTGCAAACAGGTCCACAACTGTCAGTTGAAAACGGTGAGTTACATCTATCATTTCACATTCTTTATTTCTGTTTCCATTTGACAATGCATTGTGTGTGTGTGTGTGTGTGTGTGTGTGTGTCTTTACCTTGGTACCTTAGATCAATGATAGAGAAAACACAGAAGGAATTGTGTCCTTTCCATACATGTAACGTCACTGCCAATACATTTGTGAATATATTGCCCATATATTTATGATAACTCCCAAATTGATTAGCATGGGATTAATGTTGTGCAGTGGTGCCTGTTTCTCACCCACCTCCATCAATACTACCAAATCTTTACATGGCCTAAAGCCAGGCCCCCCATCTCAGACTGTTGTGGCAGTAGAAAACTACTGAGGGCTCCTTTACGGCTACCCAGAGAGATGTTAAAGGGTAGTAGATGTTCCTGAAACAGCCAAAAAAAAGGTACAGCCTGGGTAAATAGAGTGGATGGATTTCATTTAGTATGAGATCAAGCCCTGAATTAAGACAGAGAAGGTCCTCTGAAATCACCATGAGTTGATGTCATTGCATGCACAAATCAATCTAGCTTTCTGTAAAAGAGAAATTGCAATAAATGGTTTCCCTATTTTTCTTATTATTATTTAAAAAAAGAAAATCTACAGTTTCATCAACTTTATAAGATATACACATAAAAATAAAATGTGTTCATTTTGAATATCTGGAGTAGCCTACTAAAACACCTGAGAGTACCCATGTACAAACACACAGGTCAAGATGTGCCTGTCTTTTCCATTGGGCAAGTTGTGCGTCATCAGATGAAAAATAGTACATTTTTCTCCCAACACTCCATTCTTGGGAGCCCACACGAGCGGCACAGTGCATTAGCATGCCACACTTACCAAAAAAAGCGTTTTAAATAAAGGACTTCTGATGCAATTTGCCATGTGTTGCGTTTGTCACTGCCCACTGATTCAAGAGCAGCCCACACTTTGTCCGCATGTCTTAATCATGCCTCTCAACTTTCCATGGCTTTCAACTGTCCATTAGTCTGTCTGCCAGTGACAAAGTGGCTCTAATGGCTGGAGGAGTGACAGCCAGCAGCTTGTCGTTCATTCTCTTACTCACCACATGAGATCTGGTAAGAATAGCCGTGAGTCACATTCCCTACTTTTAGAACTTTGGAAAGCATTAGAGGTGGACAAAAAGTATTTTTATTTTGTGGTTGGTACAGTACGAAAAACTAGACTAAGGGAACAATCCTCAATACTGATTTGCTAAGGCCTACTATACAATACGTGCTTGTATTTTTAACCACATTTGAACCAGATACTGTATGTATTGTATAGTCCAGGCACACAACTATATGTTTGGAGTGTGTTATCACATTGTCAGTGAAACGTAATGCACCAATACTGTAGATTGCTGCAATATGCTAACAACCAACCACCATCTCATTTCTCATAATAAATATGTTCAAATCTTTATTTTGCTATTGCATGACGAAACTCACAGTCACACAAACTGCAACACGTTGTATTGTTGTTTAATCACACAAGACACTTGTATGGAGAATTTTCTAGACTAGACTCGTCATATATGCAGTTTTTGGCATATATACAACGCATATCAGTTCAACATTTGCACCAATAAGACAGAAGACTTCAGAATACCAATGATGTGATGCAAAAAAAATGGATGCATATTTGTGTATTACATTTGTCTATACAAAACAATGTCCAACAATGAAAATGGTAAGGAAAAATATTGCAAATGTGCATTGACTGCAAAAGGGCTGATTCTTTAGGTCATAAATATAGAGACATATTTAGTATGGCTGTACAGTACATAGTTAAGGTGATGTTTTGGTAGGGCCATAGAATAAGTCTGTGCCTTGTGTCCAAATGAAATGTGCACCTGATTTAATTGTCCAAATACTGACTGGTCTAGGAACAGATTGATGCATAATATTATACAGTATAGCATGACATGAAATCACTGTTCCACTTCAAAGGACCCTCTCAATATCAATATCATATCCAACAAGAGTTCATTTAAAAAAAAAACTATAATCACCAGAAAATGTATCTGGTTTCTCAGTGTTAAAACATGTGCAGAAGTCCACAGCTCCATTGATTGTAGATAGAGTGCACCTATTATACTGTTCCAGTCATGGAGGGAACCTAGAGTAACACTTATATGTGTAGTAGTGAAGTATAACTCCCTCACTCAAATAGCTTCCACTGATATAATTGCATAAAACATGTACATGACGTGTAGATTAACATTCCAGCTGACTGGTCATCATGCTACATAATGGCATACTGTAAAGTAATAGCACAATGGCCGTTGACTCTAAATCATGTCCTATGAAATGATTTAACTATTTACATCCAAACTTTGCTCATTTCTCAATCTAAATAAAAACATTCTCTACCTAATCCTCATTGAACTAAATTGTGCCCCTGGCTGAGGCTGAATTGCATTCATGATGCAGCTAGTGGTCTTGGTTCCAACCTTTAGGAGTGGGAAGACGATGGTGCTCTTTGTCAGTTGATCATGTTATTCGTGAAGCACAACTGATTTTGTATCCTAACAAAATGAAATATTACTTGTCATAAATGTATGTGCAAGTTGGGAAGCGGAAACTCCATTGTATTGTACACATCTAAAATCATATTTACAATAAATCTGTTTCTTCTCAAGATTTTTGTGGTGAGGTACAGTATATCCATGGTTGCATTATTTGAATGTTGCATTTCTCTTGATCTTACTATGATTAGGCTTTAGCTTAGAGGGCTAACACTTGTGTCACCCAACGCAATGGAGACCCAGGTTAGAACCCAATCGGTCATTCATCCAGTCAGCATTTCTAGTGAACATACAGGAGGCTGCATAGATCATCGTAAACTTGCAGAAATTCCTTTGAACAGCATCCACTTGCAGCCATTCAGTCTAGACTGATTGTGTTCCCATTCATTCAACTTAGCTAATAAAACCCCAGTCGTCCTACGCCACGCCCAGTTCCCTGTAGTGAGAGTTAACCTGGCTGTCTAGCGCGATCATTTAGCTGCCCTGTTAGTTCATCTATCAGCAGGAGAAGAGCCCTGCCTTTCTCTTCATGTTGAGATGGCTCTTCATTAAAGCCCAATCTGTCCCTGGACGTTTTTATTGACACACAAACTCTGCTGACCTTTCTATGGAGATTGTTCTCCTTCGACACCATCCATCAGCAGCGAGGCGATGGTGTCAGCGCCACATTAAATGTTTGCTCAAACAGAAGGTCTTTACAGGTACTTTAGAGGTACTATCGGGACCCTCAGCTTCATTATTTTCCACCTTCAAATTGGCCATTGAGTGGGGCAAGTTAAGAAACAGAGGATTTTTTTTCTTCTACCGGTTTTAACCCACTTTATCTAGCTAATCAGATTAAATATGACTTTTTACAATAAAGTTATTTGAGTAAAGTTTAGATTTTGTAAAACATTTTCTAAGACAGTGAGCAACATTTTGAGACGTTTAAGAGATGATTTTCAAAACGGTTGCCAGACTTATTACAGATGGAGATGGCAGCTGTTGAAGTGCCTATGTCACTCTCATGTGAAGTGGTCAGTACGAGCTAATCTCCTGCTTCAGCTTGGATAAATATAGAACTGGAATCGTTCCTGTAGCTCCCAGCAGACAATGAGCCTGTGGATGTCACAATGTATTTTATTGTTTATTTCACCTTTATTTAACCAGGTAGGCTAGTTGAGAACAAGTTCTCATTTGCAACTGCGACCTGGCCAAGATAAAGCATAGCAGTGTGAACAGACAACAACACAGAGTTACAGATGAACATGTGCAGGTAGAGATACTGGTGTGCAAAAGAGCAGAAAAGTAAATAAACTAAAAACTGTATGGGGATGAGGTAGGTAAATTGGGTGGGCTACAGTATATACCGAAGGACTATGTACAGCTGCAGCGATCGGTTAGCTGCTCAGATAGCAGATGTTAAAAGTTGGTGTAGTTAAAGTTGGTGTGGTTGATGTAGTTGTTTAAATGGCTGGGAATGAGTGTGACTGACTAGCGCACCTAGTCGGCACCTGGACAGCAATTAGTCAAAGAAAATCTTTCCATGTCTTATCTTTAATGGGATGCCATTGTGCAGGACAGGACTCCCAGTAACTATTAGCAGTTGGTGGCAGTGGCTAGGTAAACAAACCCATAGCGTGGATTCTTTTGCAGTCCCTCTTTGTCCGTAGACTGCTTTCAAAGTAAGGAAACAAACATGAAATTTCATAATTTGGCTGAAATATCCCTTTAACACCCATATGTTGGAAGAGGCTTGCTGAGACTAGCAAGTGGTTGCACAGTCATTCTAATGCTATGAGTGGTTGTGTTCTGAGACCATCTGGAATACCTTGTTTTGCTATCTGTGCTTATGAAACAAGGACATCTGCTCAAGAAGCATTATCTGGTCTCAGCAAGACCACAGATGCTGCCAACAGAGACCCGACTCAGACTAATCCAGACTGCTCATCTGATTAATCATGTCGCAATGAAACTTCACTGTTCACAGAACTACTTTGGCATCCGTGACTCATGCCCAGACATCTATGCTCAATTTTAGAGTTTGGCACCTTTGTTTGTCATCCCTTTTACTTTAAATGTCTGCTGTTGACAAACGTCACTCTAAGGTCAGGTGTAATTCGCTGAGAGGTGTTAAGGGTCCTAAAGGGTATTGAGGCTGTGTCATTGATTCCTATTAGGTGAATGAACTACATTCAACGAACCGACCTTGCTCAAAAGCTAAGCAAATGAAACAGAACTGGATGTATCTCTATCCTCAAATAGGGTTTCAACATGTAAAGGTTATTTTTGTCCTAAAGCCATGCTATTTTCGTTTCATTTTGCAGAACACTTGAGTATTAACCTAGAAACCCAGTAAGACATTGTATATCAACAGTGTGACAGCCTGTTATCATTTTTACACGAACCCTCTTTAATGACAATGGCGCGACACCAGACAACCTTCCAACTGCCACTGTCTCACCTGCTGTGGGCTTGGCCTAATTACTACAGTTAATGTTCTAGTAATTAAGGCCACACTGAAGCAGGAGTTACTGTATTATAATGTACTGCTTATGTTGTGATGCTGACACCCAGGCTTCCCATAAGGAGCATTTTATTTCACATCTTCTAGCCTTGGAGTGAAGATACTGGGAGAAAAACTGGTTGAATCAACATTATGTCCATGTCATTTCAAACAAACAAGTCAATGTGATAACATTGAATCAACATGGAAAACTAATTGGATTTGAAAAAAGTCATGAACGTAAGGGAATTATTTTTTTTTTTTCACCCAATGTTTAACCTAAATCCAATGACATGGTGATTTTATGATTGTTGATTTCACGTTGAATTCACAACCAAATGTAAATCAAAACTAGATGTTGAACTGACGTCTATGCCCAGGGGGTAGGTTATAGGTTCACTGACCAAAACTGAGGTTCCAACTTTGGATTAAACTTCATAGAGTTTAAAATATCTCCTGCTATATAACATTCCAAAAACAACCACATCACAGATATCTTATTATTGATCTTGTTAAAGTATTCAACTTTTTCTGCTAGAACTATCTGCCCCAAAGAATAAAAATATGTCGTTCTGGAAAAAGAAAGGAAGTGCATCTCTGTGGTTGTTTCTTCATTGATCTCAGGCTCTGCAGGTGCAGGATAACCTTCATGACATCTCACGTCAGAAGTGGAAGAAAGACTGATGTGTTTCATTTGACTGCAGAGAGGGTAAGAGAAAGAGAAAGAGAGAGAGAGAAAGAGAAAGAGAGAGAGAGAAAGAGAGAGAGAAAGAGAGAGAGAGAGAGAAAGAGAGAGAGAGAGAGAGAGCACCATTAGCGCTGAGAGAGAGAAAAAAAACTATTCTTGAAATCATATAGTGACCCAGCACAAACGTGTGTGTGTCTGTGTATGCTTGAATGCACTGTATGTAGGCCTAAGCAGCATTCCAGATCTGAACGTCCAGTCTAATAAAAGGACAACCTTTCAGTGAGAGGAAGTGGGCCACTCACTATTTTGGACAGAAAACTGTTCAAACAAAAGCACCTATGTTCTGATGGATTCATTTAAATAGGCCAATGTAATTCATAACAGCTAACGGTCTAAGGTTTGCACTCCCAGGAGGATGTCAAAGAAAAGCAATTTACTCCACTTTCCAACATTTAGCATAATTTCCTTTGTATGGCAAAAAGTACAAATAGAACTTGGCCAGCCCTCCACTTGGAAAATCCAAGTGGAGGCTACAATGCAACTCATTCTCCATCATGAGTCGTTATAAGATTACAGACTTCAAAGTCAAGTCCCTGTTTGCTCTTAGAAAGACGGAGCCGGAGAGAATGTCTGCCATTTTATTGGTTCTTAACCAACCGTGCTATTTTGTTTCATTTTTTTCGCATTGTTTGCAACTTATTTTGTACATAATGTTGCTGCTACCGTCTCTTTTGACCGAAAAGAGCTTCTGGACATCAGAACAGCGATTACTCACCTCGAATTGGACAAATATTTTTTCTTTAATGAGATGGACGGGAAGGATATACTGCAAACACACGAACAGGCCCTCATTCCCGTCAGTCGCTGGAGAAAGAAACAGAGATTTGGCGGAAAGAGATCGGGGTGCCTTGTGAGGATCAGGCAACGAGTGCCTAATCTCCCTGTGCCATCCGTACTGTTAGCTAACGTTCAATAGCTGGAAAATAAATGGGACAACCTGAACATTAAAAACTGTAATATCTTATGTTTCACCAAGTCGTGGCTGAATGACGATATTAAAAACATACAGCTGGCGGGTTTTACACTATATCGGCAGGTTAGAACAACAGCCTCTGGTAAGACACGGGGTGGGGGCCTATGTATATTTGTAAACAACAGCTGGTGCATGATATCTAAGGAAGTCTCAAGGTTTTGCTCGCCTGAGGTTAGAGTATCTCATGATAAGCTGTAGACCACACTATCTACCTAGAGAGTTTTCATCTGTATTTTTCGTAGCTGTCTATATACCACCACAGACCGATGCTGGCACGAAAACCGCACTAAAGGAGCTGTATACCGCCATAAGCAAACAGGAAAACACTCATCCGGAGGCGGCTCTCCTAGTGGCCAGGGACATTAATGCAGGGAAACTAAAGTCAGTTTTTACCCGAACCCTAACCCGAACCCAACCAGAGGGGAAAACACTCTAGACTACCTTTACTCCGCACACAGAGACGTGAACAAAGCTCTCCCTCGTTCTCCGTTTGGCAAATCTGACCATGATTCTATCGTACTGATTCCTGCTTACAAGCTAAATTTAAAGCAGGAAGCACCAGTTACTCAGTCTATAAAAAAGTATTTCAGATGAAGCAGATGCTAAACTACAGGACTGTTTTGCTTGCACAGACAGGAATATGTTCCGGGATTATTCCGATGGCATTGTGGAGTACACCACATCAGTCACTGGCTTCATCAATAAGTGCATTGATGACGTCATCCCCACAGTGACTGTATGTACATACCCCAACCAGAAACCATGGGTTACAGGCAACATTCACACTGAGCTAAAGGGTAGAGCTGCCGCTTTCAAGGAGTGGGACTCTAGCCCGGAAGCTTATAAGAAATTCCACTATGCCCTCCAAAGTACCATCAAACAGGCAAAGCGTCAATGCAGGACAAAAATTTAATTGTACTACACCGGTTCTGACACTTGTCTGATGTGGCAGGACTTGCAAACTATTACAGACTACAAAGGGAAGAACAGCTGAGAGCTGCCCAGTGACACAATCCTACCAGACGAGCTAAATAACTTCTATGCTCACTTTGAGGCAAGCAACACTGAAACATACATGAGAGCATCAGCTGATCTGGACAACTGTGTGATCACGCTCTCCACAACCAATGTGAGTAAGACCTTTAAATAGGTCAACATTCACAAGGCCATTCACGCCAGACGGATTACCAGGACGTGCACTGCGAGCATGCGCTGACCAACTGGAAACTGTCTTCACTGACATTTTCAAACTCTCCCTGTCTGAGTCTATAATACCAACATGTTTCAAGCAGACATCCATAGTTCCTGTGCCCAAGAACACTAAGGTAACCTGCCTAAATGACTACCAACCCGTAGCACTCACGTCTATAGCCATAAACATGCTTTGAAAGGCTGGTCATGGCTCACATCAACACCATTGTCCCAGAAACACTAGACCCACTCCAATTTGCATACCGCCCCAACAGATCCACAGATGATGCAATCTCTATTGCACTCCACACTGCACTTTCACACCTGGACAAAAGGAACACATATGTGAGAATGCTATTCATTGACTACAGCTCAGCGTTCAACACCATAGTGCCCTCAAAGCTCATCACTATAATAAGGCCCCTGCGACTAAACACCTCCCTCTGCAACTTAATCCTGGACTTCCTGATGGGCCGCCCCCAGGTGGTGAGGGTAGGTAACAACACATCCGCCACGCTGATCCTCAACACGGGTGGCCCCTCAGTGGTGCGTGCTCAGTCCCTTCCTGTACTTCCTGTTCACTCATGACTGCACGGCCAGGCACAACTCCAAGACCATCATTAAGTTTGCTGATGACACAACAGTGGTAGGCCTGATCACCCACAACGATGAGACAGTCTATAGGGAGGAGGTCAGAGACCTGACCGTGTGGTGCAAGGACAACAACCTCTCCCTCAACGTATTCAAGACAAAGGAGATAACTGTGGACTACAGGAAAAGGAGGACCAAGCAAGCCCCCATTTTCATCGACGGGGCTGTAGTGGAGCAGGTTGAGAGTTTCAAGTTGCTTGGTGTCCACATCACCAACAACCTAACATGGTCCAAGCACACCAAGACAGTCGTGAAGAGGGCACGAGAAAGCCTATTCCCCCTCAGGAGACTGAAAAGATTTGGCATGGCAACTGCTCGGCCTCTTACCGCAAGGCACTACAGAGGGTAGTGCATACGGACCAGTACATGACAGGGGCCAAGCTTCCTGTTATCCAGGACCTCCATACCAGGCGTTGTCAGAGGAAGGCCCAAAAAATTGTCAAAGATTCCAGCCACCCTAGTCATAGAGTGTTCTCTCTGCTACTGCACGGCAAGCGGTACCAGAGCGCCAAGCCTAGGTCGAAGAGGCTTCTAAACAGCTTCTACCCCCAAGCCATAAGACTCCTGAACATCTAATCAAATGGCTACCCAGACTATATGCATTGCCCCCCCCTCTTCTAAGATGCTGCTACTCTCTGTTATTATCTATGCATAGTCACTTTAATAACTCTACCTAGATGTACATATTACGTAAATTACCTCGACACTCGTGCCCCCGCACATTGACTCTGTACCGGCACCTCCTTTATATAGCCCCGCTATTGTTATTTACTGCTGTTCTGTAATTATTTGTTATTCTTATCTCTTACTTTTTTTAGGTATTTTCTTAAAACTACATTGTTGGTTAAGCATTTCACTGTATTCGGCACATGTGAAAAATATAATTTGATTTGATTTGACGTGTGCTATAATGTAGATGACTGAGATATGATATTGTTGAATAGCAGCAGAGTAAAGATGTGTGACACCTCCTTGGGGATGTACTGTGCAGTTTACATTGAGGGGCTGTGAAGTAGAGGACTTCTCAGGTCCAAAAAGTTGGACCTGGACCCAAACAGACCAGAGGATAATCAGATCCAGATCCGATCCCAATAGAAAATATGAATTTCAGACCCGAACCCGTGAAGAACTCTACTGGGGAGCAATTTTGAAATGATAGAATTTCTATTGTCTCACTCACACACAGGGCCTTTGGAGATGTCATTTGATTGGAACATCATAATCCCTGAAATGACAAGCAATTTCATCTGTGGATCAGGATGATTTACAGAAAAAAGCTGCATGGAAGTGGATTTCCTGGAATTGATTAAAATTGGCAGTTTCCTGCCTTCCGAAAGCCAGCTTTTCATCCATCTATTTTTAAACCAATATTTTCTGCAGTTACACAATTAGAGCTAAATCCAGACTAATGAAGTAAAATGGAAGATGTACTGTATCTGAGAGGAACAAACAGGTATTCTGTGGGAGATTGCAGGTCAGGTTATATGGAGAGTTGCTTTCAGATCGAGAGCGTGATCCCCCTGGCAAGCTAGTTCTGTCCAATCATGTACACGGTGGTGGTGCTTTGGACTTAGTGAACATCGGAGTGTGAGCCGTCTGTCTGTCAGCATGAGGCAGCGGTTGTAGTTATATCTGCTATGTTAACATTGGACAATGTGTTCACAAGCTGATGTTCTGACAGCAGGTGCTTTAATTTAAACCTGAGTGACTTCTACATGCTTATTGTATGTGTAGGTGCACTTGATTGAGCTCACCCATTAATGTTCCGGGGTGGGTGGAGTTTGAACCTCAGGATCAATGGAATTGGTTTCCTCAGGAATGGCTGAAAAAGCATACCATTAATCTAAAATTGACCCTAGAAACAGCATTGTTGGCAGATCTGGAGAGACCTGCTCAGTCAATTACTAATAGATAAATACTTTTACTAAGAGTATTCGTATATCTTCAACTCACAATCTGTGGATTGTATTTGATTAGATACAATTTGAATCTATGTTAATCACAGCATAGCTGAAAGATATATGGTGTGTGGTTCGGGTTCCCGATTTGACTTGGTCGGAGATCTGTCGATGTGCTCTTGGGTGGGGCGCTAGACCCAGGTTGCTCCTGTGGGTCGCTCTGGATGGGAGTGTCTGCTAGATGACTGAATGCAATGTAAATGTTGAGCAGGTAGACTGTATGTTTTAATATTCAATTAAAAATATATATCTATTTTAATAAAATGCTTAGAGCAACAGTTTCCTCATCCTCAGTTAGGACCCATAGGGAATTCACCACCGCCATAAAGTACCTGTTTGTACAGTGAAATCAAGAGAACAGTATGACACTCTCATGTCAATGTAAAGCTTGTGTTTCTGTGAGAAGGAACACAGTGTAGTGTTGCGGACCTGCCTGATTGACCTGGTCCTGCTGTCTGCCTGGAGGAGCGGGCCGGTGGCCAGCACACAGATGGCAGGGTGGGAGGACAAGCTGCTTCTTCTGGGTTAAATTAATAAACAATGTGCTCTCAGCCCTTTAGCCATGTTTTGCTAGGCTCCCATTTATTTTGGAAACTTGTTGACTGGACATTCTGGATTCAGGATTCACCCCCATTACTAGGAAAAATAGTTTCATCATCGACTGAAGAACTTTTGGGGAATATAAGCTCCATGTTCTCGTTAAGGATTGGTGGTGGAGAGAGCGGTATGATTGAATAGGACATTATAATAACAGATATTACTAGGGTCATTGTTTGATCACAGTCATTTCACGTATTCCTGTATGGACTTGAGATGAGACCATCCCGTTAATGGTTTCATTGAGGCACCCAAGATCCATTGCCTGAACTTTTAGGTCTACTCACAAGTCTTATGTATTGTATTTTAATATTTGCTTCCCCGTCTAGTACTCTTCATCATCCTCTTCCCCCAGAGAGCCATTTAGATGGAGTGTAATAGCTGCAGCCAGCAAGGAAGACCTGAGTTTCTGTTGTCCCTCTCCAAGGAGTTCCCATAATGGCGCTATCATCAGTGTGAACACTGTTCATTTTTCAGGCCCACTGACTACCCAGCCATGCAGAAACACATTTCACAAATGACCAGCACTTTATACAAAAAAACAAAAAAACTGTGTTTTAATGTCACATACACTGGTGCAGTGAAATGTGTTGCTATATAGGGTCAGCTATAGTAGGTTCTTTGCGTGACCCAAAGCCCTTTAAATATCAATGTATCTGTGTGTGTGTGTGTTTGAGTGTGACGTGTCATTATGTATATTTTCTTTTATTGGCTAGAATTGCTTAAGGTGGACGCACACAGCAGGTAGCTTAGTGGTTAAGAGAGTTGGGCCAGTAACCGAAAGGTTGCTGGTTCGAATCCCCAAGCCGATTAGGTGAACAATCTGTCCATGTGCTCTTGAGCAAGGCACTTAACCCGAATTGCTACTGTATGTCGCTCTCGATAAGCGCGTCTGCTAAAATGTGAAACATTTCTGTAAGTCACTTTTCCATCATATGTTACTTTATATACAGTTGAAGTCGGAAGTTTACATACATTTAGGTTGGAGTCATTAAAACTCGTTTTCAACCACTCCACACATTTCTTGTTAACAAACTGTAGTTTTGGTAAGTCGGTTAGGACATCTACTTTGTGTATGACACAAGTAATGTTTCCAACAATTGTTTACAGACAAAATATTTCACTTATAATTCATTGTATCACAATTCCAGTGGGTCAGAAGTTTACATACACTAAGATGACTGTGCCTTTAAACAGCTTGGAAATGTCCGGAAAATGATGTCATAGGCTAATTGACATCATTTGAGTCAATTGGAGGTGTACCTGTGGATGTATTCCAAGGCCTACCTTCAAATTCAGTGTCTCTTTGCTTGACATCATGGGAAAATCAAAAGAAATCAGCCATAACCTCAGAACAAAAATTGTAGACCTCCAGAAGTCTGGTTCATCCTTTGGAGCATTTTCCAAACGCCTGAAGGTGCCACGTTCATCTGTACAAACAATAGTACGCAAGTATAAACATCATGGGACCACGCAGCTGTAATACCGCTCAGGAAGGAGACGCATTCTGTCTCCTAGACATGAACGTACTTTGGTGCGAAAAGTGCAAATCAATCCCAGAACAACAGCAAAGGACCTTGTGAAGATGCTGAGGAAACAGGTACAAAGTATCTTCATCCACAGTTAAACGAGTCCTATATCGACATAACCTGAAAGGCTGCTCAGTAAGGAAGAAGCCATTGCTCCAAGACCGCCATAAAAAAAACAGACTACGGTTTGCAACTGCACATGGGGACAAAGATCATACTTTTTGGATAAATGTCATCTGGTCTGATGAAACAAAAATAAAACTGTTTGGACATGATGACCATCGTTATGTTTGGAGGAAAAAGGGGGATGCTTGCAAGCCGAAGAATACCATCCCAACCATGAAGCACGGGGGTGGCAGCATCATGTTGTGGGGGTGCTTTGCTGCAGGAGGGCCTGGTGCACTTCACAAAATAGATGGCATCATGAGGGAGGAATATTATTTGCATATATTGAAGCAACATCTCAAGACATCAGTCAGGCAGTTAAAGCTTGCTCGCAAATGGGTCTTCCAAATGGACAATGACCCCAAGCATATGTCCAAAGTTGTGGCAAAATGGCTTAAGGACAACAAAGTCTTGGAGTGGCCATCACAAAACCCTGACCTCAATTGAACATTTGTGGGCAGAACTGAAAAAGTGTGTGCGAGCAAGGAGGTCAACAAACCTGAGTCAGTTACACCAGCTCTGTCAGGAGGAATGGGCAAACATTCCAAACACACCAAACTTATTGTGGGAAGCTTGTGGAAGGCTACCCAAAATGTTTGACCCAAGTTACACAATTTAAAGGCTATTTAAAGGCTATGCTACCAAATACTAATTGAGTGTATGTACTTCTGAGCCAATGTGATGAAAGAAATAAAAGCTGAAATAAATCATTCTCTCTACTATCATCCTGACATTTCACATTCTTAAAATAAAGTGGTGATCCTAACTGACCTAAGACAGGGAATTTTTACTAGAATTTAATGTCAGGAATTGTGAAAAACTGAGTTTAAATGTATTTGGCTAAGGTGTATGTAAACTTCATACTGTATATATTTTGTTACCCCTTTATCTCTCCAATTGGTAGTTACAGTCTTGTACCATAGCTGCAAATCCCGTACGGACTCGGGAGAGGTGAAGGCTGAGAGCCATGCTTTCTCTGAAACACGACCCGCCAACCACACTGCTTCTTGACACACTGCTCGCTTAATCCTGAAGCCAGAAGCACCAATGTGTCGGAGGAAACACCATACACCTGGCAACCGTGTCCACCTGCATGTGCCCGACCGGCCACAGTAGTCACTAGAGCACGATGGAACACAGAAATCCCGGCCGGCCAAACCCCCACCGAACCCGGACGGCACTGGGCCAATTGTTCGCCGCCTCATGGGTCTCCCGGTCGCAACACAGCCCGGAATCGAACCCGGATATGTAGTGAACCTGCTAACACTGCAATATAAATATACTTTGTCTTTGCCCACTAAAAGACAGTGTAATACAGTCAAATTAGAATTAGTTATGTGCCAAAGCAAGCATAAACATGGGGGGTGGGGGTTCTCCAATGCATAACAGTGCAAGACCCTGTGAAATCCAAAATTACTGCTACCTAATGGGGTGACAACATGTGAAGAAATGTTTGAGAGGTCTTTCAAAGAGCTTATTATTAATTGACCCCCCCCCCCCAAGAGAGGCAGTAACCATTCTCCCCACACCCCATTCATTACAGGCTAGCTCATTCCATCTGGGCAGGGGGGTCTCTCTGGACCTTCAATCAGACCACTCAGCATTTCACCAGTCCTCTCAGACATGGGACAGCAGGTCAGTGAAAGGGAGCTAAACTGCACATCAGGAATAGTACAACACGAAGCCCTTGCTTTACTGAATCAACTGCAGGTGAATTTAAGGGTAGTCACCATGGAGATTTGTTCCATGGTCATATTGTCACAGAACAATAGATAGCACAATACAACTTCAAAAAATACAAAACAGAGAGAATACGTTCAGTTTTATTAGAGGAATGCATGTCCAGATATGTAAACAGTATTGACAAGGGCTGGTCACTTCAGCATCTCATTCATCAGATGTAATATACATCTTCCACTCTATCAAAGACAGGCAACGAGTGCTGCAACATTATTTAGGAAAATCACAGGTTTTACTAACATCCAGAAAGAAGAAATAGTTAAAGTTCCCCCCAAAAAGTGGTAAAACGACATAATTCGAGATCCATTCCATTTTTTTGCTCAGTTAAAGATTGGACAATAGCAATGATGCCGGCAAGGTAGGCAGTACAAATAGAATGACTCGCTCTATCTTCCATTGAACATATACATATGGTAATGTGCTTTTTGGGGAACGGGATAAAGCCATCACTGACAGTAGGAGACCGTATCAGGATGTTGAATACGAAGAACATAATAGGCTTTCTGCCTGAAATAAGCACTTTCTGTCTAGGTACAGAACAAAGTGAGGCTCAGAAATTACTGTTGCAGAAAAAGGAAGAGAAACAGCTATTTCGCTGGTCAAGGCTCCTAAATTAACTTTCACAAAAGCCTTTCAATCTGTAATGCTCTTTGCTGTAGCCTAACATGCTGTACAAGTAACCAACATGTCCTTGGCTATTTTATCAGTAGTCTCTGCAGTAGTCAGATGTTCTTGAGGAATACCATTCAACAATTAGCACAGCATTTTCAATATATATGGATGTATTACACATCTTTCCCTTCAAGTGAATTGGAAATTCAGCTATACAGCTTGTACCATTATAGCTAAGTTTTTTGCTTTGTACAGTACCAGTCAAAAGTTTGGACACACCTACTCATTCCAGGATTTTTCTTTGTTTGGACTATTTTCTACATTGTAGAATAATAGTGAAGACATCAAAACTAGGAAACAACACATCTGGAATCACATAGTAACCAAAAAAGTGTTAAACAAATCAGAGTATGTTCTACATTTGAGATTCTTCAAAGTAGCCACCCTTCGCCATGATGACAGCTTTGCACACTCTTGGAATTCTCTTAACCAGCTTCACCTGGAATGCTTTTCTTGAAGGAGTCCCAACATATGCTGAGCAATTGTTGGCTACTTTTCCTTCACGCTGTGGTAGCCATGCTGGTTAAGTGTGCCTTTAATTCTAAATAAATCACAGACAGTCACCAGTAAAGCAGCCCCACACCATCACACCTTCTCCTCCTTCTCCTTCACGGTGGAAACCACCACACATGAGGAGATTATCCATTCACCTACTTTATGTCTCACAAAGGCATGGCGGTTTGGAACCAAAAATCTCAAATTTGGACTCATCAGACCAAAGGACAGATTTCCACCAGTCTAATGTCCATTGCTTGTGTTTCTTGGCCATGCAAGTCTCTTCTTCTTATTGGTGTCCTTTAGTTGTGGTTTCTTTGCATAAATTTGACTAAGAAGGCCTGATTCAAGCAGTCTCCTCTGAGCAGTTGATGTTGAGATGTGTCTGTTACTTGAACTCTGTGAAGCATTTATTTGGGCTGCAATCTGAGGTGCAGTTTAGTCTAATGAACTTATCCTCTATAGCAGAGGTAACTCTGAGTCTTCCTTTCCTGTGGCTGTCCTCATGAGAGCCCGTTTCATCATAGCACTTTATGGTTTTTGTGACTGCACTTTAAGAAAATGTCAAAGGAGAGTGATGGAGTGCTGCATCAGATGACCTGGCCTCCACAATCACCCGACTTCAATCCAATTGAGATGGTTTGGGATTAGTTGGACCGCAAAGTGAAAGAAAAGCAGTAAACAAGTGCTCAGCACATGTGGGGACTCCTTGAAGACTGTTAGAAAAGCATTCCAGGTGAAGCTGGTTGAGAGAATGCAAAGAGTGTGCAAAGCTGTCATCAAGGCAAATGGTGGCCTTAAAAATAAAGAAAAACCCTTGAATGAGAAGGTGTGTCCAAACCTTTGACTGGTACTGTATGTTGGTCTTCAAAACATTGATTTGGTCAAATCCACCTTCCTGTGCCCTACTACAGCAACAGAAGGCAATTGAAAAATGGAGGTGTACAAGACAAGACAGGAGCTATGAAAGCACAAGTCCCCCTCACATTTCCCACGTCCCAACCATGTAAAACATACACCATTTGGTTTTACTCTCGCTTAAAGAAACACATACACACACGTTTACATATGCGAGCACGCACGCACGCACACACAAACACACTAACATTTCACACTAACACACTAAAGCATGAACTCTGTGCTGGCATACAGCTGGGACCTCCAGACCATAAGCTCTGTGATGGAGCCAGGCAGATGTGTCAGCAAAATACATTAGCTCTCAACTCAAAATCCAAACCATATTTTTTTAAGCAGTTTCCCCTTGCCTGATTAAAATGGCCCCCCATTTCAAGATGACCCAAAAACTACAAAAATATACACATAAAATTGATGTTCAAATATATTTTGCCATCGGCCTAGCTACTTGGTATTCCACTCATGGTTGTATGCAGAGATGACTAATTATCTTCAGCATAAGGTGTTTTTAAGGATTACTTGTCATCTTTCTGATTTTCCCCTTGTCAGAGCATCCTCACTGTGTTGCAGGGGTTTGAATGGCACATCAGTAGCGCCGCTGACAGCCGGGAAATAATGTACTTTGTTTACCATCCTGTTCTGCATAACTACAGACGTTTATTTTGTAATTTTTTTAAACTGGGTTAAATATTTTCATTGAACCTTTATTTAACTAGGCAAGTCGGTTAAATAACAAATTCTTATGTCCAATGACGGCCTACTTTAGCACTTGATAGTTCAATAGTTCATTATCATAATTTCCCTTATATTCTGTGTTCGGTTGATGTCAAAGCAAAATGGTGCTTATTCTGATTATTGTAATATCCTCGTTTGTCTGTTTCATTGCAATTATGAACTGATCATATTAGTGTGATTTATCATAAAGTACTGTATGTACAGGTTAACCTAGGGTGGTCTTTACCAAATAGACAGCAGCTGTACATAAACACAACACTGGAGAAACTAATGAGCATATAACAACTAACTTTCTGTAATTTCCACAGAGTTTACTCATGATTATGGACATACTTTGTGCCTTCATTTAAACCTCTAGCTTTAAAAAGCTATTGCAGTTATTGTAATGTCCCTGAAAAGGACAGGAGAGATTATTGTTAATTGGCAAATCATGTTTTTTTCCCCCACTGGGGTGGTTCCCTCTGGAAATTAAATCAGCTCAATAACCTAATTCTGTCATACTTTAGTAAATGACCATGCCCTCACTGTGTATGATAAATCATATCGCTGACAGAATGGCATATTCAGAATAAGCATCATTAATGCATTTTTGAATAAATCACACATATTATGGTATTTGCAGTCAAGTCCTGTAGGTTGCTAAGCGCCAGATTTCTCAAGTGTACTGTCTCTGGATGATTTTTCTGCTTGGCATTTGATTGATGAACGACCAAAAAAACGAGTGCATCTGGGCTGATATCGCTGCTGTCGTAGAATTACATTTGTAGACTCCAGGCTGGAGAGTAGCGATGAACATTTTTCCACTGTCTCACAGGCCTGTCTTGAGAATCCACAGGAGACTGTAGGCTGCATCAGATGAGACCACTTCGTGTCAAGTTCATGTCACTTCCCACTGGGCGTCTTCATGACACCCTTTTGTTTTTACTGTGGTCCACAGATAGCATCGCTAGCTCCTATCTCTCTAGCCTGGGTAGTTATAGAGGAGTACCTGGCCACAGCCTGCACCAGAGACCCATTATCCCTGTGTCACATGAAGAGGTGGAATTGATCAAGCTCTAGTGAGACTAAAATGTAAATGAGACAACGGATTGAGAGGAGTCTGTGTTTCTCTAGTGGAGGACTCTGGGTTTCTCTAGTGGAGGAGTCTGGGTTTCTCTGCTGGAGGAGTCTGGGTTTCTCTGCTGGAGGAGTCTGGGTTTCTCTGCTGGAGGAGTCTGGGCTACTCTGCTGGAGGAGTCTGGGCTACTCTGCTGGAGGAGTCTGGGCTACTCTGCTGGAGGAGTCTGGGTTACTTTGCTGGAGGAGTCTGGGTTACTTTGCTGGAGGAGTCTGGGTTACTCTGCTGGAGGAGTCTGGGCTACTCTACTGGTTTATTTTTATAGAATATTTTACTATGAAACTACCCATTGCATTCCTGACCTTATCTGGCACAGACATATTATGGGGGGTTGAAGATTAATACATCCTCATATCTTAGTTTAATGTGGGATACAAGTTGTTCAGTGATGCCAGTGTTTGGCTGACGCAGTAGTGCTGGAACCTCGCAATGAGTTTCACACCCTAGACCCATTGCTTTATCCATGTCCCTCAGAGATGGGTATGGTAGGCCTACATACTTATACAGTGCCTTGCGAAAGTATTCGGCCCCCTTGAACTTTGCGACCTTTTGCCACATTTCAGGCTTCAAACATAAAGATATAAAACTGTATTTTTTTGTGAAGAATCAACAACAAGTGGGACACAATCATGAAGTGGAACGACATTTATTGGATATTTCAAACTTTTTTAACAAATCAAAAACTGAAAAATTGGCTGTGCAAAATTATTCAGCCCCTTTACTTTCAGTGCAGCAAACTCTCTCCAGAAGTTCAGTGAGGATCTCTGAATGATCCAATGTTGACCTAAATGACTAATGATGATAAATACAATCCACCTGTGTGTAATCAAGTCTCCGTATAAATGCACCTGCACTGTGATAGTCTCAGAGGTCCGTTAAAAGCGCAGAGAGCATCATGAAGAACAAGGAACACACCAGGCAGGTCCGAGATACTGTTGTGAAGAAGTTTAAAGCCGGATTTGGATACAAAAAGATTTCCCAAGCTTTAAACATCCCAAGGAGCACTGTGCAAGCGATAATATTGAAATGGAAGGAGTATCAGGCCACTGCAAATCTACCAAGACCTGGCCGTCCCTCTAAACTTTCAGCTCATACAAGGAGAAGACTGATCAGAGATGCAGCCAAGAGGCCCATGATCACTCTGGATGAACTGCAGAGATCTACAGCTGAGTTGGGAGACTCTGTCCATAGGACAACAATCAGTCGTATATTGCACAAATCTGGCCTTTATGGAAGAGTGGCAAGAAGAAAGCCATTTCTTAAAGATATCCATAAAAAGTGTTGTTTAAAGTTTGCCACAAGCCACCTGGGAGACACACCAAACATGTGGAAGAAGGTGCTCTGGTCAGATGTAATCGCAGCAAAAGGTGGCGCTACAAAGTATTAACTTAAGGGGGCTGAATAATTTTGCACGCCCAATTTTTCAGTTTTTGATTTGTTAAAAAAGTTTGAAATATCCAATAAATGTCGTTCCACTTCATGATTGTGTCCCACTTGTTGTTGATTCTTCACAAAAAAATACAGTTTTATATCTTTATGTTTGAAGCCTGAAATGTGGCAAAAGGTCGCAAAGTTCAAGGGGGGCGAATACTTTCGCAAGGCACTGTATGAGTGACACAGAGGGACACTGAGAGACAGATGAGCTATGGGATGGGTGGGTCTTTGGCTGGGTCCCAAGTGGCCACTCATCGGCTCTGCCATGGTGCACTCAGGGGATGGACGTTCTGCTCCATTTAGCACATATGCTGAGGATCCACTCTCCTGTAATTGGCATCCCTGACTGACATCTATCATCCCATCTAAAGCTCCCACACTTTCTGCTGCCTACAGCCCTCAAGGACCTTAAGCCCAAAGATGTACTCAAACAGGAACAACGGTTGCCAATGCAACTGTTAAGTTGCATTGGCAACTTAAAATCTCACTATGTAAGATTTGGTTTGTGGAACCAATGCAAAGATTTGTAAATACACAACTATAGACTGAGTCACATGGGCATGCATATGGATGAATTACCAATGTGTTTTCTGTATGTTAAAACGTGGTGTAAAGTGGCGATGACAGGTGAAATGGTTTAGGCCAGTGGTTCCCAAACTTTTTTTAGTCCTGTACCCCTTCAAACATTCAACCTCCCGCTGTGTATCCCCTCTAGCACCAGGGTCAGCACACTCTCAAATTTTGATTTTTTTTTGCCATCATTGTAAGCCTGCATAAGAACATAAGAATGAGTATGAGTTTTTGTCACAAACCGGCTCGTGGGAAGTGACAAAGCGCTCTTATAGGACCAGGGCACAAATAATAATATAATAATAATCAATAATTTAGCTCTTTATTTAGCCATCTTACATATAAAACCTTATTTGTTCATCAAAGATGGTGAATAACTCACCACAGGTTAATGAGAAGGGTGTGCTTGAAAGGATGCACCAACAATGTTGGGTTGTATTGGAGAGTCTCAGTCTTAAACAATTTTCCACACAGTCTGTGCCTGTATTTAGTTTTCATGCTAGTGAGGGCCGAGAATCCACTCTCACATAGGTACGTGGTTGCAAAGGGCATCAGTGTCTTAACAGCAAGAAACTCCCCTCTCTCCACTGGGATTCTCTGCCTCTAACCCTATTACAGGGGCTGAGTCACTGGCTTACTGGTGCTCTTCCATACAGTCCCTAGTAGGGGTGCGTCACTTGAGTGGGTTGAGTCACTGACGTGATCTTCCTGTCTGGGTTGGCGCCCCCCCTTGGGTTGTGCCGTGGCGGAGATTTTTGTGGGCTATACTCGGCCTCGTCTCAGGATGGTAAGTTGGTGGTTGAAGATATCCCTCTAGTGGTGTGGGGGCTGTGCTTTGGCAAAGTGGGTGGAGTTATATCCTGCCTGTTTGGCCCTGTCCGAGGGTATCATCGGATGGTGCCACAGTGTCTCCTGACCCCTCCTGTCTCAGCCTCCAGTATTTATGCTGCAGTAGTTTGTGTCGGGGAGCTAGGGTCAGTCTGTTATATCTGGAGTACTTCTCCTGTCTTATCCGGTGTCCTGTGTGAATTTAAGTATGCCCTCTCTAATTCTCTCTTTCTTTCTCTCTCTCGGAGGACCTGAGCCCTAAGACCATGCCTCAGGACTACCTGGCATGATGACTCCTTGCTGTCCCCAGTCCACCTGGCTGTGCTGCTGCTCCAGTTTCAACTGTTCAACTGCCTGCGGCTATGGAACCCTGACCTGTTCACCGGACGTGCTACCTGTCCCAGACCTGCTGTTTTCAACTCTCTAGAGACAGCAGGAGCGGTAGAGATACTCTTAATGATCGGCTATGAAAAACCAACTGACATTTACTCCTGAGGTGCTGACTTGCTGCACCCTCGACAACCACTGTGATTATTATTATTTGACCATGCTGGTCATTTATGTACATTTGAACATCTTGGCCATGTTCTGTTATAATCTCCACCCGGCACAGCCAGAAGAGGACTGGCCACCCCTCATAGCCTGGTTCCTCTCTAGGTTTCTTCCTAGGTTTTGGCCTTTCTAGGGAGTTTTTCCTAGTCACCGTGCTTCTACACCTGCATTGCTTGCTGTTTGGGGTTTTAGGCTGTGTTTCTGTACAGCACTTTGAGATATCAGCTGATGTAAGAAGGGCTATATAAATACATTTGATTTGAGAGTCCCTGTAATTTTAGATTCAGATCATTCAGACGAGAAAAAACATCACCCAGATAGGCCAGTCGTGTGAGAAACTCATCATCAGGCAAGCGGTCAGACAAGTGAAAATGATGGTCAGTAAAAAAAACATCTCTCAATTTGAAAAAAGTGTCAAAACTTTGCCCCTTGATAACCAGCGCACTTCTGTATGCTGCAAAAGTGTTACATGGTCGCTGCCCATATCATTGCATAATGCAGAATATACACAAGAGTTCAGGGGCCTTGTTTTGACAAAGTTAACCATGTTCAATGTAGTGTCCAAAATGTCTTTCAAGCTGTCAGGCGTTCCCTTGGCAGCGAGATCCTCTCGGTGGATGCTGCAGTGTACCCAAGTGGTGTCGGGAGCAACTGCTTGCACGCGCGTAACCGCTCCACTATGTCACCCTGTCATGGCTTTTGAGCCATCAGTACAGATACCAACACATCTTGACCACCAAAGTCCATTTGATGTCACAAAGCTGTCCAATACTTTAAAAATATCCTCTCATGTTGTCCTGGTTTCATGTTGTCCTGGTTAGGCAAGTCAGTTAAGAACAAATTCTTATTTACAATGACGGCCTACCAGAAGGCAAAAGGCCTCCTGCGGGGACAGGGGGCTGGGATAAAAATGTTTACATAAAATACAAATATAGGACAAAACACACATGACAAGACACCTAAGACAACAACATAGCATGGCAGCAACACATGAAAACACAGCATGGTAGAAACACATGACAACAACATGGTAGCAGCACAACATAGCAGCAGCACAACATGGTACAAACATTATTGGGCACAGACAACAGCACAAAGAGAAAGAAGGTAGAGGCAACAATACATCAGGTGAAGCAGCCACAACTGTCAGTAAGAGTGTCCATGATTGAGTCTTTGAATGAAGAGATGGAGATAAAACGGTCCGGTTTGAGTGTTTGTTGCAGCTCGTTCCAGTCGCTAGCTGCAGCGAACTGAAAAGAGGAGCAACCCAGGGAAGTGTGTACTTTTGGGACCTTTAACAGAATGTGACTGGCAAAACGGGTGTTGTATGTGGAGGATGAGGGCTGCAGTAGGTATCTCAGATAGGGGGGAGTGAGGCCTAAGAGGGTTTTATGAATAAGCATCATCAACCAGTGGGTCTTGCGACAGGTATACAAAGATGACTAGTTTCCTTTAAAAGAAGCATTGGTGGCAAATCTGATGGCCGAATGGTAAAGATCTAAAATTATATAGAAATCTATAGATGGGTAGCATGGGTAGGATGGTAATCTGAATCAGGTTTAGTTTGGCAGCTGTGGTGAAAGAAGAGTGAATACGATAGAGGAAACCAAGTCTAGATTTAACCTTAGCCTGCAGCTCTGATAAGTGCTGAGAGAAGGACAGTGTACCGTCTAGCCTTACTCCCAAGTAATTGTATGTGTTACGGTGCGTGAATGAGGACCCAAAAGCGAATTAACGTAAACAGAGCTTCTTTAATAACAAAACATAGGTAGGCTCAGATGGACCGGCAGATTCCGACAGGACAGGACAAGGTTGCAGCAAACATGACGATAGTCTGGTTCAGGCATGAAAAACACAAACAAGAATCCGACAAAGACAGAAACAAAAACAGAGAGAGATATAGAGGACTAATCGGAGGGAAAAAGGGAACAGGTGGGAAAAGGGGTGACGAGGTAGTTAGGAGGAGACAAGGAACAGCTGGGGGAAAGAGGGGGAGAAAAGGTAACCTAATAACGACCAGCAGAGGGAGACAGGGTGAAGGGAAAGGACAGAAACAAGACACAACATGACAATACATGACAGTACCCCCCCACTCACCGAGCGCCTCCTGGCGCACTCGAGGAGGAAACCTGGCGGCAACGGAGGAAATCATCGATCAGCGCACGGTCCAGCACGTCCCGAGAGGGAACCCAACTCCTCTCCTTAGGACCGTACCCCTCCCAATCTACTAGGTACTGATGACCACGGCCCCGAGGACGCATGTCCAAAATCCTACGGACCCTGTAGATGGGTGCGCCCTCGACAAGGATGGGGGGGGGGGGGAAGACGAGCGGGGGCGCGAAGAACGGGCTTGACACAGGAGACATGGAAGACCGGGTGGACGCGACGAAGATATCGCGGAAGAAGAAGTCGCACTGCGACAGGATTAATGATCCGAGAAATACGGAACGGACCAATGAACCGCGGGGTCAACTTGCGAGAAGCGGTCTTAAGGGGAAGGTTCTGAGTGGAGAGCCAAACTCTCTGACCGCGACAATATCTAGGACTCTTAGTTCTACGCTTATTAGCAGCTCTCACAGTCTGCGCCCTATAACGGCAAAGTGCAGACCTGACCCTCTTCCAGGTGCGCTCGCAACGTTGGACAAAAGCCTGAGCGGAGGGGACGCTGGACTCGGCGAACTGAGATGAGAACAGCGGAGGCTGGTACCCGAGGCTACTCTGAAAAGGAGATAGCCCGGTCGCAGACGAAGGAAGCGAGTTGTGGGCGTATTCTGCCCAGGGGAGCTGTTCTGACCAAGACGCAGGGTTGCGAAAAGAAAGACTGCGTAAGATGCGACCAATAGTCTGATTGGCCCGTTCTGCTTGACCGTTAGACTGGGGGTGAAAGCCGGAAGAGAGACTGACGGAAGCCCCAATCAAACGGCAAAACTCCCTCCAAAATTGAGACGTGAATTGCGGACCTCTGTCCGAAACGACGTCTGACGGAAGGCCATGAATTCTGAAAACATTCTCGATGATGATTTGTGCCGTCTCTTTAGCAGAAGGAAGCTTAGCAAGGGGAATAAAATGAGCCGCCTTAGAGAACCTGTCGACAACCGTAAGAATAACAGTCTTCCCCGCTGACGAAGGCAGTCCGGTGACAAAATCTAAGGCGATGTGAGACCACGGTCGAGAGGGAATGGGAAGCGGCCTGAGACGGCCGGCAGGAGGGGAGTTACCGGACTTAGTCTGCGCGCAGACCGAACAAGCAGCCACGAAGCGACGCGTGTCATGCTCCCGGGTGGGCCACCAAAAACGCTGGCGAATGGAAGCAAGCGTACCCCGAACGCCAGGATGGCCGGCTAACTTGGCAGAGTGAGCCCACTGAAGAACGGCCAGACGAGTAGGAACGGGAACGAAAAGAAGGTTCCTAGGACAAGCGCGCGGCGACGGAGTTTGAGTGAGTGCTTGCTTTACCTGCCTCTCAATTCCCCAGACAGTCAACCCGACAACACGCCCCTCAGGGAGAATCCCCTCGGGGTCAGTGGAGGCTACTGAAGAACTGAAGAGACGAGATAAAGCATCAGGCTTGGTGTTCTTAGAGCCCGGACGATAAGAAATCACGAACTCGAAACGAGCGAAAAACAGCGCCCAGCGCGCCTGACGCGCATTAAGTCGTTTGGCAGAACGGATGTACTCAAGGTTCCTATGGTCAGTCCAAACGACAAAAGGAACGGTCGCCCCCTCCAACCACTGTCGCCATTCGCCTAGGGCTAAGCGGATGGCGAGCAGTTCGCGGTTTCCCACATCATAGTTACGTTCCGACGGCGACAGGCGATGAGAAAAATACGCGCAAGGGTGGACCTTGTCGTCAGAGAGGGAGCGCTGAGAAAGAATGGCTCCCACGCCCACCTCTGACGCGTCAACCTCGACAACGAACTGTCTAGTGACGTCAGGTGTAACAAGGATAGGTGCGGATGTAAAACGATTCTTGAGGAGATCAAAAGCTCCCTGGGCGGAAACGGACCACTTAAAGCACGTCTTGACAGAAGTAAGGGCTGTGAGAGGAGCTGCCACCTGACCGAAATTACGGATGAAACGACGATAGAAGTTCGCGAAGCCGAGAAAGCGCTGCAGCTCGACGCGTGACTTAGGGACGGGCCAATCAATGACAGCTTGGACCTTAGCGGGATCCATCTTAATGCCTTCAGCGGAAATAACAGAACCGAGAAATGTGACGGAGGAGGCATGAAAAGAGCACTTCTCAGCCTTCACAAAAAGACAATTCTCTAAAAGGCGCTGGAGGACACGTCGAACGTGCTGAACATGAATCTGGAGTGACGGTGAAAAAATCAGGATATCGTCAAGGTAAACGAAAACAAAGATGTTCAGCATGTCTCTCAGGACATCATTGACTAATGCCTGAAAGACAGCTGGAGCGTTAGCGAGGCCGAAAGGAAGAACCCGGTATTCAAAGTGCCCTAACGGAGTGTTAAACGCCGTCTTCCACTCGTCCCCCTCCCTGATGCGCACGAGATGGTAAGCGTTACGAAGGTCCAACTTAGTGAAAAACCTGGCTCCCTGCAGGATCTCGAAGGCTGAAGACATAAGAGGAAGCGGATAACGATTCTTCACTGTTATGTCATTCAGCCCTCGATAATCTATGCAGGGGCGCAGGGACCCGTCCTTCTTCTTAACAAAAAAAAACCCCGCTCCGGCGGGAGAGGAGGAGGGGACTATGGTACCGGCGGCAAGAGCTACAGACAAATAATCTTCGAGAGCCTTACGTTCGGGAGCCGACAGAGAGTATAGTCTACCCCGGGGGGGAGTGGTTCCCGGAAGGAGATCAATACTACAATCATACGACCGGTGTGGAGGAAGAGAGGTGGCCCTGGACCGACTGAACACCGTGCGCAGATCGTGATATTCCTCCGGCACCCCTGTCAAATCACCAGGCTCCTCCTGTGAAGAAGAGACAGAGGAAACAGGAGGGATAGCAGACATTAAACATTTCACATG
Source organism: Oncorhynchus mykiss (assembly GCF_013265735.2). Classification (NCBI taxonomy): domain Eukaryota; kingdom Metazoa; phylum Chordata; class Actinopteri; order Salmoniformes; family Salmonidae; genus Oncorhynchus; species Oncorhynchus mykiss. Next base: position 40,163,745 of record NC_048577.1, on the reverse strand, counting down.
ACAAGAGACGTTCCAGGAGAGGATAGAATTACTAGACCAATTAATGGAAGGATTATGACAAACTAGCCAGGGATGGCCCAAAACAACAGGTGTAAAAGGTGAACGAAAAATTAAAAAAGAAATGGTTTCGCTATGATTACCAGAAACAGTGAGGGTTAAAGGTAGCGTCTCACGCTGAATCCTGGGGAGAGGACTACCATCCAGGGCGAACAAGGCCGTGGACTCCCTTAACTGTCTGAGAGGAATGTCATGTTCCCGAGCCCAGGTCTCGTCCATAAAACAGCCCTCCGCCCCAGAGTCTATTAAGGCACTGCAGGAAGCTGACGAACCGGTCCAGCGTAGATGGACCGACAAGGTAGTGCAGGATCTTGAAGGAGAGACAGGAGTAGTAGCGCTCACCAGTAGCCCTCCGCTTACTGATGAGCTCTGGCTTTTACTGGACATGAAGTGACAAAATGACCAGCAGAACCGCAATAGAGACAGAGGCGGTTGGTGATTCTCCGTTCCCTCTCCTTAGTCGAGATGCGGATACCTCCCAGCTGCATAGGCTCAGCACCCGAGCCGGCAGAGGAAGATGGTAGTGATGCGGAGAGGGGGGCAACGGAGAACGCGAGCTCCTTTCCACGAGCTCGGTGACGAAGATCAACCCGTCGCTCAATGCGAATAGCGAGTTCAATCAAGGAATCCACGCTGGAAGGAACCTCCCGGGAGAGAATCTCATCCTTTACCTCTGCGCGGAGACCCTCCAGAAAACGAGCGAGCAAAGCCGGCTCGTTCCAGCCACTGGAGGCAGCAAGAGTGCGAAACTCAATAGAGTAGTCTGTTATGGATCGATTACCTTGACATAGGGAAGACAGGGCCCTGGAAGCCTCCTCCCCAAAAACAGATCGATCAAAAACCCGTATCATCTCCTCCTTAAAGTCCTGATACTGGTTAGTACACTCAGCCCTTGCCTCCCAGATTGCCGTGCCCCACTCACGAGCCCGTCCAGTAAGGAGAGATATGACGTAGGCGACACGAGCAGTGCTCCTGGAGTAAGTGTTGGGCTGGAGAGAAAACACAATATCACACTGGGTGAGGAACGAGCGGCATTCAGTGGGCTCCCCAGAGTAACACGGTGGGTTATTGATTCTGGGCTCCGGAGATTCGAAAGCCCTGGAAGTGGCCGGTGGATCGAGGCGGAGATGGTGAACCTGTTCTGTGAGGTTGGAGACTTGGGTGGCCAGGGTCTCAACGGCATGTCGAGCAGCAGACAATTCCTGCTCGTGTCTGCCTAGCATCGCTCCCTGGATCTCGACGGCTGAGTGGAGAGGATCCGAAGTCGCTGGGTCCATTCTTGGTCGGATTCTTCTGTTACGGTGCGTGAATGAGGACCCAAAAGCGAATTAACGTAAACAGAGCTTCTTTAATAACAAAACATAGGTAGGCTCAGATGGACCGGCAGATTCCGACAGGACAGGACAAGGTTGCAGCAAACATGACGATAGTCTGGTTCAGGCATGAAAAACACAAACAAGAATCCGACAAAGACAGAAACAAAAACAGAGAGAGATATAGAGGACTAATCAGAGGGAAAAAGGGAACAGGTGGGAAAAGGGGTGACGAGGTAGTTAGGAGGAGACAAGGAACAGCTGGGGGAAAGAGGGGGAGAAAAGGTAACCTAATAACGACCAGCAGAGGGAGACAGGGTGAAGGGAAAGGACAGAAACAAGACACAACATGACAATACATGACAGTATGAGGTACTCCTCAAGTTCTAAACCCTCAGAGGTACAGTAGTAATCACATCGGTGGGGTGAGGGGCATTCTTCTTACCAAACCACATAACCTTTATTTTGGATGTGTTCAGAACAAGGTTAAGGGCAGAGAAAGTTTGTTGGGCACTAAGAAAGCTTTATTGTAGAGCGTTTAACACAAAATCCGGGGAAGGGCCAGTTGAGTATAAGACTGTATCATCTGCATGTAAATGGATGAGAGAGCTTCCTACTGCTTGAGCTATGGGGTTGATGTAAATTGAGAAGAGCGTGGGGCCTAGGATCGAGCCTTAGGGTACTCCCTTGGTGACAGGCAGTGGCTGAGACAGCAGATGCTCTGACTTTATACACTGCACTCTTTGAGAGAGGTAGTTAGCAAAACAGGCCAAAGACCCCTCAGAGACACCAATACTCCTTTGCTGGCCCACAAGAATGTAATGGTCTACCGTATCAAAAGCTTTGACCAAGTCAATAACAATAGCAGCACAACATTGCTTAGAATCAAGGGTAATGGGAACATAATTTAGAATCTTTAAGGTTGCAGTGACACATCCATAACCTGAGGAAACCAGATTGCATACCCGAGAGAATACTATAGACATCAAGAAATCCAGTCAGTTGATTATTGACAAGTTTTTCCAACACTTTTGATGAACAGGGCAAAATAGAAATTGGCCTACAACAGTTAGGATCAGCTTGATCTCCCCTTTAAATAAAGGACGCACCGTGGCTGCCTTCCAAGCAATGGGAACCTCCCCAGAGAGGAGAGACAGGTTAAAAAGGTCAGATATAGGCTTGGCGATGATAGGGGCAGAAACCTTTAAGAAGAAAGGGTTTAAACCATCTGGTGGTCAAGTTCAAGGAGCTCCATTAGCACCTCGGACTCAGAAACTTTGTAGTGTGGAAGGGGGAAAAAAGGGAGGAGCATCAGGGATAGTCACATTAGAAGGGGTGGGATATAAGGAAATGTTGGACAGCAAAGAGGCATGGCAGAGTCAAATAGGAATCTGACTTAATGAAGTGGTGATTGAAGAGCTCAGCCATGTGCTCCTTGTCAGTAACAACCACATCATCAACATTAAAGGACATGGGGAGTTGTTTTTTATATTTTTTATTTAATTTCCTCTTTATTTAACCAGGTAGGCCAGTTGAGAACAAGTTCTCATTTACAACTGCGACCTGGCCAAGATAAAGCAAAGCAGTGCGACAAACAACAACACAGAGTTTCACATGGAATATACAAATGTACAGTCTATAACACAATAGAAAAAATCTACATATAGTGTGTGCAAATGAGATACGATTAGGGAGGTGAAGGCAATAAATAGTCTGTAGTGGCGAAGTAATTACAATTTAGCAATTAACACTGGAGTGAAAGATGTGCAGAAGATGAATGTACAAGTAGAGATACTGGGATGCAAAGGAGCAAAAACAATATATAACAATATGGGGATGAGGTAGTTGGATGGGCTATTTACAGATGGTTTATGTACAGGTGCAATGATCTGTGAGCTGCTCTGACAGCAGATGCTTAAAGTTAGTGAGGGAGATATGAGTCTCTAGCTTCAGTGATTTTTGCAATTCGTTCCAGTCATCGGCAGCAGAAAACTGGAAGGAATGGCAGCCAAAGGAGGAATTGGCTTTGGGGGTGACCAGTGAGATATACCTGCTGGAGCGCATACTACGGGTGGGTGCTGCTATGGTGACCAGTGAGCTGAGATAAGGCGGAGCTTTACCTAGCAAAGACTTATAGATGACCTGGAGCCAGTGGGTTTGGCGATGAATATGTAGTGAGGGCCAGCCAATGAGAGCATACAGGTCGCCGTGGTGGGTAGTATATGGGGCTTTGGTGACAGAACAGATGGCACTGTGATAGACTGCATCCAATTTGCTGGGTAGAGTGTTGGAGACTATTTTGTAAATGACATCGCCAAAGTCGTGGATCGGTAGGATAGTCAGTTTTACGAGGGTATGTTTGGCAGCATGAGTGAAGGAGGCTTTGTTGCGAAATAGGAAGCCGATTCTAGATTTAATTTTGGATTGGAGATGCTTCGTTTGAATCTGGAAGGAGAGTTTACAGTCTTATCAGACACCTAGGTATTTGTTGATGTCCACATATTCTAAGTCAGAACCGTGATGCTGGACATGCGGGCAGCGATCGGTTGAAGAGCATGCATTTAGTTTTACTTGCATTTAAGAGCAGTTGGAGGCCATGGAAGGAGAGTTGTATGGCATTGAAGCTCGTCTGGAGGTTAGTTAACACAGTGTCTACAGAAAGGCCAGAAGTATACAGAATGCTGTCGTCTGTGTAGAGGTGGATCAGAAAATCACCAGCAGCAAGAGCGACATCATTGATGTATACAGAGAAAAGAGTCGGCACGAGAATTGAACCCTGTGGCACCACCATAGAGACTGCCAGAGGTCCGGACAACAGGCCCTCCGATTTGACACACTGAACTCTGTCTGAGAAGTAGTTGGTGAACCAGGCGAGGCAGTCATTTGAGAAACCAAGGCTATTGAGTCTGCCGAAAATAATGTGGTGATTGACAGAGTCGAAAGCCTTGGCCAGGTCGATGAATACGGCTGCACAGTACTGTCTTTTATCAATGGCGGTTATGATATCGTTTAGGAAATGGGCAGCTGTGAAGAGGAGGGTTTATTCTCCAGGTCTTTAACCATTTTCCAGAACTTCTTGGGGATAGACTCACAGAGAGAGAACTGCTCCTTAAAGTAACTAACTTTGGCCTTATGGATAGCATGAGTGCACTTATTTCTAATTTGCCTGAACGAGAGCCAGTCAGACTGAGTATGCGTGTGCAGAGCAAATTGCCAAATGGAATTCTTGAGGTGGAGTAACTCTGCCAGATCACGGTCGAACCAGGGGCTGAACCTGTTTTTAATTCTAATTTTCTTTATGGGGCGTTAACAATACCACTGAAAATAAGGTCATTACAGAAAATACCAGACTGATACATATCAGGATTATTTGTGAGGATAACATCAAGGAGAGTAGCCTTTTCTGGGTGTTTGGAGTCATGCCTTGTGGGATTGGTAATAATCTGAGAAAGATTTAGGGAGTCCCATTGCTTTAGGACTTGGTCAGGTGGTTTAAGCATGTCCCAGTTTAGGTCACCTAGCAGGACAAATTCAGACTTAGTGTCAGGGGCCAGGAGAGAGCTTACGGCAGGTAGGGTACAGGCTGGTGTTGATGGTGGGCGATAACACCCAGCAACAGTCAACAAAGAGTTATTTGAAATGTAATGCGTAAAACCAGCAAAACAAATTGTTTGGGGTCAGACTTGGTGGAGACAACCGAGCACTGAAGGTGTTCCTTGGTAAAGATTTCCACTCCACCCCCTTTGGAAGATACTATACGTCTTACTGAAAAAGGTTATAACCAGAAAGGTTAACATCAGTGTTCAAAACACTCTTTCTTAACAACGTCTCTTAACAATTAATGACCAACATCTGGATTGGAGCAGTGAACCCACACTTTAAATTGATCAATTGTAGGTAATATGTTTTTAGTGTTAACTTGCAGAAAACCCAGGCTTTTACGAGAGCAGAAATCATTGAAGCACATATCAGAGCACAAATCAGAATTGGGGCTAGCAACAGTAGATGGGCCACGGTGTACATACACATTAATATGTATTAATTGAACTGCACACATACATTTGGAATTTACTTATAGGCCAAGATCTTCGATGTGTCAATCAGTTGATTAATAGATATAGGGCTAATTAATAGGCAAAACAACACCTGCTAAATGAGAGAACTGCTTATTCAAATTTTAAAAAGTGCTAAAAGCCTTTTGTGTTTGAAATGATTAGGAGCGTCAGTCATTGATACTGTGTCAGGAAGTGGTCTGGTTCTCTGTCACCGGATGCGCGTATCACTCTCCAGAACTTGTCACACTAATTACAGCTGTGAAGAAGGGAGAACCTTTTAATGACGTTGATTTCCCAAGAGGGGGCTCATGAGGAAATCACTTGCACTGTAATGCAAAACTCTTACTGGATACATGACCTAGGTCTGAGAACTGTTATAGAGGCACACTTTGACAAGATGGCGTATAGGGAGTGATACAGCATCTGGGTTATGATTCCTCCTAGATCAGAAATGAATCTGTATACATTGCACACTTCTCTGCCAGGAAATCTACATAAGAAAACTGTCCTATGTGTTGCATTTGTCACAAAAATTCCAACTGAACCAGCTTATAAATTATCTAAGGACATTTGCGCTCCTTTTGACACTTCTGAGGTCCACATCTCACATCCCATCTCTACCGCGCGAGCGTAGATGAGGACCACTTTATGTCCAGCTTGGCATATTGAGTGAGTCGTGACCTTCTGTCAGGTGAAACCCTTTCTTTATCCCCACTCCCAGTCCACAACCCATCATCCATCCACAATGTCTTCTCTTAGAGGATTTCACAGGTACAGACTAGTGTAGCTACTCTTATGTTTGGCTGGCCCAATATCTGTGGGGGAGGCCAAAATAAAGTAGAAATCAGATGGAGACTGAAGAGTTAGAGGGGGTTATAATCCCACAGAGGAGGTGGACATGGCAGACTGATTCTAGATACAGGTCCCATCCCATCGCCAAAACCCAGCTCCTTGGAAGGATTAGTCTGTTAAGGCTCCCAGAATGTTTCTTTAATGGAACTAGAGAGGTTAGATTACACTGATATCAATCTCCACAGCCTGCCAAGTCCCTGGTACCTCTGCCTCTAGTCTACAGTGGGGGGGGGGGGGGGGGGGGGGGGGGGGGGGGGGGTGGGGGTGGGGGGGTGGGGGGGGGTTCTTCCTATCTATACGTATCAGAACACTTTAAAGTGGTGGTATGGTGTTGAGCTGAGTCCCACGTTCTTGATTGAGTTCTGCACTGTGTGTCTAATCATCAATCACTCTGGCCAATGCAGTCAGATCACGTAGCACAGTGAAGTGCACAGGTTATTTGTTTGTAGTATTCCCCAATACAGATCCGGGAGGGGGATGAAACTGTCAAGTTTTTCCACACTTTTTAAGTCTGAACATCTTAAGAATCGAACTACAGACAGCTTCACACTCTGTAGGGCCCTGCAAGACTAGCAGTGAAGTGCGATGCCAGGTATAGTTTCAAGGTGGCTGCTGTCCAGGGTCCTGAAATCGTGCAGAGCGGTTGACCAGGGGATTTCCATGGGGTGTTTGTTCAGTAGTGGTAATTTTGAGGCTTAGGAATTTTCAGTTTTATGTCCGTACTGCATTAAACATTAATGTAAGAGGAATGCATGGTCAATTTTCTCTTGCATCTCAGTCTGATATAACAATTTATTCAAACTGATCAACTGTTTGTTATTTCTATTCTACATTCACATGCTGTATTCATATAACTTCATAAAAGCATTGTTGGTAAGATTCAGAGAAATAAATAAAACGTGTTTTTCACAGTAGAAACTTTCCAACGACAGGTTGTCTTTGATTAGATTTAAGTCCTTCTGACAGGAAGAATATGCATTTGTGAAAGCAGTGGTTACGAAAGAGGCAAACACCCCGTCACGTGCTGCTGCCTATTAAAGAAACAGCAGAAATGTTGCATCGTGAATGCCTTGGAGAGGAGGGGAGAAGGGAAAATGGCACCACTCTGCCAGGAGAAAACTGTGCAGGGGAGTTTATGGATTTAGGGTTGCCGTGGTAACACCAGCATCAGCACTAAATGCAGTTAAGATGTTCTTAAAGATAGATTTTTAAAGAAGTGCATATTAAAAGAGGAAGCGCACGAGAGGTTAGATTTAATTCACTATGTTTATTTGATCATAAAAAAAAACGATTGATTTAAGTACTTGGGGCAAATATGTCGTTTTTGGTAGAATATTCATTCTAGGTTATCACAATATACCATAGCCTACCCATTGTATATCCCCAACAATGTCTATGCTTATACAACAAACTAATACAAAATTCATGCATACAAAATAGCAAATGCAAGTCCTTGACTCCTCAGTATTCTTCACAAACATGTTAAATGTGGTTGGCTGTCAACCCTACATAAACAAAGGGCTTGGCGTTTCAGTCGGGAAGCCGAGCCTGCAGGAAAAAAATCACACAGTTACGCTGTAGCCAGTCAAGTGGATGGCTGTCAAACGTATGCAATGGAAGAGGGAGCAATTGACATTCGGTTAGCAAGACACAGACAGGGCCAAATCGGTGGCTGCAAAGCAGGCTCTGAATGCACCAAATACCCATGCCAGTGGACAAGAGACACAGCCCAGCACAGTGTGTCCAGCCCAGCACAACAGCAAGCCATAGCAAGACACAGCAGCCTGGACCAAAATCTGTGGAGGTCTGAACACATACAGGCACATAGGGATTACTGCTGATGCAGAGCTCTTTAGAGAGAGAGAGAGAGAGAGAGAACCCTCCTATCGTCTCACACAGACAAAGGCTGGGGAAATCAAAGAGGCTTGAGGCAGAGAAAAGAGGGTCTCGCTCTGGCTTTTGGATATGTAGATGGTTTGAGTGGTTTACGATCTGTGCGACTGCGATGATCTTCACAGCGGTATAATCAATGTAAAGTCGCTTTCTCAAAGGGGTCAAATCCCCACAGGTGTAGTCAGACAATCACCAGACTAGTTCTGCTTCTGCTCTGTGAGAGTGGTTAGCACAAGTCCTTGTTATGGAATAAACAGTACTGATAAACCCTGAATATTATATTTACAAACATGCCTTGGTTTTGGTATCAATACCATTAAACTATATAGTGTGGGATGCACAGACAGCTGCTGTGTAAGCTTGTTAGCTACTCTGTGAGCTCCACCATATCTATTTGGTCTGGTATCAATGATATTTGGACTATTTCAGCGGGATTTGTTTATTTGTGTCATGAAAGACCTTCACAGTCATGGAACACAGAAAGGTCATTGTTCTGCAGAGTGACTGAAGACGGTAGCTCTGTCTGTGCCATTTTCTCTTTACCCATGTGGCTTCTTGAAAATGCCCTTCACTGTCCAGTACAGTTCATTTCTCCCCCTCTGTAGCTCTCCCATTATGGGAACAGTGGCTTCACAATACGTCAAGGCATTTCATTTCCCGACCAATCTACCAGCCACACATTATGTTCCCATCTCCCCATGCAGATTTTTATTCTGTCCAGATTTCTCCATTTGTAATATGTTTTGACTTCATGTTTCATTCTAGCCCACGTTTTCTGAGTATGGAGAAACCAAATGACACATTTCTGGAAGAGAGGGAAATAAATGTTAAGAGTTCCACAGGGACTCCCCTCCCCTAACTTGAAGGTTCTCTGGTTGCCGGAAAAGTTACATCAAGGAATATTTTTTTGTATGCCTCTTTCTCAATCCGAGGGTATAAGTGAAAAAAAGAATGACAGGGAGGGAGAGATTGAGAAAGAGAGAAGGAGGGAGGGAGAGATAGAGTGAGGAGGAGGGGGGGGGTGTAATGGATTCAATGTCACTGTCTAAAAGTTTCCTGCTGTTCAGCATGCTGTATGAGGTGGTCTTACTCTTTAGGTCATATCTCCTCACAGCGTGACGGCGGATGGCTCCCTCTCAGCGGCTGCTGGCACAGGCAACCTGGTTTGTAGCGCACGTAGCACTCACAGAACAGTGGCAAAGAAAGCCAACCTGGACCAGTCCCGCCAATCTTCATATGCCCTTGAAAGAATGAGACTCATTTGAAATACCTCTCTTGATTTATGAGCTTTCTTTCCTTCTGTGACTTAATTTAAATAAAATGTAGTGTCGTTGGGATACGAAGGCTGATTATTTAATTTGCCTGTTGTTAGTTTGAATATTATTTATGTGGTATCTGATGAGTGACCTATAATTGTGAATCAAAAATCTGGCATCGAATGAAGCCTTATGGTAAACATCACAAAGCACTAGTTTGAATGCATCTGGTATGTACGTATCTAGGCCAGCAGCCTAGCCTACTGTACCAATGATATTTCCTGACTTTCTCCTCCTATGGGACTTTAGTTCCCACCACCAGCAGCCATCAGCAGACGTGATTAAGTTTCCAATTAGGTTGTATGCCTGACTGTCTGACTTCAGCACAGCTACAATGGAACAGGTCCCTCAGTCCATCAGAGGCTGCAGGCTGAGGACATACAGACGCCATGCTGGGAACCTGAACAGTGAGGAATCTTGACAAAGAGGAAGGATCAGTATGACTGTTAAGTTACCTGATTGGACCATTTCCACAGAGGAGTCGCTCTCTAGGGCTGTTCAACTGGTAAGACATCCATTCTGACCAGCTGCAGTTAGGCTGTGCTAAACTGTGATATGTGTGTGTGTGTACATTCAAGTGTGCATATGCTGATGGAGATATGATCGAATATTTCTGGTTTCATTACATAATGGTGATGGTGGGAAAATAATATGCATTTTATTACATTTTTATATGAAAATATGAATAATAATCTTGCCCCTCTGCAGCAGACATGGCAATATGTATGGAACATCGAATCGCAATAGAAATCACAGCATTGAATCCCAATACACATCAATAAAATCGCAGTATCGAATCACAATACATATAGAATATAGAGAATCACAATACATATAGAATATAGAGAATCACAATACATATAGAATATAGAGAATCACAATACACATCGTATCGGCACCGAGGCTAAGTATCGTGACGAAATCGTATCGTGAGATCACTGGCAATTCCCAGCCCTATTACATAACATAGACTAGAATATATTCACAAAAGTGAATATTAATAATACATAATACAGTACAAAGGCTCAAGCTATTACAGTAATGTGCGGATATTGAAATACTGTAATTGTCAAAGTTACAGAGGTAATTTCAATCAAAGATGGCTGTGAGATAGAAAAAGCAATTTTCTCCACCAAGCCTCTTTCATGATGGCACGGAATACTTTGTGCTATGATCAGGGTAAGATTGAGAAATGTGAAACAGGTGTTTGAAGCAGACTCTGTGAACTGTGTTAGGCATATGGTGTCCACACGCTAATCAAGGAACGTGACAGTACAAGGGGAGGTGGCCAGCTGGTGAAATACGACATGAACTCGGGGTTAATGAGTCTCTAACTTAAATCAAAGTAGACTGGAAAGTCACCTTCCATGGCAACAACAGGAACCTGCTGGAATGACAACCAGGCTGACATAAAACATCATTCTAATTAATGTGGCTTAGAGAGCAGCTGAGACCCTTCACTGACATGAGGATTTTCTCAGAATGCGACAAAGAGATCCAGAATGCTAATATCAACAATGGCAAACAGGAGCTAGGCCTATTTTACAGATAAGGAAGCAATGCTGTGTTAATGCCCTTTCAAAGGCAGTTGACATGATAAATACGAGTAAATTGTGAGACCTTTTCATCGTGTTTTAGGCCATTTCAAAGGGATGGAGAGGACAAATAAAGTGGATTTACAATATGCCTAATAGAATTGCAGGATTTCTATAAGATGGTAAAGCGATTGCATCTGACATTGACAAGAACAGGCCTCCTTTGTCCAGTGCCAAAGTAATCAGTGCAAAAGTAATCCCCCCCTCCCCCAAGTCAACAGCTACATGTAAATAACCAGTGAAGATTAGATTGTGAGGCGTGGAATAACATGATGCATCTTTTAATTATGACTGATTCCTACTTCTAAGCACTACAGCCGTCTGTAGATTAGAACCACCACCAGACATCACCCTGTCTATGTTCCAACGCCTCTCAATTCATTTTTTGTATACAGTAATTGGCTTTTGTTTCTGTTCTATTGAGTCCGTTAGAAAAGCATGATCAGCATTGCCAACAGATTTATTTATCTTGTCTTAAAAATTTGGGAAATATGAATTTCTAATCCTGGTTGTTTAAACCACAGCCCGTCCCAGAGGGCAAAACATCTCTCCTTCCAAATTAAACCAATATAAATATAATGAGACTTCTCAGCAAATATATTGCTGGCTTAAGAGCTGTACAACATCTATTTATCCTGCTTTATTACGGTCATTTCCATGTTCATGTCTAGGAGGGTGCCTGCCGAATGACTGGACATAATGATTCAAGAGGGAGACAGACCGGTCTTTCTCTCTGTGCCCAAGCCTTCACACATGGTGTGGAAATCCTTCTTTCACAGTTTATTTCACTCCCTCTCCACCAGTGGCCCCTCACCTTTGCCAGACTCTTAGAGAGGACCAGCATGTGAATGGGGCTTCTCAACAATCAGCCCTCTTCCTGGATCAGGGACACACACACACTTGCACACACACACACACACACACACACACACTCCACACCAAAGTCTCATCACTAGACGCTGACCTATATTAGACAAGTAAAGTTTTTTTTAGAACAGAGCTCCACAGGCTCACCTCTGGCCCAGTAAAACACTACCAAACTATAGCATTCAGAAGGACATCAATATGGGAAGACATTAGTCTGACATCTACAGAAACATAATATCAGCTGGGTAACCGTGTGATTCATTAAAGGGGAACTCCACTGAGACATGGTGCTTTCCCACTGCCATCACAACCAATGTATTCCCTCCTATAGAAAGTGAAATGACTCGAGGACTGTGAGTAGGAAGTAGGACTAATTGGATGATTTGTAAGCCTAATTACTGTCAGTACAGTGTGTTTGCACTGTGAAGTTGCCCATACATTATGTGTGGTGAAGACTCAAGAGGTGTCATTATATTTAACATGGCCAGAGGCTGGAGGGAGAGAGAGAGAGAAGGGGGGAGGGCATAACGAGTGCTCTTACCATCCAATCCTTCAGTGCCAGTAAAGTGATCTCTCTCATGACACTAGTTGTTTCCAGCTGTATAATGTGAATAGGTTAATGTACCTAATGATCATAGACATTCTAAGAGCATCAAAATACATCTTCAAATGTATCATGTAAAATCCCAGAGAAGCCAAAGAGAAAGCCAGTAGTTTCCAGCTGCTGTTTATCAGTGGTTCCGTAAATGGGCTGTGAGAGGAGGTTACCAGGCAGGCCTGCTGCACAATGAGTCCCTGTCAGCAGCAACCGAAGTCTCACCACAGTGAGCTACAGTAAACCACCCTCATTAGAGTTCCAATGAGAGACAGAGCACAGGGTCGACCCAAAGCTGCGGGCGAATTCTGCCCAGAGAAATCAGATGTAATGAAAGGGGCCTGCAACTCTCCAGGGGACACGCAGAGCTGTTGCCCACTGTTTGAAATGCAGAGAGAGAGAGAGCGGGAGGGAGACAGAGAGAGACAACTACTGTAGGGCCCATGCAGCCTGATCTAACGTGACGATGAGGAGGACAATGAGTATTGTGGCAGCAGAAGTACTGTGGGCCCATTTCATAATTCATACCTCCATTTCTACAGAGTGTGTGTGAGTGGTGTGTGAGTGAGCCAGCGAAAAAAATCACTAAGCAAGTCCTCCAAACTTCTACTGCCTGCATCTACACTAGTAATGATTTCTCCTGGATTTTCTCAGTCTGACTAGGGCAGACCTAAATCTGGGATCTAGTAATGAGGCGAGGTTCTCTATAAACGACTACTGTGCACTTCATTTGTCCATCTCACAATGCAAACATTGTTTGTTTTGGCTTTAACAAGTCTTTCCTCTGTCGTGTGCTGCAACAAACGGGCCCAGCCAGAGGGAACAGAAACAGCGTGTGTTTGCCATGTGGGTTGAAGGAACTGATGCGTGCAACTGTTCACTAAGGGACCTCCTCAAACGTCTCCATTGGTTGGAGAGCTGGAGAACACATTTAATCATATCCCCTTGAAGTGTCACAGATCTAAAATTAGAGTTTGTAAGGACAGGCTGGATCCAATGTTCCATTTCATCCCAGCAAGGGTCCACTTTGTGAGGCTTCACTTCCTCCTTCCTGCTGCATCCTGGTACTTCAGATGAAGGAAGAGGCACCTGCCCGAGCTCACTTACCTCCATATGGGCCTGAATCTATTTTCCCTGTTACACACTTATGTAATGGAAATGTGTTTCTTGCATATCCCAACTCCCCCTGAGACACCTGCAGGGAGTGGGGTCACAGCCAGGGTCACCATTCTACACCTTACAGTGAAATGCTTACTTACAAGCCCTTAACCAACAATGCAGTTTAAGAAAAATACCCCCCAAAAATAAGAAAAAGTAACAAATAATGAAACAGCAGCAGTAAAATAACGCTAGCGAGACTATATACAGGGGGTACCGGTACAGAGTCAATGTGCGGGGGCACCGGTTAGGTGAGGTAATTGAGGTAATATGTACATGTGGGTAGAGTTATTAATGTGACTTATGCATAGATAAAAAAAGAGAGTAGCAGCAGTGTAATAGAGGGGGCGGGGGGCAATGCAAATAATCTGGGTAGCCCTTTGATTATATGCTCAGAAGTCTTATGGCTTGGGCGTAGAAGCTGTTGTGAAGGTTCTTGGACCTAGATATCCCAATCAGTGTCACAGTTAACCTACACGTTGGTGGTGGTATTGGCAAACTATATGTTGAATTACTAATAAACAAAGAAGATTGCTTAAAACATTGTATTTCATGCTATACCATGACTCAAACTGGAAAAATAAAAAAAAAGGTTGACAGTTACCATGTGCAGTTTCTCCAATCTGTCTTTACAGTGCATTGCGAAAGTATTCGGCCCCCTTGAACTTTGCGACCTTTTGCCACATTTCAGGCTTCAAACATAAAGATATAAAACTGTATTTTTTTGTGAAGAATCAACAACAAGTGGGACACAATCATGAAGTGGAATGACATTTATTGGATATTTCAAACTTTTTTAACAAATCAAAAACTGAAAAATTGGGCGTGCAAAATTATTCAGCCCCTTTACTTTCAGTGCAGCAAACTCTCTCCAGTTCAAATTGATGGGAAGATGGATGGAGCCAAATACAGGACCATTCTGGAAGAAAACCTGATGGAGTCTGCAAAAGACCCGAGACTGGGACGGAGATTTGTCTTCCAACAAGACAATGATCCAAAACATAAAGCAAAATCTACAATGGAATGGTTCAAAAATAAACATATCCAGGTGTTAGAATGGCCAAGTCAAAGTCCAGACCTGAATCCAATCGAGAATCTGTGGAAAGAACTGAAAACTGCTGTTCTCAAATGCTCTCCATCCAACCTCACTGAGCTCGAGCTGTTTTGCAAGGAGGAATGGGAAAAAATGTCAGTCTCTCGATGTGCAAAACTGATAGAGACATACCCCAAGCGACTTACAGCTGTAATCGCATCATAAGGTGGCGCTACAAAGTATTAATTTAAGGGGGCTGAATAATTTTGCACGCCCAATTTTTCAGTTTTTGATTTGTTAAAAAAGTTTGAAATATCCAATAAATGTCATTCCACTTCATGATTGTGTCCCACTTGTTGTTGATTCTTCACAAAAAAATACAGTTTTATATCTTTATGTTTGAAGCCTGAAATGTGGCAAAAGGTCGCAAAGTTCAAGGGGGCCGAATACTTTCGCAATGCACTGTACCTGTATATTGATATGCTGGTCAAAATTCTCTTTCCTCCAAGAGCTAGAGTGGGTGTTCTTGGGAGTACCTCCGAATTGTTGATCTGTTCCAAGCATTGCACTTATTCTCCCTCCCAGTCTTACCATGTGATGAAGGACTTGTTTCTCAGCTCATTGTCTGCTGGCAGCTCACAAGGAGAGCAGTGGTAAAGAGCAAACAGATTAGAAATACAGAAAAGGTAAGAAAGTTTTCTGAAGAGTTGAGAGAAAAAAGGGGTATTGTAAAGGGAAGAGCACAAGTATCCAGGGATTTGCTAAGGATTACCACAATATATTTGTGAAAGACGTGCATTTTTTTGGGCTCAGCACAAAATGAAAAGGAATGCAGTCTCTGGATTAAGGATAATCTTCATGTTTTCTATTCTAATCCCTATTATCTGTCTGTTAGAGTACACATACTGCACCAGCATGTAGCCTACTGTTCTAACATCCGATTGTCCTCAAAGAAAGAATCATTACACATGGCTTAATATATTCATCTCAGAGAGAGCGAGAGAGAGATCCTCCTCCCAATTGTGCTTTGGTCTTTCTCACCAATATTTGCCCTTACTTTTTTAATCCATAGGCTAGGCAGAGAAGAGAGCGGAACAAAATGATTGTTTCATTTGAAGAGATAAGTGTCTCCTCCTTCTTCATCTCTCTCCCTCTTCCCTCTCTCTCTCGCTCCTATCATCACCGCTCCACTACTGCTGGAGAAATATCGTAGCAGAGGAAACTGAAATAATTGGATCAGAACTCTGGATGGAACACAAGGTATACGTGCAGTATCACTTCACGTACCATAGACACTGTTTAGAAGCAGTGTTGTAGTTGTGCATTCATCCCTCATTATAACTCCAGCTCTCCATATACAGTATATTGACTGTTAAGAAATCCTTTTGTCATGGCCTCAAAGCAGATTTACACAGTTGCCACAGCCATTAAATTTGTCATGGCACATGCAGATCTCCCATGAAAAACTGGTCTGACAAGCCACTTGAGACGTTTCTACGCAGTATATTACACTGGTTATTGAGATACATTTTGAGAACTAATGATAGACCTATTCTAATTCCGATGCTATTCCTCAAACATACAGTTATACATATTGTGTAGAAATGACAATGGCAATTGTCTATTGGAAATGGCACCTGACTGCATTCTTCTCCAAGGTGGCTGATGCAGCTCACATGGAGAGTGACAGAGGGTGACACTCAGTTACTCCACTTGAGTCGATCAGACGTGACTCTGAGGGCTTTGATCTCCAATCCACCAGAGAGGCACAAGGATTCACAGCCCTCTCCCCATGACACCTCCATAATCTCCAGGCCTACAGCCAGACCCGCCAAGCTGTCTCAATCACCAGCCGTGTCCCCTATGCCTGCCCACTGAACACTGCACTCCACCCTACTGCTAAGTGAAATAACAAGAAAAATGAAGTTGTCCAATACTGGATATCTTATTATAGTATTATAATGGTGTGTGTTCTCGTTATTTTAATCCATTTAGAGTGTTCTTACATGTTGAGAAAAACATTTGATTAAAAGAAAGCACATTGGTAAAAACCAAAAGGACAAAAAAAACTAAGTGAGAGAGAGAGAGAGAGAGAAACTAGAGTGAGTGGCAGGCTATCCAGGCATTTCCTCTGAAACCTACAATTATGAGCATGGCTCAATAGTAGTCAGAAACAAATATCCAACTGTGCCTGGCATTCTAGAAATGGAACACCTAGAAAACCATGTATAATTCAGAGGGTACCGTGGTTAAATATACACCAGAGGTAGAACTGGGTCAAAGACATAGAAACCCCCCAAAATATATACTCTTGTATGAATCAAAATGAGTCTGATGTGACTGCGAGACGTCCCATAAAAATTCTCTCCTCTTCTTTCAACTTTGCATAGAGCCTGGTGTTCTGATATAGAGCCATTATTGTATTACAAGAATATTACTTTAAGTCCTGTCTTTGGTCATGTAGTAAGTCCATGCATTTGTTCCTCTTCATATGCTTCATGGCACACAGTCAAAAATACCCCCAAAAAGATGAGTTGAAGCGGAGCTAGAATGTGGTCTCCCTCCAGCGATATCTCATCTGGTATGGAGCGAGCATAGGTAGTAGTCATTTCCACAGTGCCAGCAGCTAGGTCTGGTGTAATAGGGTTGCCTTTAAACTCTGTGTGAGATTGAATTACCTTCCTTTACCTTCCTCATTGCTAGTAACAAGTCTATTTCACAGGCTGCAGCCCAGGCTCTGCTACTGCCAAGCTTATTAACCTCTCTGGTATAGCGGAGCAATCTAATCCCCACTATAACCAGACTGCACACATGCAGGAGCATATAGCCAGACACCATACACACACACCCACACAACAAGTGATACCGTATACTGTACTGTTAAGTAGAATAAAATATTACAAGCCAATAGCATTATGTGATGGCCCATGTGTCTCTTTGTGGCCCACAACACAAGAGGATTGGGAAAAGCATTTACTTATCAACAGTTATGTCATCTGTTTGGTGCCCATATGTTGGATATAGAACACATTGTGTATGCAATGTACTGTGCGGCACAACATGCAGGAAAAGCTGCATTATTCATTGTGTGCATAATGTTCCAAAGGTGTGGATTGGGACGGCAGAGCTGGGATGAAAGACCCAGGGGAAGCCGCCATGTTTAATGTCTGTGGCTAAAGCACAGAAGACTGCTCACTCACAGTGGAATATATCTGCTTGTACATTACAGCCTAAAACCTCTCATTTCTGCTCTTCTGTTGTAGGCAAACATTAGAAGATGACTGGTAAATGTCAGGATTTATCTTTTTCACAGGGCCACTGCTTTGTACTCTGAAAAAGAAAGCATGTTTTGGAATGGCACAGGCCCAGGCGGGAGCCCGGCAGAGCGGTCCGTTTTCAGCTCCCAGTTCCAAGTACAAGATGAGAGGGTAAATCGATTAAACGCCTTTAACAGGATAACTTTGGATTAGCATGTAAAAGAGTTGCGATTAATGCATAGTGAAGTTATAGGATGAATAGAGGTAAAACTCAAGAGTAGAGTCCTATCTGTCCATACAGATAGCCCTGAGAGGAGAGAAATAAGCCTGGGACACCAAACAAGAGCACTGGGTAAGGGTACACTGTTAGCACCTTTTTTTCTATCCAGAAACTAAAAAGTGTCTTTGGCTGTGTCCATAGGAGTTCCATTTGAAGTACCCTTTTTGGTTCCATGTAAAGCCCTTTTCTGATTGATGCTCTAACTTTGTCAAAGCCCAGTTTGTGCATGTGCCAATAACTTTGTACAGGAAAATAAAACTATGAACAAAGTTGTCTGTTCATCCCTGAGGCAGAACATAATTTTTTTAGGCTTCTACTCACATTTATTCTATGTCTCATACTCCCCTGGAGTACATTACAGCCTAAACCCCTGGAGTACATTACCCCTGGAGTACATTACAGCCTAAACCCATGGAGTACATTACCCCTGGAGTACATTACAGCCTAAACCCATGGAGTACATTACCCCTGGAGTACATTACAGCCTAAACCCCTGGAGTACATTACAGCCTAAACCCCTGGAGTACATTACCTCTGGAGTACATTACCCCTGGAGTACATTACAGCCTAAACCCCTGGAGTACATTACCCCTGGAGTACATTACAGCCTAAACCCATGGAGTACATTACCCCTGGCGTACAATACCTCTGGAATACATTACCCCTGGAGTACATTACCCCTGGAGTAGATTACATCCTAAACCCCTGGAGTAAATTATCCCTGGCGTACATTATCCCTGGAGTACATTACATCCTAAACCCCTGGAGTAAATTATCCCTGGCGTACATTAACCCTGGCGTACATTACCCTTGGAGTACATTACCCCTGGAGTACATTACCCCTGGAGTATGAGAAGTCTTGAGCAGAACAAGCTCTGGGCAATAGAGTAATAACAAACCCACTTCCATCACCTCGCTTACGACACACGTTTAGATTTTTTTCACTGCTAAAATGCACTTAAAATCAAATTAGTTATTTTCTCATGAATGTATGGTTGGGGGAGGGAGGGGTGAGAGAAAGAGAAGCATTTCTCGCTTTTCAACTTTTGTAGGTCAGCAATATGAATCATGAAAAGTTATTACAAATAATTTGTGTGGAACAAAGGAAATGTGAATCATTTTCAATTCACTCGTAGCCTCGGTAATATACTTTGCTCTATCTGAAATTCCATTTCTGTTGGAGAATTTAGCCCTCAAAATTGAAGAGGAAAAATGTAACTATTGTGTACGTTGGTTGTTCTTCACTCTGCTGGAAATCCTTGTAGACTGAATTATGAATACATGCATTATAATGACAACAGTTGAGATATCTACAAGGAGGAATAAGAGAAACAAATAATCTAAGCCCGCTGAAGATGATAGCTCTGCTGAGGACCGAAAATAATATCTACTGTAAATGAAATGCTGGATCAATGCTGCATTGCAAAACTAAACCCCCCTGCAGCTACTGAACTAGATAGGCCTGTCATTTTTCATCAGACAGATAGAGAGCTCACTGTGCCCTCTGGATGAAATGGACAGGGGATAGGACTGTCTTTTTTCATCAGACAGATAGAGAGCTCACTGTGCCCTCTGGATGAAATAGACAGGGGATAGGACTGTCTTTTTTCATCAGACAGATAGAGAGCTCACGGGGGCCTCTGGATGAAATAGACAGGGGATAGGACTGTCTTTTTTCATCAGACAGATAGAGAGCTCACGGGGGCCTCTGGATGAAATAGACAGGGGATATGACTGTCTTTTTTCATCAGACAGATAGAGAGCTCACGGGGGCCTCTGGATGAAATAGACAGGGGATAGGACTGTCTTTTTTCATCAGACAGATAGAGAGCTCACGGTGCCCTCTGGATGAAATGGATAGGGGATAGGACTGACCTGGATAAAGTTGAGCAGGAAACTGACAGACTTCAAATTTGTCCTGGATTCCAGGAGAATCCAGCCGTGGGTGACTGTGCTAATTAGACTGCAATGTGAAAAGTACTACAGTAATGTAGTGATCAGTATCAATCACATAATGAATTCTATAAGCAACAGTATTATTCACTTTGGTGGGAGAAGGAGGACTAATTTCCATACATGAGTGCTACTTTCAATTACTGACTGGTACTTTCAATTACTTGGTTCAAAATAACATTTTGAACCAAGCCCTCTAACTCAATACTAGTCTCTAGTGACTGACGAAAACATTTGGTTCAGGTTGCCGAGATTAACCAAATAATAACCTAATTGTTATGATTTGACTGTCACTGCATTAACACAGTTCTTTCATCAGATTTTAAAAGACAAATTCCTGTCATCATACTGTGAAGACAGACACCATGCTGTCATCGACCAGTAATGTCATCCTGTTGGTGCTCTCCCAGGCCCACAATGACTGGTATCAGGGCAGGGCAGAGTGATCAACTGCTGCCATAGTAAAGATACCTTAATAGAATACTACTCAAGTTAAAGACACCCAGTAAAATACTACTTGAGTAAAAGTCTGAAAGTATAATGGTTTTAAATATACTTAAGTATCAAAAGTAAAAGTATGAATCATTTCAAATTCTGTGTATAAAGCAAACCAGACGGCATCATTTTCTTGTTTTACATTTTTTTAACTTAAGGATAGCCAGGGGCATGCTCCATGTGTTTAGTGAGTCTGCCAGTAGGGATGACCAGGGATGATCTCTTGATAAGTGTGTGAATTAGGCAATTTTCCTGTCCTGCTAATCATTCAAAATGTGACGAGCACTTTTGGGTGTCAGGGAAAATGTATGGAATAAAATGTACATAATTTTCTTTAGGAATGTAGTGAAGTAAAAAGTAAAACTTGTCAAACATATTAATAGTAAAGTACAGATACCCCAAATAACTACTTAACTAGTACTTTACACCACTGTACTGCAGTCTCACACACCAGAACCCCCCCCCCCCAATTATCCTCAATACAGACAGTCTTATCCTAGATTATTTTTACAGAAACCCTGGCATTTAATCAAGGATCTGTGTTCACAATGGTTTAACCCCCATTACTGTAATTTCACACAAAGAATATTTAAAACGGCCAAACATGACTATGCAATCTAATTATCCAGCAGTGGAGTTTGTTAGTCTTGGTACGTTTGGTTTTATCTCATTTTGCAAATCTGTTTAGAGAGGTCCCTGAACACCTGTTTCAAGCCGTAAATAGAGTATCCCATGCATTTTTTAAAAGACAAGGTCTAACATAAGGTGTGAGTGATGAGGACAGTTTGGATCCTCTCAGTAGACTTGTTTTTTTTCTTTCATGTCATGTTCCCAACGCCTGCTTCTGTCCAAACCAGAGAAACTGGCCCAGAACTCACATCACAGGTGGACTGACCAGGGAGGGAAGTGTAGAGAGAACTTTATAGGGCTCCATAACTAATCTGCTGTCTGGAGGATGACATTTCAGGACATTTTGTGCACAGAGGCCCTCAGACCTGTGGTGGAGAAAAGTTAAAAGCCCAAAGTGCCACATATTCAACCTCCTGCCTGCAAAGACCTGTACTACAGTAGAGAGATGTAAAGCTCAGTGCTACGATAAATATTTGATTCACAATCAGGATCTGTCAAGCCCAACTTTTTAAACAATCATGAATCGGGTCCTTGGTGTGCAATTACGGCAGCTGTGGAATGTCAATGAGGTGAAGGAGGGCAGGAATCAATGTGTTCCTGCCTAGGACACAGACAAACAGAGACAGACAAGCAGACAGACAGACATTTCAGCTAGCCATGGAACCGCTGGGACACTATGTGATTGATATGAGTGGTGATATGATAAACCACACCCCCTTGTTGAAAAGCAAATGGCATGAAAAGGTTTTAACCACAAAATAAAAACCCAATGACAGTGAGATCACCGGGCTACGCACAGGACAGAGACAAATAATGGATCTAAAATTAAGGATGTAACAAGATAAACATCTAGCCTAATTAATGTTTTAAGGTTGCCAATCTGTTGTACTTTATCTAAATCAAAAAAAAAATGTAAACCATTATTTCAACAAGGAACACAGACTGAGACAAAGGTCTCTTTTACAGCTGGGCCCTACGTATACATGTTTACACATACAGTTTAGGTACAATGATTAAAAAAAACTACACAAGACAAACAAAATGATCAGAGATAACACAAAAAAATACAGCAACAGATTCCATTTACACATAGGTTATTCCCCTATTCGTATCTTACTAAAATACCAACTACTGGCCATCAAGTTTGGTATTTACAACAATAACATTTATTTACAATAACAACAAAAATGGTAACACACTCAAGGCAGTGGCATATTATGGATATTCGGCTTGAGGGTGTTTAGTATTTTTACAGAAACCCATGGATTAGCCATGACAATTTTTATAATATAGCATGGCATTTTTTTCCCTAATGACTTATTAATCGTGCCAATTTATTCAATTTCTATATGGCATTTTTGAAGAGGCGACTCCAGAATGCTGGCCTTCTAGGCAGAGTTCCTCTATTAAGTGTCTGTGTTATTTTACCCATCTTAATCTTTTATTTTTATTGGTCAGTCTGAGATATGGCTTTTTCTTTGCAACTCTGCCTAGAAGGCCAGTATCCTGGAATCGACTCTTCACTGTTGACGTTGAGACAATTTTTTTGCGGGTACTATTTAATGAAGCTGCCAATTGAGGATTTGTGAGGCGTCTGTTTCTCAAACTAGACACTAATGTACTTGTCCTCTTGCTCAGTAATGCACCGGGGCCTCCCACTCCTCTTTCTATTCTGGTTAGGTCTAGTTTGTGCTGCTCTGTGAAGGGAGTAGTACACAGCGTTGTACGAGATCTTCAGTTTCTTGGCAATTTCTCGCATGGAATAGCCTTCATTTCTCAGAACAAGAATAGACTGACGAGTTTCAGAAGAAAGTTTCTGGCCATTTTGAGCCTGTAATCAAACCCACAAATGCTGATGCAACTAGTCTAAAGAAGGCCAGTTTTATTGCTCCTTTAATTAGAACAACAGTTTTCAGCTGTGCTAACATAATTGCAAAAGGGTTTTCTAATGATCAATTAGCCTTTTTAAAATGATAAACTTGGATTAGCTAACACAACGTGCCATTGGAACACAGGAGTGATGGTTGCTGATAATAGGCCTCTGTACGCCTATGTAGATATTCCATTTTTTTTTTTATCAGACGTTTCCAGCTACAATAGTCATTTACAACATTAACAATGTCTACACTGTATTTCTGATCAATTTGATGTTATTTTAAATGGTCAAAAAATACTTTTCTTTCAAAAACCACGACATTTCTAAGTGACCCCAAACTTTTAAACGGTAGTGTAAGTATTTACATCCCTTTGCTATGACACTCCAAATTGAGCTCAGGTGCATTAAATTTTCTTTGATCATCCTTGAGATGTCACTACAACTTGATTGGAGTCCGTCTGTGGCCAATAAAATTTGGACATGATTTAGAAAAAAACACACCTGTCTATATAAGGGTCCACAGTTGACAGTACACGTCAGAGCAGAAACTATACCATGAAGTACAAGGAACTGTCCGTAGAGTATTGAAAGTTTCTAAAAGCACAGTGTTCTCATCATTGGGAAATTGAAAAAATATGGAACTCCCTAGGCTCTCTGCCTAGAGCTGACCATCTGACCAAACTGAGCAACCTGGCAAGAAGGACCTTGTTCAGAGAGGTGACCAAAAACCCAATGACTACTCTGACAGAATTACAGAGTTCCTTGGCTGAGATGGAAGAACCTGCCAGAAGGCACATGAAAGACAACAAATGTACTCGTTGGTCTGAATGCAAAGTGCTACAGTATGTCTTGAGAAAACCACGAATTAAACCAAATGCAGGCAAATCCTTCATGAGAATCTGTTTCAAGTGCAAATGACCTTAGACTGGGGCGAAGATTTACGTTCCAACAGGACAATGACCCCAAGCATACAGCCAAAGCAACGCTGGAATTGCTTCAGACAAATAATGTGAAAGTCCTTGAGTGGCCCCAGCTAAAGCCCAGACTTGAATCCCATTGAAAATCTGTGGAAAGACTTGAAGATTGCTGTTGACCGCCGCTTCCGATCTAACTTAAGAGCTTGAGAGAATCTGCAAATAAGAATGGAGAAAATCCAGATGAGCAAAGCTGATGCAGACATACCCAAGGCGCCTCAAATCTGTAATCGCCGCCAAAGGTGCTTCTACATAGTATTCACACCTGTCAATACTTTCAATACATTTTCAAAGAAATCAAAACATGTTTCCTCTTTGTCATTATGGGGTATTGTGTGTAGATAGATGAGAAAAAACACCTATTTAACCCATGTTGAATTCAGGCGGTAACACAACAAAATGTGGAATTAGTCAAGGGTTATGAATACTTTCTGAAGGCGCTGTATATGAAGAGACTCTAGTATTATGTAACCCTGGAGAGGAGTAGAGAAGACAGAACAAACACAGGAAACAGCATTACACTTCACCTGAGAGAGACAGAGAGAAAGTCAGATACATCTCCATAACATGGCAATCACAACCCTCAGAAAAAAAATCAAAAAATGGATACGACCAGAATTAAAGGCGACATGACAGTTAGTCTCAAAGGACTGAGCGATTAGCAACAAAAGCCCCGTTGTTGACAGCCAGACTCACACAGACAGAGCGAGTCCTCCTCGTTTAAGCTCACAGACACTTTCCTCTCTGCTCAGTGCTCGTGTCTCCATCTCCCTCAGGGCTTTTGTGTTTGAAGCCATTTTGCATTGTCAAAGTCATTACCTTCTGCAACTTCTGCGCCCTGTACTTTATGACTAGGCTCCAGGCTCATCTAGGTGGTTCTAAAATAACCCCAAATCAAACTAATCCCAATTGATGGGTAAAACAAGTCCTTTTACAAATGTAACCTTGTTTCTTTGAAGGAATGGAAGAGACTGGTAATAGCCTACCTTTATGCCAAAACAATGAAAGTACACTTATGCCATGTAATCCACAGCTTGTTCAACAGGAAGGCCCTCTAGTCATTCAATATAATGTAGTGGGGATCTACTGTTCACAAACAAAGACACATTTGGAATGAAAGACGAAAGTGTTGGACTGTGTTGCACAGCTACATCATGTGGGAATCAGAGAGCTGAGTCATGAGCTAGTTTGCAACATAACACCCTGCCCGAATCTGTGAAGCCCAGTGCTTTATATAGGACACAGCTCGCACACAACGCCCACCGCAATCCTACATGCTCCATGGTTTCTCCTGAGCTCAGCCCGCCAGGTGACATCTTAGTTTTTCTGTTAACATAGAGGGATTTCCTACTGAATCAAATTTACCAGCTAATTTGTCTTACAATAACATGGAACCTGAAAAAAAACAAAAAAACATCTATACAACAGTTTAGCCTAATGCAGCCCTAGAGTATGCATGGACATTTTATGGTAAATAGGTTTGCTTAATTTAGCTCTCCAGGTTTCTATGGAAATAGCAACTAGGTTAATAAGTGTACCCTATTTTGTAGGGTCAAGGTGAAGCGTCATTCAGGTTTACCGTCAGAGGAACAGAGCAGGCCTTTTAGAATAGGCTGACATTCCATAACCAACCTGCTCAGGATAACCCTCTGTTGAAGCTGTGCAGCGGGTAAATTCCACATGAAAGAGTGCAGGGGGTAATTTTCACATGAAAGAGAATGAAAAAGTGGACGGGTTACAACATCAAATCAAAGGTCAATCAAAAGGATGCCTGCCAGCGGCTGAATAGCTCTTGACAGGCCCAACTGACAGCAGCTTGGAATCATGGGATACCATAACAACTGGTCAGCATACAAAGAGAGAACACATTGGAACTACTGTCCTGTTTTTGAGAATTCAGAACTCAGAATTGTGGCAGTCAGGACTGAAGTCAGGTGGTAGCTACCACTCATGGGCTATTTAGGACATGCATAAACATGGTAACTCGTACACACAGACACCATATCACTTTCATGCTCGAAAAAACTGTCTTTGAAGGTTGAGGCGTTATACAGCTTTCTCCTCCTGCATTTCAATATCACTGATAGTCGAAAGAGCCCGGGGCAAATTACATTAGTCTTGAAAGGAGAAAGGATGAAGTGTGGGGAAGTCATTAAATATTCAGGCCAGGCCAATAGGCAGGAGAAGATCAGAACCTGCTGCACACCTCTGTACCCAGTCTTTTCTTGGTATTGGTACGACCGTGAAAATATGACCCTGTTGTTTCTTAACCACATGAGACCCCTGATGTGAAACCAGTTGAACTGAGCACGGAGAAGAGCATGAAAGGAGAGAATCAATCTAGCTATTCAAAAGGAGACACCAGGGCATTCATATTGTTCAGGTCCACATTGTGAAGTTGAAGCTTTTTAAAAAAAACTGTTTTTTTTTCACTACTCCCTAGCTCAGACAAAAAGGACGCAGGTGCTCAGGTGCGAAAAGAAGCCTCCTCCCAGCTACCTGAAACGCTGCTCCAAAAATACAGCCACTTCCTTCGGGGAGTCATTTTATTTTAAACTCAGTTTTTTACTGCCCGTCTTCTCCTGACAAGTTAAAAAAAGACAGGCGCACCGGGAAAAAGCCACAGTGAAGAACTGTTGCTTGTTAATAAAACGAGACGCAAGTGTGTCAAAGGCACGAAAGAAAATGACATAGTTCATAGCACAGCTATTTCTGGAGCAACATAAACGTGGTGCAGAAATGCTGCTGACAGCCATTGTAACATAAAAACAGAGGAGCCATATGTGCCCAGCTATAACAGGTATTTTTCTAGACCCCAGTGTCATCCTTAATTGTTGTGAACTGTGTGAATGTATAGCTATCTACACAATAAGAAACATCATACTGCTGTTGGAATACTGGTCGGGCCATGAACTGTATCAATAAGAAAACATCATACTGCGTCATACTGCTATTGGAATACTGGTCGGGCCATGAACTGTATCAATAAGAAAACATCATACTGCGTCATACTGCTATTGGAATACTGGTCGGGCCATGTACTGTATCAATAAGAAACATCCTACTGCTATTGGAATATTGGTCGGGTCGTGTACTGTATGCCTATGCTATTTCAACACCTTACTTTGAGCTCTCAAAGCTCATAGGCCTAATGCTAATTTTGACATCCATGAAAATCCATCTTTGCAACCAAAGATGTACACATGAGTAGTCATCATAAACATAAGAGTTACTCTGATGAATTTAATGTGTTTTGATGATTTGCAAAAAAAATTCCAAAGGAGTGTCATGTAAACATGACAAAACTGAACAACTTAATCAGATACGTTGATGTAAAAATACAAAAATGCAATATTATCCAGGAATTAGAAGGACCTGCCAATAGTTGACTTGTGAAGCTCAAGCAGCAGATAAAACACACACCACAGTTGTTTTTCAGATGTCATGTGAAGCAAATGTGCAAGAGAAGGCCCCCTGCTACACTCTTAGATCCCTGTGCTGTCCCATCTCCCACTGTGTGTCAAATAGCACTGTGTGAGTCTCTGTGACACCAGGCCTGACACTAGGCCTGACACCAGGCCTCCCGGGGTGCTTTTGGGCAGGAATCAGAGGGCATGGAGCCTTTGAGGGGCTCCGGCTGGCTGGGCCGGCCGTTGTGCAGCCCATCGGCAGTCGTGCAGAGCTGGGCCCCTTTATCTTTTTATTTGAGCTCCTGCTGTGCACCTGAAGGGAGGTCAGATCAAAAACCCAAAAGTGTGGAGCCAAGCTTCTTTGCTGCACAGCTATACACTGCTTTAATACCCTCAGCCAATGGCAGCATAGACATTCACACATCATACAGGCTTGGACTTAAATAAAACCCTGGGAAACATTGAACAAATTATAATACGAAGAGCTGTGAGCAGGTAGCAATTCAATCATGGAAGGAGCACAGAAGTATTCTTCCATTGTAATCCCATTGCTGAGACACATTTGTTGCTCAGGGGTCTCTAAGGTGTATGGACTAACAGACATGATCAGAATAAAATAATGTAGCTGCTACAAATGCATAATCCAGAAAATGCATTTATTAAGAATCGTTGCAATAAAGAGGGTATGCAAGAGAGATTAGATTATATGATCATGTGCAATGTTCTATTCTCTCAAAAACAACAAAAATATACACCCAGTATGACACTGGTGACAGTGTCAGTCTCAGTCTCGCGTCTCAGGTTGCTTGGCAAATGCTGTAGCCTGTAATGTAAGGTGTCTTTCACACATCCTACATGTTGTGAGGCAGTGTGGAGAGACAGACTGTAAGAAACCCCTGAACTAGCACTCAGTGCTTCTACACCTGCATTGCTTGCTGTTTGGGGTTTTAGGCTGGGTTTCTGTACAGCACTTTGAGATATCAGCTGATGTACGAAGGGATATATAAATACATTTGATTTGATGTGTTAGTGAATCAGTTTCCATTTGATCTCCAGGTTACACCTTCAGAGCGCTCCTCCTCTTGCCTGGCAACTTAAACTCCTTTCTCCGGCCAAATACTATGCCATTCCCAAGGACTTTAGTTTCTGCTCCGCAATGGGTCTGAGTCTGGATCCGAGTCCCTCCCTGACGATTTCTAGAACGCAAACACATTCTAACCATTCTGATTGGTCCCAGAAACCAAAGGGTTAGGTCAGACATCAACACAAACGACTTCAGCAATGGTAGTGTCAGACTGAAGTATGTAGCGAACATAGAGCTGCGGAAGAATTCAGTTTGAGTCGTCAGGCAACTACTCCACATCAGACAACGCAATCATCTTTCTTATTTCCTGTCCCTGAGCCCAAACACAAGTCCAAAACAACCAAAAGCCACTCTTTGAGGAGTCACATTAGTGCTTCTGAAAGTCCAGGAAATCTTCATTTAATGCTCTTACACGTTGCTCTAGGCACGCTCAAAAACATAGAAAGTACTCACTAACTCCTTTGCAAAAAGCCCTATGGCTGAAATGCCTACTGGTACATTTAAGAATGCACTTTTAAGTGAAGGGGGGGGGGGGGGGGACTCAAACTGCATGCGTGTTTTGAACAGCCTAAGGTGAACAAAATACTGTATCACAATGTCTCGTAATTATTCCAGTTTTCAAAGTGAGAAACAAATAGGTTTCCGTCAGCAGAACAGCAGCAGTGAAGCCTTGGACTAGTTAGCCTGGCTGGGTCTTGATCAAAGAGCCAGATGAAAAGGGTAGAGGGGGTGAACGCGGGTTCCCCAGAGTTCTGTAACCATCTGAAAGCACATTAAAGTCCTATTCATTGATAATGAGCAGACAGAACCCAGAGAATCCCTCTGTGGAAACGTGATACCAGCCTGACCTGTGATCTTTCTCGCTCTCGCAGATAATGCACCTATTCTGTTGAGATGCACAACTAAAGGTTACAGCACACAGTTGAACCCACCCACCCACACAAGCAGACACACGCACAATTAAAAGTACCCTGTAAAAAGTAGTTTTGACAGTTGCTTGTCTTGGATGATGGGGTAATGGCTTTATGCCTAAACAGAGAGAAGTTTACCACGTGTCCATAAGAAGATTAGGTTATTTCTGGGGGACAGACGGCTGATTCCAAGACTGAATCCCACAGCATCTGTTCTGTTTCCGCTCAGAATCACTGCAGTACAACTTATTTAGTTACAATGCCAGTGCATTCGTCATCATTTAGGTTTTTAGGCACTCTTACCATTTTGAGTTTAATGATCTCTTAAAACGTAGACCTACCCTGCTAGGAAAAAGTAACATTTCTTTAGTCTCTCCAACAAAGATGAACGGAGAGCTGTAAAATCTCAAAGGACAGGTAGGTAGGTGTGTTGAGTCATTAGGCATTAGGCAGCCTAATTTAGGCTTAATATTTTGTACATCCTATAACAGAGCGAGACAGCCAGGTGCCTCTTAGGACGCTCTGTTGACAGTCTTTCTTATTTTCCATTTTGCTTGTCAAGTTGGGCAGAGTCTAAACTCATGCTGTTTATAACAAATTCGACCCTCTTAAGAACTTCACTTAGTCAATGCGTTCACAGCTCAATGCGTTCACAGCTCTGAAGTTCTTACCTCGACCACTTTCACACACCTACCTTGAGCAAAAATCCTTACATGCATTTTCCCACACTCAACTGGGCAGGGAAAGTTCTGAGATTGGTATTTGTTTACATCTAGGGACAAAATCAAAGAAAACACTAATATAGAACTTTATGATTAAAGTAGAAACAATCGTCTCTTTTTGGTAACAACAAACACAGAAGCAGAGCACACACGGTCTTCCAGGTCATCCACTGGCAACGTACACCAACCATCTTTGTTTTCCTAATTGAAATCATACAATCAATCCATGCCATCTGAATGTACTGTGCAGACTCTACATGGCAAGCTTCTAGCTCTATCATGGATCTCATGGCCCACGTTGCGTTCTGTGTTTATTTTAACCCCGTTCCTCGCAGTTTATCCCTCAGCAGATGGGCGCTAGGCTGAGGAGGAGATTTGCGCCCACACTGACTCATCACACCTGTCGCCCGGCGAGGCGCCTGCCTGATACACACAGATGACACCATACGTTGTACCATGGGCGTCTCCCCTCAGAGCTGGGAGAAGGACTCTCCTGGCTCCACGCCCATAATAACATACAGAACTAGGCCTATTCATAGGT
The DNA here is from genome assembly GCF_013265735.2 of Oncorhynchus mykiss. Classification (NCBI taxonomy): domain Eukaryota; kingdom Metazoa; phylum Chordata; class Actinopteri; order Salmoniformes; family Salmonidae; genus Oncorhynchus; species Oncorhynchus mykiss. The sequence goes on along the minus strand of NC_048577.1, from coordinate 40,132,878 downwards.
TGCACCGCCATCACTCGGAGGCGTCATGCCATTGTTATTAACGTTCTCAAGATGCCCTAAAGTCATGATAAGACCAGTCATTCTGGACGGAAGCTAAATACTGTTTAGTCTAAATTACACTATAGTTCTGGGAAATACGATGACATTGATAAAGTAGCTAACCCTAACCCTATAAATGTTTAGTTGGAAACAACTTTGCCAACATTATCATGTCGTCAAATTTACTTTAGACAGATGGTAATGTTGTCATTAGCTAGCAAAGCTAACGGTAGCTAGCTAAAATCCAGTGTCCTCCCCTGAAACTTAGCTAATTAGCTAACATTATACTGCATCTAAAGTCAATCTGGCGACATAAGAATGATGACAAAAGGTTTTCCTTCTAATTATTTGCCTCCTTTTGAAGGGCATTGTATTTCCAAGCCACTGTAATGCACTTTTGATAAAATCTTCATCAGCGCTCATTGACGATGCATTGAGCAGAATGCTCAGTTGGGCATCAGTCCAAAATGAACGTTCAAAACAAAATAGTGACGAAGCATGCAACCCATGAATAGTATCTATGTGACCAGACCTCCCTCTTGTCCCAGAACTTTCTGGAACTCCGACCTCAAAAGACACAACCCAGGATCAAGGGCTCACACACCACTATCGTTTGCTGGCCGAGAGTAGTTAACACATCTGAACGTAATTTGCGAACCAAGTGTGCACGGATTTTATATGTAGAATCGCATCAGAAATGTCGGCAGTCAGACATCTACAGTGGGTGGTCCTTAAGACTTATTATGGGCAGGTAGCCAACATCCGGTGAAATTGCAGAGCGCAAAATTCAAACTACATTATTATAAATATTTAACTTTCATAATACATCAAAATAAAGCTTAACTTCTTGTTAATCCAGCCGCTGTGTCAGATTTCAAAAAGGCTTTATGGCGAAAGCACACCATGCAATTATCTGAGGACAGTGCCCCGCATACAAACACATGAAAAACATATTTCAACCAGGCAGGTGCAACATGAAAGTCAGAAATAGCGATATAAAAAATGCCTTACCTTTGATGATCTTCTTCTGTTGGCACTCCAAAAAGGTCCCAGTTACATCAAATGGTCCTTTTGTTCGATAATGTCCTTCTTTATATCCATAAAAACTCAGTTTAGCTGATGCGCTTCAATCAATAATCCACCCAGTTTCCCCTCTATCAAAATACATACAAAATGAATCCCAAACGTTACTAATAAACTTTTCCAAACACGTCAAACAACGTTTATAATCAAACATTAGGTACCCTAGTATGTAAATAAACAATCAAATTTAAAACGGAGAATCGTTATTGTCTTTACCGGAGAAAAATACCAAAGAACGTGCTCAGAACGTGCTCTCTTCCATGCGCTTGGAAACACTACAGCCAAAATGGGAGCCACCTAGAAAAACGACAATTTCTGGCTCATTTTTCCAAAAACCAGCCTGAAACTCTAAAGACCGTTGACATCTAGTGGAAGCCCTAGGAACTGCAATCTGGCAGGACTTGGCATTATAATAAAAGTGATAGCCATTGAAAATAGTGGTAGGCTGAATTTATTTGGGGGGGGATGGTTTGTCCTCGGGGTTTTGCCTGCCATATCAGTTCTGTTATACTCACAGACATACTTGTAACTGTTTTAGAAACTTTAGAGTGTTTTCTATCCAAATCGGCCAATTATATGCATATCCTAGCTTCTGGGCCTGAGTAACAGGCAGTTTACTTTGGGCATGCTTTTCATCCAGACGTCAAAATACTGCCCCCTACCCAAGAGAGGTTAAAGCATGGGGGGCTGAACGATCGGCAGAAGAACACTAGATCCACATTCGGTGCGATGTGTGCAAGCCTTAAGATAATTGTGAGATTCTGGGATCCAAACTGACATATTTAATGTTGTCTAAAATACTAGATATCATCAAAGACCACTCTTCTCAGTGTCCATGTCATATATAACCCTTTGATCTTACAGTTGTAGGATCTTAATTTGAGCCAGTTTGCTACAGCAGGAAAATAATCCTGCAGCATCAGGAAATGTGGACATTTGTTTAGGGTTTGATACACTTTTGTAAGGGAAACTAAGTCTGAAATGTCAAAGGGGATATTACAAACTTCAGACGCCTTTTTAAACTTCAAATACACTACTGCATTGCAGCAAAGTTATCCTGCAACAGGCTGATCAAATTGAAATCCTACATCTGTATAAAGTTCAAAGCCAGCCGGCAAATATGTTCCTAGAAATGCTCTCTACACCATTTGAAAGCCCCGAGCCTGCAATGTTGATCAAGGTAGTGAGAGTTGGGGACCGTATGAAACTGTCTGACTGAATCTGTTCCCCACAGCATACGAACCAGTCATAACCACTGACTCTTGTGTAACATCACAATATCTACCCATCAGGGATATCCACCAGTAGGTAATGGAAAGATGGTGACCCTGACAAGTGGTCTCCTTAGGTGTGTGATTGGCTAATATCCCCTGATAAGCACTTGTAGCCACTGGGGGCTCAGTGGGTGCAAGTGGCTAAAGTGCTGCCGCCTGGCTGCCGATCCCCAGGTAAACTCTCTCTCTGCTCATTAAATGGAACAAATAATGAGACTCACAGCTAGACAGTGACAGAGTAGCAGCTATTGCCTGCCATTCTCAATTTCTCTCTATTTCTTGCCTCCTAGTGCCACAGAATGAGCCTGATGAACAATCCTTGCCTTCAGCCTGGCAAGTAGTCTAAACAAGGCCCCCAACCTGCATTTGACACTGACTGCAAATTGTGTATGTGTTTTTGTGTGTGTGTCTCAGCAGAGAGAGATACACAACACAGAGAGAAAATATTTCTTCACTCTACAATTATACAGTATCGATGTTGAATCATTTCCCCACCTGTTCCTCTCAATCACTTATTTGATGATTGTTGGATTAAGTTCAATCGTGAGTCACAGTGATTACGTACTTCAATTCACAAGTGTTTTCATACACTGGCGCTGTGGTTGACTACAATAAGACAAATGTCACGAGCAACCTTTTGAGTCAAGGGATGTATTCATGACCTATAATCTCCCCCAAAGTAGGAGAACACAGCTTCCTGACAATGCCATCATGGTAACCAACATGTGTTATCATCTAGCTCGACTGATGGGGCTTTCTGATTATCAGTAGCAAACTCACAGTGAGTGGACATCTGCTGTTGCCGGCTGCTCAGTGGGTGACATATCACGTCTCCTGCTCCTCCTACACACGCCCTCCTTAATGGCACTACGACAACATCTGCTTACCTCACACTCACACACTGACGCATACACTGAGACAACATTGAGACAACACTGCCATCCTGCCCCCAGGTAAACCACAGGCACTATATCCCCATAAGAGGGACCATGTTGGGGAGGAGAGATCCAACTTCTAGCTAGCCTACTAGTTCAACAAAATGGGTTGTTTATAACCACAGCGCTGGACCCAATTGTCAGGGCACCAGATTTGCTAACTTAGGCAAAGAGATGGAATCCATTTGGAGAGTTGTACTAATGATTAAAATGAAAAGCTTTAAGGAATGGTGGAAATCTGCTATTAGCTGGACTGTATGGAGTCACTCCTCTGATACTGTGACGCTGGTGGTAAGGGATGAGAAGAGTTGGATGGATGAAACGAGAACATTTGGGCCTAGATATGTTTTTTATTTTTCTGTGTGCTTTCCTGATTTACAACATCAGCAGTGGAAACAGCATTGTCAAATATATCTACGGTTTAAATGAGCATTTTAGACAAATTTACAAAATAAAATGCAGGCAGCTGTTTCCTCTAATGAATAATTAGAATAATTTATTTGATCGTGTTAAAGTCAAAGACTGCTTTCATGTTTAGGGCTCATATTGTTCTCTCCTCTAATGTTCCAGACAATAACCAGATTCCCTGAGATGCTCCAAAGTACCTACTGACTGTCTGGATAGAAATAGATCAGGTTACAACATCTGAAAATCAAGAGTTAAACTCTAGGTTAAGTGCCAACGCAGTCGAGTAATACTGTAATAATAACCTGTTAATAGATTTAACATTCACAAAATAATAACTAAAACAATACATGTACAGTACCAGTCAAAAGTTTGGACAAACCTACTCATTCAAGGGGTTTTTATTTTTACTGTTACATTGTAGAATAATAGTGAAGACATCAAAACTATGAAATAACACATATGGAATCATGTAGTAACCAAAAAAAGTGTTAAACAGATTATTCAAAGTAGCCACCCTTTGCCTTGATAACAGCTTTGCACACTTTTGGCATTCTCTCAACTAGCTTCATGAGGTAGTTCATTTGTGGAATTTATTTCCTTCTTAATGCATTTGAGATCTTACAAAAGATAGCCCTATTTGGTAAAATATCAAGTCCATATTATGGCAAGAACAGCTCTAATGAATGTCCATCATTACTTTAAGACATGAAAGTCAGTCAATGTGGAACATTTCAAGAACTTCAAAAGTTTCTTCAAGTGCGGTTGCAAAAACCATCAAGCGCTATGATAAAACTGGCTCTCATGAGGACCTCCACATGAAAGGAAGACCTAGAGTTACCTCTGCTGCAGAGGATAAGTTCATTAGACCTCAGAAATTGCAGCCCAAATCAATGCTTCACAGAGTTAAAGTAACAGACACATCAACTGTTCAGAGGAGACTGTGTGAATCAGGCCTTAAATGGTAGAATTAGTGCAAAGAAATCCCTACTAAAGACACCAATAAGAAGAAGAGACTTGCTTGGGCCAAGAAACACGAGCAATGGACATTAGACTGGTGGAAATCTGTCCTTTGGTCTGATGAGTCCAGATGTGAGATTTTTGGTTCCAACCGCTATGTCTTTGTGAGACGCAGAGTAGGTGAACGGATGATATCCACATGTGTGGTTCCCACCGTGAAGCATTAAGGAGGTGTGATGGTGTGGGGGTGCTTTGCTGGTGAAACTGTCTGTGATTTATTTAGAATTCAAGGCACACTTAACCAGCATGGCTACCACAGCATTCTGCAGCAATACGCCATCTCATCTGGTTTGTGCTTAGTGGGACTAACATTTGTTTTTCAACAGGACAATGACCCATCACACCTCCAGGCTGTGTAAGGAATATTTTACTAAGAAGGAGAGTGATGGAGTGCTGCATCAGATTTTTAAAATGTATTTGACCTTTACCTTTATTTGACCTGGCCTCCACAATCACCCGACCTCAACCCAATTGAAATGGTTTGGGATGAGTTGGACCGCAGAGTGAAGGAAAAGCAGCCTTTGAAGAATCTAAAATATATTTTGATCTGTTTAACACTTTTTTGGTTACTACATGATTCCATATGTGTTATTTCATAGTTTTGATGTCTTCACTAGTATTCTACAATATAGAAAATAGTAAAAATAAAGAAAAACCCTTGAATGAGTAGGTGTCCAAACTTTTGACTGGTACTGTATATGTACTGTTGTCCCATTATACCAGGCCATTACAGTTGTAATATGGAACATAACATTAACGCCCTGCAGGGTGAATAACATCTTGGGGAAAAGGGATCTCTTAGAGGTCAAATCACAGGTGTCAACACCTCAGGCAACATGTCACCAGGGACGGCTAGATAAGATGTTGGTTGAGGGCAAGGTGAATATATAAATGGTTAATTTGAAATTCTAACAGGATACAAATGTAACTAAAATCAACCTGCAAGGAATTACTTACAGCCCACTGCAATCTCACCTCACCACCACTCTCATTCAGCAGACATTAAATTGCAGGCACACTCACTCCATTTGTGCCACCACCAGCAAGTTGCCAAATATAACGAGCACCATCTCAACCCTGATTACTGCAACACTCTCAACCCCCGCTGAGTCCTGCTAACTGTATCTCCAGGAACGTCTGCTTCTATTACATATTCAGACGGTGACCTCTACACACATGCACGCTTTCTGACTTGACAGGCGAAGGATGCCGTCTGAAGATAAGTGTACGCAACAATCACCTTGATGATTCTTCACGGGACTAGACGATGAAGAAAACCCCGAGAGAGGAAGGAGAAGGGGAGGAAACAAACCCAGAAATAAAAGAAACATCATTAGCCCTGGAAATGATAAGGTGGGAAGAAGTGTTTACAGGGATTTACCTGGGCGGGAGGCACTTGGCTCAGCTTCCTTCACAAATCATCTGGAATAGATCAGCTTGGGGGAATTATCAATATGGTACAAGATACAGGGATTTCCAATCTGTATGAAGGTTTTGAGGTGTTTGGCTCTTTCCCTAAACACATGTGGGAGGAAACAGGAAATGAGAACAAACTCTCTGTATTTACCCTTTCATCAAACACATGCACATTGTAATAACCAAGAAAATGGAGAAAATCACTTGATTTGTGATTTGTACAGACCGAGGAAGGGGAGAAAAGCACATCATAGTCTACATTGGAAATATACCCATCATACATACATACACTGGTGCTCTCTTCTAACTTAAGAGTCCCTGATGAATATTCTGAAGCCACTACCTGCTAGTTCCGATTGTGATCTGATTGGCCATTGATGTATGCCGACCATGAATATTTATAGAATAGACACAATAAAGGATGAAGTATTCAGCCAAGCTCCTTTGTACTAAGAGACAGGAAATAATTGCAAAGAAAGTAAGATCAATCAGACTTCATATTGTCTATAGACGTAAAACACAGACAAAAGTACAAAAGGCAAGAATTGTCTAAGAGTGACTTGATGCAGAACCAGTGGATAAAGATGCAGCAGACATGGAAGTGAGAGTTAAGCTTTGATGTGAATCTTTTACTCTTTAGTGAAGTTCTGAAAGCGCACCAATTTAAACATCTACAAATATGTGCAATTCCAACTTGGCACATTTCCCCCAAACATATTTCCCAGCAATTCGTCTTCAACAAACTCTTAAAACCCCAAAAATACACTTTTTCTATCAGCCTCGTCTCCTCACTCAAGAATTCATGAATATGTGATTCACCTCTGACAAGCTGCAACCACCGAGGTCAGATACCATGCAACAGCAGCGCAGCACTGAAGAATACACAAGACAGGTGCACGCCACCATTCAATATTCAGACTGGACTGTACTATAGTATGGCTCTTGTACCAGAGTCTACTACGAGGACCATCCCCAGCACATCTCATATCTGACACATTGAGAGTACATGAAAATACAGTTTTCAACACAGTCACCCATTGAGTCTATTTATGATGTGACTTTGAAACAAGACTATAGAAAAATGGAGAATTAATTATACGCATGAAGGGAGCTAATTAAATGGGGGACGAGAGAGCTAATCAATTTGTTACTCCTGCTCCCATCTGATTTATTGGCACGCTTTGTATCTACAGGAAGTGTTTAGGTCACAAGACACTGCTACTCTCTGTCTCTGAATGGAAAAGGCAGTGTTCATTCGCTCTCCATTCTATTCCGTCATAGTGCCTTATCTACTCGATTTATTTTCAACAAATTAGCCTTGCTGCAACGTGTACAACCACAAAGCGCAACAACATTGGTGATTTCCCTTGAAATGCAGTCTATTGTTTCCTTATGAAAGGATGTGATGTTAGGTATTGTGTAGCACGGGAGTAAGGAATCATGCTTACAATACTATTAATTAAAAATGAACTATTCTGTCATAAATGTTACTTTTGTGACCTTCTTTTACACACAACCCAAACTGTACAGTAATTTCAAAAAGTATACTGTCTAACTACTGACAGTCAGTAATGTTAAAAGGGTTGAAAGAGAAATATAGGTTACTTAACCGTCTATATCGTCAGTAGCTACTGTTCCTCACGCAGAGAAAAGGCACTTACATTTAGTTACAGGGGGTGGTGATGTTCCTCTTGTGCAGACACAGCTGAGCTAAATTTGGAAATAAAGAAAGCTGTAATTATTGTCAGTCTCTAATGTAGCTCCCCCTTAGCTAAACCTCCCGACCCACACAGCAGTAGGGAACACTCGTAAAAAGAAATATATTTAAAAAATAACAGTAGCTTTCCACTGGCTATGTTTCTTGCATTATACCTTACACTTCACACCCTGGCCTACATTAACAGATAAATTCACTTGAATATTTCATCATTATATACCACAATGCACAACACCAAAAACAAACCTGCCTACAAATGCAACTTAATGGCACGTACTGTAGATCTGATTTACCCTTTGAGAAAAAGTCTCTTCCTGGACGATGTACTTTTTCAGTTTAAAAACGAATCCAAGTTAACTACTCAACGAGACTAGAAAGAGGAGCCATTTTGCTCTCGGTGTTACTTTCGTTATTGTCAGGAATCTGTACACATACATGAATACACTTAGTGGCCAGTTTATTAGGAACAATGTGGCTTGCTATATAAAGCAGGCAGACAAAACTAGTGACCTAAGCGACTTTGAGCGTGGTATGGTCATCAGTGCCAGGCGCGCCGGTTCCAGTATTTCAGAAAAAGCCGGCCTCCTGGACTTTTCACGCACGACAGTGTCTAGGGTTTACCGAGACTGGTGCAACACACAAAAAACATCCAGTTAGCAGCAGTCCTGTGGGCGAAAACAGCTCGTTGATGAGAGAGGTCGAAGGAGAATATCAAGAACTGTGCAAACTAACAGACAGGCTGGCCACAAACAGGCAAATAACGTTGCAGTACAACAGGCATCTCGGGAAGGCACAACTTGTCAGTCCTTGTCACAGATGGGCTATTGCAGCAGACGACCACACCAGGTTCCACTCCGATCAGCTAAAAACAAGAAGAAGCAGCTCTAGTGGGCATGCAGTCACAAACACTGGACAATTGAGGAGTAGAAAAACCTTGCATGGTCCTTCGAATCCTGGTTCCCATTGTGACATGCTGATGGCAGAGTCAGGATTTGGCGTAAGCAGCATGAGTCTATGGCCCCATCCTGCCTGGTGTCAACGGTCCAGGCTGGTGGCGGTGGTGTAATGGTTTGGGGAATGTTTTCCTGGCACACGTTAGGTCCCTTAATACCAATTGAGCAATGTTTCCATGCCCCAAATAATTCAGGTTGTTCTGGAGGCAAATGAACTGAGAATATAGGGTAACCATTTTGCATAATTGACACCATATACCCATATCCAACACATTGACTAACAAAAGTTGGATTGCATCAACAGCTCATTTGCTGTAGTTTTAGTTTCTTGTCCCCTGCTACTTGTACTGTCAGACTCCCTCTTTGATCCGTCTCAGTGAAACTCTCTTTCCTTCCTGACTTTTGCTGAGGTGGGCTTCCTGGGAATGAAAACAGTCTTCTATGCAGAAACGGCTGCATGCAGGGTGACTGGCGTTATGATCGACATCATTAGGAGCACGGGGAGAGGGCTGTAGTGAAATTAGTGAGGACGGACGGGGTGGGTGATCCTGTAGGATGGTTTTAAACGGGCAAGCTGCATTCTAGAGTGTCACACTATTGTTGTGAGGGCCTTGAAGGGAGAAAACAACAATAGTACCACAGAGGGAGGGTTGTTTCTCTATTAATTGGCCGTGTGATGGGGCTGACATGTGACCATCATCACCGTGATAAGCTCATTATTACCTCATGCTTTAGTTTTGGGCACGCCAGCCAAATGACTGACACTGTAATCACATTAACATAATGACGACTAAAGGAGCTACTGTATAATGGTGAGGTAGGAGGAAAGGGACGAGGAGGATATGGTTGATTTTTGGATAAACATATCTGAGTGGATAGTGTGAATGAGTGACAAAGTGACACACTATTTACTTCTAAATAAATATTATCCATTACACAAGCCCTGTGACTTCTAGCATGATTAGGTCTTCTTTATAGGTTAAAGCTGCAATATGCAACTTTTTGGGCAACCCGACCAAAATCACATAGAAATGTGAGCTATAGAGCTGTCATTCTCATTGAAAACAAGTCTAAGAAACTGTAGATCTGTTCTATGTGTGCTATTTCTATGCTTCCATGCTTAAGTTCCATTTTTGTGTCTTTTACTTTTGGTTTTGTACACCAGCTTCAAACAGCTGAAAATACAAAATGTTTGGTTATGGAAAACATATTTCACAACGGTTTAGATGGTACAATCATTTTCTACACTATACTTTCTTGTTTTGTCACATAAACTGAAATTAGTCAAACTATTAGAATTTTTGCAACCAGGAAATGGAGCAGGTAGAAGATTGCGTCTTTCTATGTTTATAAGCTTTGGACTCAATATAAATGGTTTACGGAATCATAACAACGGTTTGTGTTTTATGTCATCCAGGAGGGGGTCGGCTCAGTAAAAACATAATGTAATATTATTCATCACCCTGGGCAACGAGCTGAAGGGGGGAGGGGGATAAACAGGAAAAGAAAGTAAATCATTTCCCAGCTCGCTATGGCATTAATTATCACCCTTCCAACTCATTCAAGTGCATCCCTCTCCATACACAGCAGTGGCCCTGAATATTCATACTGTTCAGAAAACAGCCTGGCTGATCGTTGTGTTGGGCTGCCAAAGACAACACGCCACATCAGGTCTGATGGTAGGATATTAGGATATAGTCCAGCCAGGGCAGGCACTGGGCCCTGCCACTTTCTGGGGGCCTACAGGCCTTTACGAATCCCACTACTGCCATCTCTTAACTTACACCCCAACTTGACTATGTTTCATCTGAGGGTCTGCCAATATGACATTACAAACAATATCCTTCCAGATAGATATAATGATGAAGGTTTCCATGATCACTGTACCTTCTTCCACTACACATTAATATGCCTGTCTGCCTGAAGCAACCCAATAGGGCTGCCAGGACAAGAGGAGCAATACAGTGAGTATGTAGGGAGAGCATATGTTCAGACAAGCCGAGCCACGGTACCACACGGCCCTGCCGTAGCCACAAGGGATGCAGGGATATTCATTATCATGGTTGGAGGTTTCGGAGTCGCTTGCTGGGATGCTAATAAGCCAAGAGATCAAAGAGAGGATGCTCAGTGAGAGCGGCTCCCGCAGAACTCTGTGGCCCATATAGCTGCTCTGTTCTGGGCTCCCACCTGCTGCTCTCCCCCTCTCCCTCCACCTGGTCCCCCCAGCCCAGCACACACACACACAGGCTACCAGCCAGGATAGAGACAGCCATGCCAGGGGCACCCATCAACAACCAATCCCTAATTCCCTGTGCTAACAGGGTAACCAGAGCTGGGAACACAACCCATTTCCAAATGAATAATAGCGCATTTGAGGTGGTTTCAGCTCTCATTTGAGGGATGAATATTGACCCATAAAGTACTCTGTTTAATACCCTGTAATGTGCTTTGTGTACCGTACCTTTATAATCTCATTGAGTCCATTTGTGAAGTTAGAACCACTTCAGTTTTTTTTTTTACACTTGTGTTCTGAAGAGCTGCAGTACTTGCCTAATGACAGGAAGAGGTCTACACATTCCCAGATAGCCTACAAACATAGTCTTATCCACCAAAGCTTTCATCAAGCACTTGCACCCTCTGGTGAGGGGATTAGACTTTTTCTGACAACAAAACAACATTTATATAAATAGAGGAGAAAGTGAACACAGACGCCTGGAAAGTGCCAGAATTCAACTGGAAATAAACTTTAATAATACATTGTAAGATGAAATTTGTTCAAAGTTTAATCTGGATCAAAACCACTGAGTTACTGCACTTAAGCGAGACAGAACCAATTTTCTGGGATGTGGGCCTTGGATAAGTCTTTGTCAGATCAATGCGCTGTTAAACAAATCAATGCTCTGCTGACTTGGACATGAAAGGTGTAAAATAAAAGCCTGTGTGTGTGTGTGTGTGTGTGTGTGTGTGTGTGCGTGTAAGTGTGTGTGTGTGTGTGTGTGCATATTGATGGGTCTTAAAGATAGAAAGGTGGTTCAGCTGGTTGCATTTCAATTGAACTTTGTTATCAGCAACATCAATGGCAACTTTCCCTTTCCCATGGTCATCCATCTGTCTCTTTGGAAATGATTTTGCATTTTCAAAACAGACTGTTAGCGAGACAAAAGACCGGCTCTAAAGAGAACTGACGTCAGCACTGAACATGATGAAAACAAATATTAGGCTAACTAGTGAGGGAGCGAGGAATGCAGAAAAATCTGTAGCAAGATTTAACTGATACAGCCCAAAAACTTGGCTGGAAACAGCACACCCCTTTGGAGGGCAGGGCTGATTGTGTATAGTCTAGTAGACATAAGTAAAGTCGGTCGAAGCAACGTTTCATTACTGAAGAATTGAGACTCAAAATGTCATACGCCAATTGTTTATTTTCTTTCTCTCTAGCAGGTCTGTCATCATAATGAGGGTCCGGGACAAGGGATGACCCTGGCTTTCCCCTAACATCCTCATTCAACTGCTGTACAGCACAGATTCTGTGCTGCCTGGTTCCACAGAACAGGCATTTGCATTAGGCCAATATCTGATTTATTCCTTGTCTGTGATTTGACCTATTCAGACATGACTCCCTAGTGTCCCTAGATCACTAACACATTAGTGAGTGTGTCTCTCTGTGACTCCTCAGAGGTCCCCTTCTCACTGACAGGACAAGCGTGTTAAGTGATTCGACAGCTCGGTGCATATGCATATCAGATGAACTTCAGTTCGCGGGGCTAAAAGGGGATAAAATGGTCTTACTGGTGAGCTGAACGAGTTTCCATTTCTCTGTGTAAGTCAGTCAATCTTTCATCGTTAGTGAATAATTGTTAGCGTTATTTGTTTGTTGTATTTCCTCATGTCCTGACTGAACTGGAAATGGTTTAGAGCAGTCCGACCCTTACTGGCCACAGGAACATGACACGTTTACTTGGTTGGCTGCCTCTCTTGGCTGGGTGCCAATCCTAGAGGACAGGACGCCACATGTAAAGTAAGTGTTTGTGACATGAATCAGATAACCCTGTCTCACAGACAACCTCGTCATTTTACAACTCAAGTCAGCCAGGGTTGCAAGCCAGAGGGATACTCACTCCAGGAATATATCTCCAACTGTCAGAACCTATTATCGGCATGTAAGAACAAGATCGATTCTGACGTAAGGCATGACACTGGCTTCAGCTGAAGGACAGGAGACAAGTGAATGCAAGGACTGGTATGAAATTACTGTGCGACGTGTGTCACACCAGATAGAGGGAAATTCACATTCACCCTATCTTTTTGAATGCATCCTGAATGGTAAGCATTCTTCCCCCACAGAGAATATTCCAAATGTCAACCATTTAAGCACGCACACTCATTTACCCATTAATTTAATAAACAACTGGCTTAATAATGGCCATACGTCTGGGTACACCCATCAGACACGCTTCACTTGGTAGATAAAGAAGGATGAGCGATTTCTGAAATTGCCCTACACACCTTGGGATGCTTCAAATAGGCCTACCCATAATGCAAATGTCCTTCCAGAACTCCTGGGAGACAACTCATCTGAATAAATGTATGACTGAACTGGAATTGATTCCTGTCCTATTTTATTCTGTTCTATTTCAATCTAAAAATAGGGTACTGCCATGTTTTATGAATCAGGTCCTCTCTCAGGTCTGATTTGAATAAGAATAGTCTTGCCTGTGTGGGTTGATTGGAAATCCAAGACGTGCAGGTCACTCGTAGTGATAACAGACTCAGAGAGCTGAAACGTGGAATTATTGAGCAAGACTGGTAAATATGAGAGGGCAACTTCAACCATAGGTATCTGAAAACTGCCTGTGACCAAATTCAATTTCATGAAGCACTTTTTCTAAATTGCCCTGCCCACCCGACATTTAAAATATATTTGAAGGGAAATTGTTCCCTGAACCCAGTGTAATTTCAAAGTCTAAAGTAATTTCCAAACCTTCTTATCTTTACCGGTAATTAATTTCCCTCTTTGAAGTGAAAAAAAAATAAATCAAATTTTCAGTGACTCACTTCTATAACAAAAATGTGTGAAGAGATTTACAAACTGAGACAAGCATCTAAAGTGCACAAAGAACATAGACACACATTGAACTTTCAAACGATAGCCTAGTACCATAACTATTATCAGAATAGCCTTTCGATTTTGGGGGGGAAAACATGTTCCATATATTTGATGACAGGAGAACAAATATCAGACACTAAAATAAACACTATATAGACGTAGGATCTTAGTTTGATCCAGTTCGCTACAGCAAAAAAATTAAAAATAGAAGTAAAATAATCCTCCTGGGGGAGCTGAGGAGTATTTTGTCTTCTCTGCTGACCAGTATTTTTCTCCGCTCATGAGTAATAAAGGCCTAGATCACACATTTTGTGGAAATGTTTCCACACATTGAAACCCCAGTAATCTCAGCTAAACATCGTCATAAGGTCCATGCTTGAGTGTTCATAAACAGATAGCAAATGGTAAAGCATCAAAAATCTATGCAAAGCCTTAGTCAGCTGTAATCATAAATCAGTATCGAGTTGACTTACAAATGTAGGGTATAGGCTAATCATTACTGACGTAAACCTTATATCACTTGTGGCCATAACAACATCTGCATAATGGATTATTATCTGCTAACAGCTGCCCACTGCACTGAAATAGTCCTTTACTGTAAAGTTGAATGAAACTACTGGCCCTGTTAGGTACCGAAGCCCCATCCTGCAAAGCAGATACTCCATTGGGGATAGAGCACAGCACAGTACATCACAGCCCTACCCAGACCAGCCTGAGGGTGGAACAGGGGGAAGAGAGCTACTCTCTCTATGTATTAGTCTCATCTCAAGAGTGTTGCACCAGAAAGTAGCACCACAGGAAACAGTGAACCAGTGTCTGTCAAGTCAGATGTGGAGAGCGTAACAAAAGTTCCACCACTGAAAGGACCATGATGAGGCTTGGAGCCTCTGGGCAGGCATAACTTTTTATCTTCCTGCTGTGTAAGCAAGCGCTGAAATAGTCTGATCAGAGTCTGTGCCTTCTTTGACAGATTTCTTTAAGGATGTACAGGTATTGACATAATTCCAAGGTACTTCCAGATCAGTAAGGGGGCTGCAAATAAGATAGGTGGTGCCCAAACTGCTTATTATTGATATTAACACATATTTTACTTTTTCTCCTGGTCAATTGCATTATATATATATATATATATATTTTGAAACATAACACAGAAGTAAGAATGATTTAATCAGGCGTTTCTACTTTCCAATGCTGCAAATGAAATCCATGTACTGCCCATCTCCTGGGGTCTGAGAGCAGGAAGAGATGTCAGGGATGCATCCTCTCCCACACAGCTAATTGGCCGATTCAAGGGCCCTAATTGGGTCATCAGCTGCGTTGATTTGCTGTGGTTACAACGATCCGAACGGCTGAGTTCCGGTGCCTTCCAGATGTCAAGACAAAGCCAACGCACATCTCTCATTTCCTGGAGCTCTCCTCACCAGGGCTGGAAGGGGGCTGAGAAGGGGTATTTATAGCTGGGTAACAGTGCTGCAGGGGCGACGGGAGGGAAGCGAGGGTGGTCTTTAACTGTCAACAGGACTGAGGTGGTACTGTATGCCAGGGTTTAGACCAGCTCTCCTTAACACGATATTGGAGTGAGAGTCACTTAGTTGGTATTCTAATCTAAAATACCTCCCAACAGTGGATGGCACTGTTAACCTGGTGGTGGTGTTGCATAAAAAAGAGAAAGAAATGGGTAAATGGGTTATGGGAGCATTCAAAGTCAACACAGACAGAAGGGAGAGGGCTCTCAGAGCAGGAGAAGTTTCCCCCCATGGTTTTACATTGGTTTTGCTGTCGGTATAAGACCCCTTGTGTCTCAGAGTCCTGTGTAGGCTGTAACTGTTTTCCATTTTATATTACTCCTTCTTTGAAGTTAATTACAGCAAAATTAACATAGGGGAGATTGGGGTAAATTTAGCCATTTTTTTTTTACATTTAGCATTTTCAGTCAAGGGAAATATAGTATTCTTTTTAACAAAGATACAGTGGGGCAAAAAAAGTATTTAGTCAGCCACCAATTGTGCAAGTTCTCCCACTTAAAAAGATGAGAGGCCTGTCATTTTCATCATAGGTCCACTTCAACTATGACAGACAAAATGAGAAAAAAAATCCAGAAAATCACATTGTAGGATTTTTAATTAATTTATTTGTCAATTATTGTGTAAATAAGTATTTGGTCACCTACAAACAAGCAAGATTTCTGGCTCTCACAGACCTGTAACTTCTTTAAGAGGCTCCTCTGTCGTCCACTCATTACCTGTATTAATGGCACCTGTTTGAACTTGTTATCAGTATAAAAAACACCTACCTGTCCACAACCTCAAACAGTCATACTCCAAATTCCACTATGGTCAAGACCAAAGAGCTGTCAAAGGACACCAGAAACAAAATTGTAGACCTGCACCAGGTTGGGAAGACTGAATCTGCAATAGGTAAGCAGCTTGGTTTGAAGAAATCAACTGTGGGAGCAATTATTAGGAAATGGAAGACATACAAGACCACTGATAATCTCCCTCGAGCTGGGGCTCCACGCAAGATCTCACCCCGTGGGGTCAAAATGATCACAAGAACGGTGAGCAAAAATCCCAGAACCACACGGGGGGACCTAGTGAATGACCTGCAGAGAGCTGGGACCAAAGTAACAAAGCCTACCAGTAACACACTACGCCGCCAGGGACTCAAATCCTGCAGTGCCAGACGTGTACCCCTGCTTAAGCCAGTACATGTCCAGGCCCATCTGAAGTTTGCTAGAGAGCATTTGGATTATCCAGAAGAAGATTGGGAGAATGTCATATGGTCAGATGAAACCAAAATTGAACTTTTTGGTAAAAACTCAACTAGTTGTGTTTGGAGGATGAAGAATGATGAGTTGCATCCAAAGAACACCATACCTACTGTGAAGCATGGGGGTGGAATCATCATTCTTTGGGCTGTTTTTCTGCAAAGGGACTGATCCGTGTAAAGGAAAGAATGAATGGGGCCATGTATCGTGAGATTTTGAGTGAAAACCTCCTTCCATCAGCAAGGGCATTGAAGATGAAACGTGGCTGGGTCTTTCAGCATGACAATGATCCCAAACACACCGCCCGGGCAACGAAGGAGTGGCTTCGTAAGAAGCATTTCAAGGTCCTGGAGTGGCCTAGCCAGTCTCCAGATCTCAACCCCATAGAAAATCTTTGGAGGGAGTTGAAAGTCCGTGTTGCCCAGCAACAGCCACAAAACATCACTGCTCTAGAGGAGATCTGCATGGAGGAATGGGCCAAAATACCAGCAACAGTGTGTGAAAACCTTGTGAAGACTTACAGAAAACGTTCGACCTCTGTCATTGCCAACAAAGGGTATATAACAAAGTATTGAGATAAACTTTTGTTATTGACCAAATACTTATTTTCCACCATAATTTGCAAATAACTTCATTAAAAATCCTACAATGTGATTTTCTGGATTTTTTTTTCTCATTTTGTCTGTCATAGTTGAAGTGTACCTACGATGAAAATTACAGGCCTCTCATCTTTTTAAGTGGGAGAACTTGCACAATTGGTGGCTGACTAAATACTTTTTTGCCCCACTGTATCTACACGTTTCAGGATATTGTGTATCCCAGGAAATGATCAGAATTCATGTAAACATTACAGTTTAAAAACATAGCTTGTCCAAATAGTGGTCTCTTGGCAAAACTTACCCCACCTTGCATTATGTCTGAGAAGAAAACGTTTCAATTTAATCAACTTCCCATTGGCTCAACATCTTAAAATGATCTACTTTGGTTTGATACAAGCATCATGAAACCTCTAACACAATAAATTAATTTGGCTCGGGGGAAATCTAGCTTACCACTTTTTCCATATGGTTTCTTCCTTCACAGACTCTGAAATGAAATGATGACCTCATCCCAAATATTTGGTTAAATTATTCATTTTGTGTATGGTTTCTTAGACACAATGGTTGGTGGCTGCTCAACAAAGCAGCCGCAACAGACAAGCACTAAACTCAAGAGTGCAAAAGAAAGAACAAATAAAACATTTATCATATATAGGCCTCTTCCTTGTTGAATGCCATGACATGACTCTTCCAATTCTTCTGTGTCTTCCACAAAGGCTTCATTCTACTGGTGAAACTGCAATGTTTTCTTCACACTTTTATGACAGAGCAACGACAGAAGAAAACAATTCAACTAAATCCAACCACGGCAATAACAGTGGCAAGGAAAAAAAACAGGTAAGCTTTGTATCTTTGGGGGAGGGAATAAAATGGCGCTGGAAGAAATGGCAGCAGTTTTACGGGCGCCCAACCAATTGCGCTATTATGTGGGGGTTTTACGGCAAAAAAGAGCTTCTGGATATCAGGACAGCGACCATTCACCTCGGATTAAACAAAGAGCTTCTGGATATCAGGACAGTGATCACTCACCTCAGATAAGACAAAGAGCTTCTGGATATCAGGACAGCGACCACTCACCTCGGATTAGACAAAGACTTTTTCTTCAACAAGCAGGACGCACAGGACATTCTCCGAACACCCGACAAGGCCAACATCCCAGTTATTTGCAAGAGGAAGAGACGCAGGTACAGAGGACACAGAACAGAGCGGGGTGCCTCGTTAGGATCCGCAGAAGGCGAATGGGAAAGTTGCCGTTAGCGTCAATATTACTCGTCAACGTGCAATCATTGGACAATAAATTAGACGAAATACGATCACGAATATCCTACCAACGGGACATCAAAAACTGTAATATCTTATGTTTCACGGAATCGTGGCTGAATGATGACATGGAGATTCAGCTAGCGGGATATACGCTGCACCAGCAAGATAAAACAGCACACTCCGTTAAGACGAGGGGGGGCTGTCTGTGCATATTTGTAAACAACAGCTGGTGCACAAAATCTAAGGAAGTCTCTAGATTTTGCTCGCCTGAAGTAGAGTATAGTGTGATAAATTGCAGACCACACTACTTGCCTAGAGAGTTTTCAGCTATACTTTTTGTGGCTGTTTATTTACCACCAAAGACGGCACTCAGTCAGCTGTATAAGTAAATAAGGAAATAAGCAAACAGGAAACCGCTCACCCAGGGGCTGCGCTCCTAGTGGCAAAAATTAAAGCAGGAAGCACCAGTGACTCGGTCTATAAAAAAGTGGTCAGATGAAGCAGATGCTAAACTACATAACTGTTTTGCTATCACAGACTGGAATATGTTCCGGGATTCTTCCGATGGCATTGAGGAGTACACTACATCAGTCACTAGCTTTATCAAAAAGTGCATCAAGGACGTTGTCCCCACAGTGACTGTACATACATACCCCAAACAGAAGCCATGGATTACAGGCAACATTTGCACTGAGCTAAAGGGTAGAGCTTTCCACTTTCAAGGTGCGGGACTCTAATCCGGAAGCTTATAAGAAATCCTGCTATGCCCTCCGACGAACCATCAAACAGGCAAAGCGTCAATACAGGGCTAAGATTGAATCGTACTATACCAGCTCCGACGCTCGTCCTATGTGGAAGGGCTTGCAAACTATTACAGACTATAAAGGGAAGCACAGCCGCGAGCTGCCCAGTGACACGAGCCTACCAGACGAGCTAAATCACTTCTATGCTCGCTTCGAGGCAAGCAACACTGAGGCATGCATGAGAGAATCAGCTGTTCAGGGCAACTGTGTGATCACACTCTCCATAGCCAACGTTGAGTAAGACCTTTAAACAGGGCGTGTGCTCCGGGCATGTGCTGACCAACTGGCAGGTGTCTTCACTGACATTTTCAACATGTCCCTGATTGAGTTTGTAATACTAACATGTTTCAAGCAGACGACCATAGTCCCTGTGCCCAAGAACACGAAGGCAACCTGCCTAAATAACTACAGACCCGTAGCACTCACGTTCGTAGCCATGAAGTGTTTTGAAAGGCTGGTAAGGGCTCACATCAACACCATTATCTCAGAAACCCTAGCCCACTCCAATTTGCATAATGCACAAACAAATCCACAGATGATGCCATCTCTATTGCACTCCACATTGCCCTTTCCCACCTGGACAAAAGGAACAGCTATGTGAGAATGATATTCATTAATTAACTACAGCTCAGTATTTAACACCATAGGACCCTCAAAGCTCGTCACTAAGCTAAGGATCCTGGGACTAAACATCTCTGCCACTGATCCTCAACACTGGAGCCCCCTAGGGGTGCGTGCTCAGTTCCCTCCTGTACTCCCTATTCACTCACGACTGCATGGTCAGACACGACTCCAACACCATCATTAAGTTTGCAGACGACACAACAGTGGTAGGCCTGATCACCGACAATGACGAGACAGCATACAGGGAGGAGGTCAGAGACCTGGCCGGGTGGTGCCAGAATAACAACCCATCCCTCAACGTAACCAAGACTAAGGAGATGATTGTGGACTACAGGAAAAGGAGGGCCGAGCACGCCCCCATTCTCATCGACGGGGCTGTAGTGGAGCAGGTTGAGAGCTTCAAGTTCAAGTCCACATCACCAACAAACTAGAATGGTCCAAACACACCAAGACAGTCGTGAAGAAGGCACGACAAAGCGTATTCCCCCTCAGGAAACTAAAAACATTTGGCATGGGTCCTCAGATCCTGAAAAGGTTCTACAGCTGCAACATCGAGAGCATGGTTGCATCACTGCCTGGTACTGCAATTGCTCGGCCTCCGACCGTAAGGCACTACAGAGGGTAGTGCGTACGGCCCAGTACATCACTGGGGCTAAGCTGCCTGCCATCCAGGACCTCTACACTAGGAGGTGTCAGAGGAAGGCCCTAAATACCCCAGCCATAGACTGTTCTCTCTACTATCGCATGGCAAGTGGTACCAGAGTGCCAAGTCTAGGACAAAAAGGCTTCTCAACAGTTTTTACTCCCAATGCCATAAGTTTCTTGAACAGGAAATCAAATGGCTACCCGGACTATTTACATTGTGTGGCCCCCCCCAACACCTCCTTTACGCTGCTGCTACTCTCTGTTTATTATATATGCATAGTCACTTTAACTATACATTCATGTACATACTACCTCAATTGGCCCGACCAACCAGTGCCCCCGCACATTGGCTAACTGGGCTATTTGCATTGTGTCCCGCCCCCCGCCAAACCCTATTTTACGCTACTACTACTCTCTGTTTATCATATATGCATAGTCACTTTAACCATATCTACATGTACATACCACCTCAATCAGCCTGACTAACCGGTGCCTGTATGTAGCCTCGCTACTGTTATTTTTCACTGTCTTTTTACTGTTGTTTTATTTCTTTACTTACCTATCGTTCACCTAATACCTTTTTTGTACTGTTGGTTAGAGCTAAGTAAGCATTTCACTGTAAGATGTTGTATTCGCCGCATGTGACAAATAAACCTTGATTTGATTTGATTTCTATGTGGTGGGCATCCTTTAAGTCGCTGATGTGGAAGAGAGAGAAAGTATCCCTAGGGCTCTCTCCTAGCTGTGACTGTCCCCAGGGCTGGGCACAACTGCTGTGCTGTGTCCCCCATGCTCATAGCACATCATGCAACAAATGAGTCCAACAGGATGGTCTGACAGCATTTATGCCCCAAAGGGCCACTGCACCAAATAGAGGAGATGGGAAGCTATATAGTCTGTAGTGTTATTGCTCTGTCAGGCTGTTATCAGCCTATAAAACACTTAATTCCAAGGTTCTGTTAAACACATGCAGCTGTTAGGTTTTATGTGGATGCTTAGTGTTCACAAGGGACAGTGGTACAGCTCTGGAATCTGGTAATGGGGAAGGGTTGACTAGGGTTATCAAACTGAGTAAAAGCTGTAGACAACATGCTCTTATGGATCCCCCAAGCACTAGCTGCTTATCACATGGTGATTTAATGGCTGACAATAGGGGAAGTGGCTGTCATGGGTCCCACAGAAGAATCGTAGCTCATTACGAATGGTAATACACACAATCCAGGGTTTTATTAGACCTGGCAACAGCAACAGTGTCCATGGGGCTCTGTCTGCTCCATCGGTCTCTTAGAAACTCTGAGCTTTAAGGGGCCGCTGGTAGTTTGGAAATGTGAATGCCCCCTCCTTTTCAATATAGGCAGTATGTAAATTCATACTTATGTGTACTCATATGGCCTCATGAAAAACATACTGGGGAATCAATATTGCTGTGACAAATTAATCTCATCAAGAAGCAAAATACTGTAATAAAAAAGGATCTGAAAACAGAGACTGAAAGGGAAATGTAACACTCCATGTTGCAGTTCAATCTGTAACACCAGGGGCTTGTGTTTAGAACACTGAAGTCATATGTTGTAAGCAGAGGGTGGATGCCAATTAACCAAATGGTGGCTGGTTGTATCAATGAGGGTGCACCTCAAGCATGTCTACTTAATAAAGTGTGAATGAGTCTAAAATGGTAAAATGTCTGTCTATATGAAGTTTGGCAAATTCACTCTTCAGCATATTACATTTTCCTAATAATTATCTCCCATTGTCCCGTACAGCACACTAACCAGGTAAATAAGTGGGATGTATCAGGTCCACTGTAGCTCAGTTGGTAGAGCATGGCGAAGCATAGGGAAGTCAAGAACCAATATAGTCAGTCTTCAAAGGGGGAGACACTCTAGACCCAAACTGTTACAGACATATATCCATCCTGCCCTTCTAAAATCTTTGAAAACCAAGTAAATAAACACCTCACCGACCATTTCGAATCCCACCGTACCTTCTCCACTATGTAATCTGGTTTCCGAGCTGGTCATGGGTGCACCTCAGCCACGTTCAAGGACCTAAACGATATCATAACTGGCATCGACAAGAGACAGTACTGTGCAGCAGTCTTCATCAACCTGGCCAAGGCTTTCGACTCTGTCAATCACCACATTCTTATCGGCAGACTCAATGGCCTTGGCTTCTCAAATGACTGCCTCCCCTGGTTCACCAACTACTTCTCAGATAGAGTTCAGTGTGTTAAATTGGAGGGCATGTTGTCCGGACATCTGGCAGTCTCTATG
This sequence comes from Oncorhynchus mykiss, assembly GCF_013265735.2. NCBI lineage: Eukaryota > Metazoa > Chordata > Actinopteri > Salmoniformes > Salmonidae > Oncorhynchus > Oncorhynchus mykiss. The sequence continues at coordinate 40,109,955 of NC_048577.1, read as the reverse complement.
GGGATGCCACATGGTTCAATTCTCGTGCCGACTCTTTTCTCTGTATACATCAATGATGTCGCTCTTGCTGCTGGTGATTCTCTGATCCACCTCTACGCAGACGACACCATTCTGCATACATCTGGCCCTTCTTTGGACACTGTGGTAACAAACCTCCAAACGAGCTTCAACGCCATACAACACTCCTTCCGTGACCTCTAACTGCTTTTAAATGCAAGTAAAACTAAGTGCATGCTCTTCAACCGATTGCTGCCCGCACCCTCCCGCCCGACTAGCATCACTACTCTGGATGGTTCTGACCTAGAATATGTGGACAACTACAAATACCTAGCTGTCTGGTAAGACTGTAAACTCTCCTTCCAGAGTCACATTAAGCATCTCCAATCCCAAATTAAATCTAGAATCAGCTTCCTATTCGCAACAAAGCCTCCTTCACTTATTCCGCCAAACATACCCTCGTAAAACTGACTATTCTACCGATCCTTGACTTCGGCGATGTCATTTACAAAATAGCCTCCAACACTGTACTCAGCAAACTGGATGTAGTCTATTACAATGCCATCCGTTTTATCACGAAAGCCCCGTATACTACCCACCACTGCGACCTGTATGCTCTCGTTGGCTGGCCCTCACTACATATTTGTCACCAAACCCAGTGGCTCCAGGTCATCTATAAGTTTTTGCTAGGTAAAGCCCCGCCTTAGCTCACTGGTCACCATAGCAACACCCACCCGTAGCACGCTCTCCAGCAGGTATATTGCACTGGTCATCCCCAAGGCCAACACTTCCTTTGGCCACCTTTCCTTCCAGTTCCCTGCTGCCAATGACTGGAACGAATTGCAAAAATCTCTGAAGCTGGAGTCTTATATCTCCCTCTCCAACTTTAAGCATCAGCTGTCTGAGCAGCTTACCGATCACTGTACCTGTAAATAGTACACCCAACTACCTAATGCCCCATATTATTACTTACCCTCTTGCTCTTTTGCACCCCAGTATCTCTACTTGCACATTATCATCTGCACATCTATCACTCCAGTATTAACGCTAAATTGTAATTATATTCACCTCTAGGGCCTTACCTCTACATCTGCACACACTGTACATAGATTTTTCTATTTTTCTTTTATTTTGTGTTATTGACTATGTTTGTTTATGTGTAACTCTGTGTTATTGTTTTTGTCGCACTGTTTGCTTTATCTTGGCCAGGTCGCAGCTGTAAATGAGAACTTGTTCTCAATTGGCCTACCTGGTTAAATAAAAGATTAAATCAAAATAATAAAAAATTGCAACGTCAGAATTTTGGGTTCGATTCCCGGGACCACCCATATGTCAAATGTATGCACACATGCTCACTTTGGATAAAAGTGCCTGCTAAATGACATATAATTGTATTATACAGTATATTACAAAAGTGAGTACACCCCTCACATTTTTGTAAATATTTGAGTATATATTTTCATGTGACAACACTGAAAAAATGACACTTTGCTACAATGTAAAGTAGTGAGTGTACAGCTTGTATAACAGTGTAAATTTGCTGTCCCCTCAAAATAACTCAACACACAGCCATTAATGTCTAAACTGCTGGCAACAAAAGTGAGTACACCCCTAAGTGAAAATGTCCAAATTGGGCCCAAAGTGTCAATATTTTGTGTGGCCACCATCATTTTCCAGCACTGCCTTAACCCTCTTGTGCATGGAGTTCACCAGAGCTTCACAGGTTGCCACTGGAGTCCTCTTCCACTCCTCCATGACGACATCACGGAGCTGGTGGATGTTAGAGACCTTGAACTCCTCCACCTTCCGTTTGAGGATGCCCCACAGATGCTCAATAGGGTTTAGGTCTGGAGACATGCTTGGCCAGTCCATCACCTTTACCCTCAGCTTCTTTAGCAAGGCAGTGGTCGTCTTGGAGGTGTGTTTGGGGTCGTTATGTTGGAATACTGCCCTGCGGCCCAGTCTCCGAAGGGAGGGGATCATGCTCTGCTTCAGTATGTCACAGTACATGTTGGCATTCATGGTTCCCTCAATGAACTGTAGCTCCCCAGTGCCGGCAGCACTCATGCAGCCCCAGACCATGATACCATGCTTGACTGCTTGACTGTAGGCAAGACACACTTGTCTTTGTACTCCTCACCTGGTTGCCCCCACACACGCTTGACACCATCTGAACCAAATAAGTTTATCTTGGTCTCATCAGACCACAGGACATGGTTCCAGTAATCCATGTCCTTAGTCTGCTTGTCTTCAGCACACTGTTTGCGGGCTTTCTTGTGCATCATCTTTAGAAGAGGCTTCCTTCTGGGACGACAGCCATGCAGACCAATTTGATGCAGTGTACAGCGTATGGTCTGAGCACTGACAGGCTGACCCCCACCCTTTCAACCTCTGCAGCAATGCTGGCAGCACTCATACGTCTATTTCGCAAAGACAACCTCTGGATATGATGCTGAGCACGTGCACTCAACTTCTTTGGTCGACCATGGTGAGGCCTGTTCTGAGTGGAACCTGTCCAGTTAAACCGCTGTGTGGTCTTGGCCACCGTGCTGCAGCTCAGTTTCAGGGTCTTGGCAATCTTCTTATAACCCAGGCCATCTTTATGTAGAGCAACAATTATTTTTTTCTGATACTCAGAGTTCTTTGCCATGAGGTGCCATGTTGAACTTCCAGTGACCAGTCAGTATGAGGGCGTGTGAGAGCGATGACACCAAATTTAACACACCTGCTCCCCATTCACACCTGAGACCTTGTAACGCTAACGGGTCACATGAAACCGGGGAGGAAAAATGGCTAATTGGGCCCCATTTGGACATTTTCACTTAGGGGTGTACTCACTTTTGTTGCCAGTGGTTTAGACATTAATGGCTGTGTGTTGAGTTATTTTGAGGGGACAGCAAATTTACACTGTTATACAAGCTGTACACTCACTACTTTACATTGTAGCAAAGTGTCATTTCTTCAGTGTTGTCACATGAAAAGATATACTCAAATATTTACAAAAATGTGAGGGGTGTACTCACTTTTGTGATATACTGTATATTAGTATACTATATAGTATTATTATATTAAATGGGAGATGGCTCTTGAGGACAATGCAACAAAAATGTGCTTTAATGTAAAAGGTTTTTCCATTAACTCTGCAGCACCATGACAGAGGTAAGATAAGAACACTGTTATTAGAGGCTAGATTCACACAAAACAAATCACTCTCTAATGGACTATTATCAAAGGCCAAATAGGGGTTACCTGTACGAGTGTGAAATGTGTTTTTTGCATATCCCAACTACCCCTGAGACAAATACCTTGCTTACCAACCCATGTACCATACCCAGCAGCGCAATAACATATGTCCATTTAACATAGAACACAGCTTGTCCACAATTACGTTATGGCCTATGAGCATAGGACACTATTGAATAAAATTACATAAATTGGTAAATAAATACATCTAATTGGTCTGCGTATCTAAGCATAACATTTTGTGTTTTATTCACCCAACAAGCAGAGAGCAACGAAGCCTCCTGTACTCAACAGACATTCTGGGTATTAAAGAGTGGAGGTACAGTGTGAGTAATCATGGGCATATCCTGACTAGTGGGTCTGGGGGTTTCCGATATGAGGCTTAAAGATCAACTCAGCTGCTAATGTGCTAATGAACATTTCAATCAGTATAGCCTACTTATAAAAACACATTTTAATACCAACCCTCAATGCTTTGTACAGCTACGTCTATCTCCCATCATGCATTGGTTGAGTTTGCATTGTGTGGACAGGTTTAGGGTGAATGAATGCCTAGGAAACCGATAGAGGGTTTGAAACGTTATATGAAAGGCAGATTTCTTTTTTTCTCTAAAAATCAGACAGACCACACACCAATCAGCATCAATGTAAAAAGATCACACCTCAGATTTGGGTTCTTTGTTGCTCTGACTCATGCCTCTATCAACGCTTGACTGATTGCCTAATGGTCAGAGGCATAGGTTACAGCATGTGACAAGGGCTAAAAATCATCCAGGGATATGAAAGGATATGTGAGAAATGTATTAGCTAAGGCTTACATGGATTCAAAGTGGGCTACATTTGACCAATTAAATTCCCAAATGAATTGGGTTCCTAATTGAATAGGGTTGTGTGGATCCCCTTTTTAATCTGACCAGCAATCAGCTTGGCGTGGTAACAACAAAAATAAATCATGAACGAGAGCATACATAGTCACAATCCTTCTCATCGCGCTATGATCAACCTCCCAAGCCGAGCATGAGGCTGAATGGCATGATTGCAGTCACGAATGTTTCAAATGGCTTTGGCTCACACAGCTGGACATTTCAGAGCTCTTGAATTGATAAGTCTGTCAGGCGTTTTCATACCGCAAACCGGGAATCAATTTGAATGTGTATCACGAAGGAAGGCCTCTGCTCTTATTAATTGTGAAATATTGCCTCCATCCAGTTAGATGGAATGAATTAGTGCAAATCAATGTTCCCTTTAAACTGCGCGTGTGCGAGACCGCGCACCTCCTCCAAGACTGCTGTGCAGAAGAAATGCCAGGCCGCACCCAGAGACGCAAGAGATTGAACTTCACTGAGTTCGCCCCATTAGATTAGACTATATAGATCAACGTTTTTTTCTGTGATCGAATCAACATTATATCAGCAAAACAAAACAAATCTAACTTTGCAATATTTAGTCTTTAGTCTTTGATTTTGTTGTAGGCAGAGCCAGAGCGCAAAGGAGTAGAATGCTATTGGCGGGGGTAGCCCACGAGCGGCCTTTCAATCACCCGCAATTGAATGCCCTTTTCAGATCAGAGCGAAGAGCCGCGCATGTGCACGTGTGTTGATATTCTTTGCTAGTTAGCGAGTTATTAGCCTAGTTATAGATAAGTATAGGTAAGCCTTGGGGAGTTACTGGTTCCTACAAGAGCACAAAATATGTTGGCTACATTTCAAGTAGTCTTTGAAAAGTCAGTCAGGCAAAAAGCTTACGTCTTAATTAAAGGGGCAGTGATGTATTTTGACGCAGGCTTGAATTTGCAAATAAGCCAATAGGCAAAGGTAGCCTACATTGTCTAATTCTCTGTATGGTAATAATAATTACTGTTATTTTGTAAAGTGGTTTCTTGCATCATACAATGCAATTTACAGTCACCTATTTGTCCCACGGTGTTACAGAACAGACCCTAGTAAAAAATCAATGTCAAGCCCTTCATAATGTAAACACGTTATTAATAGTGTCATAAAATGTAGGCCTGCATTGAACACCAAATATAGGCTAATGTAGGCTATATCATAGAAATCAAAAGCTATTTTCATGTAAAAATGTTATGTGATTTGCTCCATTAGTTTTGTTGGTAGGCCTACATTACGCTCAAATAGCCACAATAGCCTATTGGCTACTGTCTAAAACTGTAAGGGTACAGCCTCAGTGTTCACTGAACATCAGTGCCGGAATTTGCATAAAATTCTCACAAGGTTCAAGTTTCCGGCTCACAAGACTCAGTGCCCTAAAACATTAGAGGGAACATTGGTGCCAATAAGTCCATTTGTTTTAGATTGAGGCCTGCAGGCTTCCTCTAATGCCTATAGGCCTAGTGGGATGTACCCAACAGACGGCGTGTGATATGGACTCATCTCAACAGCAGACCAGTGGGTCAAAGTAATGTTTACTGATTCAAGCGTTTAAAATCATACAGGTTAGTTCATTCCTACAAAGTATTTTCTGTGCTACAGCTTCATTATGCTTTACCTTTGATTCAGATGGGGATCATGGCCCTTTCTGACAGTTTCTCTCCCTTTTGAGACGGGTTGGGGCATCATTTTCAATTTTACAGGAACATCCTTTTCAAGTGAATAATCCTACATCTTCAGGGAAGATTAGACTTATCTTGAGGGCAGAAGAATCTTGTCCTTGGAGAGTAATAAATAATCTCTCGAGGGGATTATTTCATGTTCTGAGTCGATTAAAATGCTTTTTTTGTAACACGATAATACAATTAATCCCTGAAATAATGAAAAAGTTCCATGGTTATTTCATATTACCTTGAGGTAAACTCATCTTAGCCTATGTCTCCCACGGCTCCACACAAAGCCGCTAGTTTAATTTTTATTCAGTACTGTTCTATCACTGTGAAATAGAAATAAGATTGTTCCACTTCACCTGTGTAGTTGTAGGCTACAATCTACTGCAAACCAACTTTTTACGACACATTCTTTGACTCTAGCCCCTCTACATACATAGCCTGTATAAAGAGAAAGGAAATTACTTTAAACTTCTATGCCCCCTCTCACTTGTCAGTGGATTGGGTTTGATGTCATCTCTTGCAATAATCATGCAAAAGTACCTGGCGGAATGGTAATGTTCTTTTATGAAATTATACCTATTATCTGCTCCCTACATCTGGAGAATCCAATATGCCAGCAGCATATGTTATCCCAGGGAAGTCAACATGCTAGATTTCATACAATATGTCTGTCGCATGTGATCTTAAGGGACTTGTGCCATTAGGTTCCCCTCGACAGCCCTGCGCTATACACAAACCTCACATATAATGCATTTAGTTAGCCTACAATCTGTATAATAAGCCAGCTGTAAAAAATACATCTGTGCAACTGGCAAAAATATTATTTTCTCTATTATCTTAAAATATAACATAGCTTTGCTCCATAACCAGCATTCAAAACAGTGTCAGCCTGCACGATTACACAACAGTTAGCCTAACGGAGGTAGGCAGTATTCTCTACTGTTGGGATAGAATTTGGAAGGCAGTAGAGTGCACTTGCCCTTCTAGGCATTCATTCTCTGACAGACAGTCATGAGCAGCAGAAGGAATAACAAAAATATAAGGAAGATGCGGTATTGTAGCTATCAGCACGGATCCTCCAACACACACTGACATGGTGCCCTTCAGGTCTGTTCACCACTGCTGAGGAAGTTCTCAACTTTTCCACTGCTAGTTATGTGACTGAGGAGTTTATCTATTCCTCCTGTATATAAACACTGACTCCCAGCAGAGCGCGAGACATTGCTCTACATTTACTGCCACTGCAGCTGGGGCTCTGTCACTCACCATGAAGCCTCCTGTTCTCCCGGTGCTGACAGACCTGGGAAGGGAACCTTTCTGCTGGTTGAGTGCAGGGGAGTGAGCCAATTAGAGGTGTTTGTCTGGGGAGCAGGAATTGTTAAAGACGCACTATGGGAGATTTCCCTCCGGTACAGGGATTTACACACCTTCATGAGACCCATTCCTTCATTTCTTAAAAATAGGAAAAGTAAATAAGATGGTATATCTTTTTGCGACGGCTCATTAATCATTCTAACAGCATAAAACTCAACAATGTTCTTCCATATTATTTTAATTTGACACCATGCTGTAGCAAACAAGGGCCTCCTCTGCTAGAGCAGAAATGGAAGTTATGAATCAAACTTGAATGAAACATTGCCATGACAGAGTGTACGTGGTAAGGTGGCTATCTTGTTGGACTGATTCAAA